>NC_087454.1:23355211-24048211 GCF_036321535.1 Camelus dromedarius | reverse complement strand
TCCAATCAAACATCCTATTTAAAATTGCAATCCCCATCTCAAGTTCTTCCCTGCTTTTTCTCCATAGCACTCACCATCAAGAGCTCGTATGATTCACTTATTTATTTGTTCACTGTCTTTCCCCATGAGAAGGGAGTTCCAGGAGGGCAGGGATTTGGGTCTGCCTGGTTCACTCTGTATCCCCAGTATCTAGCAATAGTACCTGGAGTACAGTAGATGCTCAATAAATATTTGTTGGTTGAATGAATGAATTCTGAGTTCTGACTGTGTGCCAGGCAGGTTTGCCCTGGGAGCCATGGAGGATGGAGACCTGAAGGAATGGGGTCTCTGCCTCTGCATGGGTGCTGGCTGAGCTGGTTCCAATGGGCAGTGGGACAGGTCCCTGACAGCCAGGTGAGTTCTGGGTGAATCACCACTAATGAGATGGTGAGGGCCACGCCAAGCTGCTTCCCACACGGACAGCCGACAGGTCACTGCCTGTCACCAGGAAACTCCTCAGTAAGGATTGAACAGGACCCTGAGCTGGGGTGGGAGGAAGTGCCCGCCTCCCTCGAGACCCCACCCATTCCTGAGGACTGAGTCGGCTCACCTGGGCTCCCCCACCCCCAGGCCTTGGCGAGACACTGGTTTCTCAACCTTGGCTTTGAGATTTCCTTCCTAAAAGGAGTTTCGCTCACTGCATCCCACGCCCTCCCGGGCAGGGCCTGTTTGTCAGCTAGCCCTGTCTGGGTCACCGAGTCTACAGAGGGAAGGCAGCCGGGCCTGGCACACCCTAGGACCCCCCAGGCAGCCCTAGAGAGAGTCAGTCGATCAGTTGACCAGAATTTAAGTGGGTGGATAGGACCAACGGGGCTTTTAAAGCCTGAATGGACAGTGTGACATGGTCTCGATGACCACATTCCACCTGCCCCATTGGAGCCTTGGGCCCACCCGAGCCCAGGCAGGATGACCGCCCAGGGTCAGGCATCCATCTTCATGAGCCTCCTTTTCCTCATCTGCGGAGTGGGGCAAAGCCTCCTGCCCTGTGGGTGGCTGCAGGGCCAGGATGAGATCATGGGTACACAGAGCGAGGAATGCAGGTAGGTAGCCAGGCTTCCACCCCACAGCCCAGAAGATGTGGCCGATGTGGCAGACGTCTGGGAGGCAGCTGGCCAGGTCCCATCCCAGAGTGAGCAAGGCTGATCCATCAGTACCTCCATCCCCTCCTCTCAGTCAGGGCACGAGAGGAAAACACTAAAAGCCCCTACTGGGTTGCCTCACCCCAGCCCTCTGTCTGGGTCTGAAATCCCCACCCTTATTTATTTGTATCACTGTAACATGTCTACTGCTTTCAACAAATATATTTGTTGGCCAGTTAGCAGATGTCCAAGGGGTACTGCCCAGCTGCCAGGCACAGTGCCCGCTGGATGGTAGCAGAGATGGCGAGGCCTGGCCCCGTCTCAAGTGCACAGTCTTGTAAATACACCATGCGTGAAAACACTGGCAGGGCTCTCATACACACACATACCTACGCAGGGCTACGAGGGCGCTCCGAGCAGGGAGTGGTTGGTAGGGTGAGGCGGGGGTTGGGCAGACCCTCACAGAGGAGCTGAAGCTTGAGCAGGGCTGTCCCTGTGCTTTGCTGACCTGCATTTGTCATTTACCCCTCACCACAGCCTGTGATGTGGCAGCACAGGTATCATCATACTCGTTTTATGGAGGACAAAAACCAAGGTTCAAAGAGGTGAAGAGACTTGCCCAAGGCCTCCGTGACTGTGAGTGGCAGGGGCTCATCTGGAATCCCAGTTTCCCAGTCCCCACGCCCTGACCTGAGTTCCTTCCTCCCCCCATGTGTTCGTTTGTACAGCAAACACTACACAGGTGCTTGGTATGTGCTGGGCGCTGTCCACAAGTTGGCCAGTTAAAGAGGTGGCAAGGTAAGGTCTAGCAGAGAAACCACACACATACCCAGATGCTGAAGTCCTTCATTCAGTTTTCCATTCAACAGGTTCCCTGACCACCTACTCCGCACCAGGCAGTACATCAGGCACTGAAGATACAGCGGTCAACAAAATAGGCAGAGAGTACTGCCCTCAGGGAGGTTTTCTTCCAGTAGGAAAGCAGACAATCAAGTAAGCAGGCAGGTCCCTGAAGGAGCATCCCACAGGGTAAGGAAACCAGGAGGGCCAAGGTGCTATTTTAATCACAGTGGTCAGGGAGGGCCTTTCCAGAATAGGTCATATTTGCTTGTGCTTGTTTTTGAGATGAAATTTGAGCAGAGGAGGTCTGTGGACAGCAGAGGAAATATACCAGGCAGAGGGGACAGCAGTGCAAAGGCCCTGAGGCAGGAGTGTGCTGGGGATGTTCCCAGGAGCGTAAGGGAGCTGAGAAGGTAAGGGAGGGAGTAGTAGGAAGTGAGATCAGGGAGGTAACAGGAGTTGGGGAGGCACAGACCCTAAAGGAGGTTAGGGTGAGGTCTCTGCTTTCAACCCTGAGTGAGATGGGAGCCATTGGAGGGTTTTGAGCTGAGGATTGACCTGATTTGACCTAGGTTGTAAAAGGATCTCTCTGCTTGCTCTGGAGAAAGACTCCAATGGGGCAATGGATAGGGGAAGGCAGGGAGACAAGGGGGTTACCAAGATCATCCAGGCAGCAATGGGCCAGGTTGGTAAGCAGTAGAGTGGGAAGAAGTGGGCACATTCAGGATGTTCTGAAACTAGTTCCAACAGCATTTGCAGACAGACTGGACAGGAGGTATGAGAGAAAGTGAGGTACTAAGAGTGACCTTGGCTCCAAGAGCAGGAGGGCAGCTCTGCCCAGGCCAGCTGTGGCCGAAGGTGCCACATCCTTGGTCTGGACCATGGCCTAGGGCATGTCCAGATGACTTGGACAGTGCTGGGCTCTTCTTCCCTCCCTGTGGCTGCTTTGGGCCTCCTTGTTTCATTTTAAATGCTGTGAATTGAGCCCAGCAGCTCCCATTCCCCTCCCACCTTGGGTGGAACCATCAACCTGCACAATGTTTTTGGAAAGCATTTCGTCCAAATGTATCAAGAGTCTTAAAACTTTTCATGTCCTTTGACCCAATGAGTCCCTTTCTAGGAAGATCCCCTGGGGAGTCACCTGAAATGCATCAAGAGCTTCACTTAGACTATTGTGCTGCCCTTAAAGTCATGCTCTGTAAGCGTTTTACTGTGGAAGGACAGCATTTATGCTACAATGTCAAATGGATACAATATCGTGCATGAGACACATACACAAGGAAGGAGATAGTGATTATCTCTGAGTGACTGGAGCTGCTTTTTCATTTTCTTCTTTATATTTTTCTGCTTTGTATTGGTGTTCTAAGACGGACATGCTTTGGCTTCATGATAATTTGATTAAAAAGCAGTATTAAAAAAAAAAAAAAGAAAGAGAAAGGAAATGTGAGTTCCCAGAAGCTGAGGAAGCATAGCAGAAGCCAACCCGGGAGCTAAAGAACTAACTGACCCATCCCTTCCAGGGAAAGGCAGCAGCCACGTGGAGGAGGCCGGCCTGGTGCCCTGCCAGCCGGACAGCCAGCCCCTGGGCTCACTTCCTCCAACACGACTGCCCAGGGGCAGAGCTGAAAATAGCAGCGGGAGAGAGCAGAGCCAGCTTCAGAGGCCCCTCTTTCTCCCCTTCCTACTGCCCAGGCCACAGGCGTATGCCCCCTTTCCTTGGGCTCTGATAGCCCCTTGGAGTTTGTACCTCCATCTCCTCTGCTTCCATTATATCTGGCCAGAAGCCTGCTGCTTTTGCGCAGTGTTTTTAACCTTGTGTGTCTCCCCTGACTATGAGCATCCTGCATCCGGGGGTTCTCAAAATGTGGTCCCCAGACCAGCAGCATTAGCAGCACCAAGGAACTTGTTAGAAATGCTTCACAGTCCTCACCCCAGACCCACTGAATCCGAAACTCCCGAGGTGGAGCCCTCTAGGGCTACAGTTTGAGAGCCACTGCCTTATGGTACAGCCCCACAGATGTCCATGTTTTACACTGATTATTTCATTTTACACATTGCCATGATTCCCACTTAATTAAAAAAAAAAAAACAAGCTCAGAGAGGTTAAGGAACTTGCCCAAGGTCACACAGCCAGCTAAAGGCAGAGCTGGGACTGAGCCCACACTTTTATTTTAAACCCTGTGCTCTGCAGCTGCCTGGGCTTAGGCTCTCCTGTGGGGTCCAGCTTGGTGCTGAGCATACATAGTACCACAGACATGGGTTGAACCAAAGTTTGCACACTGTGGCATCAGAACCCTGGCTGCTCAACTGGAAAACCAGACTGATTCCCCATGAGATCCAGGCAGCCCTGGCCCACTGTGGCGTGAGGGAGGCCAGCTCTGTGTGCATGCAGAGGCCCCTCCAGTGATGACAGCCAGGGGCAGTTAGGATGGATGAACGCTGCAGTGGAGGGGCACAGTGCCACCTGCTGGCCAAAAGGACTTCATTGGTGATGCTGGCTGACACACGCAGGGACCCACACAAGCTCAGGGACACTGTGACAAGCAGGCACATGTCTCCTCCCACTGCACGTGGGCGGACACGTCCACATGTGGATGTCTGGGTCTGTGGGCATGTGGGGCTGTCAGCCACACGGCATGGCAGATAGCACTAAATTCACTCATTTATTCATTTCTTCCCTCACCAAATGTTCATTGAGATTTGCCAAGCCCACAGTCACTATCCCTTGAGAGCCTACAGGCTGGGTGATGATCAAGAGACTAGGCAATAACAAGGTGACATGAATAAGGGTCCTAGGAGGGATGCACCTGGTGAGGTCACAGAGGCAGCCCCTAACCCATCTAGACTGTGGCTGGGGAGCAAGGATGACTTCCCCAGGAAATCCATGCCCTGCTGGGTCTCACCATGTGAGCAGGAGATGGCTAGATGAAGGCGACAGAGGCTCATCAGACCAAAGCCCAGAGGAGGAGCTGGAGAGAAGAGTTGGGACCTGGGGCAAAGGGTCTTATATCCAGGCCACAGGGTCTGGACTGTGTCCCTGCAGGCAATGAGGAGCCATGGAAAGTTTTCAGCAGTGAAACGCCATGGCCAGATTCTGGTGCCGTACCCTGTTGACACATTTGTAGTAAAGCTTAGGCCCTGAGGGTCTCTAAGCCTCTTCTGGGGCTGGATCTTGCGTGTGATTTGTCCCTGTGTACTGTCTTCTCTTGCTGTAGCAGTGACCCTTGGATGTGTCTGGGAAGGGGAGAGGCACCTCCTCCCACCACCAGTCCCCAGAGAGAAGGCTGTGTCTAGGCTAGAGGTGAATGAAGCAACCAACAGCCACTGTTAGGTCAGGCATCCCTGTGTGCCCAATTGATGCCAGTTTTTCAACGCACTGGGCCATCCAAGACAGCTCAGATAGGGTGGCCTCTTCCCTCCCTGTTCCCCTAGTTCCCCTATTAGAGGGTCAGCGCCTCTCTGCAGGGATGGGAACTAGACAGATGAGTTTTGATGGGTGGTGGACGCAGCAGGGGAGCCTGCAGCACTGACACAACCACGGTCCCTGATTAGAACCCTGGGGGCTGAAAGGGAGGGGAGCAGCAAGAAGACTCCCCAAAGAGGAGGTGACAGGTGGTACTGAAGAGAGAACATTGGCAGCTTTCCAATTCTGCTTGACCATGACTTTGTCAATGGCCAGTTCTCCACCAGCCTGGCCCCTGGCCTGCGGTTTTCCTCAGTAGAACAGCGGTGGCAGGTTCCGAGAAGCCCCACCAAGACTTTCCTGTCAGGGCAACTCCAAGTTCCTCTTACTGAGGAAGGGGAAGTGGTGGAGTTTCTCCTAAGGGCTTTCGGTTTCTTTCTAAGAAGCTGAGTGTCCAAACCCCAGGGCCCAGCGCAGAGCCAGGTGTTGAAGGGAGAGAGGTTCCACGTCAGGGGCTTTCCCACCTCGGTCCCAATCAAAGCTCATTTGCTGGGTGGACATTCCAGAAGAGGAAACTAGATGACTATTTTGCAGGTCCTTTCCCACGCCCCCTCCTTTCTTCCTCCTCCAGAGACACACCCCCTGCACTCCCTCCCTGCCCCACTAACAAGAACGCATGCACAAAACACAGCCTGCCCTCCCTCAGGAACATCCTGGGTGGAAACTTACTTTCTCAGCCCTCAAAGCCAGCCTCTTCTGAGTCCTGCTTCCTCGGGGCTCTTCTGGGTGACTAAAATTTCTAACCCAAACGGAGAACTGACAGGTGACACTAGCTTAATGCTGATTCTAGACCAGGGGAGGTGCCCAGTTTGAAGCCCCAAAGCTTCTTGAGGACAGACTGTGGGAGCCCCAAGAACAGAGAGCCTATCTTTTTAAGAAGACCTGGCTTGGTGGTAAAGGAAAAGTCCTGATGCGATTATAACAATAGCCACCACTGAGGTTAAGTACTTACTGTGTGCCAAGCATTTTACACTAATTTCCCCCTATAATCCCCACAGCAATCCATGACAAAGATACAATCATTATCCCTAAAGTCAAGCAATTGCCCAGCTCACAGAGCCCACAAACGCACTCCTCCCCTGAGACCTCTTCTCAGAAAGGCGGGGAAGGAAGACTCTCAGGCCCTCAGAGGATTTGGCTGGGAAGGTGTGATCTCCAATATCTCCAAGTGTCTCAAAGCAAGCTGTGGGAGGTGAAGAGCGAGTGATCTAGTCAAAGCCTCTTCACAGCACTGACATGGCTGGGGTTCTCCCCGAGGTGGTACGAACCCGTAGCCTCTTCTGTTTTCCTCCCACAGGCATTGTTTTAGGGTTTCTGCTTTACCAACACATGCGTTATGGGGACAGTGAGGGGATTCCCCGAAACCGTGATGCTGTTCCGTTCAAAAGCATTTGCCTAGAGGTCCACAACTGTGTGACTCATGCTGTTGAGGTGGCAAGAAAACTCACAGCTGCAGGGCGGAGGGGGCTGGACCCAAATGAAAGGGTGGGCAGGTTTAGTAAATAAAAATACAGGACACCCAGTTAAATCTGTTTAGATCAACAACAACATTTGGGATGCCCTTATACTTAAAAGAAAAAAGTGTTGTTTATCTGAAATTCAAATTTAATTGGGCATCCTGTTTTGTATCTGGCAACCCTAGACACTCAGACCTCGGGCAAAGCTCCAGCCATCTCCAAGGTTCCAGGGGGGTGCTGTCAAGAGAAAGAGACAGCAATGCTGGGAGAAAACCACCCAGCTGGGATGAAAACAAACCAGGGAGTTTGGTCAGAGAAGGGTGGAAACACTGTGCTTCAAGGGTTCCTCCTGAGCAATTTCAAAATCTCCATTTCAACCCAGGGCAGAGTTCTGAGCTCAAATTATGGAGGGAAAAAAAAAATGCATGGTGTTCCTGAAGGAGACCTTTCTTTCTCTGAGCCTCAGTTTTCTCATCTGTCATGGGGAGGAGGTTGGATTCTATGATGGACCTCCTAGCCCTTGGCTTTTCTGGCCTTGTGGAAAATCTGCTAGAAGCAAGAGAAGGTAGGAGGCAGACAAGGAGCAAGTTTAGACAGAAGGAAGAGGTAATTCTGCTTGGAAAAATGCTGCCTCTCCTACTCTACAGCACCCAAAGGGGGTTGGGGCATTGCAACTGGACTCTGGGTTGCTTGGAGGGCTCCTCTGGGGTCAAGCACACCCAGTGCACCTTGCACATCCTTGGAAAGAGCCCTAGGGACCACTCAGCTGGGCCCATGGCTCTGGTGCCCAGGGCCGGTCAGTTTTTCAAACACCCATAGAAACCCCTGAACCACAGCTGGGATCATTGCTAGCTCCAAAATTAGAAAAGTACATTGTAAGGATGAAATGGTTAAACGTCTACAAAATGTTAACTAGACAACTGCAACTCAGTTCCTACAGTTTATGTAAATTATGTGTGATGTGGCTTGTGGGTCCATCTGAACACATTTTAGGGATGTGGCCTCAGAGAGTAAGAATGCCCAGGGCTTTTCAGCCCCATAAAGGGCTATCTCAGAGATGTGAAGACCATGAATTCCTCCAGACCAGCAACTATATTCCAGGGTCTGCTGGTGGTGTGGAGGTGAACCTTAGCAGTCAGAATCTCTGGGAACAGAGATGGGAGGCATGCCTGGGAGTCAGGAAGGCTCCTCTGAGAGGAGTGTCAGGGTCCCAAATGTCCCTGGAGTGGGGCTGGTGAGACTAGGTCCCCAGCAGGGGTCTCAGGGCCAGGCTGCAGCTCCACATAGGGCTACAGTCTTGACAGGGAACTCGAGGCCACATCAAGAGGCAAGTTCCAGGTGCTTCTCAGGCTGGATAGGTGCTGGAAGGTGCTTCTCCACCTTCGCCTACTGGAAAGGCCAGGGATGCTCACGTGTAGCCTGCAGTGGTGGCACCTAGGGGGCTGGGGATCCCCAAGGACCCCATAATCGCCATCAGCTCCGCATCTCAGACCCACCATCAGAAGTTAACAGTCTTTGCTGTTGGACAAACAGTGGACCGTGGACATTTTCTCAATCTTGTGTAAAAGTGTATCTTTGGGAAACTTGCTATATTAATTTGCGTAGGCAGCCACAACAAAGTACCACCACTGGGAGACTTAAATAACCAAAATGGATTTTCTCACAGTCCTGGAGGCTAGAAGTCTGAGATCAAGATTTTGGCAGGGCTGGTTTCTTCTGAGGCCCCTCTTCTCGTCTCTGTTTTCGTGTGGCCAACGCCCTAATCTCTTCTTATAAAGACACCAGTCATTGGATTAGGGCCCACCTGTTTGACCTCATTTTACCTTAATTACCTCTTTAAAGACCCTCTCTCCAAATACAGTCATAATCTGATATACTGGGTGTGGGAGTAGAACTTCAACATACAAATGTAGGGGAGGACACACTTCAGCCCGTAACACTTGATTTTTAACCTACAATGGAAGTGAAAGCATTGTGCTGGCTTTGGAAATGCAGGTTGGAGACTGGTCCCAAGATCACCCCTCAGAGATGACCCCCTTCCTCTAGAAATTCTGTAGCCTTTCCTGCCTACCAGTTTTGATCAGGGATAGTTTGGGGGTGCAGCTGCTGGATGTGCCCCCCCCCAACTGGTCAGTGGGCTTGGAGGGGGTCAATGTTGTGACCAAAATGCCTGGACTTTGAACAGGGTGGGCAGCTCTCTCTACCTAATGATAAAGGTCACTGTCCTTGAAAAACTGTCATCTTTAAAAACAAAGTTTCAAATTCTCTACCCGGAGCTGCTATTTATAGGATGACTTACAAGTCTCTGAAAAAAGAGAGACAAACTTTCAGAGTTTATGTTTTTGCAAAAGTAGTACACGTTTATCATTGAAAACACAGATGAAAAAGAAGAAAACAAAATTAACCTCCCAGAGATAATCGCCCTTAACATTTGGGTTTCTAGATCTACCTGCATCTATCTTAAATCTCCACCTTCGCCTACATTTACATAGTTAAATTCACTTCAAAGGTAAGATTGTTGCTGTGCCATTTCATAACTTCTTGTCCATTACTACATCATGATCACTTCACCGGGCATTGACTTTGTCTTCTACTTCACCATTTCCATCGCGGCAGATACGAAACAAGACTGCCATAAGCTACTCAACAAATTTCCTACTGTTTAACAGTTGGGCTGTTTTTATGATATTAAATGAAGCTGTGACAACACCTTCATAGTTAAACCTTTGCCATGATTATTTACTAAGGATAAATTCCTAGCAGTGAAGTTTCTGAGTTAAAGAGAAAGCACTATTTACAATTTTTAAACTTTATTTTTCAATAGATCATATATCAGGAGGTTCAAAATTTAAAAGGCATCTTCCCACCTCTGTTCTGAAGTCACCCTGTTCCCCTCCCCAGAGGCAATCACTACTACCAGTATCTTATGTTCTTCCCAGAGATATTTTGCATATATATAATATATACATATATAGTATGTGTGTATATATATATGCCACATATAAATATATGCATGTGTACATATTATCTCTCTATACACGCATATATGTATATACATAACTTTTTTCCACAAATGATAGCATCCTTTATATACTATTTTGCACTTTGCATTTTTCACTTAACAAATCATCTTGGAGAGCTGTCCATGTCAATACATAAAGAGCTTCCTCTTTTTAAACAGCTGCATGGTATTTCATTAAATGCATGTACTATAATACATTTAAATAGTTCCCTACTCACGCACATATAGGTTGTTTATTAATTATATATGGCTGTATAACAAATTACCCCAAGACACAGTGATATAAAACTGCAATAAAAATTCATTTTCTCTCATGGTTTCTGTTGGTCAGAAATTTGAGGAGGACTCACCTAGGCAGGTCTCAGTTGAGGTCTCTCATGAGGCTTTAGTTGGCTGGGGCTACAGTCATCTGAAGGCTCAACTGGGACTGGAGGATCTGTTTCGAAGGTAACTCACTCATACAGCTGGCAAGTTGATGGTGTCTGTAGGCTGGGTGCCTCAGTTCCTCTCCACATGGACCTCTCCACAGAGCTGCTTGAGTATCCTCATGACATGGCCACTGGCTTTTGCAGTGTGAGTTATCTAAAAGGCCAAGGTAGAAGTTGTAATGCCTTTTATAACCTAGCCTTGGAAGTCACACACCCTCACTTTCACTGTATTCTATTGGTTGTGGCGACTACAATGGTCTGTCCAGGTTCAAGAAAGGGAACAGACTCTACCTCTTAGTGGAGGTGTGTCAACCTCATATTGTAAGAAGAGCACAGAAAATGGGATACATCAGTGCTTCCTTCTTCAGAAAATACAGTCTGCCATGGATCATTACAAAAAAACACTGACAAATACATCATTAAGACCACTGGTAAGTATTACCAAATTCCCTTTAGAAAGCTGTACCAATTTGGACTCCCACCAGTTGAGAAAACCCATTTCTCCACATTCTTATTGCTCCTAAGTTTATCTTTTAAAAATCTTTGCCAGTTTGATATACAGGAAATGGTATCTCATTGTTTTATGAAAATTCCTTCTAAAAAAGTAGAAGACCTAAATTTGAGTACTGGCATCTGTATTAGTTTGCTAGGGCTGCCATAACAAAATACCACAAACCGGACTGCTTGAACAACAGAAATGTGTCGTCTCATAGTTCTGGAGCCTGGAAGTCCAGGATCAAGGGTTTGGTGCCTCCTGAGTCCCCTGTCTTGGCTTGTAGACAGCCACCTTCTTGCTGTGTCCTCATGTGGCCTATTCTCCACATGTGTGCATCCCTGGTGCTTCTTTCCTTTTTCATGAGGATACCAGTTCTATTGAATTGGGGTCCACTCTTATGATCTTATTTGACCTTAATTACCTCTTTAATGGCCTTGTTTCCAACTACAGTCACAAGGGAGATTAGGGGTTCAACATACAAATGTTGGGGGAGACACAATCAGTTCATAAGAGTATCCCTACTGACTTGCTGAGTAATCCTGGGACAGTCATATGTCTTTCTGAGCCTGTTTTCTCATCTGTTTAATGGAGGTAGCCATGTTCCTGCTTCCTCTTCCTCACTGGATTATCAGAATATTAAATTAAATGGTACATGTGAAGTGGTTCTGCAGAATATTATGAACACATAAAATATTTGTAATTCTAGGTCTCACAATTCTGAGTTGCCTAACATGAGAGAACCTTTGTAGACGTCAGCAGTATGTTTATAGGGCAGAGGGATGTATCAGTTATCTGTGCAACAAACCATTCTAAAACTTGGTGCTTTAACACCAATCCACCATTTCTTGCAGGTCTGTGAGCTGGCTGGGTGGCTCCTCTGCTGGTCTCATGGACCTGCAGTCTGCTGATGGCTTGGCTGGGTTGGGTGGTCTAGCATGGCTCAGATGCCTATGCCCTACTCTCCCTGTGGTCTTTCATGCTGGGCTTCTTCACATGATAGAAACATTTCAAAAGAAGGAAAGCAGGAGCCCAGCCTCACTTCTGCCAAAACCTCACCTCTGCCACATCATATTAGTCAAAGCAAGTTACAAGGCCAACCCAGATTCAATGGGAGGTGAAATAGATTCCATCCTGTGGTAGCAGAAGCTGAAAGTCACATTGCAAAGAGGCATGGACACAGAAGTGGGGGTAATTCTCTTGTAACAATGCTTCATAGGGATGGTGCACAAAGTTCATACACTGGGTCAGCGTGCCCAACATGTGAACCTGGAGACCAGTGAACTTTGACCTCACTCTTGGCAACAACCTGCTGCCTCCCAACTTGCTCCTAATTCCATTCTCAACCAGTCCAGCTCAGAAGCTCTGCCCATTGGCTATGTCTCTACTTTGGGGCCCTGTTTATGCCCTTTGGCCTTGCTGATGCTTGTGAGGACTTTGATTCAGATTACCTGCCAGCCTTCCAGCTCTCACCTGGCCCCTACTCTGCTTCCTGGAACTCACAGCCGCACTCCCTCAGCTGCCCTCTAGCAGGGTCTGGTCTGCCCTCCCCTGGGGAAGTTCATACAACACCATGGATTCTTCTTGATCAATTTCCCAGGAGAACTGCTTAGTAGATCTGAAATTACTAAATATGTCTTTCCCCTTTTATTCACTCCAACCTAATAAGCTCCAATAATTCAAGTCTTTGAGAAATCCCACAATTTACGCTCCAAATTTTAGTCTTTTTTTGTTTTTTTCTCACACATGTCCTTTAGAACTCATGAGTTATTGAGAATATAAACCCATGATGTTGTTATTTGATAAGAGCTATAAAAGGAAAAGATAACACCAATAAGATAGAATCCTGCAGAATGGCTTATTGGGTGGGCTGAAAAGTTAACATGAATCGCATTTTCCTAATTGAAATCATATTTTTTGATGTAGTAGCCAGACTTGCTGCCTAAGGACCTTCAGAGGGCTATAAGGCAGAGCATAGAATTATTTAGTAATAAAAATTTAGATTTTTTATAAAGCAAATTTTTGTAAGGGGAAGCTTTTTGGTAAAGATATTAATTTGCATATTCTTAAAATGATTCCAGTGTTTTAAGATGCATTAAGTGAAAAAAAACCAAGGTGTACAACAATTGCATAGTCAAGTACCTTTAGTGGGAAAAGGGGAGAATCTATACAACATAAAACAATATAATGTGTGTGTGCGTGGGGGGGGCACACGCGCGCACTATCTAGAAGAAACCGTATTGACTCTTAGGAGAAAAAAAAAAGGGTGACAGCAGGGTGCGAGGGAGATTTTTCAGCTTATACTTTGATCCTTTTGAATATTGTACCAAAAAGAAATCAAAACTGTGGCAGTAAGTATCACCTGGGAGGGGGCACAAGGGAGTTCTCCAGTATACTGGAAATGTTCTGGGTCTTGTTCTGAGTCGTGGCTATATACATGAGAAAAGTCATCAATCTGTACACTTAAGATCTGTGCACTTATTCTTCCAAGAAAGTGATGTTTTTCAATGAAAAAATTAAATGTATTAAAAATAACTTTTTAAAAGAAAAATAAAGTCAGACCTTGCCTTGCTCCACAAAAGTAAATGTGCTTCTGAAAAGTTTACTTAAGCCAGTTTCTATAAAGTGAACCATAATTTCCAATTGGCTTCCATTATAATGTCTAAGATGTGTTCGTGGACTTATTCCAGTGCTGGTCTTTTTTTTTTTTTTGGTGGGGGTGGTAATTAGGTTTGTTTGTTTGTTTGTTTGTTTAATGGTGGTACTGAGGACTGACCCCAGGACTAGAGTGTTAAGCATGCACTCTACCACTGAGCTATACCCTCCCCCCATCCAATCCAGTGCTGGTCTTGATCTAAGCATTGGAAGCCTGCTGCGGTGAATCCTCCCGCTCTCTGAGTCTGGGCTTGATGACAGTGAGAGAGAGGAAAGGTGATGAGTCTCCCTGAAAGGCTTGAGCAAAAGGAGCCCACTGAAGAACAGAGGAAGAGAAGTTACACTTACTGGGAGTCTCTGTGTCTGGGAGCCTCTGGGTGCTACACACACTGGCACAACCAAAGCAGACAAAGAACCCTTCTGAGAGGCAAAAGAGAAAACTGGAAAACAGAACCATATACAAATCATCTACTCATATGCTCAGCATTTTAACATTTTCTTTTTTTGTTTGTTTGTTTTTTAATGGAGGTTCTGGGGACTGAACCCAGGACCTCATGCATGCTAAGCATGTGCTCTACCACTGAGCTATTATCCTCCCCTCTTAACATCCTCAAAGCCCTTTTACACCCATTATATCATTTGACCCTTAAACAACCCTGTGAATGGACAGGGCACATATTGGTCATCCCATTTTATGAATAAGGAAGGAAGCTGAGGCCCCGAGAGCGAAGTCAGAAGGAGGTAAGAGAGTCAGATCTCAAACCTGTGTTTTAAAATTCTAAGTCTGATGTGATTATTGCCACTTCCCAGAAAGGTTACAGTGCATCTGGAGTCAGTTCTGGTTTCCTCACTTACCAGCAGTGTGATTTGGGGTGAGTTGCTGAATCTCTCTGTACTTCCCTATTCCCATCTGTACAATGGAGCTGGTGCATAGATTAAATGCACTGATACACTTAAAGTACATAGTAGGTGCTCGTTAAAAGTTAATGAGCCACCCCTGGGAACCCTTGTTTTCATTCCCAGAGATAAAGAGAGCAGGATTAGAATGTAAAAGATGGAAATAAGTGAATCATAGAGAGAAGGTGGTGAGGAGAAAAAAATCGGAGGCAGAAATGGCTCTAGCATGTTAGAGCGTGGTTTAGACAGTGAGAACAGGAAGGGCGTGACCAGGCAGAGGCCAGGGTCAGGCCAGGAGCACCAATAAGATGATGCCCTCACTACCTCCACCTTGGCCTTCAACGTGCAGAAGTTCATTGTTCGTATAGGCCTAAGGCCAGCTGGCAGCTGGCCCAGGACAGAGTATGAGGTCAGGCAGGGGAGAGGAGAGATGGATTAAGGCACCTGGGCCATCTTGAGGGTTGCAAGCTCAAGACAAGGACAGGTGAGCAAAGTGGCGTCATTCAGTTTCCTCAGACTAGACTCCATGTCCAGTGGCATGCTGGCAATAAGTAACAACCAGATTTGTTGGGGGATAAAAGGTGAGAGAGGGGCTGATTTGCTAGTTTCCATGATGTGGACACTCCTATTATGGCCAACTTCAAAAAGAAGTGGGGCTCTAGGGTCTAGCCATGGGGGAGAGACAGGCAAAGAAGTGAGGTCACAGTCGGAGTTAGGAGACCCTTGTCCTGGTCCCTGAGAGAGTCCACAGAAGTGCCACATGACCTTGCACACATCATTGCACCTCTCTGACCTCCAGTCACCTCAACAGAAGAGAAATGGCACCTACCGTGTTGGTGGCCTGACAGTGCTAGTGTGAATCCAGGCGAAAGGGTATTTTTTGAGCACTTACTATGTGCTAAGTTCTGGGATACAGAGATGAATAAACCAGCTCTGAGAGGCAGCCAGGGGCTAGATCACAAAAGGCCTGATGGACTGTAGGAGGGAGCCATCAGATGGACTTCTATCCATGACACCACCAGAATGTTGGGACCAGGACCCCTGCACTGAGGTTTCAAATGGAGAACTCCTTTGGCTGCTGTTTGGGGTAAGACCACCAGGGGGCGAGTGTAGGAGCAGGGAGAGCAGCTCTTGCAATCAATCGCTTGAGAGAGGGGATGGTGGCTTGGACCCGAAGTGTGAGAAGTGTGAGGGGCTCCATTTGGAGTATATCCTGAAGGCAGAAGCAACTAGACTTGCTGCCGGAACAGACTACCCCAGGAATGTAGCTACATAAGGAGCACAGCTAGTAGTAACTCCCAGCTATTGAATTCCTCCCCTGGATCAGGAGCTTTCCCTGCATTATCTCATTTGGTTTTCCACACCATACCTGCAAGGGGGCATTGTACAATCTACTTTTGATAAATAAATGGAGGCTCAGAGAGGTTGAGTAATGTGCCCAATGTCCCAGAGGAAGCCCACAACAGAGCTGGGAGTTGAGCCTTTTCAACTGTCATGGGTGCCCCTCCCATCACACCAGCCGCCCCTTGGACTTTGGAAGGTAGGTGCATAATAGGTGCTTAAATGCTCATGTCTGTAAAATATTTGCAAGTACAGGCCCTTATTTCTTTGCATTCATAAATTCCTCCAGCTTCCCTGAGGTATAATTAACAAATGAAAACTGTATAGATTAAAAATGTCAACATGATGTTTTTGGTACATTCATAAACTTAAAAAAAGTTGTAAGCACTACACACCCACCAGATTGGCTAAAATTAAAAACAAACAAAAACAAAAACAAAATCCCTGACCGTGCCAAGTGGTGGCAAAAATGTGAGCACTGGGAATTGGCACCACTGATGGTGGGAATGCAAAATGTACAGCCACCCGGGAAGACAGCTTGGCAGTTTCTGAGAGAGTTAATCATACGCTTACCGTGTGAGCCAGTGATCCAGCTGTAGGTATTTACCCTAGAGAAGTGAAAATATCCTCACACAAAAACCTGAACATGAATGTTTATGGTTCATAGCAGCATTACTCATAATTGCCCCAAACTGAAAATAATCCAAAGGTTCTTCAGCTGGTGAAGGGTAAACAAACTGTGGTATACCCACAAAGGGGACACTACTCGGCAGTGGAAGGGAACAAAGTACTGGCTCATGAACATCACGGATGAGTCTCAAACACACGAGGCTGAGTAAAAGCAGCCAGACTCCAAGTCTCCATACTGTACGATGCCATATACATGACATTCTAGAAAAGACAAAACTATAGGTCAGAGAACAGAGTAGTGGTCGCCTGGGGCCGGGGGACGAGGGGACAAGGTGACCACAAAGGGGCAACGCAGGGAAACTTCTGAGGCGACAGAGCTTCTATGTTTTCACTGTGGTGGTGGTTACATAACTGTACCTTTTGCCAAAACTCACAGAACTATTCTATAAAGGGTGGATTTGACCATATGTAAACTCTCTCAATAAATCCTAACTCATTTAGTGCCACAGTAAGGCCACTTCCCATACGCCCCACTCAGACTAACCACCCCGGGAACTCTTGGGGAACAGGGCCAGGGCTCCTGAGTTCAAGAAATGGTCCTGCTCTGAGGGACCTGTGCATCACTGGTGAGCTTTAAAATGCTGATGTCACAGCTGGGGTTCTAATTTAATGGCCTTGGGGTGCGGCCTGGGCATTAAGTTTTTCAAAAGCTTCCCAGGTGACTCAAATGGCCTAGACACTGAGCTCCCTAAGAGCAGGGACTATGATTTATTCAACTTTGTATTCCCAGATACTCCATAAATGTGTGCCCTACAGCACATGGAGGCAGATGGCACAATATGAAACTGAAGGACTGTAATAATCACATGTGGCCACCACTGTTCTGAGTGCTGGACACAGAGTCACTCAGTTGACCCCTCCACCCCCAGTCCCCAGGGAGGTAGGACCATGACTAACCCCCTTGACAGGCGAGAAGACCCTGGCCCACAGTAATGAAGTCTCACTCAAGACTACATAGCCAGTAAGGAGCAGAGCTGTGTGGTGGCCTGGATCCACTAATTGCTGAGAGATACTGCCCCCCAGTGCTGGCAAGGGGCAGACTTTGGAATCAGATGAGCTAGAATTTGAGTCTAGGCTCATTACTTAGAGGCTAGGTGACCACGGACAAGTTATTTAGCCTTGCTTGGTTTCACCTTCCTCATCTGTAAAACGCGGACACTTGAACTGATGCCAAAAGACTGTTACTGAATGAATGAGATGACGTGTGCTAAGTGCTCCCTGTGTGGTAAATACTCAATAGTGCTGGCAAGGATGAACGTGGGAAGAAATGAATGAATGAATGAGTGAATGCCATTCCCAGAGCGCCAGGGCCAACTCCTTGTGCCTGGCCTGCAGAAGGGAGATTTCCAAGGAGGGAAGGCAGGGAGAGGCAAGGTCTTCTGCTGAGTTGGGGTCCACTAGGCAGGCCTTCCAAAGGTGCCCCACCCTGGCATCTGTCAGCCTTCTCTCCTACCCCTGAGCTCCCCTTCCAGGGTTGGGGCATGTGGGCACCAGAGCCACCAGACTGTTAGGGGAGCTTCCAGCCTTTTAGAAGTAAGGACCTTCAGTAGTGAAAATTTGAAGCCCTTAGGGTCTTCACTGCCTGATGGAGCCGGACCCTGGGACAAATAGGGTCACTGGGTGAGTGAATCCAGGGTGAGGTGCAGCCAGGGAAGGTCAGGGACACCCCCAGGTGGCACAGACCCCTTTGAGCTCCCAGAAGAGCCTTGAGGACAGCACTCTCTCAGTGTTCATGGCTTTCTGGTTGGACCCTGAGTTCTGCCAGGTCTAGGCTCTGCTCCTCCCCCTGGTCACTGCACATTTCCACATCTTCACACTCATTTGTGGAATAAGGGACTCTATTCTGGCTGGGTGCTTCTAGGCTGCACTTCCTAGTGGCCACTGGAGCACACCACCTCGGCTCTGGCACTGATATCTAGTGACCCCATGTGGTGGCAGGTCAGGTCCCTGGGAAGGAGGGCAGGGCAGGTGAGTCTTCCTTTGGTCCTTCCTTTATTTTTCCCTTAACACGGGAAAGGTACTTTTGGTGTTGTGATTATAGAATACATCATATGGACAAAAAAATTCAAATACCACAGAAGCAGCTAAAAAAGAAAGAAAAACAGCTACATGTAAAGTGTGTTCTGTACCCCTCTAAGTGGTGCAGATCTAAAATATCTTCATCCAAGCAGGAACAAACATTCTACAGCCCAGTGGTTTGAAATGCTGCCCCTTCTACCCCATGTTATGTGACCACAGGCGAGGTCCTTAACCATCAACGCCTCAGTTTCCTCATCTGTAAGATGAGGATTTGGATATAGTGTCTACTTCTAATGTTATCAAGAATTAAATGCAATAATCTCCACCAAGGCCTAAATTCAGTGCTCGACACACAGTATTTAAAAATGTTAGCTCCTTCCACCTCCTAATTCCCCAAATCTGTGAATATGCTACCTCGCATGGCAAAATGGACTTTGCAGATGTGATTAAGGTCAAGGGCCTGGAGCTGGAGCCATTGCCCTGGATTATCCAAGGTGGGTCCAAGCTAACTCCATGGTCCTTTAAAGGGAAGATGTGACAATGAAAGGAAGGTCAGGGAGGAGCAATGTTACTTCCATTTGAAGATGAAAGAAGACCATGAACCAAGGAAATGGCCTCCAGACAGTGGGAAAAGACAGGGAAACAGATTCTCCCTAGAGCCTCCAGAAAGGAACACAACCCTACTGACATCTTCATTTTAGCCCAGTGTGACCTTTGAAGCTGTACAATAAGAAATGTATGCTATTTTAAAAATACTACATTCGTGATACCTTTTTGTAGCAGCAACAGATAACTATACACAAATAAACAAATAAAAATCAACAGTATGTTCATCACCGAATACCCTATTATAAAATATAAATGTTCAAGTTCCTATTCACAATAAGAATGAGGTCCTTAGAAATAAACCTAAAAAAGACAAAAGAGAACAGAACAAAATATCATCAAAGGATATAAAACAAGACTGAAATAAATGAGAAGACATATCATGGACATAAATTAGAACACTTTATGTCATAAATATGTCACATCTGCCAAAAGTAATCTATAAAGTCAATGTAATTACGATACCAACAGGACTTTTTATGAAACTTTACATTTATCTTTAAATTCAAATGAAAGAGAAAATGGACAAGGATAGTCAAGAGAATGTTGACGAAAATAAACACTGGGAGTTGTGCCCTCTCAGATATCAAGGCTATTATAAAAGAATATTAGACAACAAATTCTTCTTATAGGGAAAATAAAAGACCAATGGAACAGAATGAAAATAAAACAATACATATAGAATATTTCCACTGATACAAAATTTAAAGAAAGGCAAAGCTAAAGAATATATTGTGTAAGGATACATATACATGTAGAAAAACGCAAAGAAAACCACAGGACCCATTACCATAAAAATTGAGAGGAAGGCGCGATGGGGATAAGATCTGGGGGTGGCATGCAGAAATGCTCTAAGATGTTGTTAATGTTCTGTGTTGTAAGACAGCTGATGGTTTATTATGTTGCTTTATCATATTATAATACTTAATTTTGTGTGTATGTCTCCCTTTTCTGTGTGTATGGCAAATTTCACAATAAAGATATTTTAATGACAGTAGAGAAAAAAAAAGTTAGCTCCTTCTGTAGGTATTGCTCACTTAACACCTCACAGGCATCTTCCCAGGTCAGCACACTAAGATCTAAGCCTTTCCGTTGAACAGCCGCATGGCTCTCCACTGCGTGTGTGCAGCAGGTTGCCATGAGTTCCCTCTTGAGGGGCACCAGTTTATTTGCTGAGTGTCCTTTGGATGGATGTTTCCAATTTGTAGGACTTGTGTCCAATTTGGGGGACTATTGTAAACAATGTGCATGAGTCTTGTCACACTGATCTGCCTCCTTGGGGTAAATTCTCAGAATTGTAACTGCCGGTCAAAAGGGTTAGAATGGTGGGGTGTGTGCAGTTAGAACGTCAGGGTGCCAATGCTTAGAATTTTGGCGTGTGCACGATAAAAATGTTAGGGTACAAGGGGCTCAGTCCTTGGACCCCTTCTTTTTCCTGTTTCACATGCACTTTAAACCCCACGTCTGGAAGACAGCTCCCACATTTACACCCCCAGCCCATACCTGGTGCCTGAGCTCAGATACCTAACCACTGGCCACGACAGTGAGTGGGCACCTCAGCTCTAACCTGTCTATGACAGAGCCCCTGGCAGATTGCTGCTCCCCAGTCTGCTCCTTCCACAGTCTCTTCATCTCAGTTAGTGGCAGTTCCATCCCCCATGTTCTCAGGTCAGAAGCCTTAGAGTCACCTTTCGATCCCTCCTTTTCTCCTGCCATGTTCACTGTGTAAGGGAGTCTCTTCCACTCTACCTTCAAAGTAAATCCAGAATCCAATCCCTCCCCACCACCTTCACTGCTCCAGCCCTGATACAAGCCACCTCCCCTCTCACTTGGATGGTTGTGACAGCCTCTAAACTGCTTCCACCCTCATCGCTTTTAGTCTATTTCAATAAGCACAAGAATAGGGTCTGCTAAAACAAATCAGACCCCCAGTGACTCCCCATCTCATTCAGCCTGCCTCCCCCAACCCCTGCCCTTAGTTTACTGATGATCTGATGTCTTCCCTTCTGACCTTGCTGCCCACTCTGCTCCAGCCGCACTGACCTCCTCACTGTCCTTTGCATGCACAGAGGCAAGCTCCCACCTCAGGACCTTTGTACTTGCTGTTCCCACCAACCTGGAATGCTCTTCAACTAGATAACTGTGTGTTTTCCTCCCTTCCTTCTTTCCTTGAGGTTGTTTTTCAAACACTGACTTCTTGGTGAGGTCTTCCTTGATTTTCTTTTAAAAACTGACACACACACACACGCACCCTTCTTTCCCCCTCTGCTCCCTTTCTTGCTTTTCTTTTGCTGGAGTGACCAACCATTCTGGTCTGCTTGGAACTGAGGGGTTTGATTTGTCACTCTATTAAAGCACTTATGACATCTGATATGCTCTACATTTTATGTACTTATTTTGTTGAATAAGAATATAAACTCCACCGTGGGGGGAATAGCTCAGTGGTAGAGTGTGTGCTTAGCATGCATGAGGTCCTGGGTTCAATTTCCAGTACCTCCATTAAAAAAAAAAAAAGACTATAAACTCCACAAAGGCAGAAATTTGTCTGTCTCCGTAATGGCTCTGTCCCCAGCACAGGACGTGCACTTGACTCACAGAAGGTGCTTAACAAATACCTGCTGAATGAAGGGATGAACTTACGGCCAGGCCAGCCTGGTCTCCCGACAGACTGTGCCAACTAGGTTTTCTTAAGCTTTTTAAAATATCCTACAGAAGGGAGGTGGCCTCAAGTTGCGGGTGGGGGAACAAAGAGTGTGAGTCTGGAAAAGGGCAAAGATCTATGAATTGCCTGTTTCTTTTTCAAGGGCAGAGCCCAGCAGCAGCTGAGCCTGATGGAAGCAGGTTAGGGTGTCACAGCCCAGGCTGGGGCCCCTGCATGTGGCCTGCTGGTCACTGTCACCCCCTAGTGGTCTCCTATGAAAAAGCAGCCTCGTTCACCAGCCAAAGGGCCAGAGGTGCTCCTGCCCTACTCTCCTGCCCCCACATTTTCCCTCTTGTCTTTCCCCCTTTTCTTCACTCTTTCGCCTCCTTTTCTGCTTGGCCTATTGCTCTGCTACCTGATAAACAGAGCTTTGATCTTAGTGCACCAGGTTAAAACCTCACTCTGGCATCCACCAGCTATGTAACCTTGAGCCAATGACTAAACCTCTCGAAAACTCAGTGTCCTCATTTGGAAAATGGGGATTACAAGTTCTCAGGGTAAAACAAGATAGTCCCCGTAAAACATCTAGAACAGTGCATGCCCCAGTAAATGTTTGATATTTACTATTACTGTTATTACTCTTGTGCTTGGCACTTAGTAGTTTGCCTGCTTTCTGCTTCATCCGGGGAATCCAGGCTGCACATCAGACTCATGTGGGTATCCCTAAAACATACCTATGCCTCTCTATCCCAGAACAGTCAAATAAGAAATCTTTGGTGACAGACACAGACATTGGTTTTTTTTTTTAATTTTTAGCTTATTTTTGTATTTATCTTTTCATTGGTATTTTTTAAAGCTCCCCAGGTGATACAAATGTGCAGCCCAAGCTGAGAACCACGCTGGTGACCACCAGTCCTGGGTTACATGGGACTTTCTCAGTTCTAGCACTGAAAGTCCCATGTCCCAGGAAGCCCCTCAGCCCTGGGCAAACTAGGATACTTCATTACCCCTTCCCCAAAGGCATGGACCCAGGTTTTCTGACTCCCAAATCAGGACACATAGTGTGAGCACAGACAACTAGAAATCGATTATTTGAAAGCTCAGCTTGGGGTGGTGGGTCAGCTTCAGAGTCACCCCATGGCAAGAGCTGGGCTCTGAGGGGGACAGTGACCAGCTGTGGTTCAGTCAGATAGGTCCCCGTCGTTGGGCCCCCTGGGGCTCCAGCCACTGGCTGCCCGCTCCATGGCTTTCACCCAGCGGCCCCTTAGCTCCTCGGTTTCAGCCTTGAAGGTGTAGAGCTGGCCTGACTGTTGCAGCTGGAAGACCCTGGGGTCTGCCTGGGATCCTGTGGTCACCTGGTAGCCCAGCAGGGGGATGGAGGTGTGAGCCCGCATGTCCTGGGAGGGGAGGAGAGAGCCATGGGCCACTGCCCTCCCATTTGGTGCCACTGCCTCAGACGGCTGATGGGAAGATACTAGCCACACACCTGCCTCTCACTCCCAGACACCCATGAAGTAGGGTGGGCTGGCGGGAGGGCATCAGGGAAGAGAACTGTTCCTTGGAGTCTGGGCCCAGTTCTGAAAGCCACTAACCCCGTGACTCGAGGGAACCAGGTCCCCCCTGGGCCTCAGTTTCCTCATCTTGTATATGGGGCCAACAGTGTACAGCCTCATCCCACCCTCAACGCACCCAGGTACTGTGAGAGGGCCAAGGTCTGGAGGTGGTGGGTAGTGGCATTACCTGAGGGGCGGCATAGACATAGAGTACGAGGGGGTCGTCCCGGGGGATCACACACCAGCCCCGGGGCCCACTCTTGCCCCACTTGTCCCCGACGAGCTGCAGGAAGCTGCACATTAGGCTCTGCTCAGACCCTGCCACAGATCCTTTCTAAAACCAGAAAAAGGGACTGTCAGGGAACAGAGCACCCACTACGTGACAGATGTTGGGCTGGGGGCTCAAAAATCACTATTTCTAATCCTAATAGCAAGCCTGCAAGGAGGGGTTATTTGTTCCCGAGGTTCAGAAATATCCCATCATGGACTTCGTCACACAGCTGGCCAGTGGCAGAGCGGCGGTCAAACCCCAGCCAGCCTGAACTCAAGGCACATGCTAGGAGGGCTTATCACCTGTGAGTTGCCCCAGGGAGAAGAACTGGAGCTTGAGAAAGGGCAGACCATCCCCTCTTTCCAGGAGCAAGCTATGTGGACTAGTGGTCAGGGAGGACATGGACAGGGGCTGAACCTAGAAGAATGGGAAGGATTGGAAAGCGGGCAGATGTTGGTGCAAAGGAATCAACTTGAACCTGGGAGCTGAGTTCAGCTGGAATAGCGTGGGGTCTTCTCCCACCCCCAGGGACAATGGGATCAACCTGGCCTTTAATGAGTGAGGGGCACAGGGGCAGTGGTAACCAGTCCTTGGGTGAGGTAACATTGTATCTGCAGCACAAAGCTGAACACAGCTAGTGCCCTAGAAGCACCACCAGCAGCAGGAGCAGCCTGAGAGACTGTGGAGGTGGGGAGTGACTCAGCCCCAAGGGCAGCAGGAGAACATCTGTGGCAGAGATCAGAGCTGGCTCCTAATTCGCTGTGTGACCTTGGGAGAGTTGCTTCTCTGGGCCTGGGTCTCCATGGGATAGAACCAGCTGGTCCCTGAAGTCCATTCCAGTTAGAATGGAGTCTCCAGTCTGCCTCTTTCCAGCAGAGGGACCCTTACCTGGAGCCTCAGTTTCCCCATCTGTATAATGGAACATCAGCTCTCTTTCCCTCCTAGGGCTGTTGGGGCAGGGCACGGGGACATGAACAGGAACAGTCCAGAGAGGCTGTGCAATTATTGTATGGGGACAGAAAGGAGAGGTGGAGAGCCTAGATGAAAGCCTGGAGCCAAAAGTTGCTACCATTTAGTGACAGGCCCAGTTCTATCTTACTGAAGGAGTGGGGTCAGAGAGGATGTTTGTGGGCAGAGAGAGAAGGAGGGGGAGTGTGACCTCAGCAGGCTTATTCTCAGCACTGAGGACAGTGCCAGCATGTGGTGGGACCCCGCACACATTTGCTGGGCAGAGGAATGGCCCTCACCTCCAGGATGCCCCGTCTCTTGTCTTCCTTGTCCTCAGGGAGCACGTTTCCAGTGAGGAAGGTATAGCAGTCCAAGCAGACTCGGTTGGGCCTGTTGCTGTCGTATTTGAGCTCAGCCCGGTAGTCGGAGCACCTGGCACACACCACCTGTGGGAGGATGGGCAGGAGGGGTTTGAGGGCTGAAGTGAGGCAAAGAGTTTCCTGTTTGTGAGGTGGGGCGGGAGAGCAACCAGGGACCAGAGGAAGAAAAAGCAAGCTTCAGAAGAGGGACAGAGGCAGAGGCCCAGCTGCCTGGAGGCTGCAGTGCAGGGGGAGAGCTCAGATTCTGGGATAGAGATCTGGCCCCCACAGCAGGGGTTTCAGCTTCTCTTCCCTTTAGATCAACTCTGGGAGGGCAGCTATTGATCCCAGGGGCTTGCCCTGAGCACAGACCTCACGTCTGAGCACTTCTCTAAGTGCTGGCTCTCCCCTCTGCCACCTCACCTGAATCACAGCGACTCCACTAGGCGACCAGTGCTGGGGCTATTACCCTTACCTAACAGTGAGGGGGCAGTGACTTGCTGAGGGCCACAAAGCTCACTGGCAGCAATTGGCCCTCCCCAAATAGGACATGTCTTTAAAGTTCCACAGTTTAGCATTAAGATTCATGCAGATTTTACAGTCCACTCACTCCTAGAGTTGAGCGTGTTCTGATGCAAAAATGATGGGCTGGTTGTTTTTGACGGTGAGACCTGCCATGTGTAGTCTGTGGAGTGGGGCCCACTCGCCAGCCCACCATGGAGAAGCCCCCAAGAAGGCCGTTGTGGATCATATGGAGGTGACCAGGTGAGAGGCATGAGAAGACTCGGGGAGAAACACAGGTGCTGCAGAGGATGTGACTTCCAGGAAGACTGGGGTGTCACAGTGTGTCTGGGATGTGGGAATGGAAATGGGGGGCAGGAAATAGAGACGAGGAGGAAAAGTTACTCATTAGGGAGCTCGCCTGTGTGCCCAGCACAGCACATGGCCTGGGAGGGACCCGCAGGACAAGGCCTGGGCTTGCCCCACCTTCACTAGGATTCCCGTCTGGCAGGCGGCTTGGCAGAAACTGGGCACCCAACCACCGAAAGGATGACTCACAGAGTACAAAGGTTCGCACGGGCACGAGAAACCCCAGAATCAGGCCAAGGATGCCTCACACAGCCCCATACATGGGGCTTCAACAACCTTGGGAGTATTTTTTTTTAATGGAGATTTAAATTTTTAAAGTATTATTAGTGTGTATTTATTATCTCCTCTACCAACTTTTTATTTTGAAAAATTTAAAACTTGAAGTTGAAAGGATGATACAATGATACCCCCTGAAATTCACCAATTGTGAACATTTTTGCCACATTTGATTTCCTTATGTGTGTATGTATACATGTGTGTTATTTTTCTGAACCAAAGTATAAATTACAGTCATCATGACACTTCACCCTTAAATATGTAGCTGGTGTCTCCAAAAAAACAAAGAGAAGCATTCTTCTGCATATCCGCAATGTCATGACCACACCGGGGAAATTTAACACAATACAATATTATTCTCTATACATACCTCATAATCAAATTTGCCCCAATGAGCCCAATAATGATTTCTGTTTTTCCCGTGCAGGACCTGATCAAGGGTCATACATTTCATTTAGTTCTCAAAATATTTCATTTCTTTCCCGTACCTAGGAGGCAGTATGAGGGTGTTGTTATATTGTTCTTTGTATTTCTTAACTATTTAAAATAATTTTTTAGGAACTACTTACAAAGTTGCAAGTGTGAATCGACTCAACTCTTATTTACAGATGTGACTCACCAAAAATGGTAGCTAATCCCCGGATCCTTTCTATTTGGCTCTGGGATGGAACTTACATCTGAACATAGGTGTGTCCCAGGCCTAGAAATTTACTTTGTGTCCTGATTACAGTATAACACACTCTGGGGACACCTCCCTGACTAGTCCCAACCTGCCTAGCTGGTCTCCTACTGTCCCAAGATCATTAAAGACTGAGGTCATAAAGGGCTTCTCTGTTTGCAGAGTAAATGGAGGGGTCAACAGAGAACAGCTCAAATACAGCAGGTGCTTTAAAAGCAAAGCAAGGTCTGCCTCTGATAACTGGGCCTGAACTGATTAAGAGGGAGGCATGGGCGTGGTTTATTCCTCAGTCAGCTGGTAGCTCTTCCTCCGAGTGAGGCTGCCTGAGCAACTGAGGAGGGGGAAGGAAAGAAAGACAAGGAGAGGGAAGGGGGTGAACCTTCTCTTGTTGATTCCTCACTACCATCCTGGAGGTACGTATTAATAATCCCTATCGTATAGCTGAGGAAATGGAGGCTTGAACATGGAGGAGAGAGGTAGCAGCAGAACCGACCAGATGCTGGAGTGCTGAGGGCTTGCCAAGAAGAGGGGACCATCAGCTGAGGTCAGTCAAGAAGAGAGGATGGCAGGAAAAAAAAAAAAAAGAAGAGAGAACAGCAAGGGGAGGGCTTGTAACAGGCATGGGGCTGATGAGGTGGTGGGTGCAAGGCTGGAGAAGGGCTGATGGGTTTGGATGCCCCCATCCTGGAACTGGAGATCATTTCCTGGTCCTGGGCCCTGGGGGTTTTGGGACGCAGACCAATTAGTAGGGTCGGCTTTGGCGAGTGTCTTGAGCGAGTCGCTTAACCTGTGTGAGCCTCCTGTTCCACCTGCGCGGGCTAAGAGCAGGCTTGCTTCCCAGGTAGGCACTTGTGAGGTCCAAACAAGGGAACTCATGTGTCCTGCCCAGAGTTAGCGCCCATAGGTCAAGTGGGCAGAGATGGCAGGGAGCGGGAGGCGGAGGCCGAGGTGGGGCGGGGTGCAGTGCGGCTTGAGTACTCACATAGCCGCAGGCCCGGCAGTGGTGGCGACGGCGCTTCAGGGCGTTGAAGGGCTCTCGGCAGCGCATGCACATGGTCACCATCTTGTCCCGGACCCACTGTGGCGCCCGGAGGCCTAGCTCCTCGGACTGCAGCTGTGGGGCAGCAGGGCGGGCACTTCACGTCCCTCTTCGGCTCGCTCCCTGAGGCCCTGAGCCCTCTACCCACCTGCTTGAGGCAGGGATTATGTGTGCTGTGATTCCCAGTAGCTCCCACATGAAGTGGACTGAACTGATAAAGACCATATGTTACGTCAGTTACTATTTTTCCTATTCCACAAGTGAGGAAATTAAAGCCCAGTGAGGTCAAGGGACTTAGCAAGAACACCCAGCAACCCACACCTCAGATCTCAAATCAAGTCATAGGCACTACACCGCTAACACCCCACCTTCCTTCCGCCTTCCCTTAGTCTCACATTTTTCAGTCACTTTCAAAACCCAAACCTGCGCGCGCGCGCGCACCCCCCCCTCCAGCCAGAATTACACATATAGAGTAAAATCTTTCCTAGGCATATAGCACAAAGAGTCTCCCAAAGAAATTTTTTGCTAACGTGGGACCTCTGGCACTGAGCTTCTGAGTACAGCAATGTTAGGATGTGTGGGCTTCCTCTGGTGGGTAACGCTGGCCAGCCCTCAAAGCTGGCCTGGATAGAACAAAGAGAGGGAATCATTTCCTGTGTGAGGCTGGTGGTTCCGGAAAGGATGCAGAGCCTTCAACTACCTCCTGCTCCTGAGGGTCTCCCTCAGGGCTCTGGACTGCAGCCTTGAAGGTTTCATTCCGCTTCTCGATTTGGTCAATGGCTGCTTGGAAGGCCTGAGGGGTTGGGCACAGGGAAGTGGTTATGGGGGCGGCGAGGAGGGCTTGTTCATCTGTCCAACTACCCACACATTCAACAAATACTGCTGTAAACTTACTGAGTGCTGGACACTGGATTCTAAGCGCACGTTGGTTTTAGGGAGGAAAAACTATTAGCCCCAGATTACAAAGTGAAAACTAAGGCTCAGAGATGTTAAATGACTTACCCCCGGCTACCCAGCTAGGCAGTGAGACAGCAAGATTTAAACCCTGGTCTAACTCTAAACTACCATAGAGCAACGCTGAGGGAAAGTAGGAAGCGCCTGGGCGGAGGACGGCACGTGCACGCACGGCACGTGCACGCACGGCACGTGCACGCACGGCACGTGCACGCACGGCACGTGCACGCACGGCACGTGCACGCACGGCACGTGCACGCACGGCACGTGCACGCACGGCACGTGCACGCACGGCACGTGCACGCACGGCACGTGCAGTGCACGGACGCCCTCCCTCCCTCCCCCGCAGCCGGGGTAGGGAAATCAGAATCATAGGGGCCCTGGAGCGTTTTGTTACCTGCATCCAGGCAATCATTTCCTCCTGGGACCTGCTCGGGAAGTGAACACAAGTGTTAGCCGGGCAGCGCCTCCTTGTTTTCCTGCCCCGCCCGGCCCCCAGCCCGCGCCTGCCTACCGGGCCTGCAGCTCCAGGGTGCGCTGCTTCCCGGACACCAGGAAGGAGTGGGGGAACTCGGCATCAGTCAGCTCCCGCACCTGCTCGGGAATGGGAGGAACAGACGCTCAGACTTGCTATACCCCACCCGCCCCGTAGGCACTGTCAGTGAGGGAAGTGGAGTGTGACCCAGGAACCATTCAATTTTGAGAAACAGGGAAAGGGAGCTTTTTCAGCGCATCCTAATCCTGTCAGGCCAAGTAAATACACCTGCATCCTAGCCTCGTTCTATAGAGCAAGTGGGACTTAGGGCTCCTGGAAGTTCAGCAGTAGCAAGTTGGCCCAGTGGAAAGTAGGGATGATGGGTCCTTACAAAGGAATCACCAAAGATGAAAACTGGGTTATAAATTGGATTTGGGGAATACAGCTTTTTCAAGAGTAGATGTAGGGCCTGGAATAAGACCTTCCCCATACAGTGAATGAAGGAATCAATCACCCAATTCGTAGATCCAACAGAGCCCCCACTTCCTGTCTTTCACCGTCTTGTCCCAGAACTCCACACGTCCTGAGGCTGTTTTGGAAGCCGCCAGTCACACAGCTTCTACTGTTTGTCTGCCACTGAGCACTCCACACATGTTCTCACTTAATCCGCACAACTGGGGACCCCACTGATCACTAATTCTAATGCTTAATGGCCATGATGTGCCCCTGAGGGCAGTGCCTGTCACCAGCTACAGTCCCCTGGGACAGCTACATCTGGTCAGGTCTCTGTGTTATCTACCAGTTGACAAAAAGTATAGGGGAAAGTGGGACATGCTGACAACAGTGGTGTGGTCAGCAAAGTCCAGACTGTGAGAAACTCAACCAGAGAAATGATCTGATTTCTTCAACTAATAAATGAGACATCTGAAATTGACACATTGTAACTGACCATACTTCAATTAAAATAAATAAATAGGTAAGAAAAAAAGGAGAGGAAAGTGTTGATAAAAAGGGATATAAGAAGCATATCACAAATGATTCAAACATCAGCTGTGAGAAGACAATTATGAGACAGTCAAGGAAAACCAAAGGCTCTTAATGTTATTAAATAATTATTATTAATTTGTTAGATGCAATAATGGAACTGTTAGCATCTTTTTGAGCAAAAAGAGAGTTCTTATCTCTTAAATACTTAAGTATTTATAGGTGAAATGATGACGTGTCTGGAACTTGCTCTTATATAATCCATTGGAAAAGGGGATTAAGAGGGGGAATGCTAAGGAAACAAGACCAATTTTGAGTTAATTGTTGCAGTCAGGTGATGAGTATATGAGGGTTCATCTTTTTTTTTTTTTTTTTGGCTTAAAAGTGTCCATAATAAAAAGTTAAAGAAAATCTTCACAGCAATCTTGGGAGGCATCCTTATTTAGGAGATGAGAAAATGGAGATCAGAGAGGGCAAGGGACCTGCCTAGGTCACACAGCACCTAAACGGCAGAATGAGGATTCAAACTCAGGTTTTTGGCCCCCAAGGGTAAGATGGAAGTCCATCTATTTCCTCTCTGCTGCCAGAGTCCAGTAAGCATAGACCTCTCCCAGGCAGTGTGAAGAGAAAGTCACAAAGAGACGCTAAGACACAGACCTAGAGCTCATGGACCTGGCATGGGGGAACTTGTCACTGAATCCACCTGACACTTGGGCCCTTCTGCTGTTCTCTGCCCCGTGGTGACCAGGCCTCGGCACATTTTCAGGCACCCCAGAAAGAATGACTGGGCACATGCTTGTATTAGGGCTAGTCTACACTTTGGGCCCACAGAACCAGTCCATTCCTTTTAGAAGGGGCCTGATGTGCTTTGTACTCGATATCCTTGACAAGGGGGAGGCTCTGAGGGTTTGTAAATGGAGAAGCTCATGTGGAGAGAGGTGTTTGGAAAGTCACTCCAGCAGCTGTATGTAAGGGTAGAAGGGCTGAGTCTGGGGGAAGTGGGAAAAACCAGCAGCCAGGAAGTGATACCGTGAATGGTCCAGGCCTGCCCAGGGCCTGCCTGCACCTGGAGAGAGAAGAGGTTCTTACCTAGGGGACAATATCAGGAAATCTGGCAAGACTCCAGGACTGATTGGGTGAGGAGAGGGGAGAAGGAAAAGAAGGGAGAAATCTAAGGTTTGGAGTCCACAGCTAGGAAGACATATGATTCTTTTAACAGAAAAAAGGGAACTGGGGGGGGGCCCTGACCTGAGGGTCCAGGACCACCTCTGCAAGGGGGCAGGATGAAGATTTCTAGAGGACAGTTCCCCGAGGTCTGCTGTACCCAGGCTCAACCACCAGACTCCCTAGGTCTGGGCCAGTTCAGGCCCCTGCTAGCCCATACAGTGCCTTTGTGCTAATTAGAAAAAGACACCCCTTCTTTAACACTTTACTGACATCTGTTGGCAAACTGGCATAATATTCAGCTTTTGTTGAACTAGATGCTTGACTGCCACCTGCCGGACGAGAACTGTAAATATACAATCTGTGCTGTCTGCTGGGGATGAGGCATGCTCGTGCAGTGCACAACCCACACAGTTGTCCATGGAGATGCTGGGTGTGTATGTGCCCACACCCCATCCTTCTTCCCTGGCTGGCCCTGTGCAGGCACAACGACAGAACCCAGCCAGATCTTGGGAGCGAATCAGCAGCTGAGGACTAGGCCTCTCTGACATTCAGGAAGGAGGAGGCTGGGAGTCATGGGCCAGCGGGAACCATCATGGTGGTTAAAGGACAGACCTACCCCCAAACCTCAAACTCAGAAAATAGTTCCTGCACGAACACGGGTGGGTGGACAGCTCTGCACCAGGCAGGCCTGTGCCATCCAAGAGAGGGTGCTGTGTGGCCACTGGAGCACCAGACACACCCTGCAGGGACTGAGTTCACTGGGACTGGCGGACGCCAGGAACCTGGCACACGCCAGGAACCTGGCACACTGGGCTCCTGAGCCCTCGACACACACCCTAAGCATCTGACACTCTCAGGCCCGTCTCTGCATACTTTCTCTTTCTGGCTCTGATTTGGTCTCTATATTTCTTGGCTTTTCTGTCAATCTCTGCCTTTCTTTTTTTATGCCTGGGTCTCTGCCAGTCCTAAGACAGGGCTGCCTGTCTCCATTTCTCTGTTTGTAACTCTCTATAACCTGAATTTCTTAGTCTCTCTCACCAAAGTTCCCAGACATACAAACTGCATACATCCTTGCCTCTGGGACATTCTGGACACTTCAGGAAGAAAAGCTGGGTGCCGCAGTGTGTGGGGCTGAATTCCTAAAAGAACTCAGTCAGCTGAGGTACGGGGGATGGGCTGTGAACCCCCAGAAAGTGCCCATGTGCCTCCATCGGCCCTTATCACCCTCAGGCTGTACCCCATCCCCAGGTCCTTGATTCAGCCCCAAGTACCAGGCAAGTCCAGTCAGGAGTAGGGGTAAGGCCCACCTGCTGGGGGCTCTCAGAGGCCCAGGGAGGGATTGTCCTGGCTCAAGTCCTGCCTGAAGCTCCCTCCTGGGGCAGATCCTGGGAGGTGCGTAGGGAGAGGTGGAGGTGGAGGCAATAGGGATAGGGAAGGGGGATATGGAAAGGCACCAAGATAGTCCAGATCTGACCTTTGCTTGTTCCAGCCCCAGACACTGGGATTCAGGAGCCATCAGAGAGAGGTGGTCAAGAAGGTTCCCCTACTATTTCCTCCACTGTGCCTGCAATTCTGCTCTATGCTTTACCCCTCTGGGTTGAAGCATTAGTAGGAGACAGTTTAGTATGGGGATTAGGTATAGAGGCTCTGGACTCTGTTATACCTGAGTTTGATCATGCAAACCAGGATTTGCTGTGTGACCCCCAAGCAAGTTACTTAACCTCTCGGAGCCTTGCTTTTTTTAACTTTTAAGACTTTTTTTAGATCAGTTTTAGGTTCACAGCAAAAATGAGAGGAAGGTGCAGAGATTTTCCCTGTGCCCACACATGCACAGCCTCCCCCATTAATAACATTTCCCCACCAGAGTGGTACATTTGTTAGAATCAATGAACCTGCGTTGACACATCATTATTATCAAAGGTTCACAGTTTAGATTAGGGTTCACTCTTGGTGTTGTACATTCTGTGGGTTTGGATAAATGTATAATGACTGGTATCTACCATTTTAGTACCATACAAAATAGCTTCCCTGCACTTAAAGTCCTCTGTGGTCTGCCTTTTCACCCCACCAACCCCTCATAACCACTGATCCTCTGTATCCATTGTTTTTTTCAGAATGTCGTATCATTGGAATCATACAGTATATACATGTAGTATGTATGTATGTATGTACGCTGTTCAGATGGGCTCCTTTCACTTAGTAATATGCATTTAAGTTTCCTCCATGTCTTTTCATGGCTTAACAGTTCATTTCTTTTCATCACTGAATAATATTCCATTGTCTGGATGTATCATTTTATTTCCATTTTTTAAAAAATGGGATTAATTACAGATATACCCAAACACAGGCAAACTGTACACAGTTATTCAGTGCAGTTCTCATTTGCAGACACTGACAACTGAGAGCAATTGAAATGCCCATCAGTAGAGGATTGGCTGAACGAATTATGATACATCTACACACAAGGATACTATGCAGCTATGCAAAAGGATGAGGAAATGACTAAGATACTGACATGCAACCGTCTCCAGAATTAGTAGTTAGTTTAAAAAGTCAAGTGCAGAATAGTGCATATGAAAAATACTCTCATTGTTTATGTGAAACAAAAGTAAGGAAGCCATACTGAATATATTGCTAGTTTGTGTATACAAAGACTGCCTTTGGAAGGCCTCACAAAAAGTGAAGGCTGCCTATAGGAAGGGAATCTAGGGAATGGAGTGGGGAGGAGAATTTTTATTGCATTTATTTTTGACATAGTTTAATTTTGGAATGTGTATTATCTATATTTTTTAGGTTATACGATTATTTTTAAAAGACTTCTAAAAGCCAAAAAACCCCCACAAAAAACTAGGGGTTTAGTAACTGCTCCTACATCACAGGGCTGTTATGAGGATCTGATGGGGTAATGCAGAGCCCAATCCACGGTGACCACCCAGTCCATGGGCACTGTTGTGAATGCTGTCCTCAGTCATTTGGGACCATCTCTGGATGAGGAAACAACTAAGCCACCCGCTGAGCTGACAGTGTATATTCTTCCTACTCAAAGTGTGGCCTGGGGAGCTGCGGTATCAGCATCACCCAGGAGCTGGTTAGAAAAGCAAAATCTCAGGGCCCACTCCAGACCTACTGTATCAGAACCTACATTTTTATAAGACTCCCAGGGGATTCACGCATGTACTACAGTTTTCCAAGCACTGGTGTAGAAGGCAGGGAAAGCAGATGGAGGCTGAGAGACGGGAAGGGCCTGGACAGGGAAGGCTGGGAGCCCAGCTGGGAGACCTCTAACCCCACACTTTTCCACCTTCACATTGGCCCCAGACCTGCCACACCTGTGTTCCTGGACTGAGACCCAGACTGGCCCCTCCTGCTACTCCCCGTACTTGATCCCACCCTGGGTGTGATGGGGTGCTGAGAGTGGTTGGGGCGCCTCTCACCTTCATCCCGGCCACGTCAATGCGGGTCCTGACCTGGAAGTGGGCGCCCACCTGAATGACCCTGGGCACACAGTACAGCAGCATGTTGTTGAACTGCAGGAGACACAAGCAGGAGTATGTGTGCAGTGGCAGGGCAGGAAGGACAGTCAGGCGGAGCTTCCCTGACAGTAGGCTGAGCCCCCGGATCTCCCTCCCACTCGCCACACTCTGGGCCAGTTCTTGGGACATCACAACTGTGATGAGGAAGGGGTTGTCTAGCCCCCAACCCACCTAAGATAGTCACTGAACGATGCCCTACCTGTGAGCATCAAGGGACCACAGCAGACCTCAGAAACCTATTAGGCCTTTCTCATAGGGGCTGAGGGTGGCAAGGGTTGACGAGAGGTTATAGCTCCCCTCCCTAAAATCCAGGCAGAACCAGTTTCCAGATCTCCAGGAGACCCTGGCAATCCTTGCTTCTTCAGTGCAAACCTGGGCAGCTCTTCCTAGTAGCCAACCTAATTCCCTCCTGCTTTGTGCTTTCTAGAGCACAGATTAATACCACAGGCTTTGGAGCCAAAGAGACTGGGTTCAAATTCGGACTCTGTTGCTTTCTAGGGCACTGAGACCCCCTCAGTTGGAAATCCCTGAGGCCTGGAGGCAGCATGTGACCAGTCCCAAATCACCCAAGTGCCAAAGCACAGAAGGACAGAGAAGCAGGCTCTTCTCTGTTCAACCTACAGTGCCAGGCAGATGCCAGGCAGGCAGGACCTGGGGCAGAGTGGCCCATGGACTTCCCTCCCCAGTGTGGGGCAGGCCCCCAGTTTCCTCCTACCAAGAAAAGGTAGCGCTCCATGGGGCCGCTGCGACGGAAGGAGATCTTGAGGACGGGGCCCTCTCGGAGCAGGGTGTTGGAGGGGTCTACTATGTCGTCCTCCAGGCCCAGGCGCTGGTACACTTCCCATAGTTCCTGCAGCCGCTCCTGTGGACAGGAGGTGCACCCTCAGCCAACGTCGGGCAGGGCCTACCTGCTTCTGGAAGGTTTGCTTTGAGTGGACAGGGACAGTGTGTGAGGAGGGCAGCAGTGGGCCAGGTGTCATGTGTCAGGATCAGGAGATGAGTGGATACACAGACCTTTATGGGCTGGGGGAGGCTGAGAGCTGCAGGGAGGAGGTGACAGGCCTCCTGGGGATGCCTGCTGCTCCTACCCCAAAGGCTGGGATGCTCACCATCTCAGTGATGGCTGTGTTGGAATGCTGAGCAGCTGAGAAGATCATGTCGAGTGCTTCTGAAATGAAGGTGGGGCCAGAGTTACCCCTGAAAATGAGGGACTGGTGGCTGAGAGAGGAGGTCTTTGAGGGTTAACCAAGTGGCCTCAGGGCCTGCTGTGAGCACCCTCAGGAGCAGCCCTGCCCTTGTAGCCTGGCACATGGGGTATCTGGATGATGGAGGCCATTTCCTACCCAGAGCAGAGAGACTAGAAGCCACTGAAAGACAGGGCTTAGGTGGTTGGCTTCTGTGACTTTGATTTCTCCCCAGATCCAGAGGGTGCAGGCATGGCTTTAAATCCCAACTCTACTCCTTTCTGGCTGTGTGACCTTGAGCAAGTCACTTAACCTCTCTGGGACTTAGTGTCTGTTTAAAAAATGGCTAATGCTATAGACAATGTCTATGAAACACCAATGATCAGTGTTGATGGCTGATGGTCATCATAACCATATTTGCAGGTGTTCCATAGATTATAAGAGTGGCTTGGGCCTCCCCAGCCCCTTGGGTTCCCCAGGGGTGTCCTCACTCTGCGCATCGGCCAGGTCTGGGGCCTGGGCTGGCAGCTTCTGGACGTATTCCTTGAGCAGAAGCTCATAGCGTGGGATTCTCTGCACAGGTTCCAGCATATGGTGCTGCAAGGTCAGGCTGCCTGAGGCCTCGCTGTTCTTGGGGAGGGAGAGGGAAAGGAGAGTGTGGGGATGAGAAGAGGGGAGGGGTAGGTCAGGCTGCCCTTGAGGGTCAGGGGAGTGGGCAAGGCAGGTGCTAAGGCCTGAGGAAGCAGCTGTGCTGGGGAGGTGCCCAAAATCGCCCAGGGAAATGGAGCCACTGCAGGCTAGGGGTGACAGTGCAGGCTCCACCCCATCCCCACCCCGACCTCACCTGAATGCGGGTGAGAACCTCCTGGAAGGGTAGAGACTTGTCAGTCCAGGTGGCCAGCAGCTCAATGGCTCGCTCGAAGTTCTTGACATACTCACTGTACATTTTCAGGAAGGGGGCCAGCTTCTGGATCACATCGCCAATGCGGGGGGTGGTTGTCCTGCAGGAGGGGCCCAGGTATTGCCTTCAGCCTGGGGTCCTCTTCTCTTGACTCCAGGCAGGGTCAGGTTAGTCTAGGCCCCCTGAACCCCTGCAAAACAGCCTTTCTGCAGCACTTCTGGGAGCAGGTATAGGGGGCATGTCATTCTCACACACATGTATGGTTCACCCCCCTTAGACTGTGAGCCCCCTGAGGGAAGGTGCTGCTCTCTCCCATGGACTGGATTCCCCCAAAGGCCCAGCATAGTGTTGGGCCCACAACCAGTGTTCAATGACCACCTGGTGCTTGTTCATGCAGCAATAACAAGGGCCACATGCCAAGCATTACCCAGGACATGCTGCATATCTCATCTCATTGCATTCTCAAAACCCTGCATGGCGGTGGAGGGACAGTCACTGGCCCATCTGAGAGAGGAGGCAATCCAGGCTCAGAGGGGTAAGGAAGGGTCACTTAACCCAGGGACTGTTACAGCAGAGTGGTAAGGATCCACAATCTGGAGTGGACCTGCCTGAGTTTGATTCCCAGTTGCACCACTCTTGCTGTGTGTTCTTGGGCCAATCACCTAGCCTCTCTGTTCTTCAATTTTCCTATCTGAAAAAATGTGCACGAGGGTAGGCAACCTCACAGGGTTGTCTTTTTTTTTTTTAATTTTTATTCCCCCCAGATTCTAAGGAATCATAAAGTAAACACATAATAATGAATCCCTATATATCTATCACTGGATTTAACAACTACTAGCATTCTTCTTTGCTGAAGAATTTTAAGGGGCATTCCAGACCTAATGGCATTTCTTTGGCAAGATACTAATTTCACTACTAACTACTTTAGTGCTCATCTCTGAAAATAGAGAGGGTTTCTTTCATAACCACGATGCCACCATCACACAGTGGGCTGATCTGAAGATGAAGTGAGTTAATAGGTGTAAATCCCAAGGCAGGGCATGTAGGAAGCCCTGCTAGCACTGGCTATTTGCACTGCCTCATAAGTTACTCAGCCTAGTGAGGACCTGATCCATCCCCTTCCCAGGATGGATGAAAACACACACACACACACACACACACACACACACACACACACACACACACACACACACACACACACACACACACACACACACACACGGCCTGCTGTGGCTCAATCATCCAAGCCCCTCACTGTGCAGACAGAACAAGCACAGAGGAAGAATGAGACTGCTGTGGCCACATAGCAGCAAGAGGAGAGGCCTAACAGACCAAACCCAGTGCCACTGAGGCTGCACCCTGACCTAGCCAGGTCACGCTGCCAAATCTCACCAGTCATCCAGCCGCTGCTGCAGCTCTGGGAGGAAGAACTGTGCATGGAACTGGTAGATGGAGGAGATGTTGGAGAAAATGAGTCTGACCACATCCTCAGGGAAGGCCTTGCTGCTGCGGGCCTCCTTCAGCAGCTCCTGGAAGAACACCTGCAGCCACTGATGGGTCACTGGGCCTGTGGCAGAGAGGGAACCCCCCAAACACCTGCCCGGGGGGGGCGAGCACAGTTCCAGGGGTCTTTGGGGTCCCTCCCCAGATTGCTGAATGCTTCTACTTCCTTAATCTCCCATCACCCTTGCAACAACCTCAGGAAGAGATAGGCAGGGAAGACTGTATTCTGGCCACTTTACATATGGGCAAACTAAAGCCTAGAGATGCGGGGACTTGGCCAAAGGCTGGCAGGCTGATGAATGTCAGAAATGGGCCCATCTTGTGTCTGTCAAGGTCTTAGACTTCTCCAGACTCAGGAACCCACTGCTGATGTTCAGTGATTTAGCCCTCTTATCTTGGGGCTCCTTGAGAAAGTGTGAAGGGCTAATAATGGTGAGGATGGCAGGCGCTGGGATGATAGATGAGGATGCTGTGTATGTATTCTGCTACCTGGGCAGCCAGCCCAGGTACCAAGGGTGGAATCAGGAGTGGTGCTAATGAGCTAAATCCCGATTTCTGCCCCAACTCCAGCCACTGGGTTAAAGGACTAAGGCTTCCTAGAGTCAAACCCCAGGTCCTAACTCTCAGTTCCTGTGAGCTGAGTCAGAAGGGAGAGCAGGGGTGGAGTGAGGAGATCCAGGTGCTGGGACTCAGGAGGGGGCATCCTGGCCACTAGCCTGGTCTAGCAGGTGGAGGCGTGCCACATAGGCCTGCTCTGTCTCCAGTAGCTCCTGGACGATCCTCTTCTCCTCAGGCTCCTGCAGGGGAGTTGAGGGGAGAAGGAGAAGGAGAGCTTTGGTCTCCTCTGATGGGAGCAGTCTCCAAAAATGCCCCAGTGAAACACACCACACGGGATTCACACCCTCCTGCAGTGCATCTGGGCTGGTGCGGCGACTAGCTGAGAGAGAACAGAGCAGAGTGAGGCTGTGCCGGTTCCAGGCCAAAGCCTTAGGAGGCCTGGAAGCTTCTGCTTGTGCTCTCTTGGGAGCATTAACTACCACATCCAGAGGTTAGCTGCCCTGACGAGAGGCCACATGGAGAGGAGAGGCCTTGGGACTACACGGAGAGAGAGGGGCACGGCTGTGCCAGCGTCCCAGCTCAGCCCGGCTTTTTGGCTGTCCCTGCCCAGGCACCAGGCTTGAGAGATGAGCTATCTTGGGCATTCCCATCCTAGGCAACATCTGACTGACCCTGTTATGGACTGAATTATGTCCCCAAATTAATCTGTTGAAGCCCTAACCTTCAATGTGATTCTACTTAGAGATAAGGCCTTTAGTAATTAAGTTAACTGAGGTATAAGGGTGGGGCCCTAGTCCATTAAGACTGGTGTCCTTACAAGAAGAGAGGGCTACCAGGAGAACATGAGTACAGAGAAAAGGTCCTGTGAGGACACAGTGAGAAGATGGCTATCTACAAGCCAGGAAGGGAGCCTCACCAGAAACCAACCCTGCCAGCACCTTGTTCTTGGCCAGCCAGTCTCCAGAGCTGTGAGAAACTGTATTTCTGTTGTTTAAGTTACTCAGTCTATGGTATTTTGTCATGGCAGCCCGAGCTGACTAAGGCAAACCCCAAGTGAGACAATAGAAAAATCATCTAATACCATTCCAGTCAACCCATGAAACTCTCAGGAATAATAAATTGTATTTGGCCACTACATTTTGGGGTACTTTGTTATGTAGCAGTTGATCACCAGTATACACGTTAGGTACTACTATGATCACCACCCCCATGTTATAAATCAGGAAACAGACATAAAGGGGTAAAAGTGACTTGCCCAAAGTCACACAGTTAACAGAAGAGCTGGGACATGAACCCTGGCAGTCTGGCTCCAGGGTGCACAGCATTATGTGGCCTAGCCCTTAAACTCCACAGACAAGAAAACTGAAACACAGGGAAGGGAGGTAAACTGCCCCGGATCAGTCTAAGGGCAGGAATTAGCACCAACCAATATTTTCAGTTGGGATCATTGCCTCCTCAGGTAGGTAAACTGAGGCCACACCTAGGAAGGGTACCAGGTTCCAAGCTGTGTAGCCTTGGACAAATTCCTTAAGCTATCTGAGTTTCGATTTCCTTACCTAAAAGACTCGTACAGTATGGGGTATGAGAAATAATGCCAGCAATAGGGTGCATAGTAGGTATCTAACCAAAGCCCATTAACGGGGTGGGGAGGGGTGAATTTAGCTTTCAGCTGATCTCTGGTCACACCTGAGGAAGCGGCTGGGAGAGAATGTGTGGGAAGGTGAGCGGAGGGGCCCCCAGCTCCCCACTTCTACCCCAGCCTTTAGGCACCTGCATCCCTGGGCCGGGGCAGGTCCCAGGCTGGCAAGATTTCCTCCAGGCCCCACTGGACAGCTTGTTCTTCAGGGAGCTCAGGTATCTCCTGCTGACTGTCCTGGGCCTGGACTCCAGGGTCTCTCCCACAGTGGGCTTCTCCAGTGGCCCTGCAGGTGAGGGAGGCCTGCACCCAGGGCGGTGATGCTCAGCCTCCAGTCTATGGGCTCTGGGCGCTGCTCCTGGGGACCTGAGGAGAACAGAGCAGACCTGAGGGTTTCCAGTCTGTAGAGTAGGGAGAAGAATAGCACCTCCCTGGTAGGGATTTGGGGGTGATTAATGCAAATCACAGGTATGCAGTGGCCTCTGAGTGCCTGGCACTCAGGAGTTTACTGAGACCTCCACTTCCTTCCCCAATACCTTTCTTGGAGGGAACTCCAGTCTTCAAAATGAGTCAGCCTAGACTGTTTTGTTCTCTGGGGAACTATATACTTCCCTGTTTAAAATGCAGTGAGGAACCCCTCCTGCACACAGAGGTTTTTAAGTGCCCTCCCAAATCACCCTTGCCTGTGCACCTCACCCTTGTTTTTAGTCTCTGCAGCAGGAAAGCCCCTAAAACCCTAGTAACTGATACAACACTCTCAAGGCAGGTGGAGCTGATAAAGCTCAGGCTTATCGGGGGAGCTATGCCCTCCACATCTCTAGCAGAGGGAAAAGCCAGTCAGTCTAGGATCAGCTTCCCTGTTCCCCTAGGGGTGAGCTTTCACTTTTGTAGTGTGGCTTTGTTAGCCCAGCTACTGGGTCTGTAGGCCAGTTAAACTCTTTAGATAAGAGAGTCCACCCTCACTGGATATATCCTATGAATTGAGCTGTGCCCCATTCCCTTTGGTGTGGAAAGGTGTGTGATGACAGCATAGGGTGGGCACCTTTATGACGAAGGTAGGCTGGGATATGGGAGGACCAGACAGGTACAAAATCTTCAAAACTCTGTGAGAAAGTTTTTCATTACTTCCAATTTTGTAGCTAGGTACAGAGAAGATAAGTAACTTGCAGCAAGGGGGTTGCAGAGGTGGGATTCAGATCAGGCAGGCTGCCTTCTGAGCCTGTACCCTAAACTGTCCCTCCCAGGTGAGTCAAGGAGTAACAGGTGCAGAGAGTCAACGTGACCTGCCCGAAGTCACACACCGGTTGGTGGCAGAGAGGATTGGGACCTAGTCCTCCATGGCTCCTCACCGGCTCTCCCACCCCTCTCCACTGCCCCAATGCCCAGTTCCTCAGCCCATGGAATTAGCTGAGTCTCAGGCTTTCTGTTCTACATTTGATTTCAGCTTCTGCATTTCTCTCTAAGTGCCCCAGGCAGCTTCTGTTTCCTCTTTGCCCCTCAGTTTCAGATCAGCTAAGGTGCTGAAAGACCTCACAAGAAAGCCCAGATTAAGGCAGCTGGCACAGAGCCCTTCACACAGTGAGGGGTGACTCTCACCCTCCCGACAAGGCCTCCTCTGACCGCATTCTGGTCTGAGGGCTGCCTCCTCCTGCTAGGCATAGCACACATGCTGAGGGTCTCCACTGGGCATGTCTGGCATGTTGGGTGGGGAGGTGCCATCTCTGCACCCCCGAGGTGGGGGGGTGGTCCAGGAAGGTGGCGTCTAGAGCTGTCCTCGGTGCTGAACAGAACATGCCAGGCAAAGGCCCCTTGAAGAGGCAGTGTCAGGTCACCTGCTCAGGAAGCTGAACTGCCCTTCTAAGTCCCCATCTATGTCGCCTCCACCTTGAAGCTCACAGGAGGCTTTGTCTGCTCTGAGTGTCCTCAGCATAACGCCTAGGCCCCTCCCATGGGGCCTGTTGTCCATGACCTGGCATCATGGTCATTCCATAAGCTTAGCATCAAAGACAAAAATCCTCTGGGTGGGGATCATTCTTTCAGCTCCTGCATTCACTACAGTTCCTGTGTGATGCTGTGCTTTGCCACACACACCCTCTCAGGACTGAGCTAGCCCTTTGCCTCAATTGGAATAGCCTGAGGGGCATCCCAGCCCCAGAGCTCACTGGGACAGGCTGTAGCCTCTGTAGCAAGTGTATGGCAATTCAACTTTTCCCTGAGCCTAATGCTGCCTCCCTTACCCTGCAGGTGTTGTTCCCAAGACCCTCCCCAATAAATCTCCTGAAGCAAATCTCTACCTCAGAGTCTATTTCCAGAGAACCCTATCTACAACAGTCATAGTCCCTAACACAGGCCTGGGCTTAAGAAATGCCTGCAGAGTGGATTGATGTCACACACAGACACACAATGACCTCCACACATCCGGTTCAGCCTTTTCCCTTCAGACAGAAGCCCCTGCATTGCTCCTTGCCCATGAACTTAAACTCAAAGCCTCCTCACCTCTCTGTGCCTCCACTTTCTCATCTGTAAGATGGGAATAGAGATGGAACCTATCCCCAGTAGGCTGTTAGATGATTAAGTGAAATAAGTAACAAATGCACTTAGAATAGTGCCTCCTAGGTAGGCTGACCATACACTGTGGTCTGCTCAAGACAGCCTCAGCCTTTCCTATTGCTCCCTCCCTCCCACTAAAAAATGTAATAGCATCCACTTTTAGTTTCAATTGTGTCCTGGTTTGAAAGATAAATTATATGGTCATCGTGCTCATAAGGAGTAAGTGCTTAGTAAGTATTAGCTATTATTTCTGCTGGAGGGGCAGTGGGTGGAGTTCTGCAGCCCAAACATGGTGTTTGGTCCACCTATGCTCACTCAGAATTATACAAACATCTGGACTCTCCCCACCACATCAACACACACACACTCACCCACACCCAGCTCCTCTCCCATACTCCGAGGAACCCATGACTGAGGGGCGTGGGCACTGCCCAGACACGAAGAGGTATCCAAGACAGGGCCTAGAGAGAGAATTGCTCACTGTGAGGGCCTAAGGTGGCCCCAGCCTGTTCCCTAGCCTGGAGACAGACTGGCAGGGCCTGTGCTGCCCATGGGTCCAGAGGCGGGCAGAGGAGCTAGAGGGAGACAGCCAGTCGGCCACAGTGACCCTTCCCATCTCCACTACCCCGTACCTGCTGTTCTTAAACACAGTCACCAGATTGGACACAGATGCCAGCTTCTCTTCCTTACTTGCCCCCTCCATCCTGCAGGCCTCCAGGGTGACCCTCAGCTACCCTTGAAGAAGGGAGGGAGGTCTCCAGCCAGCACACTCAGCCACATCTGTGATCTGGGATCACAGATGGGCTAAGGCATCCCAGAGTCCCGTCTTTCCTGAGGGCTCAGCAGGCCTGCTCCCTGCAGCAGAGTGATGAAAGAGGAAGTGGTCCCAGAGCCACAGCCCTGAAGGGGAAAGGCGGGTGCTCCCTGCAGAGGGAGGAGCCTGCTGGGGCCCCACCTCTCCCCCATGGGGCTTGACCTTTCACTCCTGTAGACCCCCAGTTTCAGAAGCCACCCCAAAAGGGCAATGGAGCCCAGAGGTAGTTTCTGGAACTGGGCTTTTGGCCTGAGCCTTGCTACTTGGGCCAACCACACATTCTCACAAGGTCCAGTGTATTTTATTTGATCCTTTCTCCACAACCTCTTTTCTGATTGTGACCCTGCTCATTGCTGTAAGAAAACAGCTTTTTAAATTAAAAATAAGTACAAATCTATTAGGGGCTGGCAGGGAGGAGTACTGTGGTGTTCCCACTTCCCCACTGAAGTTCTCTCATTTTAATGGCTGCTGTCTCCACCTTCTTGACTCCCTGAAACTATGATGATAATAATAGCTAACACATTCTTTTTAGTGCTTTACAAGTACTTTCTCATTTAATCCCACAACAGTCTTATGAAGTGGGCCTTATTACAATCCCCATTTTACAGAAGAAAAAACTGTGGATCAGAGAGGCTAGGTAACTTGCCCTAAGTCATCCAGTAAGAACACAACAGAAGTCAGATTTCCAAAGCAAAGGTGACCGCCCTATAATTCCAGCAAAGATTTCATTGTGAGCCTGGATGACCACATTCTTGCTGCTCTCTATCCTTAAGCCTCCCTGCTCCTAGCACACTGGGTTGTCTCTGCCTGATGCCTCCTTTACCATTTGGTCTCCCCGCCCTTCAAGAACAAATGATCACTGCTTCTATTCCCCTTATTCAAGCCTCACAGGCCCTTCAGGGCTCTCCCACTGGCTTCCAGTCTCGCTTGCCCTGAGCCAGAGCCCTCTGTTGAGACTGGTCTTTGTTGTGGAGGGTAGAGACTGAGCCTCAGTCATCTTGGTACCGGAAGTGTCTGGCACAGCTTCATGCTCCAGTGCCTGTGAAACACTGGGCCCTCACACGCCCAGCAGCCTCACTCTCTCAGAGCTTTGCCTGAGCAGTTTCTTCTAGCAGATGCCTGGCTTCTCCCCCTCAACCCTAAATCTCACTAATTCTCCTCACTTTCCATTTTTACTTCTTTTGTTATAGAGAATTTAGAACATACACAAAAGGAGACAGAATAAGGCACTCTCACGAACCCATAACCTAGACCCAACAACCATCAATTCACGGCTGGCCCTGCTCCATCGACAGCCACATTCACTCCCCTTCCCATATCATTTTGAAGCAAATCAGGTGATGTCACCCACAAATATTTCAGTGTGTACCTAAAAGATAAAGGTATATATATGTATATACTCACACATATGATATATGTAATGGCAGTATTACTTTATATGGGCATACAATCATATGTTTTACACATGTTACATATGTGTGTGTGTATAGATATGTATACATATATATATGAATATATATATGTATATATATATATATATGAAACACCATTACCGTTATCATACCCCAAGGGATGTTTAGCAATAATTTTTAATATAACCAAACAGTCAGCATTCAAAGTGCCAATTCCTCATAAATGTTATCTGCTATGGACTGAACTGTGTTCCCCCCTAAATTCATATATTGAAGCCCTAACCCCCAACATGGCTGTATTTGGAAACAGGAGGTAGTTAAAGTTAAACGAGGTCATAAAAGTGGGGTCCTAATCTGATAGGATTGATGGCCTTATAAAAGGAAGAAATCCCTCCACCCACAACCGCCCACATCCCCACCCCGGCACCCTCCAAGGAAAGGATTCAAATGAGGTCCACATGTTACAATGAGTTGTCCTGTCTATTAACTCTTTTCACTCACAGGTTCACCTTGTTCTTTCTGTTTTCTCACACATGACTGTGAGGACACTGGGTTGCTGCCCCTACAACTCCCATGGTCAGGACTTTGTTGACTGCAGCGCTGGCCCCTGGATTTCCTGTCGATGGCGGTTAGATCTAGGAGCTTGATTGGATTCATTCTTAAATGCCACTTCTTCCTGGATGTCCTTCCAGGTCTGGGGAGGCCTCCCTCTTTGGTGCTCTTCTCCCCTCAACTGCAGTGCCCAGTTTTCTCCTCTGCCTCCCACCAGACTTGCTTCTCGCCTACAGGTATCACCCAAGGCTCAGCCCAGGCCTTCTGGTCCCCTCATTTACACACTCCCTTTACCATCCATTTCAGAATCTATCCCAGAGTTCCACAGGCACCTCTTCCTGCCTCCTACCTCAGCCTGAGGATGCCCAAGACCTTTGGGGCATCACTAGGGGCATGTCCCACCTTCGCTTCCCACTCAACATATAATCTCGAAAGCCAGCACCATTATTGCACAGAAGGAATCCCAGATTCCTGGGTGTGCTGTCAAGACCCTCCTGGTTTGGCTCTGATCAACCTTCCCAGCCATTTCTTCCTTATACACACGCAGGTCTGGGTTGTGACCTTGAGTGGTGGCTCTGGGCTGTGTCAGCTGAGCTAAGCTGAACCACAGTTCCAGAATTTCCTTCCCTGCAAGCTGACCATGGTGGCAGGAGGGGACACCGCAGCTGTATTCACTCCTGTGGTGGGTGCAGGGCTCCAGTGCTGTGGCAGTGCACACGTGCTGATGTAGGTCTGTGGGTTTTCTACCAACCTCCTTCAGTTTGCTTAGTCCCAAGCCAGATGTGCGTTTAACTCTAGGACAAAAGATGCCAACTTCTTCCGCAGGTCAGCTGTGTCACTGAAGCTGTTGTCTTGGTGTGGCTGCCTGTTCATCCTCCAGAATCCCAGCCCTTCCTCACTGGTTCCATTCCTTCTTGTTCCCCCAACTTCACATCCATCTTCCCTTCCCCACTGCCTGCCCTGAGGATTTTAGACACAGAAGCATCAATTCTTTAAGCTGCCCCATTGCATATGGTCAATTACCGGTTGTTTTATTGCTGGTTGTTCTGCTTCTCCCATCAAACCTGACCTAAATGCCTTGAACCAGTAACTGAACTTCACTTTCCTCATCTGTGAAATGGGGATAATTAGAGCACCAACCTCCTGTGGTTGCTGTGAAGATTAAATGAGATAATAGCATGTGTACGGGCTTAGAGTAAGGCCTGATACAGAGTAGGCGATTAGTGAGTGTTGGCCACATTCTTTTGTTGTTGTTGTTGTTGTTGTTGGCTACATTCTTATTGCTGACAGAAGACCTTTTCTATGGGTACCCCCTGCCTTGACCAATCAGTTCCTTTTGCCTGGTATGTCTCCACCCTTACAACTTCCTATTCACTTCCTCCAGGAAGCCTTCTTGGATATCCACCACTGGAAATTCTTTTCTGTCCTCAGAAACCTGGTGTTCCTGTTTACTTTGATCTCTTCTGCTCCATTCATTAAGTCATGCATTCTGTTGACAAGTATTTTTTGGAGTACCTACTATGTGTCAGCCTAGTGGTAGAAGTTATGGATTAAACACAGCCTTCTTCCCCTTAGCTCACAGTCTAATGAGAAAGATGGGCCTACTAACCACTAAAATACAATGTGGGAAATGCTTTGAACAGAGGAGTTTATGAGCACCCAAATAAGCAGCATCAAAGTCTGCAGAGAGCAGAGGATGCTATTAAGGAAGGCTTCCTAGCAGAGGCAGCCTGAAGGATGAAGGATGAAGGATGAAGGATGAGTTGATTGGCAAGGTAGGAAAAGGCATTCAAAGCAGAAGGAAGTGATGTGGGCTTGAGAGAACAGGGTGAGACTAGGAATAAAGGTAGGGAGTCCAGCACACTGGGGTTTCCAGGGGCTGGGGATTGGTAGGACATGGGCTGAGGGGCCCCAGGAGCCTGGCCCTGGCAGGCTTTGTCTGCTGAGTTGAGGTGCATTCGAGCAAAAAAGGAAATGGTTACAGAATTTTGTTTATGCAGAGGAGGACCTCATCCAATAGCTGTGAACACATCTCCCTCTGATTTGGGGTGTCTCCATTTCAGGGCTCTTGGGATCCTTGGCATGGATAAGTCTCATGCTTTCTCTCCTATTCTCTGGTTTCAAGCCTTAAGGTGGTTGGAAAAGCTCAGTTCACTGCAGCCCAGACAGGGCAAAAGAGGGAGGGAGGAAAGAAGGAAGGGAGGGACGCCCAAACAGGAACTGCAGGGCTGGGCAGTCACATGGCAGGTAGGCTGGCTGGCTGGCAAGAAAGCGCTGCCCTGGAATGCAAAGGGGGCTTTGTGTGCAGACTGGGGGCACCCAAGGGCCTCTCACTGGAAGTCTTGGGGCAGGAGAAGGCTTTTGGGGGCTGTCAGGGAGGAAATGTCAACATTTGGGACCTGGATGCTGGGAGAGGGGGAGAGAGAGCGCGCGTGCACGTGTGTGTGCGTGCATGTGTGCATGTGTGTGTGTGTGTAATCTCCAGCGGTTTGTGAGGATGTGGCTTTTTCAGGAGAGAGTGAGCATTCCCCAGAGGAGCATTTATCCCCAGCAAGCCATTCCCCAAGGTTGGCATGTTCCCTGGGACCCCTTACTCCCAACCTGGCCCCCAGCCTCAGGCAAGCCCAGCACCTGCCCAGAGTGTAATGGCCTGTGACAGACAGGCCTGTGAGCAAGGGATGATGTGGCTCTGGGGGAGATGCCGGCAGCTGGCTGAAATTTGTTCCTGCGGCTGGTGCAGCCCTTGCCACCCCTTCCCTCACAGCCTCCCCTTCCCCTTCAGTTTTCTACCCCCAACTAGTCTTGGGGAGGCCCTGGCGGGGGCTCTCTAAATACTCATGTGGTGGGCAGAGGCCACACCACCAGTGTCAATGTGAGATGTGGGCCTTCCTTGCCGGTCCCTGGCTTGGAGGAGGAGGGCTGAAAAAAGCCAGCCGCCCTCTCATCTATTCCTTCCTCCAAACAGCCAGTATCTTCCCACTGTGTCCCTCCAGCAAACCCACCATTTGTTGAGGTCTCTTGTCTTCCTGTCTCCTGGGAGGGCTTGGTGCTGCTGCCTGCCCATCAGTGGGCTTGGATGCCAGGCTCAGGCAGCCCATCTGCTTCCTGCCATTCACATTCCCAGGAAGCTTCCCATATTTCGGCTTCTGTGTGCCCCTGCCCCTTTGTGGTCTGGCTGTTCCTAACTTGTATTGTCAGTCTGCGAGATGTGATTCTTCAGAGCTGTTTAGTGCCTTGAGGAACACAGGGAGGCAAAATCAACCTCCCTCCACATGTGCCAGGGGAGGGTCTGCTCTAAGGGTGCAGAGGCCTGAAAGACAAGACAGCAAATGTGTCAGTCCTGACGTGGGTGGCTGAGAAGATGTCAGGGAACATAAACAGCTCTTTCTTCCTCGGCGTGTGAACGATCTAGTTTCAAACTGGCATTCTTAGTGACTGAACAAGACTTGTGCCAGGCCTTGGCCCCATCCCACTATTCAAGAAGACCTCAAGGTCACCAAAGGCCGACCTCAGGTGAGGAAGGCATCCTGGGAAAGCAGGGATGAGGGGGGAGGGCGGCATGTGTGAAACCGCGGAAGGGCTGGCCTAGCAGTGAACATGCAGGAGGCTGAGACATGCCCCCACTCTCATGAGGAGGGCCCGGAGGGGGCAGAGGGTGGGGTCATGTTTCCGGGGGAGGGAAGGTCCCCCCACGCAGAGCTAGGGCTGGGGTCTGGGCAGGGAGGCGCCAGTTGGGAGCCAGCAAGGCAAGGCCAGAGCCCAGGAATGGTGCCAGGTGGCGCCTTCCCAGGAGCCCAGAGGGTGAGCACAAGGCCAGCAGGTGGGGCCTCACACCCCAGGTCAGGCTCCTTTTATCTCCAAACAGCTGTGGGCCTTTCTTGGGGCCTGCTAGATCCTCCTCATGGAGAAACATGAGCAGCCTGGAGAGAACCGACAGGTTTCTGAGTGGAGAAAGAACAAATTGTTTCCGCACAGCCAGCTGCCCTCCCCGCCCGTGACCTTTCTCCCGTGACCACCTCCCAAGCCTGAGACACCTGTGCCCATCTTCCCACACGTCAGCAGGAGTTGTTTTCTGCTTGTGATCCACCAATAATGCAACTTCTCTGTCACAAAGCTCCTTTTTTATGCATTTCTGGGAAGGCTGGTATATAACCAAGCACACATGAAATCCATTTCTCCCAACAAAGAGCTGCATGATTCCTTCTTTCTTCCTACCAGGATTCTCTCTTCCTTCTTTCAACAAATAGCCCCAGTCTAGGAACTTGGGAAAATGTGACACATGACACTCTTAAATCTCACCTGAGGCCTTAGTCCTAAGTGTCTCTCTGTCCCCAGAAGTTAGCACAATGCCTGCCACATAGTAGCTCCTCCATGAATCTTCCTGAATAGGGAGCAGGACACTGAGCATGTAGGAAGGGGTTGTAGGATACTGTAGGGTTCTCTTTCCTCCATCTCCTGCCCTCTACCTTGACCAGGTTCCAATGAGCACCAGCCCTGTCCTGTCTCCTCCTTTAGGCCCCAGCCCCTTAGGGTTTACACATACATACACCCTTCAGTTTTCCATCCATCTTGGGGCTCAGTGCCCCAGTGTGAGTGAGCCATCACCCTCCCCCATCATAGTCCCAGTCCCCTACAGGGCAAATCAGAAAGAAAGCTAGCTGAATGTCCATGACTCTCACCTTAGTTTCCCCACTCTTTTCAAGGGCCACCTTTGTCTGGTCTACATTAGGGATATATCAAGTTTATGTTTCATTGGGTGTCATAGCCAATCCATAGCCAGTGGCCTACAAGGCCCAACTCCATGACCTCATTTCTACTACTCTCCCCCCTCTCACTCTGTTCTGGGCACTATGCCCTCCAACCTGCCAGACAAACTCCCACCTCAGGGCCTTTGCATGTGCAATTCTTCCTACCTAGAACTCTCTTTTGCCATATACCTGCATGGCTTACCCTCTTGTCTCCTTTAAATCTTTGCTTAAGTGTCATCTTCTCACGAAGGCCTTTCCTCATCCTAGCATACCCCCCCAATTGCAATACCACCACGGATTCCCAGTCCCCCTCCCCTGCTTTATTTTTCTCACTTATCGCTTTCTGATATACTGATTTCTTTATAATGTTTATTATCTGTCTCCCCACTAGAACGCCAGCTCCATGAAAGCAGGCATTTTTTTGTCTGTTTTACTTACCACTGTATCCCCAGCATCTGCAACAGTGCTTGGTACATAGTAGGTGCTCAACAAATACTGGTTGAAGGAATGAAGGGACATTTTTACCTCCTGTCCCTCCTGGACTCTCACAGCGCACCTAGCTTCACTATGAGCTAAAATTCATTCTGCCTCTGTTCCATGCTGGAACCCTGGCCCTAGCCTTCTGGACAAGATGCAACTTCCACCTGGTCCCCAGAAGGAGTGGGAGTCAGCAAGCCATACCTTCCTTAGTGTTCTGCCCCTTTCTTAGAGACTGGAACAGGAACCACAACCTGGGGAGGAAAGAGAACTTAAGGTGGATGCTACATGTGAGTTTTCTTTTGTTCCAAGGGAAAAGCACCTTAAGCGGTACCTTCCTTTGAAAAAACAAAGACATATTGGGATCATCTATAGAGTTCTCTAAAACATTTTAATTTCCAGACTCTATTCCTGGAGATTCTTAGTAAACTGTCTAGGCTGAGGCCTGAGCTTTTTTTTTTTTTTTTTTTTTTTAACTCCTTTCATGATTCTAATGTTCAGCCAGAATTGGGAATCAGGGGTCCAGGCAATGCCCTGGCTAAGTCTTGTCCCTTGGTGTCCCAAGAGCACCCAGAGTGAGCATGGGTACCCGAGGATGCCAAGTCTGGTCTCTCCAACTGGGAGAATTGTGGCTGTGAAATGGATACTCCTCAGCTCTCATAGCAAGTAACTGTCCACACACACACTGTTCTACCAGAAACCACATTAAATCTCAGAGAAGGCACAGACTAAACCAGGATTTACACATTCAAATGGTAACTAGAGCCACACAGGTAACACCCCTGGTTGCATCAGGTGTGTTGTTGAGATGCAGAGATGGCTGCAGAATCCATGTCCTTCTCACAGGGGCAGCTGTTAGCCTGTTATGACCTGTTCTTGTCAGGAGGGAATGCAGGTCCTGTGGTGCTAGATTTACGTCTTTGTTCTCCTCAAGAGAAATTGGAATTCAGGAATTTTAAATGAAATAACCCATATTTTCACTTAGAAATCCTTATGCTGCCAATGGGTTGCTAACCCTTTATACAGCTGCCAAACTGCCATAGTTTGCAATCCCTTTTACAATGGGGTCGTATCTCACATAGCCCTTCCTGCCCGCCATCCTTCACATTCAAGCTAATAGGAAATGACTGCTCGCCCCAGAGCCTCCCTCAGCTCTGCCAAGACTCCCCTGAAGCCTCGCAATAAAGGCTTGTCACAGGGGTGTGCTGGAGCTGGCTCCCACTGGCTTGCGAAAGTCAACGGTGCCCATTTTTTCTTAACTCCACGCTCAGTAACATCATATTAGCAGCATGAAGTCAGCCACAGTGAGAGTATTTACACCACATGAATCAGCAAGTGCTAGAGTCAGGGCTTTTCTTTTCCTAGAGAGCCAGTTATTAAACACTTAGCAGCACATCACTGCACATAAGGATTCAGACTCTGTCACAGGCTGGTAGGGAAGCAGTGAAAAAGGGAGTAGTTTTGTTTTTCTAGTTACATAAGAATTCACATGAATGTGTGCAATAGACATTTTGACAGTACCTTCCCTTTAAAACCCCTAGATACTCACTTAAAAGGAAACAAGAATCTCAGTCCTGAGATATTTCTTCCTTAATTAAGGAATAATGGTCTTACAATAAAATGCCCAGATTTTAAGAGTACAGTTTGGTGAGCTTTAACTAGTGTACCCACTCACATAACCACCACCTCAATTGAGAAGAAGAATGCTTTCATCCCCCCAGAAAGCTCCTCATGCTTCTTTCCAGTCATTCTTCTATAGGCAACCACTGTTTTGATTTTTATCCCCACAGATTAATTTTGCCTGTTTTATAACTTTATATAAATGGAATCATATAACAAGTGCTCTTTTGTGTCTGGATTATTTCACTTAGAATAATGTTTTTGAGACTCATCCATGTCATTGTTCATATCAATCATTCATTTCTTTTTAGTGCTGAATATCCTTCCACTGAATAGTCCTGATATCATCTTAATCCCCCAACTTACCCAGACTCAGGGCAAGGGCCTATTAACCTTTGATTTTTACTGCAGGAGAAGAGAACTTCTCCCCACACTCAGGACAAACAGACATGGGCATAAGAGATTTAGATGGACTCACCTTTCTCCACCAAGAAGAGGATGATAGAGCAGAACACCAGCGAGGCACCTGACCCTTTCTGACCCTGGGGCGAGTACTGCGCTCACTGTGACACGCCACATCCTCCCAGAGTGTAGAGGCCGCATTTCCCCTCTTCATTCTTACAGGTTTCATCCCAAGGCCTTGGGACTATTAGCCCCAAATTGTCTTTCATGTTTCTCCAAGAAGTTTTAATAGTCTCTCATGTCAATACATCTGGTGACCTATACGATATGCCAGAATTCCCGAGATGATGACAGTTACAATGTACCTTGTTTTCACCTAATTAGGACAAGAGGTGTTTCCTGAGTTAAGGTGGATACAGGACCCCAGGTTTTCAGAACATAAGGAAGGCCAGTGCTACCCACCCATACCCTAGGCATACCAGAGGCAGCAGCCAGAATGTTCTCACCCACAACTAGTAAACAGGGAGCCTGCATCCAGACGAACCCATCTTCTTTACATCAGTCTAACAGGGGAGACTGACAGGAAAGCAGGCAGCCACAGTTCCCTGTAAGGTGACAAACACAGAGGGTAATGGCAGCACAGAGGGGTACTATCCAGCCCAGAACTAACTGCTTTATAGCTCTAAGTACATACTGCCAGTTGCTCAATAGAGTGAATGCTGAGCAAGATTTTCATTCAATCATTTCAGTGAGTATATTTTTCACTTCTAGATGATCTGTTTGATTCCTTTTCAAATATACCCCTTTTTTCCCCCACAATGTCCTTTCCTTTTTTTTTTTTAGTACTTTCTATTCTTTATCTTTGTCTTCATTTTTAAAATTACAGTTTTCCCCTTAAAGTTTCTTTCAGATTGCTTTATTATGTCAAATTCCCAGCAGTGTTAATCCTCTTGTTCTGCCCATTCACACTCATGATGAAATGTGTTTTTGAGTGGTTTGTAATTATTTTATCGCGAGGATTTTTTGTTTTTCTTCCTCTTGGTGTCCCTGTGAGCCCTGGGTTGTGGAAATATAGTTATAGAGCTGTTTTACATTTGCTTCCGCTCAGTTCCCTAGGGGTCTAACAGCTTTAACTGACCTATTTTCACTTTAATTTCTAGGGTAAATTGTTCAATTACTTAATAACAATCACTGACCATTTCCTATATGTATATCACCATAGCTGGTGCTGTGGAAGATAAAAAACAATGCAAGACAACACAATGTAGCTGCCTTACAAGGAACCACAGTTTGAAAGGACCAAATACACACAAAAAGTTAGATGGCTACATTAAGGCAGAGTGAAATGCCTAATGATGGACACACAGTCCGGTTCAGAAGGAAAAACATACAGCTGGAGAAACACAGGGAGGAGGAGGTTTGTGAGAGGAAGTTTCAGAAGGAAGGTGAGGGGTTCCTTCTGAGGGGTTCTTTCTAAGAGGAAGAAAACCCCACTTTTTCTGGGTGTAGTTAGCAAGGGGCTATAACTAGATGAGGCTGTGGATGAGCCTGACTTTAGGGTTCCCGTTGACAAAGCTAAATCAGAATCCAGGCAAAAGGAAGCCATGTAAAGTGCTCCTGGGAGTGGGAGCTAAGTTTGATGAAAGCTGTGTTTCAAGGGAAAACACAGTAACCTGAGTTAGGGGGCTTTACAGGGATTCAGACCAGAACAGACCTGGGTTAGGGAGGCCAGCGTGGGGGAGAAAGAAAAGGAGAGGGGTAGACTGACAGGATTTGGACATGGAAAGTGTATGGAGGGATAGATGGCGTTGTCAGGTGTAGATGGCGGGGTGTGACTTTCTACAGGGCAAGGCAGGGAGTCAGGAAGGGCAGACTTCAGGAAACCTGGACTAAGTGGTCAGAAGGCAGATGTCTACTGTAAAGCGCTTTCTCACAGTGAAGACAGGATAAGTACAAAGAGATCAGGTCCCCCATTGCTGTGTCCCTGCCAATTCTAGGATACTCAATTACTTTCCGTTTAAACAAACTTTTCTTGAGCACCTCCACTAGCAGGCTCTAGGTGTTACAGGGGCTGGACACGTTTACAAACATGAATAGGTCACTTGCTAGAATAAACATCTTCCTCATAGGGATGTTGTGAGGATCATACTTGAGTTAACATGTTGCAAAGCACTTTAAAAAGCGTCTGGCACAGAGTAAATGAGATTTAAGAGCCAGTTATTACTCATTTTTATTAACTAAAGATTAGACTATCGGCGCCTAACACAATGTCTGCGTGTGCTTACACTGGAGGACGATTAAAACCCTCAGGTCTAGTGAAGGAGATTCCCAAGTACTTTAGGGCAAAACACATTTCCTAACCGTGAGTTCTAAGAGAGATTGGCAAAGATCCGACTGCAAAGGAGAATGACGACAATCGCCGAGGGACAGCTGGATTTGCCCTGGTGAGGAGGGCAAAAGGGGTGAGACAAGGCTGGCGAGCGAGAAGAGGCTCGCCTGCAGCAGGAGGCCTCACAGGCCGCAGAGCTCAGGACTAGGGACGCAAAGGGGCGGGCCCAGAACTGCGGAGAAAACTCCCGAAGCCGCGGAAAGGGCTTGGAAGTGCCTCAGTCCATATTGGGAGCGTCTGGCTCCCAGAGCCGCCGAGCCCCGCCCCCGCGGCTCTCCGGGGCTCCCGGGGGGGGCGCCCAGGCCTGTGGCGGCCTTCACAGTTCCCGAGCCCAGAGCCCGGCTCGCCCGCGACCGCGGACCCCCGGCCCACAGCCTGGTGGTGAGCCAGGCCCCAACCCCGCCTGGGGGCCACATCTGACGCTTACCGCCCACAGCACCACACTCCTGTACTCCCCCGCGGCCGCGAGTGGTGAGGCCCGGCCCCGCCCCCGACGCCAACGGGGGCGGGGCGTCCGCCCGTCACGTGACGGGGGAGTGACCTCGCCGCCCCGCGCCATGGGGGCTTCGGACCCGGAAGTGGCGCCTTGGGCTCGCGGCGGTGCCGCGGGGATGGCGGGAGCCGGAGCAGGAGCTGGAGCTCGCGGCGGAGCGGCGGCGGGGGTCGAGGCTCGGGCTCGTGATCCACCGCCCGCACACCGTGCACATCCGCGCCACCCTCGTCCTGCGGCGCAACCCTCGGCCCGCAGGATGGAAGGCTCGTCCGGGGGCCTGGGCTCCGGGGACAACGCCCCGACCACTGAGGCTCTTTTCGTGGCGCTGGGCGCAGGGGTGACGGCGCTCAGTCACCCGCTGCTCTACGTGAAGCTGCTCATCCAGGTGTGGGGAAGGGACGCCATAGGGAGGTGGAGGCTGTTGAAGGTGACAGGCCAGGGTCTGGAGGAGGATCGGGGCGGGGGAGGCGACGGATCTGGGGAGAGAGGCTGGGACGGTGGGCCGAAGGAGTAGGAGGAGGAAAGCGATGAGGGATTGGGGGATGCAGGAGGCATGGTTTTAGGAGTGCAAGAGACGGGGGCAAAGGGGTCAGCGACAGATTTGAGATGGGAGAAGGAACAAGGGATTTGGGGGTGCAGGGAAGCGATGGGATGGAGAAACAGGTTTGGGAGATGAAAGAATGGAGGCGATGTTCTTGGACTAGGAGGGAAGGGGCAGCATTTTAGGGAGAGGGAAGAAACAACAGAATTGGGGGAGGGGCAGAGAGTTGTGGCGAATGGGTGGGTAGGAGGATTGGGGGCCAAGGCAAAGTGTTCAGAAGATGAACACATATTTGGGGTGAAAGGGAGCAAGAGTTCTGGATTTGACAGACATGGATTTAAAGCGGTTTGGTGGGGGGACAAAGGACTGAGGGATCGGGATCAAATTTTTAGGAAAGAGAAGGGCATTAGACCCCAGGGAGGAGGGGACGGGAGCATTGGATTTAATGGTAACGGAATTTGGGGGAAGAGAGCAGAGGCAAAGGATTCAGCAGAGAAGAGCTATCGGTTTCCAGGAGATGGGGGCTCTGGATTTGATGGCGACGACAGATTTGATGGGAGGAGGGGAAAGTGACGTGCTTTGGGGGAGGGGAAAAGATAGGGCGACGCAGTGGGGGATAGGAGGGGGCGATTTTTCTGGAGAGGGGAGCAAGATGGAGGACTTTCGGCGCAAAAGGATGACGCATTTGGAGGAGAAAGTCACGGTTAGGGGCGGGAGATGTATGGGGAGGGTGGGCTGAAAGGGTATGGGCGTATTGGAATTGGGCAGAAGGGACAGTTGGGACACAAAGTGGCAGGATATGTAGGGGCTGGCAGAAACAAGCCAAAGTAGGATGTCTCTGGAATCGAGGCATGCAGGGGCACTTGGCATATTTGGTGGGACCAGCAGCGCCTTAGAGATGACTTGGGCTGCTTGAGAAAGGGAGAGATTGAGCTGGAAGGGGAGGGGTGGAGGGAGTGCATTTGGCAGAATTAGGTGGGCGTGACTGAGATGAGCACAGTGTAGATGGGGATGGTTCAGGCCTGGAGTGATACCTGAAGGTTTAGCCTAGAATTTTCAGTGAAGAGAGGGGAGGGGCATATAAAAATTCAGATTGAGACCTAACCAAGATTTGAGATTTGATTTGAGTAGAGGCAAATGGGTATCAGATTTATGTTCTGATAATGGACTGGGAGTGGGAGATACAATTGGAATGAGAGGGACTTAGGAGTAATTGAAATCTGGGACCTGAGAAATGGGAGCAGTGGGTTTGGGGGTGTGGCAAGGACTATGACAAAGAATGAAGAAATTCAGTCAGGGACACCAGGGTGCCTGACTAGAATCTAATTGTGTCTGAGATGTGGAAATGGCTGATGGGGGAAAGTTGAGACTGGCATTTGGTTGTGATTTGGGAGTGAGGGCTGCTTTACTTCTAAAATTTGGATTGTATTTACAGGAATAGATGTTACAGGTTTGGGAGAGAAATTGAGGCTTTAGAACTAGTGGTACCTGAGATGAGAAGCAAGAATGATGGAATGAGATTGGGTGACCAATCAGGGTGTCCAATAGGAGTGTCTGCAGAGTGGAGGATGCTGGATACAAGGAGTAGGGGGCGTTCCATGTGAAGAAGTGACTTCATCATTTGGACCTTGGTAGGTTTGGTTTACAGGTTTGAGAAGAAAATTGAAATAAGAGTCATTTGGAAAGGCAGTTGAGGAATGAGAGAGAATAGGGAATTGGGGGATGAGGGAGTCCAGAGGGTGAGAAGAACTGGATAGTGAGTGGGTAAGGAAAGGTGAGCCCAGTTGTGGTGACTGAGGTCTGTCCAATTTGAACACAGCTGGTGCTGAATGTAATATATGAAGGTGAAATCCTAACGAGTATAGCTTGGGAGTCAGAGATAACAGTGGCAGGATTGGAGTGGTAGATTTGGGGTTGTCTGTACTGAATGAGTAAGAATGCAGTTCCTGAGATCTGGGCTCAGGAAAGTTAGGTTTCAGGACTTGGAGATTTGAGGGACTGGCTCTGCCAGTATCTGGTATAAAACTACAGCTTTGGCTGTGGTTAGATCTGGGTTAACACATTTGAGGATGAAATTGGGTGAGTAGACTTGGGAACAAATATTAAAACTTGAGAGTAAGGGGAATAGGGGTGAGATATGGCCAGTATGCCTTTGATAACCTGGGTAGAAGTTAAGAAGGTAGACTCTACAGATTTGGAAGCTGTGGCGATATGGAGTGAAGGGGCCCAGCAGGTTTAAGGGTAAAACTGGAATCAGTGGTTCTCCCCAGTTGTGACTAGACTGGGTAAGGCAGCAGAACAGTGGCTCAGACTTGGAGCTGAGAGTGTAAAGGGAATACTGCTTATATAAGAGAACAAAATCGAAACAAAACTAATCCCAGAAACTTCCATCCCTTTCCCTGGGCTAGATTTTTTTTTTTTTTTTTCCTTTAAAGGAGTTCTCCATCATGGAGGGAGTTTCTTAATTTACAATCAGTAGTGTATCATGTAGCTCAGAATCCCATCCACAAGGACCAACCTGAACTTTGAGAAATAATTTACTAAGGTGAAGAAAAAAGGAAATTGAGTCCAGAGAACACTAGAAGCATACCCAGTTCAATTTATAAGGCAGAGCTTCCCAACCCTGCTGTTTCTACCCTTTCCACATCCCATAGGAGCTGCTCTGGTCCGTGGGTTTGTCTGGCCTGCTCTGAGGGACAGAGCTGGTGTCCTGGCTCCCTGCCAGGGAAGGGCCTTCTCACACCCCAGTAAAGCTCTGGTCTCCTAGACACCTTGCCTCTTGCCTGGCAGCAGAGAGTTTTCTCATTAATCAGCAACATAAACAAATGGCCTCACCCCTTAGGAGAGACTTCTCCTCCTCACGGGGGTTTGGGTGGCTTGGTCCTTCACCCACCCGTGAGTTTAACAGATACCTTAATTATAACCAGCATCTGTACAGCAAGAATCATGATAGCCGTACAGAAATGAGGGGGTCATTCTGTCACAGGGATATGGGATGATCGACAAGAGATCAAGTTGAGGAATTGTTTGAGGAGCAGCTGGGATTTGAGGTGACGGTTTGCCCTGTGTGGGAGTGAGCGGGACAGATTTGTCAGCATCTACAGTGGATGAAGTAAAAAGTTTGAGTGTAGGGTGAGTGAGCTGTCTGAAGTTTGGGGCTGAGATTTGGGTGTAATGTGTTTTGGTGTTGCCACATTTGGAATTGAGACTGGACTGAAGTTTTTAACCTGAAGATGAGAATTAACTGAGATTTTTTTTCTGAAATGAGCATGGGCTTTGAAGTACATAAACATGGGGGTTCTCTGCACTGGAAATACCGAATTGGGAGGTAAGGGTGTTGGGGATGGGGTGACTTGGATTGTGGTGAAGGTGGTATCTGGGACTGGGCATTTCTTTGCATTGGGAGATTACACGATGCTGATGGTTACAGACACCAGTGAAATTCTGGGTATGTTTTGGTGGGGAAAACATCAACAGAAACAGCATTAGACTTGGGGAGAAGAGTTAGAGGCCTGGGAAAGATGAGAAGCAGTGAGACTGAATCAACAGTAGAATCTGACTTTCCCTTCGTATTTGTTGATTCTGAAGGTGGGTCATGAGCCGATGCCCCCCACCATTGGGACCAATGTGCTGGGGAGGAAGGTCCTCTACCTGCCGAGCTTCTTCACTTACGGTGAGTGTGCTTCCCAGGCAGGAAAGCCACTAAAAAGAAGCATCAGACAGGGAGCAGGCCTAGCTGGCCCTGGGGAACATGTCAGGCAGCTCAGGGCACCCAGAGTCAGAGCTGGGGTGGAGGACAGATTACAGGCAGTGGGATGTCGGCGTGGGAGCAGGTGACCAGTCCAGCTCCTCTGCCTAAGCTGCCAGCTGGCAGCCCAGGTGGCAGGAGAGGCAGACAGGTGCCTGAGAGAGGGCAGTCCAGGACAGTGGTTCCTGTCGTCCCTGCCACCCCAAGCTATGCCTGGAAGCAGGGGTGGGAGTGGTTTTCCTTTTGCCTTTTGAGCAGTCCGGCCACCCTGTTAGCATTTCTTCTGCTTTCCTGCTACTCCAGCAGGAGCCTGTTGGGGCCTCCTGGGTTCTTTTCCTTCGTCCTGTTCCCCTGCATTCCCCAGGCAGTGGTGCCTACCTGCTCTGGCATCTCCACCCCCTGGGTCTAGAACGGTGCACAGTGGGTCTCAGCTTCACTTCTGGTGTGCCCTGATCAGCTGCACAAGCTCAGGCAGGCTACTAACTGCTTTGGCCTCACGCTCATCAACTTCTTCATGTTCAGGCCCTTCATACAATCACCCCCTCTCTGCCCTCTGCAGCTCTGCCTGCCGGAGGTCTCTCCACCAAGAAGCCCACCATGGTGGAGCTTGCCCTGTGCCAGCGAGGCCCACCTGGCTGCCTCTGCTCCTCACCCCCTGGCCCCTAGCTGGCCAAAGCCGTGTCAGATCCGCCATCCCTGTCCCCCTCCCAGTCCTCACCTCCATGGGGCTTCTCTAAACGTGCCCCCTGCTCTCTGTGTTCACGCCAGGTGACCCTCTCATGCTTCCTCCACCTCTTCTCTTAACTGTTCAGTTTAGAATGTTCTCTGAGGATCTTTCTGCCAAATAACTTGGGGCCTTGACTCCTGTCACCTTTTTTTTTTTCCACTTTACACACTGTTGGCAGAATCTGATGTCATGTTTCTCCTCCAGTTTTGTCATTATGGTGTTGAGTACAGCGTAGCGCTGGGTGGAAAATGTTTTGCTAGGAAATCTGTTTGTGTTTGTTTCATTTTAAAATTGTCAGTATTGAAACAAGATTACACTGTATAGCACAGGGAAATATACACAAAATGTTATGATAACTCAGAAAAAAATGTGACAATGAGTGTGTATATGTTCATGAATGACTGAAAAATTGTGCTGAACACTGGAATTTGACACAACATTGTAAAATGATTATAAATCAATAAAAAATGTTAAAAAAAATTGTCAGTATTGAGGAGGAGGACATCACAGAGTCAGGAAGGCATCCCCACGGTAGGACAATGAAGCCACTATATAAAGTGAATACTGGATTTGTGCGAGGCCAGGGTGGCAGGCTGCCAGCCCCTCTGTGTGGTTTCTCTGTACGTGGCTATTCTTGCTCTAGTCCAAGAGAGGTTGGAACCCAGACCATCTTTGTTCATGTCACATGGTCATTCCCGAAAAGACTCGGAGTAAAGGGGTCTTGACAATCACCTTATTGCCTCTTGCAAAAATGAGCAGAGTTCCGAGGTGACCCTCACCCTGATTATATAAATGTTGTTTCAGTCCAGATGCCTGATGCGCATTTCTAGACACAATTCCTGCTCTCGAGTTGGGGAGGGGGCTCAGCTGTCTGACTGCTGAGAGACTGGACGAGATCTACTTCTCCCCATCACGGTGAAGAGCACCACAGCTGCTGTGACATTCTTCGGTGTTCTCCTCGGGGGACTTCATAGAGTTTTCTGGGGACTGCAGAAAAACATGATGGAGCCCTAGGCCAGCCAGGGGGCCCTTTGGGCATTTCTGCATACCTTTCTCTGCTCTCCCTTGTTCATAATTCTGGTCTGAGATGGAGAAATAGGGGTCCTTACTCCTTTTTTTTCTGGTAGGCAAATCGGATAGAAAGAGGTTAAGTTTCCTTCTGGAGCTCACACTCAGGCTTTTTCCTTTTGCTGACTGGAGCTCCCTTCCCCCAAATAAACCTTCCTTCCTGTTCTCCCCGTGCAGCAGGCTATCACATCGCCCCAGCATCCTCTCCCTTCTTACCCCTGTGTCTCCAGCCCACACCCATCTCAGGAAGCCGAACATGCAGGTACCAGGTGCTCCAGCGCCCAGGGAAAGCCAGTGCTAGCTGCCACGTGGAATGGTGGGGTCGTGGACATGTTGCGGAGAGAAGGGCATACTTGCTGGTTCCTGCCACTGTGCGGTGCTGGAGAGCTAAAGTCTGAGCGAGATCTGAGGGGAGCACATTGTCTGAGGGAGTGTTCTGCTAGCTTCCAGGTATTCAGGTTTATAAAAATAGTCTCCTTTTTGAACATCATTTAAAAGTTGTTATTGAATAAAACAGAACTTTAAGAACGGTATCCTTTTAGAGACCCTAACAAGAAAACACTGACTCACGCTGGTAGGATCTAGCTTCTCTGACTGCCTAAGTTTTTTTATGTAGAATAGTTCATTGGTGCCTCTGTTTTAGTTACTTCTCCACTGGTTTTATAAATGCCAGTAGGAGCCAGGAGCACAGTGACAGAGTGGGGCCGGCCCTCTCCGTGGCATGCTCCAGGGACACTCTTGAGCTTTTTTCCTGGGAGCCCTTCCTTTTCCTTTTTCTTCCCTTAAGTTACAAACTTCAGTATTGTTGATGGGCACTTGTTTGCCTTTTTTTCTTTTCTTGGAGAGAAACATTTTTTATAAGCAACAGAATTGGTTTCTAGGTTGTGTCACTTAAGTTGCTGGGTTGAAAAACTGCAGCTAAGCTTGCCAAGTAGATTTTTCAAAGCTACAAAAAGAAAATGTATCAACTTATTTGTCGAAAAATATGGTTTGAAGGTTTTACAAAAAGAAATGGGCTAAAGAAGACATTTGAGGGTGGTGCCTGATTGCTTCTGGGGTCCTGAATGATGCTCCCTTCCACAACTGAAGTCAGCATGTACCATGCACTGAGGGACAGGCTGCATCTGGTCGGGGTGTGAATATGGCACAGGAATGGGTGCATCTGGGCTGGGTGTGACGCTGCCACCTCTGCTTTCTTGTAGCCAAGTACATTGTGCAAGTAGATGGGAAGATAGGGCTGTTCCGAGGCCTGAGCCCCCGGCTGATGTCCAATGCCCTCTCTACCGTGACCCGGGGCAGCATGAAGAAGGTGAGCCCGGGGAGAAGCCAGGAATGGTTGCCTGAGATTTCCTTGAGGTCCCACTTCCCTTGGAGGCAGCTGTGTACACTGGTCCTGCTTCTCCATTCCCAGACTGGTTCCCAGACTGGTTGGGGCTCCACCCCAGCACTCCAAACCCTGGTGGTCCAATGCCAAGTCTCCTCAGTTGGGCAGGATCCTGCCCCACAGTCTGCCAGCTTGATTTCCCACAACTGTGGTGCCAGGCAGGGACTTTTCTGGCCCCTAGCTCCAGCCCCAGGGTTACTTGAGGCGGGCCCAGCTAATAGACGCTGCCAAGATAATAGTAGGAGCTGCTTCTTGCTGTCTCTGTCCTTTCAGAGTTATGTTTATGAGATGTGGCTATACTTTGCTTCTATTAATTTTGGAGGGGAAGGTAATTAGGTTTATTTGTCAATTTATTTAATGGAGGTACTAGGGCATGAACCCAGGACCTCATACATGCTAGGCATGCACTCTACCACTGAACTGTACCCTCCCCCTGTACTTTGCGCTGACCTGCCTTTGTTCTTTACATCTCAGGTTTTCCCTCCAGATGAGATCGAGCAGGTTTCCAACAAGGATGACATGAAGACTTCTCTGAAGAAAGTGGTGAAGGAAGTGGGTATCTGGAATTTGAGAGGAGAGTCTGATTATTTCTCACTGCCAGGTTGGGCAGGTCATTGAGAAGTCACAAGAGATGGGTCCTCCTGTGTGCACGGGAGTGTGGTGGGACTGCAGGGAATCCCAGAAAGCCTCTCAGCTGCCATGGGGCCTGGCCTGGGACCCGGCAGCACTCCTGCCTAGAGGGAATTGTGTGTGAGTGACAGGTGGGGCCATCGGAGGTAGACTGGCCCCACGTGGGGGATGCAGGATCCCAGTTTTGCCCCCATAAGTGCTTGTTGCTCCCTGTGAGTCCCAGTTCCAGAGACAGGCCAGACCAAGTCCCTGCCCTCTGCTCTCTTGCAGACTTCATACGAGATGATGATGCAGTGCGTGTCCCGCATGCTGGCCCACCCCCTGCATGGTGAGCCAGCCCACTGGAGACTGCATCTCAGCCGTGGGATGACCCCTCGTGGACTGTAGATGGGCAGCGGTAGAATTACTGGGAAGCGGTTTTACTGGGATTGGCCGGAAATCCTGTCCAAAGGGAGCTGGGGCTCTTCCAGGCAGAAGAAATGGGATGCCGTGGTCATGGGGCATGACGGGGATTCCCTCTGACACAGGCTATGTTGCACAGTGGCCACTGTGCCAGGCACCCCACAGCTGGTTGGGGAGTCATGGGCTTTGGCCACCATGTCACCTGGGTGTGTTTTCTTTTTCCTCAGTCATCTCAATGCGCTGCATGGTCCAGTTTGTGGGACGGGAGGCCAAGTACAGGTGGGTGATTCTTCTCAGGATTGGCAGGAGTGGCCCTGTCAGCATTCAGAATCTGCCGGGACAGGCCGTGCTGGGGTCAGCCGCTGGCCCTTTTCTGCCCTAGCTCTGACATGCTAGCTTCAGAGCAGGGGGGTAGTGGCTTCCATAGTCTGTGTGCAGAGGCATTTTCTCCCTCTTGCCCAGAGCTAACCTGGATAAGCCTAGATGGCCCACACAGGGTGAGTGGGGTTGGAGTCAGCTTGGATTAGGAGTTCTGGCAGGGTTTCCTCCTAGACTCTCTAGGCTACGCCCTAACCATTTCTCTAGCTCTCATAGAAGCCACTTAATAGCTACATCCTCTGCTGAGCAGGCGTCCACACCATGGCCTTGGGGCTCATCCCTTCCATTGGTTACCGCATATTTACCCAGCACCTGCTGTGCCTAGCACTGAGCTGGGTGCTGTGGGAGCCTAGGTGTGTTGACACAGCCCTTTCCTGTGGCACTTGTGCCCTCCCTGCTCCTTTGAGTCTCAGTGCAGAACAGGAGGGAGATCCCAGAGGTATATGGTGGGAATACAGATTCTCAGATGCTCATTTTCTGGGATTAGTTGTTTTCTGCAGCTGTCCTTGGGGCCACTGTCCCAGGAAGTTTGGCTGCCTGGTACCTTATTTTGGGTTCACTAATAGCACTAATGGGAAATTGGCCCACTCCCCCAGAGTGAAACTCGAGGTTAGTAGACGGGACCGGAGGGGATGATCTGGCTCAGAACCACTGTCCTGAGAAGGAAGGGTATTGGGCCCTGGGTGGGCTCTGGCTCCCACTGTCTTTCTCCTAGGCCACCCCAGTCCCCTTGGCTTTGCAGAGCCTCCATGCAGGACTGGCCACTTGGCACTGCTAGCCACGGGTCACAGAGCTTGCTCTTGAGCCTCCTTTGCATTTTATGCCAAAGACACTGCAGCTTGTCTTCTGATCTCTAACAGGCTGCAGCGGCCTGGGCGCTCATGCCTAACTCCCTGCTGGGGAGGACCAGATGCCTTTTCCCAGGCTGCATCTTCTGCTGCAGGGTCCTGTGTTCCTTTTGTGCCCTCTGGGACGGTGCTTCTCTTCACGCATCACCCCTCCTCCTCTCTGTCTATCAGGCATGCAGGCTTCTCTGCCAGAAGGTTGTTTAGTCAGAGATAAGCAGTAGGGCTGGGCAGGAGAAGGGCCCGTTCCCTCTGCAGCAGCCCAGGCTGGAGGGTTCATTCCTGTGTTCCAGACCCACAGAAAACAGCAGTAGAGAACTGGGGGTCTGCCCTTGGGTGGTTGGGTTTCTTCAGTCTCCATGAACTATGTAGAACCCCCTCACCTCTAAACAAGAGTTCTGATCGTCTCAACTTGGGTTCTGCCTGGTAACAGAATCTCCCCGTCCCGGCCAGGACTGAATGGCTCGGAGCAGGGGTGGTGGGCTCTGCTCCACACCAGGGCATGGGCTTCTCCAAGGTGACCGGGTGACGTCATATCCCTGTGTTCTTCACAGTGGCGTCTTGAGCTCCATTGGGAAGATTTTCAAAGAAGAGGGGCTGCTGGGATTCTTTGTGTACGTGAGTTTATACACCCCATAACTGGCCACGGGCATGGCTCTACTAACAGGCATTCTCAGCCTCAAAGGCTGCAGGTGCCGGCCTCACACTAACCACAGGGCTCTGTCCCCGCTACTCCCCTGCCTGAGCAGCTGTGCCTCAGCCCGTAGGGCTCCATAGTACGTGCGAGCTGTGGACGGTCGGGACCAAAGCTGCCCAGCCCTTTCCGGGTCACGGCTCACATGGAAATGGTACTGTTTGTCCAGCACACTGGGGGCATGGACTGACCTCCCCCTCAACCCCAGTGCCCCCATCCATTTGCGCCAGGGCTGGGGGTGGGCACGGGGCTAGTCTTAAGGATGTCTCCAGGTCTTCCATCATCCTTGGTTTCACTGCTGAAAAATAACTGAATATCTGTAAATTGGGCTGAGGGTCAAGCTCTGGCAGGTCACAAGCTGACTAGCTATTGGATCCTGTTTGACATAGCATTTCTGACAAATTAGTTTTTCATATTCAACATTTAGGATATTTCATATAACAATTCATACTTCTGGCTTCTCTTGAAAAGTCAAGACCTGACCGTGCTGTGCCTGTGCTTCTGTAGAGCAGCTGTTGGCAGGGCACACAGTCTCCTGAGGGCCCCGGACCCCCTGCCTCCTTGGTCTCACACCCACCTTACTTCACCTGTAAAGAAAGCTCATACTGAAAAGACTGTGTCCAGACAGAATAAACCACAAACAGAACCCGAAAACCAGGCCTGACAAACAGCTTTTGTTCTGCTTTTTAAGGTCTAGGCAGTGACATATGTGCTATTGTGTACCCAGTGCACTAGACACGGGGCTCTCTGTTACCTCATACTGTGGATTCATCATTGGCCAGGTGTTCTATGTGGAGGCATGTGTATATGTATATGTATATACGGTTCTCACGAGGAGGTAGATTTTGCCCTACGGGACAGTGGTAATGTCTGGAGATGTCTTATGATTGTCAGAGCTGGGATCTAGTGGGTAGAGGCCGGGGATGCTGTTAAACATCCTGCAATGCAGATGTCAGCCCTGCAACAAAGAATCATTCAGCCCTAAATGTTGACAAACCTTGATTTATACACACACATGTATTCATATATATATTCATATATATGTATATCTATATGCGTGTATATGTAAATATATGTGTGTATATACACGTGTGTGAATAAATGTTTGCCTGTGTGACTGATACTTCAGACCCTAAAACACTGCACATCACCATTGTACCATTTTCACACTCACTGTACATTTTCTATTCTGGCATGTGTGCCTAGGATTCCCACACAGCAGATGCTTACTTGTTGGGTTCTTTTTTTCTTCACATTTTTGTAGAATGGGTGATTCCCACACTCAGAAAGCACCAAATGTAAGTGTGTAAAGTCAGTCTGAGCACAGGTGGAAGCAACAGGATTGGAAATTGCATTCATAAAGGTTCATCTTGTTAATGTCCCTCATATCATAGGTGTGTTACGTATATTTTGAACTTTTTAAATATTTCAAAATAAGATTTTTAAAAACTCAAAAATCATAATTCTGTGTCTCCCATATCTAAACAAACCACATTTTAAAAAAAAACACAAGTAGCACACAAGACTCGCTGATCTCAGTCTGGCTTTTTGCCCTCAGCTTTGTATCTTAGAGAACGTTCCATATCAGTGTATAGAGTTGCTTATTCTAAAGGCCATCACAGTAGAAGTCAGCCCTCCTTGCAAAAGCTTGTATGGAATGTCTTCAGTGGAACATTCCAGGACTGAAGACACAGATGCATTGAGCAGAGTATTTTGTGAGAGCTGATTAGGTAGAGGCCAAGAGAAAAGATCTTAATGTGTAAGTATTCTTTCGTAATCTGCTTTTGAAAATGCCAGATTTCACAACATTCACATCTTAGGGCCAGCTTCTGTGGTTTGAAAACTGCTTGTGAGACCATCACCTTAACTTGTGGAGTCAGATGTGGCATGTAACATACACACACACCCCGCCCCCATGCAGAAAGGACCACTGCTTTCCTGGTGTGGATAGCTCCTGGCCCACATGGCCCCTGCAGGCCTCCTTCCTGAGGTAGTGCCAGTGGATATGCTGAAGTTTTGAGCTTGGAGCATCTTCGCCTGCTTCCTGAGTGTGAAGTCCCCAGGAAATGTTCGCCTCCCTCCTCTGCTCATTTTTGCTCACCTTGTTTTTTAGCGGCTTAATCCCCCACCTCCTGGGAGATGTGGTTTTCTTGTGGGGCTGTAACCTGCTGGCCCACTTCATCAATGCCTACCTGGTGGATGACAGCGTGAGTGACACCCCAGGGGGGCTGGGGAACGACCAGAATCCAGGTTCCCAGGTTGGTTGGAACAAGGACTTGTCCATCTTTTCATGTACTGCTGATGCCCAGGGTCTGGGGCAGACTTGAGGACTCTGGGGTCTAAGCATCAGGCCCTGAGGGCTAGAGAGTGCCCCTGAGGAGAGGTCTGAGAGGACCTCCTGTTGTCCCAGGTCACTTTTGCCTCTGAGGAGAATGGCCTCGAGAGATAAGATCGATAACTAGACCTAGAGGGGTTTATGGAATGCCCATCCCTAAGCAGCTTTATAGGTAAGACAGACCCCAGCTTATCCAAAGCAGGTTTGAGGCAGTGACCCAACCAGGGATCCCTAGAAAATCAGGAGATAGACCAACTAATAATAACCCTTTAACTTTTGCTCAGCGTTTCATGCTTTTTAAAGCCTTTCTGTGAACATTATGATGTTTGATCCTGACATCACCCCAGTTGTGAAGGGAACAGAGGGTATAACATCCTGTCTTACAGGTAGATTGAGACCCAGAGATTGACAGCCTCTCCAGAGGCACACAGCTGGCAATCAACAGGGCTAGGACTAGATCCTTCCCTGTGCCAGGCTGTGGGTGCTTCCCCCGTGAGGTTTTTCAGTCAGCTTCAAGAAGGGTACCATGAAGGTGCACCCCAGTGTGAGCAGTGGTCTACACAACCTGGTATGCACGGCCCTCTGAGCAGATTGGGTCAGGCATGGGGAGGCCTTGGTCCTTCTAAAAGTCACTTAGGAAGGGTTTCTGGGGACTTGATAGGTTGACTGGTTCTGCATGAACCAAAATAAGAGTTGGGGCGCGGTGATGGGCGAGGGTTCCTGGTTGCCAGACATTCCAGCAGCAGGGATTGCCTACCCCACGAGGATAGATGAGAGGCTGGGGACCTGTCTGCCTGAATCACCTTTTCAGGGGTGGGGGGTTCATAGTCTCCATGTGTCTGTGTCTGTGTCTGGGCCTCAGAACGGTGGTTTGGGGTGGGGGTGGTCTGGGAAAGAGTGTGGCAAGGAGTGCCTGCCCCAGCTGAGAGCTCTGCTTAGAGGAAAACTGGCCATTTGATGTGGGTCAGTGAGTCTTACTGGCCTTTTAATGTAAGTAAATTAAATGACTCCATAGAGACCAGCTCCTATCTGCAACTACAGTGGCACAACCATGGCCCTGCCCTTTCTCGTGGCATTATAGGTGGGTGAGCTGCTGCCGTCACATACAAAGCAAGGCTGGGACAGCTTGGGGAGGGTTGGTGTCCCACGGTTGGTTTCCTCCAGATCAGGTGGGCAGGTGTTTGACCAGGGGCTGCTGCAGCTACCTCGCTGAGAGCAGCAGTCAACTCTTCATTGACAGTATTTTTCAAGTGCTTTTCTGTGTGTGGCTTAAAGGCTAGGGCAAGGCTGCCATTCAGGCAGAGGGCCAAGCAGACCTCTGCCCAGGGTTGCAGAGCATCCATCTTGTGGGATGGCCATGTCACAGGAAGCTGAGGGGTACGTAGTTACCCTTCTCAGCTGGGGGCTGTTTCATGGACAAAGTCGAATTCAGGAGTTGAGGCCTGAAGCGAGTGAGAGCTTGGTGAGGTGGGGTGGGTGGCAGTAAGCCCGTATTTTCTCCCTGCCTTCTGCTATAGGACCAAGATTCTGTGTCTTGGTAGTTCTGGTGGGTGTCTGTCTTTTCATTCAGTAAGCACTTACTGAGCACCGACTGTGTGCCCAGCCCTGGACATTGATGAAGGCAGTCAAAGGCCAAGCCCTCAGAGCTCGTGGCTCTGGGGGTTATGCACGCCACAGTCTGAGTTTCTGACCAGCTGGTCACCATCCCCGTCGGGGTCGCAGAAGTCCCATCAGTCTGATTATCCCACTTCTGCCTCCCAGATCTCTTCTCAGCTCTGACTGTAAGGCTGTGGACGCCGCTGGCAGACACTGAAAGGGAACGCAGTGTGTGCAGCAGGCGTGTGAAGAGCTGAGTACAGAGAGGGTGTGAGGCCAGTGTGGAAGGGGAGGTGAAGGGGGCCACAGACCAGGCAGCACAGATGGGGCAGGAGACTGCGTATCTGAAGTCCACATCCCACGGCACCTGTGGCAAACCAGTCTTCCTTTATGTCTCTTCAGTTCAGCCAGGCCCTGGCCATCCGGAGTTACACCAAATTTGTGATGGGGGTAAGTCAAGCCAGTTGCCCTTCACAGTCCTGGGGCCTGGGCAGGGCTTAGGAGGCCAGCTCTGGTGGTGGTTGGAGGCAGGCCTCAGTACTGGGTGTTGGCTTAGCGCGTCCCTGCTCCCTGAGCCCAGGTCCAGGGCTGGTGGTGGGTGGAGTCACTGACACTCCGGTCTCCCGGCAGATTGCAGTGAGCATGCTGACCTACCCCTTCCTGCTGGTCGGTGATCTCATGGCTGTGAACAACTGTGGGTAAGTGAGCCCCTCTACCAGGTGCCCTGCCAAGGCTGCTGGGGGAACCCAGCTGAGCCCGTCCAGTGCTCTGCCCCTCCCGCTTGGTCTGTGTGGGCTCAGCCAACTAGGCACCCTGGCTTCCTCTGGGATTCACACCATTTGGGATGAATCTGTGGTTTGGTATGTGGGTCTTGGCAGCTCCAAGCCATTCCATCTCAAGGGCTTCTTTTCCTTGGCTGATCTGTCTCCCACTGTTCTGTGGGTCTAACATGGCTTTCCTTCCCTTGGCAGGCTGCAGGCCGGGCTCCCCCCTTACTCCCCAGTGTTCAAATCCTGGATCCACTGCTGGAAGTACCTGAGTGTGCAGGTAAGCATGCTCCCCAGGGGGGAGGTTTTTCCCACTCTTCTGCCACATCTATCAGATGAAAAGGTTTTGTGTGCTCTTCATTACATGGAACATTAAGGGGTTGCCGTGGAATCCAGTGCTGTGAGTGAGGAGGATAAAGAGAATGTAGACTTGGTTTGAGGCACTTGACTTATTTAAATTTTACTTTTAGAAAGGATTGGAGGTAGTTAGATCTGAATTTACTTTAAAATTACACATCAGACAAGGTCTTTTCTTCAACTCTTAAAAAGACTCTTAGAACAAGTACAAGGGAGCTCATGGTGGTGAAGCTCTTACACCGCGAATAACCGGGGCTGAAAACACAGCTGGTGTGTTGGAGGTCGTCTGGGTTCCCAGGAGAGCCTGAGGGTTGAGCTGGGCCATGTGGTCAGCTTGACAAGGGTGCTAGTATTGGGGTTTTTGTGTTCTATGTCCAAGCACCCTCCTGGCTGGAGCTCTTGCACCCAGAGGTCAAGGATCCAGGTGTCTGGCCCAGGGCAAATCTTTGCCTTTTCCTGGCCTTGGTTGGCCTCAAAGTAAAATGGGATAGTGGCTTGGGAAGGAGGAGCCAGCCCACTGACTGGCCTCAAGGATGAGAAAGGACAGGAAGTGGGGAGGCAAGAGACAGACACAGGTCTTCCTGGCAACTCCGGTTGGCTCTGCATGCATCACATCCCGTGGTACTGGAGGAGCCCCGGACCACTTGGGCTCTGAAGCCAGAAGGGCAGTGTGTCTCCTATGGGGGTTTCCTACTTAGTAGCCCCATCACCACCGGACATCTTGTGGCATGAAGTGGACCGCTCCCTTGTGCTTCAGCACAGGGCAGATTCTGACCTTGCCCTCCAGGAATGCAAGCTGAGGCCCTCCACCTCCAACCCTGGGGTCTCTGAGCGGCTGGACCCTCTGTGTCTTACACTGGCCTTGCTCTGGGGCAGGATGAGAAGCACGGCCTTGCCTTTCACTGACCTGACTGGTCCTTCCAATCCAGGGTCAGCTCTTCCGTGGCTCCAGCCTGCTTTTCCGCCGAGTGTCATCAGGATCGTGCTTTGCCCTGGAGTAACCTGAATCACCATCAAAAACACGCTGTCTCAGCCTGGCCACTGTGGGTGAGGCCTGATCATCTCGGGGCACCTGTAAGACGACCAACCTGGCAGCACCTAGATGTGCTCCAGCACAGCTGGGCTTCGGTTTCCATGTTTGCCATGTGTCTGTCCAGAAGCAGGGGTTGGGTGGGGGTGAGGCTGCGCCCAGTGGATTGGTTACCTGCTACACCTGGGGAAGGTGGAATGGGGCTGGGAACTTGGGGCAGAATCCCCTTACCTTGCAGATTTGCTGAGTCTGCCTCATGCAGGGGGCCAGAGAATGTCTTGTGGAGGCCCAGGCTGAAGGGGCAAAGGCTCCTAGGGTCAGGTCCCATCCCCACATTCACACCACTCAAGTCAGCCCCAGCTGTCAAACTGCAGCTCAGCTGGGAGCATCGCTCTCCTGCTTTGTAAATAGGACGTGACCCCCTTTCATGCAGCCACCATCATGTCTAGGCCTGTGCTAGGAAGCTCTCACTAGGTACTGCCTTCATTTTTCTCAACACTACTTTTCTGATAAGAAGGCAGTACCTTCTGAATGGGAAATCATGTGACAGCTCAGAATGTGTGCCCCTAGTCAAATGCTCATTGGTTTAATGGTGACGCCTCATGTGCAGGATCTGGTTACCTGTGCAGTCGTGAACACCCAGATGTTAGATCAGTGTCTAGTCTTACCCAGTTTAAAGTTCCTAATAAGATTTGACCCTTTCTTCCTCAAATAAATGTATTGGTGGTGATTTGGAGTTCTGTGGGGAGTTTCTTATTTTTATGAGCTTAACACTCTGCAGGGGCTTTCTTAGTCTTTTGTGGTTGTGTGAAAAGGGGCTGTAAAGCAACAGGGCTGGGGGCAGCTGTGAGAAGTGTCCGGGCTTGGTGTTGATCAGCCTGGAAGCGGGGCGGGGTTGGGGGGCAAGGGTCGTTGGGTGGTTTTCTGAATTAGACAAGGCCAAGATGCCAGTTCACAGAGCACCAGCTAGTGCACGGGCCTGTTCCTAGGAAGACAGGCCCTTTAAAGCTTCCCAGCTTCAGAAAATGTTCCACCCAAACCCCCAGCTGTCATCTCAGAACTGTTTGCAGATGACATTGTCAGGTTTTGCTAGCTCAGTTGGTGTAGTGGTCATGTGGTTACAGCAGAAGGGGTAGATGTGGTGCAGCTAAGGCGCCAAGCTTAGCCTTCTCTGGAAAAGGCAAAGCTCCTTTCATTCGCTTCTGCCCAGCACTGGGGTCTGTAAACACAAAACTTACAAATGGAATATGCTGGCCCCTGGGGACTGTGGGCTTCCAAGCTGATGGGGTTTTAATACCCCCCAGTTCAAGGCTGGCTGGGTTCCCTGGGTGGGTCTCTGCCCTTATTCTCGGGGAGTTGGCTTCAGAGAGCCGGGGTTTGGGACTTCGGTCATACTTCCTCACAGGTGTAGGGGCTGGGCCATGCCCACGGAAGGCTCCGTGATGCTTTTGCAGAACTGGTTTTCCCCAGAGGCCTAATCACAGTTGACTTGAGGGCAGTTTACCTCGCGTATCTTTGTTCCCTGGGAATGCAGCAGTGTTCCTGTGCAGGTGTCCTGTGAATGTATGTTGGTGGGGGTCACTAAGGTCTTGTACTTACTTCAGGTGGCTGAGGTGGCAGGGAGGGAGAGCACACAGCAAGGGGAGCAGGCCCGGCCTTGCTGGCACCAATGCTGTAGAGGAGGAAGGCCCTTCAGAGGCCTAACTGCCACATGGCATATGACCTTTTTCCAGCCCAGCATGATTTCCCACACAACCCACTGACCACTGTCCTGTGGTAACATTTCTTCCCACTGCTCCACCCTCAAGTCCTATTATTGTATTGATTACTTTCTGTGATCCCCCAGATTCAAGAGTCTGAGCTGAAGTGGTCCTAAAGAGCTCCTCCCTCTTACAGCCACCTCCTCCCAGGTGTTTGGAAAGGCCACCTGAGTAAAGAGCCAGCCTGGGTGGGCCTGGCGAGTCACTTTGAGGAGAGCCAGTGCTGTTCTCAAGTAATACCCTGGGAGTTCTGAATTTCAGGGTCTTGACTACATTTCCTAGGTTATGCCTACCCAGAAATGGCAAGAAAATCACCTTTGATACTCTGTCTCGGTTTTTAGTTGAGCAAAGTACAGGTTTTACCCCTAACGATTTTCAATTCAGTATTGAAGTGAATGTATTGTGTATGTTAAATGCTCCCTTTGTTTCCTGGACCTTTCAGTCTTTGAGAGCTGAAGCCTCCCTTGCCTCCCCTGCCCCCACCCTCTCCCCCTGGCACTTAGCAGGTTTCCTTTCAGTCCTGGAAACTAGAGTGACAAGGTCCTTATCTGACAAAGGAGATTGGGTTTAATTGGGGCAGGAGGGAGCTGAGCTGTCGGCAAAAGGAGGGGTGGTGGGAGTGGGAATGTCCTTGTGGGGAGCCAGTCACTTTCCTCCCCTCCTGGAAAACCTAATTCTGATGGACAAAGCTGGAAAATCTCTGACAGGCCTTTTGGGAACTCCTGTGATAAAGTCTGAGGTGGCAGCAGTGGCCTGTGCTAGGACAGCCCTTGTTACTGTGCCAGTGCCCCAGTGCCTGGGAGTCGTGCAGCCTAGTGCTCAAGCAGACCCACCCCACTCTGGTCCCCGAGGCCTCTGAGTACCAGCCCCCTGCCCTTCTTTTGAACATGCCCTCCATTCTCATGGGCTTCTGACACACCCCTTCCCGGCCCAGTTGTTACAGCCCCTGCCTGACTAATATGGGACACCATGTCTTGGCTTCTGTTACCTCCCAAAAAAATTTCCAAAGAAGTCACTGCTGCTGATCTTAGGTTTTCTCATACGACAGGTTTCTTGAAGGCTGGACATAGGTGCTCTTGCTTTGCACAAGGCGAGCAGATCCCACCCCAGAACTGAGAAGGATGGGTTTGGACCTCTACAGTCTGGTTCTGCCCAGAGGCTACCTTACCTGACCACCTCATAGGACTTGGGACTAACTTGAGAAAACAGGCTCACAAGGGGAGGGACATCCCCCCCCCACCCCCTCAGGAAGGCAAGTTGGGTCAGCATCTGAAAATCAGTTAATGTAATATATTCTATCCATAGAAGGAACAAAACCATGTGATCATCTCAACAGACAGAAAAAGTATTTAACAAAATTCAGTATCCCTTCATGATGAAAACATTCAGAAACCTAAAAAGAGAAGAGAGCTTTCTCAACCTGAAAAAATGGCATCTATTAAACCACATGGTAAAAAACCTAATGTTTCCCTCTAAGATCAGGAATAAGACAAGGATGTCTGCTCTTGCCATTTCTCAGCATTGTACTGGATGGTCTAGCCAGGGCAATAAGGCAAGAAAATGAAATAAAAGTTATCTGGGTTAGAAAGGCAGAAGTAAAACTGCAGATGATCTTATGTATAGAAAATCCTAAGGAATCCACTAAAAATACTGTTACAGCTAACAAATGAATTCAGCAAGGTTGCGGGATATAAAATTGATATACAAAATCAATTGTATTTCTATACACTTGCAATCAAAGTGAAAATGAAATTAATAAAACAATTTCATTTACAATAACATAAAAATAAAGTATTTATGAACAAATTTAACAAAAGAGTTACAAAATTTATATTTTGAAAACTTGCACAGTGTTGAAAGAAGACCTAAATAAGTGGAAAGACTTGGATCAGGAAACTTAATATTTTTTAAATGGCAGATTACACGATCTCCATCAAAATCTCAGCTGACTTCTTTGCAGAAATTTAACAAGCTCATCCTAAAATTCATACAGAAATTCAAGGTACCTAGAATAGCCTAAACAATCTTGAAAAAGAACTAAGTTGGAGGACATGCAATTGGCAATTTCAAGACTTAACCTATATAGTAAGCTACAGTAATCAAGACAGTATGGTACTGGCATAAAGATAGATACATAAATCAATGGAATGTGATTGAGAGTGCAGAAATAAACATTTACATTTTAATTCACACAATTAACTATAAAACTCAAAACAGGCATAAATCTTTGTGACCTTGGATTAGGCAATGTTTCTTAGATATAACATCAAAAGCACAAGCAACAAAAGAAAAAAAGATAAACCGGACATCATCAAAATTTAAAACTTTTGTGTTCAAAGGATATCGTCAAGAAAAAATGAAAAGACAACTCACAGAATGAGAGAAAATGTTGGCAAATCATGTATCTGGTTAAGGGACTTGTATCGAAAATATATAAAGAACATTATTTTGTTTATACGACATTGTAGGAACAACTCAGTAATAAAAAGACAAATACCCCAGCTACGACGGGCAAAAGACGTGAATAGACATTTCTCCAAAGAAGATACACAGATGGCCAATAAACACGTGGAAAGATGCTCAATGTCATTAACCATCAGGGAAATGAAGATCAAAACTGCGATGAGATACTACTTCACACTCACTAAGATGACTGTAATCAAAAAAGACATAATAACAAGCAATGGTAACATGGAGAAATTGAAACCTTTATATATTGCTGGTACAAATGAAAAATGGTGCAGCCGCTTTGGAAAGTAGTCTGGCAGTTCCTGAAAAAGTTAAACACAGAGTTACTGTATGATCCAGAGTTACCATATGATACCACTCCTACCCAAGAGAAATGAAAACATGTCCACACAAAAACTTCTACATGAATGTCTATATTTATAGTAACATTATTTATAATAGCCAAAATGTGGGAACAACCCAAATGCCCATCAATTGATGAATAGATAAGCCAAACATATTCTATACAATGGAATAATACTACTTGGTAATAAAAAGGAATAAAGTACTATTTCATGCTACAACATGGATGAACCTTGAAGATATGCTTAGTGAAAGAAGCCAGACACAGAAGGCCATATATTGTATGATTCCATTTACACAAAATGTCAGAGAAGGCAAATCCATAGAGACAGCAGTGGTTTAGGGTAATAAAAATGTTCTAAAATTGACTGGTGATGGCTGCACAACCCTGGGAATATACTAGAAATCATTGAGTAGTACACTTTAAATGGGTGAATTTTATGTTATATGAGTTATACCTTAATAGACATACATTATATCATATATATAGTTATATACATACATAGCAGGCAGCCCTGGCCTGATCTGGATGCTTCCTGTTTAACTGCTCACAAGTCAGCTTTGGCCTGGGGACTGGCACTCTGCCCTGCCCCACCAGCCCCAGCTGGGTCCCATGCTGCCCTCAGCACCTACATTGCTAGCCCTGCACACACATTTGCACTTTCCTGCCCCACAACATCTGGGACAATCCTGTGCTTCCCCTGGGGGTGTGTCTGGCACTCCAGAGCCCTTTCTCAGGACTCCTCCAAGCACCAAGGGTTGGCAAAGCCATGCCTGAGGTACATTTCTGATTTTGTGTCCCGGATTGGCCTGGGCAGCAGCACCCCTATGAAGAGGTTGTATGCCACTCCTTGACCCTGGGTCTCAACACAGCTAGGCTCCACTGACCCTCAGAGCTGGGAGTGTCAGCCCAGTGCCCTTGGCGTCCCCTTGGCCCTTTCCTCTTCCTGTCAGCTGCCTGAAGATTTGGGTGGCAGGGAGTTAGGAAGTAAAGGAAAAGTGCCCCAATGCCTAAATGGAGTGTTTAGGGGTGTGAAGGGGAAGGAACAGTCCCCTTGGGTCAGTAGGGGAAGAGGTGAGCCTCTCAGGGCCTCCCAAAGAGCCCTCCTTTGCCCCCGCCCCTCACCGGCATGGATACTTGTACTTTTACACAAGCTTTTATTCAGGAGTCAGGGGCTGTCTCCCTTCCCTGGTGCCTGCCTGCCCCACCCATAGAGCCCCATTCAGATGGGGCTTGTCTTTCATCTACCAGCCGCAGTGCCCCCTGCCAGCTACATAGGCAAGTAGGGGGAGGCGACACTCAGGGAGATCCCCTTACCTTGCCTAGGCAGACAACCCAGGCCTGGCAGGCAGGGACCTCCCCAGAATCCTTACCCACCCCAGCCTCCACCTCCCAGACTTGAGATGTGAGGGGCAGGAGGGGTCTGGGACACGTGTGCTGTCAGCAGGCAGCAACCTGAGCTCGCAGTGGCCAGGCCTTGTACTCCCAAAGATGTCTGTGAATGAGGCACATGCCCTGCAGCCTGTACCTTCCACAGGGACTTCAGCCAAGAAGTGTCTTGTTTGGGGAACTGGGGACAGGATGGGGGAGACGGCAGGAGGTCAGCTGACCTCTTCAACCTGGGAGGGCAGGAAGCACTGCTGGGAACAACCCCAGACTTCAATGGTATGAGGAAGAGGCCAGGGGACTGGGAGGGGCTGAGGGGTTCCTGGGAGGCCCTGAGATCTTCTGTCCCTGGAAGAGCAGGACTATGGCCACAGGACAACCGGAAAGTGGACACATGAGGTCACAGGAACACTGCTCAGAACAATCTGTGCCCAGCTGACGTGTGGATCTCTCTAGAGGGAGAGGCACTACTGGGGCAGCACCATGGGTTGGCCCTATAGAGGCCTCCTGAGGGCACAGGGTCTCTGGCCTGGACTCTGGCCAGAAGTTGAAGAGGGGCTGCTGGGCCACAGAGAGGACTTGTCCATGAAATTGTGGTCTCATTGGAAAAAGACAACCCAGAGTGGACATGAGGCCAGGGTCTCCCCACGAGGCCTTGCCTTTGAGTGGTGATCCCTTCAGAAGATTCCAGCCAACACTAGGTGAGGCAGTAGCAGCAGTCCCAGGATGAGGCCCCAGACGTACCCAGGGTTTGAATTCAACCCTGACTGGATGCCAGGTTTTTCAGGGCCCTCTGCACCTGCAGGAAGGGAGAGGCTTTGCCTCAGCCTGGAGATAGCTCTGCCTGACCTCCCACCCACCCTACCAGGCATGCATGTAGGGGCCCAGCAGCTAGGGAGGAAGCTCCTACTTGGAGGGTGCATGCCCTGCCATGCACATACCATCTACGCTAGAGGCAGAGTGCTGACATTCTGGAGCCAGGAGGGAAGGTGGGGTGGACACTACAGGCCTTACCTGGCAAGGAGGACTGCAGGGCCAGGGTACGCCCGCCCATGGCATTAGCAGTGGCAGAGGCACTGGGGGAGTTGGATAGGGACTTGGAGGAGGTGTGCCCCTTGTGATCCAGTGTGGCCTTCAGATCACCTGGCTTGTTCTGGGCTGGAAAAACTGAGGCCAAAACCTCACTGGAATGAGGTAACTTGGCCTCAGCCTCCCCCTCCTGGGAGTGGGGTAGCAGCTCTCGTGTCCCTGTCAAGGATATCCTGGGGTGCAGAGAACTCTCTGGGCTCTTGGAGGGCATTCTTGTACTGTTGGCCTCTTTGTCTGTCGATTGGGGTTTGAGATCATGGGTTGATTTGGGAAAGGTGGTTGGCCTTTCATTCAAGAAGAGCAGGCTGTGAGTTGCCAAAAAGGAAGGGACCTCAGTTTTTAAGGCTGATGGAGCCTCTGTTCCCATGGAAGGGGAGTCTTCCGTTACTAAGGGAGACGGAGCCTTGGTTTCTACAGCAGGTAGAGCCTTTGTTGCCAAGGAGCCTGAGACCTTTGTTACCAAGAAGGATGGAGTTTCCGTTGCTAGGGAAGAAGCAATACCCTTTTTCCTAGAGTCTGAGGCTTCTGTTGCCAGGGAAGATGGGGCCTCAGCTACTAGGTGAGGCAAATCCTGAGCTTCTTCTGGGCCTCTGATGGGTTCTGATAAGAGAGACAAGGCCTGGCATTAGTACTGCAAGCAGGACCCCACATCCTTTACCCTACTGCCAACAAGGTGAGGTGACCAAATGCCTTACGAAGACACAGAAACACATGCACACACCGTCTCCAGTGAATGTCCCTCATTGATAGTAAATATTACTTCTTGTGATTGACAGTTGTCCCTTCATCCACTTCCTTGTCCAAGTCTTCCTCTCTCTGCACTTGACTTCCACTTTTTCAGGGGAGTTCTCCAGCTGGATTCTTGTTCCTAACATGCCCACCACCGCGCAGGCCCAGAGGGTTCGAGTCCCTCTGACCACGCTCACCAATAGGTTCTGCACACCGGGGGTCCTTCTTATCTGGCTACTCCCACCTCACCCTGCGCTGGGGAGCCTCTGGACTCTCCCCACCCTCCGCTTGGAGGATTGAAATCCAGTCACTTGGAAGGACAGGGCACCAAAGTGGCTGCGCACGGTAGGCAAAGTGGGCTGTGGGCTTGGGAACCCGGATAGGGTGGGGCTGCCGAGGGTTCCTCCCCTGTCCATGCAACGCTCTCTGGAGCTGGGAGCCGTGGAAGGCTCTAGACCATCCAGTTGGCATCCCCTCTTTCACCTCCCTTCCCACCATCTTACCCCTGACTCACCACACAGAGAGTTCTTGCAGCGGTAGCCAGAGGAACATTGGGAGCACGGAGTCCCCTCCTGGTAGGGCCTCTGCCCCTTCACGTTCCCCCTGCGGGAGGCGAGGAGGATGCTGGGGAAAGGGGGGTCCCTGCCAACCCCATCCCTATCCCTCATACACACACCCCGGTCCAGAAGTGCTCCCTTGGTCTTACTTACCTTCAACTAACACGCTGGGCCAATGAGAGCAGATTCCCATTGAGTGCCCTCAGCACCCCCAAGGGTATAGGGTATGGGCCCCAGGTTAGCCCTCTTCCTCTTCTTTAGACTGTGTCCAACTCAGCCCTCCCCTTGGCTTTGCTCAGCCCCTACCCCCAGGGCTCCCTCTGCACTCACGGGGGCTCATAGTTGCAAACCAGCAAGTGAATATTGGTCTCGTCAACGCCCTGGAGCTTCTCACAGAAATGGGAGCCACAGCCAATCCTCTCTGTCCTGGCCCAGACCACCTGAAGGAGGGCAAACCCAACAGTTTAGTCTGGGCAGGATGTCTCCTAGCTAGTGTCTCTCTACATCAGCCTTCTGTGAGTGAGGAGAGGAGGAACCCTTAGCCTATAAGATCCAAGTCTCTGAGGACACACAACTTCAAGACAAAACTCTGAACAGAGTGTTTTGGGAGAAATTTGTCCAAATAGTCTACTCTCCACTACTGAACACATATACCACTTCACCAGGCCTCTCTCCTTCTGAAAACCTTCTCTTTTGATAGACCCTCATGAATTCTTCCTGTAGAACTTTGCATTTTAAACAAGGATATATCCAAAGGAATGAATGTCAAATGGTAGAATCTGAAACATAAGCAACAAACAAAGTCCAAGGAAGGGGACAGAGGAGCCATTTTGGAAGTAGAACTTCCTCCCAAATCACAAGTAAACAGGGACCTGCTCTGCCATTTCTAAGTGTGGGCCTCCTAGCTAGTAGAAGTTCTGTCTTAAGCATATATTTAAAAAGTCAAAACAACCTTTGTGCACTCCTTTTGCTATTTCTACACCCAGTCTGTCCAGGAGTCACTCAAATTGAGGCCAGTTTTTGTTTTGTTTTGTTTTGTGTCTGTGAAATCTTACTCTGAATGGTAATTCTGCACACCCTTACTCCCCCCAGGATTAAGGTCTTTCTGGCTTGAATCAGTTGAGGGTCCCCTAGGTACCACTGTTCAGCATCTCCCAGGCAGAAATGACCTAGAGTGCATATGCATTCATCCCTAGAGAATACAAGGGTGGAAGTGGGGTGGCCCTAGTCCTACTGGGCACCTCCTGCAACCCCTGCAGGCAGTTGTGTTTTTGGGGAGTGTGAGAGGTGGTAGAGTATAGAGAGAGGGGTCAGGGAGGGCTGGGACCTCACAACTTCCTGATCTGTGTGGGTGGTTTTGGGATTTCCTTCTTTAAAGATTAGCACTAAAAATACCACTCAGAAAAAGCACCGGAAAATGGACTTGGTTGATATGGGTGGGAAGAAGTTTGGCTCATTTCCTTTTTCTTTTTTAAAAAATTTGTCATGTTACTATTTGAACAACAAATAAGCATTATGAGGAGAAAAAAGAAAAGAATTCATCACCACTAATGTTAATTCCCCTACATACACATACACACACCCCAATTCCCCTTATCTGCAAATTCAAACTTTCAAAATACAGTAAAACCCTGACATAGCAAAGTGTGACTGCAGGAGGGAGGAAATGCTCTCAGAAGGTTACCTGAAACCTTCACTCAGTGACAATTTGCTCTTATTTTAAAAATAGTTTTTACAGGAAAAAATAAGCAAACAAAATTGTCTATTTGCTTTATCTGTCCCTGGCAGATTAGAAGCAGCAACTTCGAAACCATGAGAAATGACAAAGAGGGACAGTGAGAGAGAAGACAGAAGTGGGGATGGGGTGGGTGCTTACTGGTGGGGCAAACAGCCCTGCTTAAACTAGGCCAGAGAACAGGACTGCTTAGAGCTCGATCAAGATAACTTAGTGCAGTAATCACGGTTCAGGAAATTGGCTCTGCGTCACCTAATTTAGGTCTCTTCAAGACCAGGAGGCCGAGAGGGGCCGCCTAGGTTTTCAAAAGATTGTGGTTTTTTAAAAGTCGACTGAAAATGGTTTAGGCAGTCTGAGAAGCAGACTTCCTCAGGAGCCTGGACAACACATCAGTTGCCGTGGAGAGACCACTATTCTGAAGGATGGAAGTGGGGCTTAGGGACTCCAGGGCCATGAAGGAAGAGGTGGCCCCGCCCGGCCCCGCCCATTGCCCTGTGGCCCCGCCCACTGACCACTGGCCCTTCCCTTGCTGTGTGGCCCCACCCGCCGGTCCAGCCTCGCACCTGCGTATAGTGGCCGCACATCTGGCCCGCGGCGCAGGTGGCAGCGCTGAGGTTGTAGTGCTCGTGTTCGTGGTGCCACTCCTCCATGGCCAGCGGCACGTCCAGGCCGTCGGTGATGGCGAACAGGTTCTCGCCGCGCCGCCCACGCTCCTTGTTGTGGCCCCACACGCACTGCTGCGCGTAGGCCTTGGCGAAGGCGGCCAGCTCCTCATCCCACCTCTGCGGGGAAGGTCGGGGAGGGAGGTGAGGACGCCTCTTGCTCAGTGGAGGCAGAAGAGGAGGGTGAGAGAGGGAGGTGAGGTTGCCCACAATTCTGTGGGGATCATAGAAGAAGGTTGAGGGCATCTGGGGGGGTGGGGGCTATGGAGGCGGAAAACCCTCCCCTCTTTGTGGGGTGACTCTTGGTCATGATCTGGCACAGATCTCTGCCCCTGGTGAGCTTCTGTGGGGAAGCCACCCCAGGCCATAGAGTTAGCTAAACTTTGGACCATTCACCAGCTGTGTGATTTTAGGCAGATTGCCTAACCTTTCTGAACTCTCATAGGGCTTTGGAAAGAATAAATGAGATGATGTTTGTGACAGTGTGATTATTAATTAATATTAATATCCTTCAACATGAAGGGTGGGCTGCGATGCTCCTGCCGTGGTTGCCTGAATTGTTCTGAAGCCCACAAGACGTCCAGTGAGAAGTACCAGAACTGGATTGTTTATTCAGCCATTCCTCTCTGCCCACCCACCAGAAATCTGACTTGAGGGGCCAGCTCTCCCCTTTCAGGCTCCCACTCTCCCCTTGGGATAGCCTAGCCTCCATGGCTTTACCAGCTCCAGGGTTCCCTCCTAAGTGCTCTCTTGTCAGCTGACAACCACCTTCCCCAAGAAAATTAAATGTCTCTGAATGATTTTCACTGAGAGGCCTATTTTCAGAGCCTTGGTGGCCCAAAGAGCTGTCAGGTCCCCAAGGCAATGTTCTCCAGTGGGGACCTCAGGTAAAGGGTGGGAGGGGGCATTTCAGGTTAGAGGGCCTCTGAGGTTTTGTGTCCCTGGCTGGGAGGACAGGCCAAGTGTGGGTGGGAAGCGGGATTAACAAGTCATTTGACCAAAGGATTGAGGAGGGAGGCCTGGATCCCATTAAACTTCGTCCTTGGCCTCTCCTGGAAATGGATGGCCTGGCGGCAACTCTTGCTCCACCCTCTGTGGGTCCAGCCAGCTGCCGGAGCCAGACAGTGCATAAAGCACTGAGAGCTTGGGTGACCTTGAAGGGAGGGCACTATGTGGCTGCACCTACTCCCCACCCACACAAGGTTCTTAGGAGCAGCTGTCTGGGGTGGGGATGGGAGCACTGGGCAGGGATAGCCCCGCTGCTGTAACTTCAGGTGAATCCCTTTCCCTCTCTAGGAGTTTTTGACCCAAGTCACTGGTCCCTGAGGTTCTCTCAAACTGGTAGTAGAGGGGGATAGGGTGTGGGAAAGGGGCAGGTGCTGGGGACCAGACTTAGGGTGTCTGGGATGACCGACCTGCAGGGCTCCAGACTAGACTGTAAAGCCTGCAGGGTGTCTGGCACAGAGCAGGTGCTCAACAGACATTGTTAGCTTATGATGATTGAAACACAGCCCTGCTTAAAGCAGTCTCCCCTACAGGGCCAGGCTGTGATTTCCATTCTGCCTGGTTGCCTGGAGTCCCACCATTAGAGATTCACTCCTATGGGTCTTAAGACTTCTTAGTCATCCAGAGACCCTTGGGGAGTTTCAGGAGTCACGGCACCCACCCACATTGGCCACTTGGTCACCATCTGAAAGCAAGTCCATTCATTCATTCACTGACCCCCTCACACACTCATTTATTCAACAGTCCTGGGGCAACAGCAAGGACCAGGAAGCCCAAGTTCCCATTGTCATAAACCGTTATTTGGGCCACCATGTGTTGACTGACAGATGTGTGATGGGCAATATAGGGGCACCAAAGAGGGCCGTTTGGCCCAACCTGAGGGTGGAGAAGGAAACACTAAACTAAATGTTAAAAGATGAGGCATTGGCCAGGTAGAGAGTAGAAGGGCATCCTGAGAAGGCAAAACATGAACAGAGGCTTGGAGGTGGGAAAGACAACCTGCTCAGGTTACTGAAAGAGAAAGTTTGCAGGAGAGGAGGCTGGAGAGGTAGGCAGGGTCAGGCACCCAGAGAGGGGCTTCTCAGGAGCTGGAGCTTTATTCTGAGGCAGGAGGATAAGGGAGCCAGTGGGAGTCAGGGAAGGGGTTTGAGCAGAGTCAGGCCAGTGTGTTGGATCATTCATTCTGGTTAGTAGAGGCCAGAGGCTGGGGAAGCAGGTAGAGGATGTTCTAGAAGTTCATGGGAAAAGAAATGAATGACTGAACCAAGGTTGTGTCAAGGAGATGGTGGTGGGTGAGGGAAGATAAGATTCAAGAAAAATTGAACCTTGTGGAAGGTAAAAGTGGTGATGAGTAGATGTGGAGGCTGAGGTAGAGAGGAGTCCATGATAACCCCCACATGCCTCACCCTGGATCCCTTCCCTCTTTTGTTACCACTTATTGAGCACTTACTGTGTGCCAGGCACTGCTCTAAGTGTGTTACATGTAGTCACTCATTTCATCCTTACAATCACCCTAAAGAGAGTCGTTATAATGTTATCATCCCCAATTAACAGATGAGGTAGCTGAGACATAGAGAGGTTAAGTAACTTGGCAGAGGTCACACAGCTAATAAATGACAAAGTCAAGATTTGAACCCAGGCCATCTGGCTGCAGAGTCTCTGAATTTACCACTGCTGAAGTTGAGCCTGAAGCTTGTCTCAGTTTATCCTGGTGTCCCAGTCCAGCCTTGTCTCCACCCCATCCTCACCACTTCCCACTAGGCAGCAGCATAGCCTCTCAGAGTCTGGACTGCTTCATAGCATGTTGCCCCACTCCTGAGGTCCACCTCTGTCTGCAGAGCCAGCCTCCAGCCTCAGCAGCAAGACTGTGGGGCATCAGTGATCTACAATGGGGAAACTGAGGCCTACAATGCGTTTCAGGCCTCAAACTGGGAGCTGTTGGCAGAGCTGGTACCAGCGTTGAGGGCTCTTGGTTTGTTGCCTGCAGTTCCTGTTTGCCAAGGCCGACAGGGCTGTGAACAGCAGTGCTGTGTGAAAGTGTAGCCCTTCCGAGATCTTTGTCACACATCATCCTGTCTGACCCTCAAGGCAGGGATTGCCAGCCCCAGGTGATCAGGAAACAAGAGGGCTTTTGAAGGTAAAGGGTTCACCCAGCGACACTTCACCAGATTGGACAGAGCTGCTAGAACTCTGGTCCTGGAACCCCCCAGACTTGCTGCTATGTCCCCCAGGTATGACCTTGGGCACCAGCCAGGGGGTCCCTGGACGCTGCCCATCACCTAAGGGTGTCTGGAGGGGATGGATGAGTCTAACCCTCAGGGAGGGCAGGAAAGGGGTGAATTTCTCACTTTATCTCTTTTAATCCTGAACATAAACATTCTGCCCCTAACCCTGCCATCAAATAACTCCCCCTCTCTGATAGAGGTAACCTCTGCCCCAAATCTGGCTTCTGTCATCTGTAGTCATGTCAATCTGCATGTGTCCCCCACCAGTATACTATAGTATTTTTTTTTACTATATTTCCTACTGTATATTTGTGTATATGTGTATATATTTTTTGAGATTTCATTTTCCCCCACTCAATATTATGTCTGTGACATTCAGTTCATGTCAATACATATGTAGCTCTAATTATGACCCCATTTTATAGATGAGAAACTGAGGGTCCTTACTAGGTTAAGAGACTCAACCCACACCACGAGTCTTGTGGGTGGCCAAGAGAGAATTTGATCTATGTGAACAGAGCCCTCTCTCTTTCTGAATCCTGTTCTCACCTCATCTCCTTAGTACATCCCTCTTACTCTAGGTGCTGGGACCCATCCTGCTGCCCTGTTTTTGTTTCTCAACTCCTTGGAAGGCAAAAGAAAGATCATTTTCACCAAGGTGTTTGGAACTCCCTGTGTTCCCCCTCCCAGGGCACATGCATTTCATGCATTTTAGGAAGTGCTGGGAAGGGGTCACTGGAGTGGGAAGCAGGGCTTCAGGCCTGGCTCTACCAGATGTGTGACCAGCGAGTTCCTCTGAGCCTCAGTTTTCTCCTCCATATAATGAAGCTGCTTATGGAAGAGAGATGTCTGTGAATTATATAACATCAGGGACTCTGTTACTGCCTGAGAGATGAGTCTCTGAGACAGCTTCCACCCAGTGGGTGAGCGGGGTTGATGGGGGCCCTCACCGCACTCACCATCTGCAGCATGTTGGCGGCTGGCGGGGATACCTGGGCTCGGTAGAGGTTGTGCAGCTCCACCATCATATGTTTTTCCTCTTCACTGAGGGCTCCGGCAGGGCCTGTGGTGGCCACCAGCAGTAGCAGTGGCGGCAGCAGAAGCACCAGGAGGCTGCAGGAGCTGTGCATGGTGGCCAGTCCTCTCCGCTTCTCCCGCTCAGGGGTCTGGCAGCTGGATTTAAACTCCTTCCCACACAAGCACCACCCTGGCTGGGGCGGGTGGGAGGGACTGTGTCTGGAGGCCTGGCCAGCTCACACAATGTCTCGGGGAGGGCTGGGTGCTTGGGTCCCGACCAGAGCTGAGTCCACTCCCAGCATTTATCTCCCCCTGGAGTCCTTGGCCAAAGCCTCTTCCCTCTTGGTAACAGGGGCTCAGGCCAAGAGCCATGCGAGTTCTGCAGTCCCTCCTCACTTGTGGACAGGTCCTCCAGGGGCAAAATCACAGTGACCTCTGCAAGGACTGCTTGCTCCCCAGGTCACACCCACTGGGTGCTGAGGACAGATAACAGGAAGGAAATCACATGGACCCTACCCTCGGAGGGCTGGGCGAGATGAGGAAGCTACAGGCGGCTTATGGAAGGATGGAGGAAGACAAGATGTATTTGGTAAAGGTTGGGCCAACCTAAGCCTGAATCCTGGTTCTTTTCTTTTGCTAGCTATGTTTTGGCGGTTTTCTCAACTAAATCAGTGACAGGAAATGTACCTACCTCGTGGGGCTGGAAGGAGGATTAAATCAGATCAAATATATAAAAAGCACCCAGTATAGTATCTGGCACATAGTAGGCCCTCAATAACAGTAGATAATAACCAACCAGCCTTGGAATAGGGCTTTTCACTATGGATAAAATTGTGGCTTCCATGTGCCTCCTGTGAATGCATGTGCTTGAGGTGCTCGTTTGGAAGTGAGGTGCTGGGACACCTTCCTGCTCTGAAAAATGTAGAAAGTAGAAAGTGTCTGTTTTTGAAATCAACAGAGAGCAGAAAAGCAGAGGGGTGAGTGAGCTGATGCATCAGGAGCTCTGAGGGGAGGGTATTGGAAGGGAAATAGGCTCAGTGACCAGGTACCTGCATTGTAATGACCATGCAGGTGCTGGGACCAGGGTCTTGGCCTTCATGACGCAGGAAGCTGGGACCAATACTCTTGAATTCAGCTGAGATCCTTGAAGCCTGCACTCTCAGTGAATGGGGTTCTCGGTAGTTCTGGAAATGGATGGTGGTAGTGGTTGCACAACAATGTGACTTTACTTAATGCCTCTGAACTATACACATAAAAATGGTTAAGATAGCACAATGGGCAGCATTTGTTCATCCATCCATTCATTTATTCAACAAAGATTTACAGAGCTTCTCCACTGTGCCAGGCACTGGGCTGGGTGAATAAGACAGATCTGCCCCCTCCCCGCCCCCATCATGAAGCAGGAGAACCACCAGGAAACACGAATAGCACTGTGGATAAGAGGGCGGAGCTTACCAGCTGGGGGCCTTGGACAAGCTATTTCCCTGCTTTCTGGCCTCAGTTCCCTCATCTGTAAGTTGGGCTTAGAATAGAACCTATCTCATAGGATGGTCCTGAGCATTAAATGGGTTAGTACATGGATAGGGCTTGGGATAGTGCCTGGCACATATTAAGTGTTCATTGAGTTAGTCGATCTGAATGTATTCATTATTATTATTATTAATATGTGTGGGAGAAATTTCAGGGCCTCAAGGGCCTCCCCCTTGGCCTAAGGGAGCTCAAAGCTGAAAGGGGAGGATGTGCACACTTGGAGGGCAGAGATGCTGGTGGGTGGAGGGGATGCAGACTGAGGCAGAGATGGGGGAGCCTGGCTCACGTGAGAGGGGAGGGTGAGATGGGAACAAGACTGGGAGGCTGACCAGAGCCAGCCTGAGTGTTTGGGGACCACTCTACATGTGCACTTTCCCACATGGCACTCAGAGCCCATGCCATGTAGGTGATCTCATGTGACAGCTCTGAGGTGGGACTCCTAATCATCACACATGAGGAAACTGATGCTCAGAGAGGTAAAATGATTTCCTCAGTGTTGGGGTGGGGGAGGGGCACATTGGAGCCGGGGCCCTGCCACTGGAGAGAGAGGGAGGTTGAGGGCAGGCCATTGGTGGGGAGGGAAATGGAGGACAGGGGGAAAAGTTGGAGGAGGAGGAGAGGCAATGACAGACAGGTACATGCAGGATTGGCTGTGGCTTACATCAGCTGTTTTTCTCTTTAACCAGGACTTGGAGGGAATGTATATTTTTAAGTTATTTTCTATAAGTATTTTAAATCTTTTGATTTTGAATGGCAATATAACTCCACAACAAAAAATTAAGCCAAAATTCCACCTCTAGTGTTTGCTTCTAATCTGTGAGCACATGTTAATAAAACAATAGCACATGTACAATGTTGGGTCCTGACATTTTTTTTTTTTTTTGCCAGGGAGAGGTAATTAGGTTTATTTATTTTTTAGTGGAGGTATTGGGGATTGAATGCAGGACCTCATGCATGCTAAGCAGGCACCCGACCATTGAGCTATACCCTCCCCCTCTGCCTTTTTTTCCCTAGATAATTGTAAGTAATTTCTCCAACTTACTCATATCTTTATAACTACTACTTTCAATGTTTGCAAAATACTCCATGGAGTAGCTGTGGTGTAACTTAGCTAGTTCTCAAAGTTAGATATTAGATTATTAACTATTTTAGGGTCTTACAGACAATCCTGAATCACTCGCCTTTGGGCACAAGGTTTTTTCTTGTTGTGGATATTATCTTCTTAGTTCCCATTCTCACCGTTGTACCTCAGCTTGCTCTTTTGTTAGAATCTACACATCAGGCTCAGGCCAGATTGCTGGGTGCCTCATTCTGTGTTCTCATGGAAACAAAAGGTCACCGGCACTGAATCTAAACCACCCTGGAAGCCTTGGCTGTTGCAGCCCCAGCCACTTGACAGTACAACAATAGTGCAGTCACCATGAAATTCTACTTTAGTTCCATCACAGTGAACTCCAAACCAGGGTTGCAGTCAATGAGAAAAAGGCAGCGATCATATTAAAGGACAGACAGGTGCCTCAGATAACATCAGAGCACGGGTCAGTTTAGAATGCTGAAAATAGATGGTTCTGAATCAGGGGGTCATAGAGAAGAAAATTCTGGCGCTCCTTTCCTCACACCCTCAGGTGTCCCTCCTGCTGGCCTAGACTCAGCTCCCACCATTCTGGCCACGCTGGTTTTTCTGTGTGGCCACCCGGCACTCCTGGCTACCCACTGGTTTTTCAGACCCACGTTTCAGACAGCTCCTACTGCCCTGTCTCCTTTCCTTTCCCCCGTTCTCCTCCTGAACCCCAAGTATTATCCCTCATCTGGTTTCTCTCATCTTGCTCCCCACTCTTCAGTTTGTCCTAGACAACCTGGGCGGGGAAATCTGAACCTCTCTGAGACCCTTCTGCCCAGTGTTGTTGGGAAGTACCATGAGGGTAATGATTTGCGAATGGCCCCACCCAGTGGCTAGTCACTGCTGTCATTATAGGGCTGGTGTATGTGGAGCCTTAGGAGACTAGAAACATCTCTCAGTTCCCTGCACCGTGCCTGGCACTTTCCTGGTTTGATGAGTTGTTCTCTGCCTTTGCCTCTGCTTACCCCTGTCACCCACCCCCCAACACCTCCTTCCTGTCACCTCCTGCCTCAAATTAAAAGTGACACTGATTATGGAAACCCCGTTGGCCCCTCTGAATTCTTTCTCCCTGGAGCTGTTTCAGGGCCCGCCATTGACAGTCTTCTCCCAGAGATGGTAGACTGGGGAGTGTCCCCGGGGAAGGGAGGCACCTGGTTCCTGAGGGCATGAGCCTTACTCAGATGGAACCCACATATGCACCTCAAGTCCACCTTCTCTGTATGGTGAATTATCCTTGCATTTCTGGGCCAGGGAAGGAGAGGAAGCAGGGGAGATGGGAGATGGGGCAAGGAGAGAGGAGCAGAGGAAAGAGTCACAAGGATGGAGGCACAGAGAAAGGCTGGGGAGGAAGAGACAGACTGAAGGAGAGGGAGGCAGGATGAGCGCCAGAGGAAGGGAGAGAAAAAGCAAGTTAAGAAAAAAAAGCAGGTGGAAGCAGGTCAAACCCACCCAGGCTCTAAGCATGACTGTCATTTACTAGCTGGGAAAATCATTAACCTCCTCAAACCTCACTTTGTTCATACGTAAAATGGAATAATACTACCCACCTCAGAGACTTGCTGGGGTGATTCAGTAAAATTAATGTCAAATACTTAGCACTTGATAAATGGTAGTTGTTTTGAATCAGTGGAAAGAGGCAGGAGGTGCCCAGGTGCCTCAACAGGGGCAGAATGGGATCTGCTAATTATTCTCCTGTCTAGGGTTTCTTGGCTCTGGGATTAAGGACTGAGGGGCTCTGAGGAAAGGGCATCACCCCACAGTGGGGGCCACAACAAATTGCTCCAAAGAGGAGAGCCTGGCTGCCCCAGCCAGCCCTGAATCGTAATTAGGAACCAGCGCCCAGCCCAGTGGGGACAGAGGCTTCCTCTCTCCCCTGAAATGCCAAGCTTGGCCAATGCCCAAATTCTGCATCCAGGAGCCCCTTGGCCTCAGCAGGGCTGGGCACCTGGCCCAGGCCTCCCCTGGGCTACTGGCTTCCTGGTGCAGACAAATTCCTGAGAGAGCACAGCTGTCCCAGGCCTTACTGGGACTCTAATGGGACGTAAGTGGCCCTTTTTAGGAATGTGGGCTGGGCTTGGTTTTGGAGCTGGGGTAGGGGAGCTTATGAGAAGGGGCATGTGGCCATAATAGTGGGAGCTGAGTCTAGGCGAGCAGGAGGGACACCTGAGAGGTGTGTGTGACCAGCAGGGGGCCAGCCTCTACAGGTGTTTTTGCCTGACTCGAGGCCAAGTAACCATGGCAATGAAGAACAGAGGAGTGTCCATGAGGGTGAAGGACCAGGATGGCGGCAACGGAGTGGCTGAACCGTACATATGGGACTGTGAATAACGGGCTGAGGAAGGTCAGATGTCCCCGCAGCCAGTGCCTCTTCTCCCCCCGCCTTCTCCCAGGCAAGAAATTTAAGCCATTTTGGTTTCCTTCACAGTCTCCATCACAGTGTCCTTCATGTCCAACCTATTTTCTTCAAAATTGTTTTTACTATGAAATACTTAAGGCATGTAAAATATAGATGATAGTATAACAAGCACTCATTTAGCCACCACCTGGCTTCGGAGATAAAACATGGAAGCCAGTATTCCTCTGATCCCGAACACTTGCCTTCCCAGACGTATTGTTGTCTCAATTTGTTGTTTGACAGTTGCATGATCTCCATTGTATTTTTACTATACATTCTGTATCCATGCACAGTATATAGTATAATATGTTTTAAAACATCAGCGCTGTCCAAAGGAACTCTCTGTGATGTGGGAAATGTTTTTTATCTGCATTGTCCAGTATGGTAGCCACAAACAGCATGTCGTTTTCAAGCACTTGAAATGTGGTTAGTGGGACTAAGGAATTGCATATTTAATTTTAATTAATTTAAGCTTGAATAGCCACATGCAGGTAGTGGCTACTGCATTGGAGAGCATGGGTTAGATACTTCTAAAATTTGTTTTTCCCTTCTTTCCCTCCTCCCTTCCTTCTTTCTTTCCTCCCTTTCTAAGACTTGTTGACATTGAGGCACGTAGAGCTACCTGCTCATTTTCCCTGCCGTATGGTATTCTGTTGCATGAATACCCAGCCATCTACCTATCCATTTTCCTACTGATGAACATTTGGGCTGTTTCCTTTTTTTTTTCCTGCTAATACAAATGGTGCTGTAGTAATCCTTTTTGTACCTATCTCTGCCTGTCTTTCCCAGCTTCTTCATTTCCAGCACCTGCTGAGGCACAGTCCCATGACCCTAAGCTGGGTTATTCCATAGCCCCTCTGCCCCCCAGACCCTCATTCCCCTCCTGGCACCCATCAGCCTGCCCAGCCAGGATGATTCTCAAACACCGCTTTCACCGTCTTTCCTTCTGAGGAACTCAGTGCCTTCCCACTGCATTGCATGTGATCTCACAACCTGACTCTACCCTAGGACTCACCGTGTTTGCCAACTCCTTTCTGGTCCTCTGCACACGTCATGTTGTTCCTACCTCTGTGCCTTCATTTTCCATGTAAAGCAACCATTTCCTCATTCTGCAATGTCTATCTTCCTGCCTCTCCTCCACATTCTTACATCCATTAACATCTCTGAGGGCCCCACTCAGACCTCACTTTCTCTGGGATAGTTTTCATCATGCAGCATTCATTCAGGAAATGCTCACACAGAGCCTGCCCTCACAGGAGCTCACAGCTTGGTTTCCACCAGCAACTCCAGTCTCCTCTCCCGACACCACCCCCAATTCCCTGTTCCCAGCTCTCTGTATTACCCTGGCAGTTTAGCATGGATGAAGCTTTGGAATCCAGAGAGGTGTGGGTAAGCCTGGTTATGCCAACCTCCTAGGGGCACTTTCTCCCTAGTCAGATGGGCACCACCAGCCTCTGCCTCCAAGGCTGTCTCTTTTCTGGGTTCCCATTGATGGCCACTCTCTCCATCTTCTGATGGGCACAATCTTTACATTAATGTTTTTCTGGGTTATATCTCCATTCTGATTTCAGTCAAGTCTGGGAACCATTTCTTTAGGTGGCTTTGCATATCTGTTCTGATTCATCTTTTTTTTTAAATATATTTTTTACTGAAGTACAGTCAGTTTACAATGTTGTGTCAATTTCTGGTGTACAGCACAATACTTCAGTCACATAGGAACATACATGTATTTGTCTTCATATTCTTTTTCACCATAAGTTATTACAAGATATTGAACATGGTTCCCTGTGCTACACAGTATAAACTTGTTAATTGGATTTTGTGAGAATCTTCCTGTATTTCAAAATGAGAGACACTCTGCCAGAGTTCAGTAGGTGTTCTGTGCAATTCAGTGGGTTTGTAGATGTAATTCTTTGTATTCTATTGTATTTGTGGGAGAGGGCGAGCTGTGAGTCTCTCTACTCTGCCATCTTGGCCTGATTTTATCTGATTCATCTTTTATTGATACTGTTTAATTCCCAGTGTTTAGTTCTTAAAGTGCACCTTACACTTGCTCCCCATGTCTCCTCAACAAGATTATTAAACCTCAAGGGGCTAGGAACCATATTCTTTCCTGTAGCCCTGAGCCCCCAGAGCTGGACATCTGTACAAAAGCCTAACACCACCAGCCCTTGGTGCTCTGTGCAGCTCCAGACTTGAGATGCCTGGAGATTGGCAGAGGACAGATCTGCCAGGCACTGGGGGCTGGGCAGGAGTCGGGGAACCTGGGGGCCAAGAAGTATCTTCTAGACAAAGACAGTTCTCTCCAAGGCTTCCTGAGTAAGCAGTAGGGCTGCACATCTGTGTAGAGTTTTGTTCTCAGCCAGGGAGGGATTTGTGTGGGTAGAAGGAGACTGTGGCTGCCTCTGTCCACATGTGCTGCCTGAGGGAACCAGACGGCAGGAGAGACACACAGGGCCTGTGACAGAACATTGAAAGGCCCAGCCTCTAGCAGGAGCTGGGGATCAGTTCAGCTGAAAAGAATGAGCTTTGGCCTTGTCCTGCAAACCCAGGCCAGACAGGGTGGAGGAAAGCATTAAATGCTGGGAGTCAGCAAAGAGGATGAAGGCTGAGTTCAGTGGCGAGCTGTGAGGTGATATCTTCAGGTGATGTTTACAGAGGGTTTAGGATGGAACTGGCTAAGGGGAGCCAAGGAGAGGACTCTGAGGGGGGCAGGGAGCAGAAATAGACAAGCATGTCCATAAACCTAAGAGGACTGGTGGCTAGGAGCACTGGGTGGGTTCTTCTACTCCTACTTCTACTAAGGGCCTCAGCTTCACCTCATCATAAAAGAGGAGGGGTAGTTAGAGGATCTTTGGGATCTGGTCTAGCTCTGCCTGTGGTGATTTCAAGGATGGCTCTCGAGGCTGGAGAAGGACTGTCCACAGCAGAGGGCACAACCTAACTGAGAGAGAGGACACAGGCTGAGCATGAGAGGAAAATGGGAGAACACACGGAGCACCCGCCCTGTGCAGGGACAGAGCTGCTCCCTTCACACACCTGGTCTCAGGTATCTTTATACCAACACTCTGAAGACAGGATTAGCCACACTGATTTAGGGATGAGGAAACCAAAACTGGAAAGGGTCAGTGGAACTCTCCAAGGTCACTCTCCTAACAAGTCAGAAGTGGGATTCCTACTGAGGCCTCTGGCTCCCGAGTTCCCCACCCTTCTACTTCGCAAGGAGGCTCCTGAGAGGCAGGGAGACCCTGTGTGGGTGTGTGTGCCTGAGTGGTTGGAAAGGAAGGGCCTATTGAGTTAGTTTTTAGATTAATGATGAATTTTCTTACATTTACTAAGTTTTCATTAACTTAGTGTTCAGTACTTTCACTTGGTGGGGATGGAAGATAAGGAATTTTTTTAAAAAACAAGAGAAGATGGAGTACGGTAGGCAGCTGAGAAAATATGAAGTCCTGATGAGGACAGAATGAAGAAGGAGAAAGTCGACCTGAAGGAGGGAGAGAAAGTCTCAGCCGTCTACCTGGTGAGGAGGGTCCTCAAGTAAGAAAGAGCAAAGATGAGGCTTTTGTGACAAGCACTAAATACACTGCATATATCAATTACTTTGTTAACACAGTAAAATGTTAGCATTTGTAAAATCTTAGTGTTGGATACAGACATTGTTAGAATTGAGAATGTACGCAGATTATACAGAAGCAAACAAAACATCTGGCCAGGGCTTCCACATTAAGCACAAGACATTGAAAAGAAATGGCAGAGTGGCTATACAAGTATATGAAGGAACATACATGTGACTGATGAAAACCAGGTCTAGAAAAAAATGCTCCCCAAGGAACAAAATTTTTTCCTATAGCATTTTGAGCTACAGAAAAATTTAACAACATGAATTCAAGCAAGTAAGCAAATATGAATGCACAGAATGAGATAAAAAGGGAGTAAACTCAGAATGAGATAAAAAGGAATAAACAGTATTTTTATAAAATTAACACATCAGAAATAACAAGAAACTGAATAGATGTGGCTGAAAAATAAACTGATATGGAGGGAAGACTTGAGATAATTGTGGTCAATGAGAAAAAAGACAAGTATTAAAAAGAGAGAAGACAATAGTCATAACAGATCAAGACAATTAAACAAAGGAATAAATACAGAATCTGAAACAGAGAACCTAACAAATGGAAAAGAAAAAGTATTCGTTTTAAAGAAAATACAAGACAACTTTCCCAGAATTAAGAATAGAATTGCAACTCAAAAGAGCACACCTTGTTCCAGGAAAAACCAATAAGGAAAAGAAGGAATTCTTCAGGCACATAGATGAAGAAGGAGGAGGAAGAGGAGGGGAGAAGAAGAGGAGGAAGGGGAGGAGGGGAAGGGGGAAGAAGAAGAAAGAAAAACAGTCACCTTCATTATAAAGGGGAATCTTAGGCTGGCCTGTCTTGTCCCTGCCAACAGTCAATGTTGCCAAATGACAATGAAGAAATGTCTCCAAAGTTCTGAGCGAGAGAGTGATGCAAGAATATTTTACTCAGCCAAGTTGTTGTATTCAAGCATCAAGACCACAGAAACATTCTCAAACACAGAAAATACAGCATTCATGAGCCATCCTTGAAAAACTTAATGTAGAAATTCGGCCAACCAAGAGTGTGAAAACAACTCAGGAATGAAGAAGTGATGGTAGAAGTACTGGCGATAAGTCACAAATCAGTTTAAATATAAAATGAAGGTTAAATAACTCAGAGAATTATGGCTTCAGAGCAGAAGGAAACGCAATAGACTCTTGATATCATCAATGTAGGTATAATTTATACAAACTGGGAAGCAGAGGAAGAGATAATGTTGGAGAAAAAGCAAGCTATTTCCTCACCTTCAGAGCCTTGGACCATGCCAAAAAAAGAAAATCTTTTTAAGAACAATTCTAGTTTCTCAATGTTTCTCATAATCTTAACTCCAGAGAAATCTTTTAGGAATTAATATACTTTTGTGGGGAAGAAATGTCTACTTGTTTTTTTTTTCTGCTATATTCACATAAAATTGATTTAGTGTTTTTGTACTTTAAGTAGCATGACTGAGCCCATTTTAATAAAAGCATTTCTATGTAGCCTTCTAGCTAGAAATACCCTCGAGACGCCTAGAATGCTGTTCACCTGATGTTAGTAGTTATCACTGGGTGGAGGTTTTCGTAAGACCACTCAAATTGTCTTCAGTTCTTTATAAGAAAATGAATCATTTTTACAGAAATAATAAAGTCATTATTCTGAAAAAATGAGATTGGTGAAATATCTGTCTTCAACATGGTGTCTATGGGCTTGTCAGTTTGATTTATTAAGAAAGCCTAAAGGACGTGTCATGTTGAAGGAATGCGCACTAATAAAATGGAATTCAAACCAAGCAAAAAAGGACATAGGACAAAAGAAAAGTTTAAAAATATTATCATGGCAGAAACAGACTCACAGACATAGAAAACAAACTTATGGTTATCTGAGGGAAAGAGATGGGAAGGGATAAACTGGGAGTTCGAGATTTGCAGATACTAACTACTATATATAAAATAGATAAACAACAAGTTTCTTCTGTATAGCACAGGAAACTATATTCAATACCTGGTAGTAACCTACACTGAAAAAGAATATGAAAATGAATATATGTATGTATATGTATGATTGAAACATTATGCTGTACACTAGAAATTGATACAACATTGTAAAGTGACTATGCTACAATAAAAAATATTTTATCATGGGATAGGAATTATAACTTCTAATTAAAAACAAACTGGATGCAACTTGATCTGTAGATTCAATGCAATCTCGATCAAAATTCCAGCAAGTTATTTTGTGGATATGGACAAACTGATTGTAAGGTTTATATGGAAAGGCAAAGGACCCAGAATTGCCGACTCAATATTGGAGAATAGAGAACTGACACCACCTGACTTCAAGACTTACTATAAAGCTACGGTAATCAAAACAATGTGGTATTAGCAAAAAGAATAGACAAAAGACCAGTACAGCAGAGTAGAGAGCCCAGAAATAGATCCACATAAATATGGCCAACTGACCTTTGACAAAGAGCAAAGGCAATACAATGAGGCAAAGATAGTGTTTTCAACAAATGGTGCTGAAACAACTGGACATCCATGTGCAAATAAATGAATCTAGACCCAGACTTTACACCGTTCATAAAAATTAACTCAAAATGGATCATAGACCTAAATGTAAAATGCAAACTTGTAAAACTCTTTGAAGATAATATAGGTGAGGTGGGGAGGGTCTAGCTCAATAGTAGAGCCTATTCTTAGCATGCAGAGGTCCTGGGTTCAATCCCCAGTAACTCCTCTAAAAATAAATAAATAAACCGAATTATATAGGCATTCTCTGTATTTTGTTCAATTTTGCTATGAACCTAAAACTGCTCTTAAAAAAAAAACCAGCCTGGATATTTCCAGGAATTATAGATGGCCCAGTAGAGGTGGGGCACAGTAGCTGAGGAAGGGAAGCAAAGGGAAGAAGTAGAATGAAGCTAGAGGGGCAGCCAGGACTTCTTATCCTGTGGGTAGTGGAGAGCCACTGAGGAGCGCTGAGCGAGGAAATGAGGTGACCTGTGTTTTGGAAAGATCGTTGTGGCAGCTATGTGTATGGGGAACTGGGATGGCAGACATGCATAAGAAACGAATTACAATTACTGGCAGAGTCCAGGCGTGAAACATCACGTTTCTGAACTGGGCAGCAGCAATGGAGCCGGACCTGTGTGACAAGGAGGCAGAGCTCTCCAGAGCTTGGTCCTGATCAGAAGTAGAGGCTGCGAGGAAAGACAGGAGCCCTCTGAGGCTGCACGGTTGTTGTGGACACGGTGAACTAGAGGTGCATTGGGAGAGAACTGATGGAGATGAGCTCCTGACACTTGGATTTATACGACGAGAATTCAGGTGAGAAGTGGGCCAGCCATGGAGGCTGGAGGTGACTCGCCCACGGTGAAAGGTAAAGCACAGAGTTGAGGTCTCTCCCGGGGAATAAGAAGAGAGGAGACCCAAGGGCAGACTGGCGGGGGGGCCAACGCTTCAGAGATGGCAGAAGATCCTACAAAGGAGACAAGTGGCAGGAGGAGGTTCAGGAGGGAAGTAGTGAGTCTCACAGACGCCAAGGGAGGGAGATGTTTTTCACAGGTCAGTGTCAAGTGCTAGAAAGGAGCTGAGAAAGGAGGGGACTGAACACAGGTGTCTCTGCTACCTTTTTACATGGAATCCAGCCCTTACTTTTTTTTTTTTTTTTTTTTGGTTGAAGTCCAGTTTTTAAGCAGGTGAATGAATAAGTACTGTGGAATGGGATGATTTTTGAATTTTTGAACAATATACATTAGAGTTGGAGCAAACAAGAATGTATATTTTACATTCTATACAAACAAATAGTTTAAAAATTAACAGTAGATTTCTTGACTTACATTCCGAATAACCTTTTAACAGGATCAATAAGAGAGAACAGTTGAATAAATGATGGTATATTCATACCATGGAATATAAGCCATTAAAAAGAAGGGATCAGAGAGCTATGCTAGCTGACTTCAAGAGAACTGTATAGGGTATTGAGTAAGAAAAATAAGAAACATCAAGTGCCTGCAATATGATCCCATTTTTGGCAAAGCAACGACAAAAATCTTATGATTTCTGATTATGATTAGGGAGCATGGAGGAAACCGTGGAAAGACACATGGCCGGGCATGACTTCGTATACGTTACATTTACCTGACCAGGGAAGGGGGAAGGGTAAGGTGGGGGAGAGGGAAAAGGGTGCAGGAAGTAAAGGAGAAAATAAAACAGGACACTAAAAACTATATAAACATCCATATTTATGCATTTATATAAAACTGTGCATATATAGAAATTACCCCCCAAAATATGAACACACAAAAATGCCTTAACTCAAATCAAATCTGTATTTAGTGACTTGAGTGCTGAGAGTGGCCCTGATCTGGTGGAGTGGGGGTGAGCCAGCAAGGGGGCCTGGCTGTCCTCCTGCAAGGACCAAGGACATCAACAGGTAAGGTGACACTGGAGGGCACCTGGGCCACGTGTAGCCGGATGGGAGAAGGAAAAAGGCATCGAGGGTCTCATTTGAATTTAGGGCAAAGTGCAGGGACGGGGCAGGGGTGGGTGGTATTAATAGGAGGACTGAAATTTGAGAATGTATGGAAACAGTAGATCAGAAGCCAAAGTGGGCAAAGGGCTGGAATGGGGATAAAAGAAGTCTGTTAACACAAGCCAGCACAAAGCTGGGTGGGATGTCAGACAGGACCAAGGCCAGCACGGACAGGTGACTGGGAGGCCCACAGGAGAGCCCTCAGTTACGGAAGAGAAAACTGAAAACCAAACCACGACATCAAGCACAGGAAAGTTCTTATCAACCAACATACACACTTTTAATTGCAAAAAGTAAAAATTCTGTTACATAAAACTTTGATTTACATACATTCTTTACAAGTTTGCAGACCATTAAGTTATGGTCAATATTCTACACTGAACACAAAGTAACAGCTTAGACCATTTGGAGCACATGTGGATGGACTGATGTCCGCCTCCCTCTGCTTACTGGGACCACCCAGGATCACAACCCTGGTTCCCACTGCAGCCATCCCAGCTCCCGTCCCTGCTGATGGCAGGGAAGAGGCTGAGCACCGAGTTCCTGCTTACCTCTGCCTCTCCAGTCTTCTCCCCAAGCCTAGGTGTCTGTTACTAACCCTTCCGCAGGAGGGAGGAGGAAGAGACCACAGGCAGCATTTTTCTGAGGGTGCAACTATGGAAAGAAGTTTGGAGGAAAAGTCGCCTATGACGAGGCTAAGGGTTCTCTGGGAATGCCACGTGTCTATCAATTCCTGTCATTAATTCTCATAGATAAGTGAGAGTTTGTTCCTGAAAAGAGGGGTTGAAGTTTGAAGGCTGGGACACTGCTGAGCTGTGAGTAAAGGTGGCTTCACAGGTTGACCTCACCTACCCCACAGAGCTGTTATGAGGAACAGAGGTAAATTAAGCCTGGCACAAAGCTGATGTCCCAACACCGCAATTTCTGCTTGAAACTCAAAACTAAACTGGTTTCCCTTCTCTGCACGGGTGCTTGCAGCTGTGGCTCACTCTTGGATTGACGCCGGCTGACTGACAGACACACTAAGGCAGGAGGAATGGCCTGTGGGAAGCCCCAGCATGTCTGGACAGTTCCAGGCCTCTGTTTGGAGTTACATAACATTTCTTCTCTCCACTATTTTGAAAAGGTCTGGACATTTCATGGTCTCCAGAGAGGGGAAAATGACAGATGTATTTAGCTCTAATGCTTAAATTATGCAGGGCAGGGAAACCAGACACTAAAGGACCTGGACAACAGACAAGCTGGCTGGAGGGTTTTTCACCAAGGCCAGCACTTAAAGCCACACCGTGCCCAGGGTGGGGGGACTTGGATGTGGTGCATGAAGGGAGAGCACCTGCCCATCTTGTCTGAGATGCTTTTGTGGAAGAAGCTGCTAGATATGGGGAGAGTCGGAGTGAGGAGGCCAGGGATATACATGCTGATGGCGACATAGCATGTTCCCAGAGCCTCCCATTTTTCATTTGTGACAGGGCTCTTCATAAGCACTCCTGACCCTGACACCTGTCAGCTCTGTACACAGTATCTGCAGGTCCAAACATGGAGAGAATCTCAAATCAAAATGCTATTTTAAAGCACATCTGGCACTCCCTTCCTTCAACCAATTTTAGTGGGTGAAAAAGTTAAAAAGTGAAAGTTAGTGAGTGTGGAACTTGTAACTCCGGAGGGTTTTTCCTCCAATAATAGGAGAACTCAGAAGCCTAAATAATTCCTGTTTGATAACTGATTCTCAAAAGGTAGACGAGATCGCCTTTCTCCGTGCAACCAGACTTCCCTTTCCCCTACAACTTGGCCATCTACTGCGCAAGAATTAGATGAGAAGCAAACATCTGCTTTGGGGTTTGAATTCTGAGAAAACTTTCATCTAGATTATATTAAAATGACTGAGGCCATCACCTGCAGCTAAGGAACGGTTTTGTTTTAAAGTAATTGTTCCTACACTGAGGCCTATGCTGGGTTTTGGAAGAAGGGAATAGAAAATCCATAACTAAAAAAACAAGTGATGTAAACTCCAAGGGGACCCACAACTGGAATTAGGCAGAGTCCTTCTTCTGGTCACACATCTGGAAACATGTGGTGACGGGAAAATGGCTGAACATAGTTGTGTTCCAGCCACATTCACTCTTAAAAAGAGTTCTCAGATGGGGAGGGAAAAAGTGAAAGGCTTTATATAAAAGTCATCTGTTAGATTCTCTCCATTTCTGTCCAAAACAGTTTTGAAAACACACCCTGAAGAGTTCCTGGCTTGGTGACCCTTGTCCCCAGATTCTCCTACCCCAGCTGAAGCATGCCTGGCTCAATTAAAGCCATATCTTCATTCTTGGGCACCACACTGTCCCGGAGCAGGAAAATAATGCGCTGGGGAACCAGCTATCTACCGGCCAACAGTTAGCTGTTCTAAGCCCTGGTTTCTTTATTTGTAAAATGAAGATATAACTGTTTTACAGGACTGAGAAAAGATTAAAGAAGATCATGTTTATTCAAGACACTCTAAGTTGGAATGAACTAGACAAATGCTGCTATTTCTCTCAGAAAATGAGCCCGAATTTGTCTACTTCATAGACTGTTTCGTATTTCACCAAATAGGCAGATTCTGTTTTCATAAACCATTATTACTTCACTCTCTCCCTTCCCTACTTCTTTTTATAAGCCAGGACAGGTGTTGTGTCTGTCCAATCCCTCACTCCTGGGGACCTCAGGACATCAGGACATAATGCTTCAAACTGGTGCGAAAGCAGCCCTTCTCCCTAGAGGGCTGGGGACATAAGTCTTTGGGGACATGAGTCTCTGCTCTGGGAATCTAAAAGAAAGGGAACCTAACCCATGTGCAGAGGTCACCGCCTTGTTATCTCTTAGTAAACATGCAACAAACTTGTAAGCAAGTCCCTCTGTTTAAAGTAAGCCCTGTGGTTTTGTTCTCACTGTGGTGGTAGAGGTGGGGAGTTGCTCAGATGGTCCCACCAGCCCCCCGACCCTGCTTCCTCATCTTGATGATCCTCTTTCCCATACTGGGGTCATGCAAAAGGACTTTTGCTGCTTCCATGAAGGAGGTGAGAGCTAGGTGAGCAGGGGAAACCCCAAGACACCCTCACACAAAGCCTTGGATAACCAGAAAGGAACTGGCTGGCAACCCCAAGCTATTTCTGTAGGACTGGTCAGTGTAGATTCTGCTTTTCAGAACTGCCTTGAGATGAAGGTGAATTACTTCTCTGTATCCAGTAATTAAGAGCAGAAAACTCTCTATGGAGAATTTCTCCCCTAATATAAATCTACATTCAATTCTGAACTGGACAGCTTTTAAGTAAAACGAGTAATATATGAACAAAAGTCTCTACTTCTCTGCTGCCACACCATTCTTTATTGAACTGTAGACAGTCAGGGGACCTCCCAGAAGATGCCTCAGAACACCACACGTACAAGGGTTTTTCAGTTTTAAGCAGAAGAGGGTATTTTATGAAAATTTAAGGTGTGATCAGCCAGAGTGAAATGGGTAAGGAACACAGGGTAACTCATAAAAACAAAACAGAAATTCAACCGTCAAAACAGTTGCTTTGCTCCTAAGGAACCCTCTCTTCTGTTAACCCAAAGGGCCTAATTTAAGAAAACTCTGAGAGGCCTCTAAAGAACTTGTTTTACTTATAATCCTGCCCCTTGTGCAGCAGGCGTTAAGGACACCGCAAAGGCTCTAAAAGCTTGCACAAAGCTGGCCTCTAAATGATCCCTCTGATTTAAAACCTCTTAAATCATAACTGCTTAGCAGCATGACTTTTATGTGTACAAAAAATTTTGTTTTTCCTGTATTAATTCACATAAGGCGCTGATTCTTTTAAGGAAAAATTCCCTCAGATACAGTCCATCCTAGTTTCATACAAGCCAGCGGAGGAGGCTCTGAGCACTTCCACCCTGAGCTCTGTGAACCCTCCTTGCCCATTCAAGCACCTGATAATCCCCGCTGTTGCTCATGAGATGTGCAGAGGAACAGGGCCTGGGGGACAAGCTGCAGGGCCACCTCCAAGGATGAAGAGGACTCTGCAAAGAGTCACCACCTCTTCCCTCACCACTGTCTGCCTCTGGCCTGTAACTTGACACAGACACGTCCTGTATCTATTTGATTTTTGCAGTGCTGAACCAGGAGCTGTAGTGTGCTTTGTTTCTTCTTCAACTTGGTGATGGCATGACCAGAAGCCAGATATCTAACAGAGTCAATAAAGGAATAATAAAGGAAAAAAGGAAACAAGAGAAGTGTCCTTATTTACACACTTCAGACATGCAAAAAGCACTTGGGGAAAACAATGAGCATAGTGAACCATCCAATCAAAAGAACACAGTTTCATATTTTCACAAGAAATAAAACCACCTCACCTTGTTTCCCAGTACAGAGAGAGAGATCATTTTGAGACAGAGGATCACACAGTCGCACACCCAGCTGGCCAAGACTTTGGGTCTGGAGCTCCTTCCCCAACCACATTACAACATCGGCTTGACGCATCTGTAAAACATCTTCCCTGCAGAAAGTCGGACCCTAAAGATCAAACTCGGGGAGGCACCCTGTCCCCAGGCCAGCACTCTAACTCATCCCCCTCTGAAGACATTTGGTAAAAGCAACACAGTTGACAAGAGCAGTGCTGCCTCAGCTGTAAAGGGCTCTGGCCCAGCCAAGGGAGCGGGGCCAGGAGCCCAACTTCTGAGAACCCATCCAGATAGGCGAGGGAGAAGGCAAAGGAGGGGTGTGTGCATAAGAACTTGATAGAATGGAGAAAAATATTACCTTAGGAATTACCATTTCAATTATAATCCTACTCCGACCTGGCATCTCTGAGACTCCAAGAGCCACGGACACTGGGAAAGAAGTGCACTTCTTGAGTGCAATTTGAAGTTATTTGATCTTTTTTCACTGGTTCTAGATTCCATTCTGTGTGGGAAATCTCTGACTTCTTTAATCATCCATGGCTTTCCAAAAAAAGTACAGGGTGGTGTGACCAGAAAGACAGGACAGGCAGGTCCACTTGGTTGAGGATGGCTTTGTTGACTGTCCTCTCACACCAGGGAGCCAGCAGAGGGGATCATGCCATGCAAGTGAGGGAATGTACCGACCCTGCTCCCTTCCTGAAGGGCAGCCTCAAGGCTTTGGTGCCAAAAGGCCTGGAAGAGGTCAGTCTCTCACAGACGGGAACTGGCAAAGTCCTGGCCAAGCAGCTGGGCTGGAAGAGTTGGGAGGGCTGTGCTCTGGCCTTTGCCTCCAGCACACAGCTTGCTCACACACACATGCACAGGGCAGGTAACTAAGTAACCAACCCCTGGAAAGTGGTTTCACGGTTTTTTTGTTTTTATTTCTCCCATTTCAATCTGGTCTTCAGCTCTCAAAGCTCTTCCTCTATAAACTTCTGTTTCCTATAGTTCTGAAAGGGTGGTTCCATCGCAAATGACCAAAGGCTGGACGCCTCTGGCTATAATGTAGACCTTCCAGTGGGTGGCACCAGCATATCCTTGAAGGGAAACAAGAAAGCATGTGAATTTCAGGGACTGGGCACACCTGAGGGCATGAGCAAGGCAGGTCTGCCAGAGCTGCCCTCGGATTTACCCACAGACTCAGAGGCAATTCTTGCTCGGGGGGTCTTTTAGCTCTTCCTGGCCTAAGTATCTTCAGTTATTATCAGTCTTCTCTGTAACCTGACATCCAATTGGAGTCACCATGAACCAAAGTGCTTCATCACCACTCCTCACCTGGGTAACTGTGAATCATGATTCAGCAGGTTTACAAAGACAGGATACTCTAGATGAGGCTGGTATTGAGCATCACTTCTCAGATTGACCTCATTTTTTTCAGCAAGAAGATAGGACAGGTTCTGGGGAGGCACTAGGACACCCTATACAACTCTCCTGAGGTGGTTATCTATAATATGGTCTCATTAGAGAACATTCAGGCTAAGCCAAACCACTATTTCCTAAATTGTATTCTGCAAACAGCAGTGCCCCATAAGACAGTCCAATAAAAATGGATTCCCTGGTCAGGCAAGTTTGAGAAACACTGGGTTCCTCCAAGGCCTTTCAGAGCCTTTTGTACACTAATGTGCACTGTGTTTTGACAAGACAGGCATTTTCCAAAGTCAGTAACTCAAGAGCCCTATTTGCTAAGGGTCTTTCTAAGGGGCTCCTGTTTGCTCCCCAGTGTCATATGTGATCTGAAGAATGAACTGGGAAACACTGTGACCTGTATTACCTGAGTGACAGGAATAGGCTAGGAAGGTAAAGTTAAAAACTTTAACACTTCAATAATGTCCTGATGGAAAATTTTCTAGGGAATGATATACACTACCCATCTTTAAACTGAGAGAGCACTGAACAGAATTTAACTTCTGCTTGGTGACTCCAGGAAGGTCACTATGACCGATGACTCTACAATCATGGCAGATGTGTGGCTCACCAGCGTCAGCCTCTGGTGTCTGACACCCATGCCATTCTTGAAAACACCTCCCTTCACAGGTTTTCTGGTGATGTCTAACTCTGTCCCCTTCCCCTCAACCTTCACAGGACAATAATTATTTTGTCAAAAAACACAGAACCTGCTGGTTACAGTGTTATTCTTAAGGGTCTCTCAGGTGCAGGAGCTGCCATCTGTCCCACAACCACTAAATTATTATCCTCCCTCCAATCTCAGGCTCTGCTTTCCTGTCCTCATTTTTAACTGTGGCCGTTGGTTCTACTTCTACCCCTGCTTCAAGTGCCCACTGTTCTCCCTGGCACCTCCTAGTCCTATTTTCTCCCAACTTGCCCTTTTCCTCATGTTCTATTCAGTCTCCACACCTTCTTGACACTCCTGTCAAGTGCTGGCCTTTAAGGACACTGCCAACCACTGGGCTCCTTTCCTTCTGGTCAGCAAAGTGGCCAGTCACAGCACCATGCATATCCTGCTCTGGATTTTAGGCTATTCTGGACCAGCCACACCAGCCTTTGATGCGCAAAGCTTCTTTGATCATTGCCAGGCACCCATTTTTTTTTTTCCTTTTCCTCTAATTCTATAATTAGCAACCTGGATGCTTGTGGAAGCTGAAAACCTGGAATTTGGAAAACTAAAGTGTTTCTGTAGTTGTCTGAACTGTCAGGCATTTGTACAACATATGACAGATACATTTTCAAGCACAACTACACACTCCAAACCAACAGTGCCATACAGACTTGTGCAATAGTCATGTCTCCTGGAAGCGTCACTCCACTACAGGAAGACAGGTTCAGAATAACTTCCACACAAGAATCCTCTTTTGTGCAGTAATTCTCAAGGGCCAGGCCAGCTGTGTTCCATTACTGGTTAATGCTTAATTTGTGCATTATTTTTATTTTCTTCATTTCTAAATGGAAATAGAAGTTATGTAACTTGGACGAAATTTTGGCAGTTTGCAGTCTGCACCCTACCTCCAAATGAGGTGAGAGGTTTCCAGGGACTGGGGTCTTCTGAATGGATAAAATTAAAAGAAATCAACTGGAAAACCAGTCTGGGTTCTGCCAGGGACTTCAAGGCTCCCCTAGGTTTTGTGAGGCAAGAAAAACGAGGGCAATGGTGATGCTTGCTGATTTATTTACTTCTGCCAAGAAAATTCTACTGTCAAATTGATTTCTACTGACAGCAATTGATTCAAACCTATTTCTTTGGAAAGGATTTTTAGAATATGAGGCACAGAACAAGTCATAGTTGGGAAACCGTGGAGCCAAGGGTGAGTCATGACTGTGAAGCTGTGACTTGGCTGTGGGATCCACATGAAAGGTAGTATTTCTTTGTGTGGCTGTTGCCTTTACATACTGCTTGCATCGTTTTATTACCAAATGGGAACAGAAAGGGATTCCTGGAATCTGAATTTTGCCTCCCCTGGTTCGACTCTGTTAAAGGAGACACTTATGACTGATGTTTTGCCTAACGGATGGTGGGACCTTGGGGTGGTCACCTCTCCTCTCTGGGTCTCAATCTCCTTATCTGGAAAATAAAAAATTACTCTAAATATTTTCCATAATTCCTGCTAACGTGAAATCTCTAAGACCAATGGACACATGCATTGTAAATGTGCATACATTTCTCTTTGCCACATTTTCTTATTACTTGTCCCATTTAAGCATTAAGTGTTGATCCTGTTAATAAAAGAAGGTTTTTTTTTTGACTCTACTCAATGAATCTCTGTGAAGGCAATATTTAATTTTTAGAATGTTTTTTGAGTGATAAATTAAAAAGATCCTGCCCTCCGGAGGCCCCACCTACCGATATCCCCTGGCTCTAGTGGCATTGCCACGGACTGGCAGTGTCTTCGGCACTGGAAGGGAGGGATGAGCTGCAACATGGCCTCGCCGCTGCCAATGGTAAACAGGTCATGCATCCTATGCAACTGGAGGTAAAAACAGGGGGGAAGAAAAGGCAGGAAAAGAAAACAAGATAAAACCCAGGGATGTGGGAGATTAATACACAAAAATCCTTATACATAAGGCTCCGAGTTTCCTAGCAGCCTAAGCAAAGAGGAAGCAGAACCAATAACACAAGCACAATTATGTCCAAAAGACAAAAACAAACTAGTTTCTCCTAAGCATGGCGTCTCCTGGTACTGAGACAAGGGTAAAATTTCTCCTGCAATTTCTCCTAAAGAGACATTGTGTAGTTTCATAGGCAACATCCTCAGTACCAGCCCTGTGGCAGAAATGGCACGAGCTTCATAATTCACAATGATTTCTAGCCATAGTTTCAAAGCAGGCCAAAGGCAAAATATCTAATTGTATTTTAACAAAAGTCTAGTGGAGGCCAACACGTGATAGTCTAAGTATGCAATCTTCTGAATGTCTGTTTTGATCCAGATAGATGGTCTGCATATCCTTTGGGCAATGTTCATGGAAAACTATTTCTTACTGCCAGGCTTCTGATGAAAATTAAACTGCAGCAAGTTTAATTTTACACTTTTGGGCAAGACTCAGGTGAGCAGGTACATCATGACACTGATTAAAAACTAATGACAGTGAGATCAGCCTCTGATTTTGAAAACCAAGGAGACAACCAGGATATACACCTGCACAGGTAATGATGGCACTTCTGAGGGCATGGCTAATGCCACCACCAGGCATTAAGTGCAACCTGTTGTGTGCCAGGCAGAGCTGTGAACTCTGGGGTTGGGGTGGGGCAGGGAGTAGATATAAAAGGAAAGGTTGGTCTTGCTCAGGCTTCTCTTCCTATCCTAGATGGTGAGAGATAACCCCTAGGGACTCCCCTTCCCTCCCCTCTTCCCAGCCCCTGCCCTTCAGGGAAATCCTTTAGATGCCCTTATAAATCAGGGGTCAGGAGCCCCTAGACCCCATCCTAGTTTTCTCTTCACCACTTGGGGCCTCCAGAGCCTTCTCTTGCCCCCAACCTTGGTCTCTCTGCTGCTCCCACAGGCCGCAGCCATGACTCTGTGTCCACGAAAACACTAGAGTCATTTCAATTGCTGTTGTAGTGACAGGAGGACTAATGTCCTGAGCTGGCTGTGACTGACAGAACTAATACTGGCAGAAGTCCTGACAACTGCAGTCTTGAAAAAAACCCCAAAATCAAAAACAAGCAGATGTATCTGTTTCATATAGGCCTGAGAGAGGGTGGGACCATGTTCCTCCACACCCAGGATGAGAACAAACAGACAACAGGATGGAATGGGACAGCCCCGGGCAACACTGTGGAGTGGGTAAAGCGGGCCTCAGAGCCCTTCACCTCTTCCCCCAGGATCCCTCAACAATCCCCACTGCTTATCTTCTATTCCAAGGCTGCCTCTTGGGTCCTGGGCCCACAGACATGTGACTCTGCCAGGGTCCAGGACCCAGGGATGTGGATAAAGGGTGGAGTAACAAGGCTGTGGAGAAAGGAGAGCTTGGGCCAGGGTGGGGAACAGATGCTCTAAGAAACCAGACTCCCAGGATTTTTGCCTATTTGGGCCACTCCCCTTCCCAAAACATCCTTGAGAACCACAACAAGATGACTCTGATAGACGTCTGAGGAACTTTGTATTTACCCCTTTGGCTGGGCTCCTTGGTGTCCCTGTTAAGCAGACTGGTGAAATTAATTTAAGATTCAAGTGGGAAAACCCAAGATAAAGGCCCTTGCCCAGAATTATATGATAATTACGAAGATGAAATCACATTAGGGCCTCGAGTTCTAGCGGAAGACAGCAGGATAAACGCCTTTAAAATCCGAGGCAGGAGCCCAGCACCTCCACCCTACAGCTGGCAGACAGAAGTTCTTACTTCTAGACAAAATGATTGTTTTTAAAGGCTTTGAAATTCTTTTAACACAATTCAGCAAATTTGGAGCCAAACAATAGTCAGGAGGTTGAAGACATAACCCAGAGTTGGTAGGGGTCACAGTTCAGCAAGTTTAAATTTTTTAGAAAGCAAAATTCATCCTTTTAATTATTCCAAACCATCCAGGCTCAAAAACCTCCCTCAGGAATGAGACTCAAAAAAGAGCAATTGAGAGAAAAGTAAACAGACACAAACACAAAGCAGCTTTGCCCAGTCTGCTGGCCCCAGAGACATAAATGTGGTCTCTGGGTACCCGGCCACGAACTATGTGAGTAGCACTGCCACCCAAACTGGGCTGTTTGCCTTGGGCACGTGCCTGCCAGCCCTTCTGTCCCCAAACCTCTTCGTGCTCCCAAGTTTTTTGCTTTTCCAGTTCTCTGAGGTTTCTCATTCGTTTATCTCTAGGGAAAGCCAACCTGGCAGTGGACAGTGGGGAGAGCCCTCCTATTAACTTGCTGAGTCCTTGGGCAAATCATTTAATCTCTCTGGGACTCAGTTTCCTTAGCTATAAAATGAATAAGCTGGACCATTCATATGTAGTCTGCCTGCTTACTTCTTTGAGGTAGGGAAGTCAAAATTTCCTACCTTACTCCCCACAATAGGCTCTGGTTGAAGAAGGAAGCACTTTTTCAAGGAGGCTTCTTTTGGAAATGGCAGGTAGGTGAAAACAGGAAAAAGCTCACGTAAAATGTGTGATCTGTTCAGAGGTCTTCTCCTGTAAAATGTGTGAAAGAGAAAAAAGTAATTAAACTGGGCAAGCCAGCCTAACTCCATGACTAGCAAAGAGCTCGGCAAGGGTGGGAAAAATGTGGGCGGTGGAAGAAGAGGGAAAAATCTCAGGACAATATCTGAAGTACTAGGTCCATGAAGAAGAGTCATGCCAAATCAATGAACTGTAACATGTACACACACACAAACTCTACAGCCACGATTTGTCCATGTGGGTGGGAGTGTTTATAAAATCCAGCTAAAATAACATATAGAGGAAGAAAAGAAATACTCCATTCATTCCATCTTGGAAAAGAGGCTGAAGTACAGCAGGCAAGGCGAGAGAGGAGAAGGGAAGAAAGGGTAAAAATCGTGAACCTTCTGAGGTGGAGCAGCACACAGTGGGAAACCCGATTAGCTTGTTAAACCCAGTATTTGATCATGCAGGTAATTGGTAAATTTAAAGAAAGGCAGAAGCACTGAGAAATTAACACAAGGCCTGAAAAAGCAATTTTAATTCTCTTTGGAATGGTTCTAGAAGGAAACTGACCTTTCTTTTCTTTCTAGAGAGCAACTTTCACCCCAAGAAATGGACCATGTTTTCTATGGGACACAGGAAGGAACAGGGAGAAAGACCTGGGTTTCAATCCTGGCTGGGTGACCTTAAGCAAGGTAATTAACCTCTCTGATTCCAACTTTTCTGATATGAAAAATGACAATGATAATTCCTACTTCCCAGAACTATTATGAGTATCATCAATGAGTAACAGACACAAAACACCTGCTTGGCACAAACAAGTGCCAAGAAATGTTTCCCTTCTATTCTTCATGCTCTCTCTGCCGTCCTCAATGCGCAGGACTCATTCAGCATAAACGCAAATGCTAAACACATACTCAGAAGTAAATTATGATCATATTAGGCAATCTTGGTGCCCCTCTGGACACACCTCTTCGGCTCATCCCCTTTATCTCTCATCATTGGTTTTTCAACAGTGCGCTCCTCAGTATCATCTGACTTGAAGGGTGTACTGTAAAGTGCCCACACAGTGCCAGGCAGAGCGGAGTCTCATTGGTGAGTACTGTTTTGACATTTGGTCTGTCCCCTTTCTACACACAGGCAGGCTGAGCGCCCCTTTCCACACTCACCAGGGATAAGGAAATGGGAACCATCTTTCTGGAAAGCAGCGCCACCACTTGATGAAAAACCCTTCGGTGAAGCCTTCTGTCACCTCAGGGTACTGGCACGAAAAACGCTGAAGCTCCTCAGACGACAAGGGCTGTCCCGTCTTGGCAAGGCGGAAAACAAAGTGAAACAAAACAACACGGAACTACTTATCAGGAACGTCACAGAACTCGATGTTTTCTAGCCATTAAATGGGCAGTCAATCAGTGGGGGAATCAGCCTTCTTGCTCACCTTGATCACCAGAGGATGGAGTCTCTCAAATTTTCTGGGGGTATCTTCCAGGAGCATTACCTTGAGGGGTAACTTCTGGGCACAGCCAGTACAGTTGGCAGGGATGGGGTCCGATTCATTCTGCTCACAGTCATTTGTCCACCAGGGGTCAAAATCTGAGAGAGGAAGGGAAATGGAGTAAGCAGATACAGTGGGTAAATTCAGTAGCCCCAGCAATGGAAGCAGAAAGATATAATAATTTTTAAAAGCTAACAATGATAAGCACTGGTGACTTCTGAAAAGATACATATGAAATAAGTTAGCCTCAGAGAAGGGAACAGAGGGCCCACGGGGCAGAGGCAGAAAGAGAGGTACTTTTCTCTGTACACTCTCTTGGAATTTATGGAAAATATATTTTTTAACATGTACATGTATCTCATAAGTCAAACCAACAATTAAGTTGAAGAGCTGGAGAAGATACGTTCAACGACATGGGGTCGGAGACGCAGTTGTTCTACTGTTTTCTATCCTGTGACCCACAGTCTGAACCGGAGGGGCAGGAAGAAAGGTGGTCCACTGTCAGTGATGAGCCCATCTGCACCCTAGACCCTGGGTTCACAAGTACAAATGGAGTCCAGGATGGCTCTGGGAAGGAAGAGTGAGAAAAGGGTACAGAGAGAAGGGGTGGAGAGGAGACAGGACTTTTCAGGGGCCCATCTTTGGAGTAAAGTGAACGGCACCTGCCGGATAGCACTGTCCCAGCTCATAGAGGGAAGGGGCTACAAACCATGGCTTCTACCCACAAGGACTGTGCTCGCTGGCTCTGCCACACCTTTCCCTGGCTGGTTCTTCTCTGAGGGGTTGGCTCTGTTCTACACAGTCCTTCTCAGTTTCTCTGTGTTCCTTCCCTCTGAGACTATTCTGTTCATAATATTATTGAATTATTTCTTGTTTTCTTTCTGTTCCACTCTGGGTTTCATCTGTGTTTTCTGAGATATGTGTTTGTGATAAACTCTAATTTGAATCCAAAATATCACCAGATGGAATCTGATTAAAACCCAATGGAAACCAAATCAGGAGAGAGCCTAGAACAAAAGACAACAGACAACTAAACGTGGCCAAAATGAAGTCAGTTCTGTAAACCAATAAACACATGTGGAAATTAACTCTTAACCACAAAACATTTCCTGTAGTCAGCAGTAGGCAGCAATAGTGGAGTGTAAGAAGTCCTCATCGGGGAAGGGGTGTGTTTGCTCCCAGCACATCTCCTGAGCACCCTCCAGGCACCCTCCATCTCTTGCAGACAGAACCTGTTTCCTTGAGGTAGCTGCCACCCATCCTTCTTACCCGCCTCTGCCCACAGGCAGATCATCAACTAGAGGACTACACACAGCGTAGTACACATAGTGCTCACAAAGAACCTCCAGGGGCAGCCCTTTAGTGGCATCTGTTTCAGTGGCACACTGAGGCTGCAAAGTTATGCTTTTTTCTTTTCCTTCTGGAATATTTTCAAATGTTCCTTATTAGAGGTCAACTATGATGAATTCTTGCCAAAATACAAGAATTCTGGGTAACAGACATACCATGAGGCATAAGTAATCATAACGACATGTTACAATTACATAGCATTTCAGTTTCCAAGGTACTTGTGAGGGAGGGGAAAGAAAACTAACATGCTAAGTGCCAAGCCTAATGCTAGTCATTTTCGCAGGTTATATATCATTTATTTTTTACCATGTAATTATTGATGAGGCATTGCTATTCTAATTTTACAGATGAGAAAACTGAGAGAGGCCACAGGAATTACCAAGGTGCCAGAGTGTGGTGGGAAGAGCACGGAGGATGCGGTGGGGTGAGGGATAAAAGGACAGAGGTTGCCAAGGAAGACTGTGATGAGGGCTTCTGTGGCTTCTTTCTAGGAAGGTTATTCTGGGTTGTGATTCAGGTGCCCTGGAAGAGAGAGGCTTGGAAGAGGAAGCTGGTTGTATTTTGTTTTTGTCCCTTTTTTGGGGAGGGAGGAGTTGTACTATGATGAGAGGTGAAATATAATTAGAGTCTAAACTGAGGCAGTGGGCTTGGGAAGAAAGGGTGATTCCAGAAGCAGTGATGACACAATCTATAGCTCTAAGCAGCACTGCAGAGAACCTCTGTGCAGGCTGAGATGGAACCAGAGCTCCTCATCTAAGGCAGCACCAGCACAGGAGACACTGGAGGTCTGCATGTAATATTACCACATTTTTCCAAAGAAAATGTGTCATATTCTAAATGAACAAATTAATTATGATGATTTCCCCAGGAGACAAGAGTAAAGTGTCAGGAGAAAGTCTTCTAATTTACACAAAGGTGCTTCATGGGCTAGGAGCAGGCAGTTCTGAACCTAAGAGGACCAAGAGATCATTTTAACTGTAACTTATTTTAGTTTTATTCTGAGCTTTAGATAGTTTTGGGATTTCCAGGTAGAGATGTTTTGAAAAGCAAGTGAAGTGAAGAAAGCCCAGGGAAGAAAAATCAAGAAAGGAAAAGAAAACAAGAAAAGAGAATTTAATAATGTGGCAGAACACAAGATAGAGATCTCTAGACATGTAAATATCAATAGTGTTCTTATACTACTGGCCATGATCATTTAAAAACTGAAATGGAAAAACAACTTAATTCATAATAGCTGGCAATAAATTTAGCATGGAAGATAAAACTATAAAATTTTACTGAAGAACATAAGACCTGAATAAATAAACATATCATACCATGATCCTGGATGAGAAGGCTAAATATGTTAACAATGTCAAGTCTATGCAGAAACACACACACACACATATATAACACACATATATTTGGATTTGGATAGAATCCCATCAGAGTTTCTTACTGGTGACAGTGGGGATAGGGTGGGGCTGTGACAACTGCATTCTAAAGTTCATCTAGAAGAGAAAATATGTGAGAAAAGCAACAGGTAGCAATCCACTCCCTGCCAAATTAACTATGGGAAATATTTAAGTGCCAGAAGGCATCCTGGTAATACAAATGAATTATGAAGTAGGGTCATTGCTTAAAATCAATGGAGGATACTCCCTAGGAGTACAGAAAGAGTTAATATATTAAGAGCCTTATATGGTGGACACTGGGCACATGGGGGACCTGCAGACCCTCATCTCTGACCACTCCTGGGCCACTGGAGGGCTCGTGCCTTTCTTTGTGCTGGGCATGAGGAGGGCAGGACTGGAGGGAAAGGGCATTGTTTTGCTCTGTGTATTTAATACATTTTCTTAAAAACAGCTTTATTGAGATTTAATTCATATATCATAAAATTCATTCATTTAAGGTGTACAATGCAGCAGCTTTCAGTATATTCAGAGTTGTGTAGCCAACACCATTATCTGATTTTAAAACATTTTCATCACCCTAAAAAGAAACCCTGTACCTATTAGCAGTCACTTCCCATTCTAACCCCTTTCCCACCTAAGCCACTTTCTATGGATTTCACTCTCTATGGATTTCCCCTTCTGGTATTTCATATAAGTGGAATAATGTAATACATGGTCTTTTGTGTCTGGCTTCTTTAATTTAGTTTTCAAGGTTCATCCATGTTGTAGCACCTGTCAGTTCTTCATTCCTTTCTATTGCTGAGTGCTATTCCATAATAAGGATACACTACATTTTGTTTATTCGTTCATAAGATGCTGGACACTTGGGTTGTTTCTACTTTAGGGCTATTATGAACAATGTTCCTATGAACACTTGCGTACAAGTTTTTGTGTGGGCTTAGGTTTTCAGTTCTCTTGTGTGCATTCCTAGGAGTAGAATTACTAGGTCATTTGGTAACTCTATGTTTAGCTTTTTGAGGAAATGCCAAACTGTTTTCCAAAGCAGCTGCACTATTTCACATTCCAGTCAGTAATGGATGAGGGTTCCAATTTCTCCACATCCTCACCAACACTTCTTATTGTCTTTTTTTATTACAGCCATACTTAGGTAGGTAGGTATCAGGTGGCTTCTCACTGCAGTTCTGATTTGCATTTCCTTGATGGCTAACGATGCTGAGCATCTTTTCATGTGCATATCAGCTGTCTGTATATCTTTTTTGGAAAAATGTCCATTCAAATCTTTTGCCCATTTTTAATTGGGTTATTTGTCTTTCTATTATTGAATTGTAGGAGTTGTAGATAATAAATTCTTGAAAAAGAAAAATAATGAGATTTGCTTTAACCAGATAAAAAAAATTAGTAGCATTCTATAAAGCTATTATAATTAAAATAGTACAGCCAATCCTCATTATTCACAGATTCCTATCTATGAATTTGCCGACTCCCTACAATTTATTTGTAACCTGCAAATCAATACTGCCGGTGCTTTCACAATACCAAGTGACAAATCCCAGCTGAAGTGGAACAAGGCGACTGTTCTTTTTGTTTCACCTCTCATACTGTAAATAAGTGTCCTTTTTGCTGCCTATTTAGTGCCACTTTTTGTGTGTGTGTGTGTTTTTCTTGGTGACTTTGCTGTTAAAAGTGGCCCCTAAGGGAGGCTGTGTGCTTAGGGGGTCAGAGGGTATATGGGAACTCTCTGTACTTTCCTCTCAATTTTTCTGTGAATGTAAAACTGCTCTAAAAATAGTTTATGAATTTTAAAAAATGACCCCCAAGTATAGTGCTGAAGTACTACCTAGTGTTCCTGAGTGAAAGAAGGCTGTGATGTACCTTACAGAGAAAATACATGTGTTAAATAAACTTTTTTCAGACATGAGTTATAGTGCTGACTGTGAGTTCAATGTTAATGAATCAAAATATCTTTTAAATAAGGTGTCTTTAAACAGACACATACATAAAACAGGGTCATGTATTGATCAGTTGATGAAAATGTAGCCAGAGGCTTTCAGGAACCAAACTCTGTATTTCCCCTGGGGACAATGGGTCAGTATTCACTAATTCAGTGTTTACAGGAACTTTATAGAACAAAACTACAGCAAATAATGAGAATCAACTGTATGTTCTTACAAGGAACAGATAAAAAGCTTAATAAAACACAATAAAGAACGTGGCAACAGATCTAGTATATATACATATGAGAATACTTACTTTGTGATAAAGGTCAATTTTGATTCAATACAGGATGGATCCAGTAAATGATATTGGGACAAGTGGCCATCTATTTGGAAGAAAACAAAGTATGCTCCCTATCCTTGGTATACACTGAAAAACATTCTAGCTAAATGGATAAAACAAATTTAAAAAATATTAGAGAAAAATATGAGATGATTTTTATAAGTCTGGGAGCAAGAAAGGTTTCCTAAGCAAGACATAAACCAAGATGTCATAAAGGAAAAAAATGGACAGATTCAGCTAATGTTTGCATATTAAGAGGCAAAGAATTAATATCTCTAATATATAATAAACCCTATTTGATCAAAAATTTTAAAAGGGCAAAGAAATATGAACAAGTAATTCACAGAAAAATAAACATAAATTGCCTGAAAAAAACATGAGAAGACATCCAACCAACTCCACTAATAACCACAGAAATGCAACTTAAAGGGAGATACCATTTTTCAGTTTTCTGACTGGCAAAACAATGATAATATCCAGTGCTGATGATCAGCATATGCCTTAATGAAAGTTACACATTGGTGTAAGTTTATGAAGATAATTTGTTAGTATTTATTGAAATATAAAATGTGCATGCCCTTTGACCCTGTTACTCTACTTTCAAGAATCTATCTTATAGAAATAATCGTATATGTATATAAAAATATGTTTATATGAATGTCCCAAGTCCTTTTTTTAAATAATAGCAAAAAATCTAGAAACTGTTAAATAATGGAATACTCACAGAATGGAACAATATGAAATCCTGAAAAATGTGTATACTGGGTTGAATAGTGTCCTCCCTAAAATTCAAGTCCCTCTGGAACCCCAGAATGTGACTATATTTGGAAACAGGGTCTTTACAGATATAATTAATTAAGGTGAGGTCACACTGAAGTAGGGTGGACCCTAAATCCAATCTAAACGGTGTCCTTATAAGAGGAGAGGACACACAATGACCCATAGAGGAAAGGTGGCCATGTAGAGATGGAAACCAGAGTTAGGCTACTGCAGCTAAGAACTGTCAAGAATTGATGGCAACCACCAGAAGCTGGAGAGGCAAAGAAGGATTCTTCCCTAGAGCCTTTGAGAGGGAGTACAACCCTATTAACACCTTGATTTTGGACTTCTCGCCTGTAAAACTGTGAGAGAATGAATTTCTGTTGTTTTAATCTACCTGGTCTGTGGTGCTTTGTTATGGCAGCCTTAGAAACTAATATAATATGTCTAGCCAAAAATATGTTCATAAGCCCTGTCTTGTGTGTGTAAACCAAAAGTATTTTATATTTACAGATATTAAGTATATCAATCTGTACAGCCATGGACAAATTCAGAAGGATGTATATCAAATTATTACCAGTGGTTGCTTGGGTGGAAGAGTTAGATGGATAAAGGTGAGAAAATTTATATACTTCAGAAGTGTATTTTTAAAAATCAACATCTTACACCTCTCTACTGTCTTCGTATGTGTTTTATGTATTTTCCAGAAAAAAAAGTCTTTGGAGACCATGAAAACTCAAGTTGAGAATATTAACATTTAGTGTAGAGTTCAGTCATCTTGGAAGACAGGCCCTGTGGCCAGGCTGGTGGCCAGCAAAGGGGGAGGGGATGACAAAAAAGGATCACTGGAATGGGGTAGTTTATACCATCCATCTGAATTAGGGGAGCCCTCACTTCAGGAGGAAGAGCTACTTTTGATTTCTCTGCAGCCTTCATCATCAAGGTAGGTAAAGAATGTACCTACTTGGTGGGACGGGACTGAGGAAACACCAGACAGTGAAGTGTCTGGGAGCGGGGGCAGTGCACAGTTGGGGTTCTTTCTCCACTTCTCATAGAATTTCCAAAACAAAGGGAGAAATGCCTAGACTTCAACTTGGCCTCCATCTATCTGAGAAACTTTAATCTGATTTGTTCTCTATACAACTGGCTGCAGACAACATACCACAGAGTGAGCAAAATCCCATCCTAGAAAACAGCCAACAGCACACAGCAGACCATCCCATGCCATCCCAGTCCACAGCTTTTTTCAATTATCTAAAATGCTGCATCTCACTTCTTTCTAGTCCTCCACTGTTTCTATCCACCCTTTCTGCAGCACCAGACAGAAAGGCCAGTGGAAGCCGGAGAGCAACTTCCTAACTTTCTTTTGATTTCTAAGGCTTCTTTACTCCGGATAGCCTCCTTATACTAGCTATTTTACCCTAAAAAAAGAAAAAAAAGGTGTGACAGAGAAGTGAAACTCCACAGGTAAGAATTCAATAAAACCCATGAACTGTATTCCAAATTCTCACTGATTATAGAATCATTTTGCTGTTTGAGATATCAAAAACAGTCTCTTAGAAAAAACACAGCCTTGAAGTTAAGAAAGGCAGAAACTGTAACTTCCCAGCCTTCTCTGAAGTTTGGGCACTCTGCAGAGAAGCGGTGAGCCAAGGCCTGTCAGGAAGCTTCCTGGTGCCTGAGAGTTGTTTACAAAGAAAATGCACTCAGGCTGGCTCGCTGTGGACAACAATAACATACCCTGAAATTCTGAGTGGAGAGAGTCTTTTTACACAGATTAACCTGGCAAGAGGAAAAAAAAAAAAGATTTATTTCCAGGACCAAAAAAACCCTCCCACTGGTTGAAAAGGATAGGGAAGAAGAAAGGTACAAAGCCAAGACTAGCTCCACAAAAGCAGAGGGACTGTCTGCTTTGTTCGCTGCTGTGTTGAGAACAGTGCCTGGTGTACAACAAGGTCTCAATACACATTCACTGAATGAATGAATGAAATCTTGACTTTTTGGAAGCTTTACCAATAGGATTAGGTCCATGGGGAGAAAATTCAAACAAGTAATCTGAATTTGGAGAAACCTCAAAATAAAGATTAAATAAATATAACCTCATGATTTCTTATATTAGATTTCTCATATTAGAAACGTACCCAAGAAAAGCCCGCAAAGTCCACGACAGAGTTTCTGTGACTTTGGTGTGTGCTCAGTATTTAATCAGGCTACTCTCCAGCAGTTTGTTTTGCTTAGCACTTCTAGCATGCTAGGCATAAGGCAGGGGTGAAGTCTTCATGGTGGAGGCGCCCATGGCCAGGTCCCCTGCATGGGTGGCAGCAGGCCTGGAGCCACTTTCATACACTATAGGGATGGAAGGAATCCATGAAATCATTTTGCCCACAGGTTTGCCTTTAGGAAGCAAAGCGTTTGAACCATTCCAAACCACAGAGTCCATCTATTTTTATGAATTCTCCTTGTATAAAAATTTATCTCTAAATGTGAAACTTCAGGTAAGATAGTCAATCTCCATGCACATCAGTTTCCTCATCTTTGAAATGGACATAAACATGTTAACTACCTTATATGACTGCTGTGAAGACCAAGAAATACACAGCTCAGTACGTGGCACAGTGCCTGTTATACTGTAAGTGCTTAACAGAGCTATTATCACTTTATTCTTTTATTTACAAATAAATAGGTCTCAGCTTTTCATCTTTGGGCACTGGCCTGGGCTCTAAGTCTGATTAGGCCCTAATCTTAGTTCTAAGTCAATGAATGATCTGCTATTCCCAAATCTCCTTGATATTTGTAGATTCACTTCAACCTTCTCTTGAAAGTTCATGGATACATAAAGTTCCAATTATGCAGTACAGATACAGAGATACACCTTCTCATTGTATATGAGAACTGTCCCGGGCCTCCTCAGTATATATGGGTAGTAAATCAAAAATTATAAATGCTCAGACCTACTGTATAGCACAGGGAACTATATTCAATTACCTGTAGTAAGCTATAATGGAAAAGAATCTGAAAATACATGTGTAAACATATGTGGGTTTATGTATAACTGAATTGCTTTGCTGTATACCTGAAACTAACATTGTAAATCAACTATGCTTCAATAAAAAATAAAATGCAAAAAAATTATAAATGCCCCAAGTAAACAAAATCATTGGGCCGAACATGCTGGAACCTAGCTTAGCTGAGGGCAGAGCAGTAAATGTGACGTGACAGAAAGAGTGCTAGACTAGAGTTAAGAAACTAAGGGTCAAGTGCTAGTCTGCCACTTTTAGCTGGGTAAGCAAGCTCTTCACATCTCCTGGCTTCAATTTCCTCTTTATAAAACAGGGGTATGTTTAAAGTATGTACTAAATCAACTCTAAAGTTCCTTTTGAGCTCTAAGACTCAATGATTCCATTGGGTGAAAGCCAAGAGGATGGCTGGAGGGTCAAAGTGGCTATAAAGATATGAAGCTGGGGCTAGGGCAGTGAAATAAGAATGTGAATGTGAAGGGAAACCTATGGGTTAATAAGAGAAAGGATTAAGTCAAACAATAAGTCAAACATTACCTATAAGGGTGCAGATTGGGAGCATGAGCTGGGCTGAATGTCTAGGAAAAGATTAGTTCAGGAAAATTCTAAAGGGGGATCATTTATCATTGGACATGCAGTACCAGCCAGAAAAAACTTTGTTTCTTCAGGGACTGGGGAGCTGAGAGAGAAAGCATCTGGTGACCTGAGAGAAGGAGTGTAGAACTCTAAAATCAAACTTAGAGCTAGACTCTTCAGGTATACCATGTGGCTACAAATGCCTCACATCAGAGGTTAAGTGCTCAGACTCTGAAGACAGGTTGCCTCGGTTCAAATCATGGTTCCATGACTTACTAACCTTGGGGTCTTGGGCAAGTGAGCTAATCTCACTGTACCTCAGTGTCTTCATCTTTAAAACAGACATAAACCCAGAATCTAGTGCACAGGAACATTATAAAGATCAAGTGAGTTGATATATCGAAAGCCCTTTGAACAGGGCCTGATATCTGTTAAGACTAAACAAGTCAGTTTATTTATTTTCTGCTGCAGAGTGGGACGTATACATGAGTCACTACAGAGTCACTTCATTCTCCCTGTGAAGAGGACTTAGGGGCAAGGTTTCCTACCCGAAGCTGAAATCTAGAAAAAGAACCCCACTTCTGTTGCCTTTTGTTCCCTGGGTAGAGTCAAGAGGAAGAACCACCAGTGGTCAGGAGGAAACCTACCACCACTGGTACAGCACTGCCGCTCCCGTCGCCTTCCATCATTCCCAAGGCACTGCTGCAGGGAGTGTCAGATAACCAGTCAGCTATTAAGGAGACAATATGCTGAAGGGCTTTCCTACGGGGAGCTGAGTCTGCCACACCATTCTGCCTCCACATTTACTTTAAAAGTGTTGCTAAGTAGTCCTAACTGAAAGGCAGTTGCTTTCTGGCATTATGACAACAGGAACAATAATTTATATATTTTTTACTTTTCTGGCCCTCTTACAGGCCCGGCAGTTCACACTTCTTGCACCTAATTCTCCCCAATATGTTTCTGTTCTCTCCTTATAGCATTATGCATTCTTAAGTTTCCTTCCAAATGCTCTGCAAAGCGCTGTTAGTTTTACATGTCTATAGCTTCCCAGAATTATCCCACACAGGAAAACAGGGTGTGATATTCACATTTACAAGTAAAAGCAGCACTTTAATAGAATCAACAACATTAAAGACGTAAAGCCACACCCTTCCAATGCTCTCTCTTTACAAGTGAGCTCTAAGGACTTCTTTTATTTCCACCTGCAAGGCAAAATATTCATTTGGAGTGGCCAAACAATCTGGCTTGTCGACAAGATACTAAATGTTTCTTAAATTTTTAAGCTCCAATACAGAGAATGAACAATCATTGTCCATTGACTATTATTTCTTAACTCAACAGTCTGTGGAGTTGTACTTCACAGGATGGGGAGAAAGAAAGTAGAAATGCCATCAATCTGGTCCTAAAAACTGTTGACTTCACCTCACGTGCCAAAGAGCAGAAGCTGACTCTAGGGAGGCTGTGAGGGGAAGACAGGAAAAGAAACTGATGCATGTGAAGAAGCAGCACAGGCTGCCCTCACTGACAAGTTTCTCTGTCTCTTTCCCCTACATGCTCTGGATGCTCCTGATAGGAGGTGGAAACTTCATTTGTATGAGCTTTGCTGACGACATTTCAAAAACAACGTTCCCAATAAGTACAAGGAAAATATATCTGGAGTTAAAAAGTCTAAATATATGAACTAATTTTTAAAAAAAAACTTATAGGCTGGGTTTTTGTTTTACAATGTTCCCTTCCTCTGATTTTGATATAATTCTGGAAATCTTTCCATAATTTCCTCAAGGGTACAAAAACAGCTTTCAAAGCCAAATGATGATTTTTATGACTGGCTAGGTCTTGGCTTAAAGAATGGTATTATGATTATAAGGTTTAGCTTTAACTACTAAATTTTTCCTGAAAACAACATTGAAGAGAAAACATACTTCCTAAATAGTTATGCTGGAGCCTAATGGTTTCAGAACATGGTTACACAAAAAGCTCCATAATTCATTTGTGATATTAATTTATGCATCCTTTCATATGGGCAAGTAAGATAAACAACTAATAAAAATATACATAAAATAATGTCCCCAAATAGTATCTATTTGTTCTCATAAAGTAAACTTCGAGTCTTATCTTGTTATACTATTCTCAAAAGGCAACTCCTAAAACAGCCTACCGGACTAGGAATTCCTGTGCTACTATTGATATGTTGTTACTAAATTTAAGTGTTTCTTGAATTCAACTTATTGGCAAAATTGTATACTTAGGAGCACTACATAAGCGAACTGTGAGACAGAGAGAAAAGACTAAACTGAAAAAGAGGGATATACCTAGACAAAAACCTAGCCCAATAGGCTAAGGACTATTAGAGGATCTGGATTCAGAAGCTCTCAAAAAATCAATAGCTATTTATTAAAATATCTACCATAGATAGGGATCATAGGAGAAAAAACAGTAGAATAAGATATACTCAGATCCCTTCTATGAGCAAAACCACTCAGTTTCTCAATCTGCAAAATGGGGTAATAAAACCCATCCCATGAGGTTTTACTGAGGATTGAATTAAATGAGACAACATAGGGAGAGTGTCTCTCATTAGATATCAATAAATGTTACTTCCTTTCACATGATATACTGCCAAGAAAGCCGTTACCTAATAAGTAGTACATGCAGCATTCTACCTGGAAAGGGTCTGTCTGCATCACCCCCATGCAGAGGCACTCCCTTATTTTCTGGCATATACTTCTTGGTAATAGGTAAGGACATCAGCCGGATGTGATGGATGAGTGAGCGCCAGGTGTGAGCTCCAGAAAGCACTGGTTCAGGTGGTAATGGGCTGAAAGGTTGAATCACAAAGTAGGCAGTGAGCAAGATTAATCCCAGGGTTATGAGGACCTACAAGGAAAGACAGGAAATGGATTAATAATTGTCCCAGCAAACAAAACATTTTAATGCACCTCCCCCCCATAAAAAACAGGCATCTTCTATTACTTCCAAAGTGCTTTAAGAACTAATCCATTTTCATAAACAAGACATTTACATTCACTTCTGAAAGCATTTAAAGTCTGAGGACTGTGGGAACTGCAAGGCTCACCAAGCTTCAATCATATGGACCAAGGCTATATCCACCATTTAAAAATATGCACAAATACACTTAATTATAAATACACAGCTTTCACCTAGGACATTTAACAAAAGAGTTAAATTTCCTAATAAAACATGGTAATGAAGAGTAAAGGCCAATTTATTCATAGAAAAACCAAGGTTCAATGGTGGAATCAGTCAACATGAATATTTAGGGTGAATGCTGCAGAGTTTGTGCTCTGTCTAAGCTATTTCCAAATCAGAACACCTTGTTACCTTGTACACTGCTAGAAGGAAGGGATACTGGGGTGGCCCCCTCTGTGGTTCATTCTTTTCCAGTAGCTGTCTGATAAATTTTTCAATTGCCTTCTCTGACATGCCGCACTGATGGCCTGTCTGTCTCACCAAATCAACAGTCTCTGAAAGTTTGTCATAAATGCTGAGCTCATTAGCAGCAAGATCCATGTCTTCTAATACAAAATCCCTGAGAGAGAGAGAAAAATAAATGTAAAAAGTTAGTTTCTTTAGAGTACTTTCTCCTCAAGGTTACTTCCCTTAGAACAGTGTTTCTTGACCACCTTTGGGGAAGGACCAGTTCTTCCCAATTCTCTGATACAAATTTTTAAGTGTTTCTTAATTGTAGGCTAGTAACAACGAGTTTACAGACCAGCACTGGTTCCCAAACACTTTGACGAGCACCAGTCCAGAGTGCAATAAATTCCTAAAGGGACTCAGAAACACTAGTGCCATCCAAATGACTTCTGAAACCAATCACAGGAGATCTGCTACTGGTAATTTACTAAAATAAAAAGAAATGGAGTATGGAAAGTGTTTTTGATCAATTATTTCTTTCCTTTTACATCATACGAACTTTTTAGCAATACAAGAAAAGGAACTGATAACTGAAGACAAGATTTACTGAGGAACATGGTTATGTTTTGTTCCTGGCAGAGCAAGGATTTTAGACACCACAAAACCATGGCCTGGGAGCTCTTCAGACCTAGCAGGTTTGAGTCCTCATGTTTTTCTGTAAATACAATTTTAGACAATAAAGGGCATTCTGTTTGTATTTTATATACTTTAAAAGACCTAAGATCTAGAACTCATTTCAAAATTCAATTTGTGTTCTCATATTTATTTTAAAGCCAGATTGTTTCACAGTGGCGAGAGAATAAAAGGCAAAAACTAAAGGCAAAATAGACTTCTCTCTGTAACATTTGTAAAATGAAATTAAACAGTTTTTTCTTAAAGTGCTTGTGCTACAGAACAACGTTTTTCTCCATTTACATGAGGAAAGCAGTGCTTGACATCTATTTTCTCTTCTGTTGTTGTTGCTGTTGTTTCTTGCTGCAGAGGGTTCTCTTATTTCACATATTTCATCCCCAAAGTGCTTCTAACCTCAAAAAGCACTGAGTATTTTCAACGAATGGTGCTGGACAACTGAATATCCACATGCCAAAGAATGAACTTGGATGCTTCCTGAAACCACAGTTTTCCTTCTATGTCTTCTTCTAAGAGTTTTATAGTTTTAACTCTTAAGTTTAGGTTTTTTGATCCATTTTGAGGTAATTTTTGTTTATGGTATCAGGGTTAGAGTTAGGGTTGTAGGGGGGCTTTCTAACACTGGATTAGGCAATGGTTTCTTAGATATGACACCAAAAGCATGAGTATCAAAAGCAAAATAAATTAGACTACATCAAAATTAACAAAATTTTGGTGTTACAAATAATACCATTAAGAAAGAAACAACCACCCACAGAATGGGGGTAAATATTTGCAAATTATATATCTGATAAGGAGCTGGTATTCAGAGTTCATAAAGAGTTCTTACAACTCAACTGTAAAAAGACAACCCAATTAAAAAATGGGCAAAGTATTTGAATAGACATTTCTCCAAAGAAGATATAGAAATGGCCAATCAACTCATGAAAAGATATTTAATACCGTTAGCTATAAGGAAAATTTAAATCAAAACCACAATGAGATAACCACTTCTCACTCACTGGAATGACTATAATTAAAAAGTCAGATAATAACAGTGTTGGCAAGGATGTTGAGCAATGGAATTCATACACTGCTGGTGGGAATGTAAAGTGGTGTAGTTTCTTTGGAAAACAGTTCGGAAGTTCCTCAAAAATTCAAACATAGAGTTACCATAGGACTCAGTAATTCCACGTGTTAAGTATGCACTCAAGATAATTTAAAACAGATATCCATATGAAAACTTGTACATGAACAAGTTCATTTGTTCAAAGCAGCATTATTCATAATAGCTCAAAAAGGAAGCAGTGGGGAGGGTATGGCTTAGTGGTAAAGCGCATGCTTAGCATGCACAAGGTCCTGGGTTCAATCCCCAGTACTACCATTAAAAAATAAATAAATAAACAAACCTAATTACCTTCCCCCATCCCCTCCCCAAAAGAAACAAAAGAACTGATAATTCTACAACATTAAAAAAAAAAATGGAAGCAACCCGAATATCCATGAACTGCTGAATGGATAAACAAAATGGATAATAATACCCATACAAGGGAGTATTACTGGAAAATAAAAAGGAATAAAGTGTTGACACATGCTACAATATAGATGAAACTTGAACACATTATGCTCAGTGAAAGACGACAGTCATAAAACACTCATATTACATGACTGCATTTATATCAAAAGTCAAGAATAGGCAAATCTAGAGACAGAAAACAGGTTGCCTACAGGAGGGGGTGGGGAGGAATGGGGAGTACTACTGGCATCTAGTGGATGTCATGTTAATTAAAAAAACAACAAAAAAATTCTTGTCCCTTTAAGTTATACTAGCAGAGCAGCTCCTTTGCTGCGATCAACTGAAAGTCAACCCTCAACACAAGGTTTGTATTTTTAAAAAATCAAATTGTCCCTTAAAAAAAATAATCAAACACAAAGTCATGGCTAAGCATTGAGTATGAGAGGACTGAGTGAAATCAGCTGAAGCTTGATAGTAATCCCTTTACCTCCAGAAAGAAGGTCCAACTCTGGCAGAAATGAGCTTTGCCACAGAGAGAAGTTCCGAACAGCAAGCTTGACTCTTAACAGTGGCTTATACCTGCAGGGGCACAGGCAGAATCACTAGCAGAGTTACAGAAATCAAGGAATCACGCACCACCCGAGATATACTGAATTGTCAGAAACCTTGGGAGTGTGACTCAGGTGCAGAAGTTTTCAAATCTCTTCCCTGCTGATTCCAAATCTCACACCCCCAACTAGGAGACACTGCTGTAGAACAGTACGTCGCAATTCTGCCTCCCAGGGGACATCGGGCAATGCCTGGAGACATTTTTGACTGTCAAAACTGGAGGGGTACTCAGTATTTTCCAATGACTTTTTTTCCTTCTCCATGCCAATTTCAAAGTCTCAAGAAGAGAAAAACCAAAGGGAACAGATAGGAAAACCTGAGATATCTAATTTCTCCAACATGGCCACAACTAACATCTTGCAGCAAGTCTCCTAGACCTATATTTACTTCTGATCTTAAACAAAAGAATCTCTTATATAACTGAAAGCTACCATCTTCAGTGCAAGGGGGACACATGTTAATGCACTTGGCAATAGGTTGTAGATGATGTATTTTGCTCCAAATAAAGTTATACATAAACACAGACACACACAAACAAAAACTGCAGGGGTACTACAGGCATCTAGTGGGTTAAGAGTTAACATCCTACAATGCACAGGACAGCTCCCCACAACAAACTGTCCTGCTCAAAACGTTAAGAATGCTGAGGTTAAGAAATCCTGCTTTCAGGAGAGGCCTGGGAGAGGTAAGCCAGGGAGCTGTTCACTTCTGAGGGATTACTTCAGGAATAAAAGGAAGCAACTGACAGCTATGATGAGATGTTCTCCACAATTCCTTCCGGGTCTCAGTCTAGGAAAACACAGGACAGAAGCATAGCTGATAGAGTGACTCTGACAGAATGTATCAATAAAAATGTTTAAAGCAGAAAACAGGTTAAGAGGTCAGACTAAATGTAAATCTCTCCTTTGTCCTATTTGATACAGAATTTCTTTAATAATATAAATATGTCCTAAACACCGATATGACATCACCCCAGAGGTTCTCAGTTATCCCAAATAAACAGCTATGCCAGCTAGGCAACTCTAAAGTGCAATCTCTCTCCTCCTGCTTCCTCATCTCCACCAACGAACCAATGACCAAATCCTCAATTCTACATCCTGCATAGTTCACATTCATCACCTCCTCTTTAGCTCTACATTAATGGCAGTCAAGGTGCTCAACATCTCTCCCACAGACCATCACAAAGATACATTTAATCTCTACACTTTCCATCTTCCTTCTCCTTTTTGATCCATCCTCTACCTTCTCTACAAATTACTTCTTTAAAACACAAACTAGTTCACATTGCTCATCTATTCAAAGTACCTTCCTTGACTCCCCATGCCCTGCTAGGGAATACAGCATGGTGGTTAAGAACACAGGCACTGGAGTTAGAAAAAGTTAGATGCAAATACTAGACTCTCCATCTACTTTGTGGCCATGAGACACTGTTCAACCTCTCTAAGCCTCAGAGTTTTCATTTATAAATGAGGATGATTGTGTCTTTCCAACAATGTTTTTAAAGGATTACAAGATTACGTATCTAAAACATTTGTCTCAATACCCAAATTAAATACTTTATTGTTATAAGATGAAGTCCAAATTACTTAGCATGGTCCTTTATGGTCTGGTTACTGCCTACTTGTTTAGTCTCATTCCCCATTCTTCCCTCATGTTCTTCATTGCCCTACTATTTCACATCTTTTTGCTTTTGTACACATCATTTCCTCTGCCTACAAAACCTAGCCCCTAGTACTTTGGCCAATGAGTAAACTCTATTCCAACCTTGATTTCTGCCCTTTGAACCTTTAACACAATTCTATCATCTTGTATTACATCTATTTCCTTTTCTCCCTCTCACACTATATTGTTTCTTGAGAGCAGAAATAAGTGGAGAAAATAACATAAACTAATAACAGACATGGAAATTCACTTCAGAGACACGGAAATTTAATCAATGTCTGTTGAACAAATTTATAGAAAGGAACTAAGGTGATCATTCTGTTCCCAAACTAATTTAATGTAACTAATGGCTTATTTATTTTGCTTTTCCTTCTTACCATTTTTTAAAAATACATTAGCCTGAGACTTTAGGTGAGCAGGTTAGGAATTTCACACTTGGACATTTGTGTGTGTGTAGTTTTAGAGCAGCCGTGGAAGAACAGGGATCCAAACTAGATCTTGAAAATTATTCTGGTCCAAATCAGAAAGGTCAAACAGAGCCTGTAGTATTCAAGTTGTGAGCTGTGAACTTCAGTCAAAACTTCAGTGTAGCAAAACTGAATTTAGGTTAAGGCATGTTGTTCCTTAGAGGGAAACTGTGATAATGCAACCAAATTTATTAAGGGAAAGATGTCCATAGAAGGTTCACCATGGAACAACCAAATCAGCAAACGGAGAAAGTCAGAATAGTAAGTATCTGAGAGTAGTCCCTATTATAAGGAGATGGCCAAGTACTTTAAAAGAAATATATTGGCGAATACCACGGCTATGTCGTCTCTCACACCAAAGTGTAGCTTGCAGAGTTAATGGTCTTAAAATACCACGCAACATGAGGCAGGTGAATTTCCTTGTTCTAGAAGGCAGTTGCAAACAGCTAATTTACTCGGATCAATAAACCAAGTCATATTCCTTTCTGAAATCCGACATGTCAGGCTTATCATATACCAAGATCACAAGAAAGAAAGAAAGAAAGAAAGAAAGAAAGAAAGAAAGAAAGAAAGAAAGAAAGAAAGAAAGAAAGAAAGAAAGGAAGGAAGGAAGGAAGGAAGGAAGGAAGGAAGGAAGGAAGAAAGATCCCTCCTTAACAATGATCAGAAAAAGATGTTTCGGAGGGGGGCGGGGAATCTACTCTCAGTATACAAAAGAAATTAGAAATATGTCAAAAGGGACAGTAAAATCTACACTCCGCTAGCACCGCTGTTTTGGACATTGCTGTGACGCCTGCGAAACAAGTTCAATCAGGGTCGAATTTGCTTTGCTCTCCTGGGCAGAGCCAATTTAAAAAAGGGAAACGTCTTAGTGAAGGCGACACCAGGGGAGTTGCTGGGGGATGCTGTCAGTCTGCAAAACGCCAGAGGCTCAGAAAAGGCTAACGCAGGGGCGTGTGTGGCAGAGGCAGCGAACGGTGGGCTGCGCGAGGATATCATTGACAGGTGCGGTGGCGAGGCTGTCACAGAGCTGCCTCCCCCCTCCCGGCCTCGGGCCCCAGTCACTCACATGCGGGGCCCGCGCCCCTCGGGCTCCTCCCGCCTCGGGGACAGCAAGCCGCGGGGCGGGGAGGATATGCCGACAACTTCCTGCTTCCGGGAGCGTAACCTGGAAGCAACTTTCAAGCCACAGGAGAGGCAGCGCTCCTTCTTCCCGTCCCGCGCTTCCGCCAGAAGCAGAAAGCGGGATGTCTCGGAGCGGGCGGGAACTATCGCGAGTTCTGGAGACCCGAGTTCTTGCGCCCCCTGGCGTCCTGTTAGTTCTTCTCGGTCCTCTTCAGTCCTTGCCGGGGTCTTTCCTTTACCTGCGCTAACACAGACTTCGTAGCTGAATTGATTCATTCAGGGAGTGAGTGTTGAGTCTCCTACTACGTACAGGCTGCGTACCGTAAAGGGGTGAGGGTGGGAGGGATACGTAAATGGTGGGCAGGCCCTTATCTTTGGGATCTAAAAGAGAGAAAGGCAAGCAAACAAGTCACTCAGTTTTACACACGGCCCACTTAGTAAAGTTTATTGAGAGTTTACTCTGCGCCGGACATTACAAAGGACTTTACATTCGTGAAACAACGTCAACAACCCTCATTTGCGCTCATACCAAGCTGAGGTTTACGGAAAGGTTAAATTTCTCCCTGGGAGCTCTCTCTTGTTCAGGTTCTGGTCTGGTATAGGTCTTGTGTGAATGTTGAACTGAACACGACCAGGACATGGTCCCTAACATGGGTTGTTAACAATCAACTTGGTGAGAAGAAAATCTGACACAAGCGGCTAGACAACAATGGAAGGTGTCGCCGAATTAAAGACCAAGAAGAGAGAAGGGGAGAGCGTCTACTATAGACAGGAAGAGTAGAGAGGTTTTCTGAAGAAGCTGAAAGAAGGGCATGGGCGGGGTTTAGGAAGGCACTGCAAGGAAAAAGAACAGCTGGGGCAGAGATCTAAAATGGGAATGCTGATGCCACATTTAAGGAATTAATAAGAAAATAGTAGGAAATCAGGCTGGAGAAGTCAGTGAGGCATCAATAGTGAAGGACCTTCAAGTCTAGGCCAAGTGATTTCAGGACTTTAATAGGCAAAGGGAAACCATTTAACACTTCGTGGCAATAGCTTGTAGTATTTCAGGAGGAAGGCTTTGGCTGCTGCTGCTGTGTGTGTAAGATGGATTAACGGGGGAAAGCCAAAAGGCAGGGAATTCAGCAAAGGGACTTCTGAAAAAAATCCTGGTGTTAAAGGTCTGAAATAGCAGTGGGAATGGGAAGGAAGGGATACAATCTGGGGATCTTTGGAAAAAACAATCGACATGTCTTGATGATGTGTCACTTATACGGAGCAGAGAGAAAGAGGATGATCTTAAAGTTCCCAGCTAGAAAAATGTTTCTATAAACATTTACAATTTTGTTTTTAATAAAGGAAACTTACTCAGAAGACACATTAAGCTTAGATACAGAATAAATGAAGTTAAAGGACAAGCTATTGACAGATTCAATGGAACTATTAATCTAATAGTGAATTCAGAAAAGGAATCCAGGTCTTTTTGTCAACTTCTTCCTGAAGTCACGGACACCTAATGTTCTCTTGGGGACAAAAAGGACAACAAATACTGAGCCTCTTGAGGAAGGATTTTGGAATGAGCCAGCAAGACACTGTCTTATTCATATGTTAAACCCCAATTTGCCCCAAGCCTCCCAAGACATATAGTAAGGAACTACATAAGGTCCAGAGAAAGGCACCTCAGATAACAGACAGAATGGGCCAATAATGAAAACTCTTCCATCCAGCTGAAGGGTCATAATGAGGGTATGAACACAAGTGTTAAATTAATTAGACCTTACATTAGCACAGCACTCATTACTCTGAAATGTAATTTTCTGTCCTTTATTCATTCAATGAAACCTAAGCATCCTATGTTAAGTCCTCTGCAAGAAGGGCACAGAGGGGAAGGAGGCCCAGTTACTCTCTCAAGGAGCTCACTGTCTAGTTTGACCTTTACAACTTTGTATACCCTTATTCCCACTTGGCAATTAAGGAAACTAGGATTGAACTGTGGTACTTTGAGCAAGTTATGTAATCTGTATAAGCCTTAGTTTCCTCAGAGTAGAAAGGGAACAGCAATATCTACTTTGCGTGGACTGAAGATTAAGCATTGTCAAAAGTTCAGAAATAAGCTATAAGGATATATTGCACAGAACAGGGAATACAGCCAATATTTTATAGTAACTATAAATGGAGAATAACAAAAGTTGTGAATCACTAGGTTGTACACATGAAACTTATATAATATTGTAAATTAACTATACCTCAATTTTTTAAAAGTTCAGAAATAGTAGAAGTAAAACATTGGTAAATTAGTAAAAGTTTATTGTGCACACACACACACACAATTTTTGCAAACTGGGAGCACTTAGAACATGGAATGAGGCTCAGAGGTATATTTTTACAAAGTAGCTTATATTGTGAGGAGGCAGTGGCTGTTTATTATTCACAGTGATTAGTTATAATACTAGTTTTCCTACTGATAGGGTATGGATTAAAAGTGGTTGCTTCACATTAATTTTGGGGAACAGTTTAAGTTTCATTTATGATTTTCAGAAGCATTAACAAGAAGTGGCCTAAGTTAAGTTTTGCTTGTTTTACAGAATAAGCTAAATTAAGTTTTACTCATATGAGTAAACTGGTTTGCTCAGGGAACTTTCAAGTCTGGGCTCCATTTGTGTTTGATTTTTAACAATGTCAAAGTACACAGTAGTGCTTAGCTAGATGCCTGGCACAAAGTAAGCATTCATTTAGCCATCGTTATTAAGTGGTGTGCAAGGCATTTACAATGTGTTTATTTACCCCATTTATTTCTTGTCCTACCTCCAAACCTCCTCATATTGCCTCTACTTTGCTTCTCTTTGATCCTGAGCAAACCCTCCTAATAACCTTGGGGCAGCATCTGTCCCAACCACAGTCACTCTAAGCCTTGCTCTAGCCCTGATCTATTTGATTTTCATTCTCTTGTCTCTCCCTTTTCTTATCTCTCATTTTCATCCCTGCCCTTCCCCCTCCTCTCTCCCCAGACTCTTTGCCTCTGGAGTCTAGAAGCTCTGATTAACTGTATGGCTATGGACAGATAAACAAGTCATTTAACTGTTGAGTCTAAGCTTTTACATCTGAAAAATGGGAATAACAACATCTAGTTTATAGGATTGTTTTCGGAGTAGATAAAATAATAAATGTTCAAGTGCTATGTAAATGTACAGCGCCTTACAAGCATTAGTTACCGGCATCTCTCATCTGTATTCACTCCCATTCTTCCTCCCCTTCGGTCCCTGCTTTGTTGCGGGACTAGGAAATTCTTCGCATTGAAGGTTAGGACTTAACTCCAATCGGAGTAAAGATTTGCTGGTTGTTCCCGCCTTCCACACCTAAACGAACCACTCAGAGCGTCCGGAGAGTGGCGCGGTCTCTCTCCACTTGGAGACCACACCTAACAGAGCTTGCACTTTTCTCCGTCCTTGCAAACCTTAGTTTCCTCGCACCCCAAATTCCCGGCCTTGGAGGTGGGATCCTCCTCCTTCCTTGTCTCAATCCCTCAAATTTTGGCGTCGCTCGAGTTGAACGGCGGGAACCGGAAGTGTGCATCAGCGGCTGGTCTCCGGAGAATCGACGCCGGAAGTAGCAGCTGCCACAGGAGGATTCCGCCAGCTTTGATATGGCGGCGATCCCTCCGGACTCCTGGCAGCCGCCCAACGTATACTTGGAGACCAGGTGAGGGTCCGGCCGCTGGGGCTCGGCTGGCGTAGGCGACGCGGAGCCCAGGGTTAGCCGCGGGGCTGGGTTCCTGGCGCTGTTCCTCGGGAGGCCGACCTCCTCTTGGAGCCGCGACCGTGAGGACCGCCGGAGGCCTGAGTGGGGAGCTCCGCCGAGTCGAGCTCCGCCCTGACGCGCGCTGAGACCGTAGCTACAGCGGCCCGCTTGCCCTCCTCTCACCCCTCCGTTCTTTCATTCATTCATTCAACAAGCGTGTATTGAGTCTACAGGTGGGGACATAGGGTCTGAGGGTACAGAGGTGGATAAAACACATACAGCCTTGCCTTAAGAAGCTTTCAGTAGTGAAGGAGACAGATGTGTAAACATTAACGTTGTAAGTAGCACAGTTGTATAACCAGATTATTAGGAGGACACAGGAAGAAGCACATTTATTTCCCCCTATCAAAGGGTGATAATATTGAGCACCAAACAGCTAATGCCATGCCCCTGAGTGTAGCATCACATTTAATTTAATCCCCTTAGCAACTCAAATCGTGTAGGTACTATTTCACTTTCTCTCCAGTTTTAGCAGGAGAAATGCAAAATTGACAGATTAAATGGCTTGATTTAACCCACGTAGCTTGAAAGGGGAACCTCATTTGGAGCCTGTTCTGACTGCTTCAGATATGTTCTTGATTATGTTCTTTAGCCCCATTCATTCCATTGCCTCTTTGGAAAAAAAAATTTAATTGATCTTTCCAAAGTAGGACAAATAACCTTAAATAACTTCTTACTGTAACAATAGTATAAAATTGAAATTTTGTAGTCTGACCTTCAGGATGATTTTTTTAATCTAGCCTTTGCCTACCTCTCTGGCTACATCTGCCATTCTCATCTCAGTAAGCCAAAGTTCAGCCATCATCTCTCTAACGTTATTTTCTTCCCTGTGGTGCTTTCCACCAGAGCACAGTTCTCTCAGGTGCTGCTTTTGCCCACTTTCTTACATGGGAAAATTCTACTTCTTCAGGCCTCAACTTGAAAGTCTGTAATTTCTGGAATCACCTTTTAATTTTTTAAAATTACAAAATAAATAGGAATTTAAATCCAAGCAGCTGTAGAAATGTATAGAATAAGAAGTGAAAGCCACCCTTCTCTGTAAAAACATCATTAATAATTGTTAGATGACCTTCCAGATCTTTTTCTATGTAGATAATAGACATCTCTCTTTTATGTTCTATTTTTAAGCAATAATACGATCATATGATCATACGGTATTTTTTTTTTTCTGTAATTTTCTTTCTCTCACTAGTACATGCAGCCTTCCATAGTATGGATATTTCATATTTTTGTCATCCCCTCTTTGAAGGACATTTAAATTGCTTCTCGTTTTTGTTAGGATGAATACTGGAATGAACAGCCTCACATGTATTGTATCCTTAAGCACTAAGTTTTCCCATAGAATAGAAACTTTGAAGTTGAAATTGCTGCCAAAAAGTACGCACATTTCAAAATTGTGTAGATATTTTCTGATCACCATTCCAAAAAGTTATCCCCTGTATTTTAAAAATATCCACCAGAATGTAGCTTCATGAGAGGAAAAGCACTTAGAACCGTGTCTTGTGCAGAGTAATTGTTAATCCATGTTGAATGTTAGGAGTGTGAAGGATGAATTGCCAGTAGAAAGGCTTCTAAAAAGCTCTGTTCTAGCGCATACCACATGTTTATAGAATGCTTACACCGCTTGGCCCTGGGTATTCAGGCTATCCAGAATTGACTCAATTCTCACATTCTTGGAGCTTAAAATCTAGGTGAGTGATGAAATGGAGGGGAAGGCACCTGTCCTAAGTCTTACTTCCTTTTTCTTAGCAGTACTTCAAGGGGAAAAGCGCTTAGCACACTGGGCAGCTATAAGGGTTAGAAGTAATCAGGTTTTGCCTTTGTTGCACCCTTCCTAAATACACACAAACTATACCTTTTTTTCCCATTGAATTTTTTTTATGAATAGATAGTAGTTTACATGACTCAAAAATATAAACATTTAAAAAAGATATTCACAGAAAACCTTTCTGTCTCTAATTTACCCAGTTTCTACCCCCCACCCAGAAACATGTTTGCATAAATAAATATGAATTCCCAATATTTTAATGTCCAACTTAAAAAAATTACAAATTAAGTGTAAGATTTTTTTCCCCCTAATTTAGGAGTTGGGGTTATATTGGTTTCCAATGATCAGTGATTTCATGTATACAAGGTATTAGAATTTTTGGTTGTCCACGGTTGTTTTGCCTTAAAGAAGTATCAGAAGCCCCTGCATGTTTTACTTAAAAGAGGTTTATGTTATTGGCATTGTGTTGTTTTCCTTTGCTGAGCATGAAATCTGATGGTTATCACAATCTCATAACTTACAAGCTTGAAAATGCAGAGTCCTAGAGCTGGCCCATAATGCTCCTGTCTGTTGTGGACTTGTTCTTGACTGGAGTCTACTGTCCTCTCCCCCTACAGCATGGGAATCATTGTGCTGGAGCTGTACTGGAAGCATGCTCCGAAGACCTGTAAGAACTTTGCTGAACTGGCTCGTCGAGGTTACTACAATGGCACCAAATTCCACAGAATCATCAAAGACTTTATGATCCAGGGAGGTGACCCAACAGGGACAGGTACAGTTAAGTCAGCATTAGTTTCTGTAGTCTCATTCTATCATAACCGGGTATAAGGCAGCCAGGGCCCTCTTCTGCGTACCAGGGAGTAGGTTAGTTGATTCTGGTGACTACTCCTGCCCTTGCTAACACACACTCTCCCCCAGACACACACATGTGGAATTGACCAGAAACCAATTTTGACTTCTGGGCTTTACACAGTTTCTTGTAACTTCCATGTATTTCTTACTAAAAGCAAATAATATTTGCCTGAATTATAGTAATGCATTAGAGTAGTCTGGATAATCAGAAGTAAAGAAGGACATTTGTAATGTTTTGAGGAAAAGAAAATAGTAGATTCTTGATTTGAATTAATCAGTCAAAGAACCCACTATTTATTGAACCCACAAATTGATTCAAATTGCTCAACAAATATTGAGAACCAGCCTTGTGTCAGATATTTTTCTGAGCTCTAGGGATATGGCTGTGAGTGAAAAAAAACAAAAACAAAAAAACTTCCTACTCTCAATAAAGCAGGAAAAGGATGTGGGGATGTGATTTTAGTAGAAACGTCAGGGAACCTCTCTGAGAAGGTGTGATTGGAGCAGGGATCTGAAGGAATTGAAGGAATGAACCTTTTGACTCGGGGAAGAACATTCCTGGTGGAGGGAAGAGTACACCCAGAGGCCATGAGGCAGGAGCCTATGTAGGTGATCATGTAGGACCTTGTAGGGCATGGCAGAGACTTTGAATTTTATTCTGAATAAGATGGGAGCTGTTGGAAGGTTTTGAGCAAACGAGGGACATGATCTGACTTAGGCTTTAAAAAGATCACTCTGGCTGCTGTTTGGAAAATAGATGTAGGGGCAAAAATGAGAGCTGGGAAGCAGTTAGGAGGCGGCTGCTGTTGTCCAGTCTAGACATATGTGGTTGGATAGATTGATAGTAGAGATAGTGTTGAGAAGTGACTGGATTCAGGTTATGTTTTGATAGAAGTGGAGTCAATGGGATTTGTTGAGGTTGGGTTGGGGTAGGGGTAAGCGTGTGAGAGAGAGAGAGATGGTCAAGGATGACTTCAAGGTTTTTGACTTGAATTTAGTGAAATGGGGAAGGCTGAGAGAAGAGCATATTTGGAAGGGGAACATCAAGAATTTGGTTTTGGACACATTACATTTGAAATACTTGTCAGATCTTCCATTAGATATTTTGAGTAAATTATGAGATGTGAGTGTGTAGGTCATGGAAAGGTCTGGGATGGAGGTATGAATTTGGGTGGGATTTATTAGTGAAATTGGTACATGACAACATTTCTAAGTTTCACGGCCCCTTGCTTCTCAGTCTGCATTTTCTCTGCTAATTCCTACTCCTGCTCTTTTGCCTTTAAATAAACTTGGTTCTTTCTGTGACAGTCTGTTTTCAGTCTTTTTCTTCTTTGTTGTTCCCAGTTGTCCTTTATCCTTTATGACCAAGAGGCATTCAGTTTTTTTCAATATATATGGACACGTTTTAAAATACAGAATATAGAAAAAAGTTCAAGAAAGACCAAAAAAAAAAAAAAATCACTCATAAGTATACCTCCTAAAGATTCCTAAGTATCATCAACTATTCTGCCAATATCCTACCTCTAGAATAATGGTGGCCATTATTCTAGACATCTTTTTTTTCAGATACCTATTAAAAGGATGGATAACCAGCTAGATGGAAATAATGTCATGCTATGTCATTCATGTTATTGTTTTTAAAACAAAAAGTGTTGTATTTAATTTTGTATATTTAATGGGTAAATTGACTTCCTGCTATGAAAGATAAAGAAATTAGTACTTAAATTTCTACCCATTCCTTTTGTTTAGGAAAAGTTTGGTTTTGCCTGCCTACTGTGTTAGGGAAAAACCAGTTCTTCCCTCTTGAGTTTCTCCTTTACATGCTCACACAGTACATTTCACTTCTGACACTTCTGGTCACCAAATGTATAGAAGTGTTTTTACCCACAAACAATTCCCTGAGACACCAGCTGGGTTTGATTAATTTGCTAGAGCAGGTCACAGAACTCAGGGAAACCTAAATACTTACTTTCGTTTACCAATTTATTAAAGGATATGGTAAAGTGTACAAATGAACGGAGATGCTTCAGGTTAGGTCTGGGAGGGTGCCAAGAATAGAACTTCTGTTGCCATGGAGTTGGGGTGTATCACCCTCCCTGTGTGGATGTGTTTGTCCGCTTTGAAACTCTACAGCCCTATACTGTTGGGATTTTATGGAGGCTTCCTTGTGTAGGCATGATCCATTTTAGCTCCATTTCTGGCCCTTCTCCCCTCCTTCCCTCTTTGGAGAAGGGCATGAGGCAGGCACTCAAGATTCCAATCTTCTGATCATGCCTTGATCTTCCTGATGACCAGCCCCCATCCAGGAGTCCACTCAGAGTCACCTCATTAGAATAAAAGATGCTCCTAGTGCTCTATCACTTAGGAATTGATAAGGTTTTCAGGAGCCCTGTGTGAGGGATAGGGTCAAAGACAAAATATTAGAACAAAAGATACTCCTAGTGTTCTTATCACTTAGGAAATTATAAGCATTTTAGAGGCTCTGTGTTAGGAACCAGGGGCAGTTTATATATATATATAAAATCATTTTTTTCCCTATTATCTTGCACCTGTCCTCTCTCCCTTGCTCCCAATTTTTTGTTGTTACTTTATTTTTCCTTATCAGAGTTTATAGCATTTTCCATTCTACACCCATGAGCCCCTCAGCTACAGTGTGAGTTCTATGGTTCAGAGGGTTCGGTGCTCACCACTAGGCTTTTCTGTTCATCAGTTCTAGAGGGCAGAATTTCTTGTTGAGTGGTTTTTATTGCAAGGGCTGGAGGATGTTAATTTTCAAACTCAACCATGTTTGAGAATTTCTGCCTGTTACCCTTATAGTTGAAAAAGACCAACTGGGTATACTGTTCTTGGGCCAGACTAATTCCCTCAGATCTTTTTAGACATTTCTGCTCCATTGCCTTCTGATTTTGAACATGGCTTTGGAGAATATTGAAGCCAGATTTACTTCTTCCTTCAATTCAGGGAAAATTTTTTTATTTGTATTTCTGAATATTTCTCTGTTATACTTAACGGATTTTCTATTTCAGGAAATAGTTATTCTTTGTTTCATCACCTTTGTCTTCCATATATCTGTCACATTTCTTTTGAGTAAGTGAGGTGATGGTTTTCTATTTTTTCCTGCATCCGTTGAAATAATCTCAGACCTTTACTCTGTGCCTTATTCAATTTTGAGTCATGTCTATTCTGTTCTTTGCTGCTTTTATTTATTTATTAGTGCTGTCTTGGTGTCATTTGACTCTCAATCTGTTTCCTTAACTCTGCAATCTTTTCACCTTATTCCACTGATTTATTATCCTGTCTTTGAGCTCTTGTTTTCTTGGATTCTTATTTCTATTGAAGCATCTGTAGCTTGAAACAGCCACAGAAAAGCCCTTCTTGGATATATTTTCTCTCTTTCTTTCTTTCCATTTGTTGTGTATGTTTGCATAGTCTCCGTGCCATTTCTTGTCATCTTATCCACTCTTAGTGTTGGCTTTACCTTTTATTTGCTCGGGTACAGTGCAAGTGAATTGTCTTTGTCACTCTCCCTGCCTGTGTGGGGGCCAGTTATCTTCCCCATCCCAAATGCTGGGTTGCTTTCTCTCCATTTTATTCTATCCTGACAAGGGTGTGGGAGAAAACACCAGCTCAGCTCATGCTGAGTGAGCTCCTGTGGGAGGGCTAGCTTCTGTTCTGTTTTCCCAGACTCCATTAAAGCCATGTCCCAGGGCCCCTTCCCCTGCTGGTGGTGTCCCTCTACCCCAACCTCAAGCCCTGGGTAGCTCTTGAGTTTAGCGGTAGCAGAGGAAAAATATCCTCATACCTTTTTTTCATTTTCACCTGGATTTCTATAAAAGAAGACATATTAATGAGAGAAAAGCATACAGGTTTACTTAATATAAGGTCTACATGACATCAGAGCCTTTAAAAGGAAATGAGGACCTGAAGAAGGGGTTACCCTGAGCATTTTTATGCCAGGTTTGATGAAGAGTGGGAAGTCGTGGGAAAATATGATAGAACAAAAGGGGTATGAGTATGAGCTCAGTGTAGTAAAACTAGAGAGACTTAGCAAGGCTTGTTCATTCATATTCCTCCTGGTGTCCCTCTGTCTTGAAGGTGGGGATGTTCCTTTCCTCTGGGTATATGGAGGGCACCTACCACATGAGGGTCTTATGATCACTTCAGGAGAAGGTCAGAAAATCCTTCCTGCACCTGCCGTTTCTCAGATTCCTTCAACTTGAAATACTCACATGCCACAGTTCCCTGTTTTAGAGCAGCACATCCTGGTCCCATTATGGCCCAGTGCTCCTCCACCCCACTAAGTTGGCCAGTGCTGTTAGCCTGACCTGCCACTCCTGAGCACCTGTGGTGTGTGGGCTTCTGCCTTCAAGGGCTTCTCCTTAACTTTTTCAGGGCTGTTCACCCACTCTCCTTGTTGGCTTCTCAGAATTGGAGGGTATTTGTGAGAATTCTCTGGGTGACACTCCTTTCCTGATTACTACTTTTAGGGAGTGCAGGCAGAAGAAATCCCTTATTTCTTCCCTTGACTGACTTTTCAGAATCTTTGGAATAAGTTTGTCTCCCTTTTGTTGTTTGGTTGTTTCTGATAAATTTTTGGCTTTGAAAGAAATTGAATTTTTTGTGTTTGCTTCATCAAGTATTAGGGGAGGCAGAGTCTAGTTCTGCTTCATTCCATTTTATTTTTCTGAAAATGTCCTGTCAACACTTTGATGTACTTCTTTCCTGTCTTCTTCCTCTCTCATTGTTGGTATGAGATAAAATTTTAATTCATAACACCAGTGACCTGAGAGAGTCCTTGATTAGTGTATGAGAATTGGAAGTGACTCAGATATGAGAACTCATGTCAGAGCTTCCCTGTATTTTTGTAGTTAGTTTGCAGCCTTTCATAATGTCACATTTCCATGATGTAATTTTAATGAAATTGAATTACTCAAAAGATTTCCAAATAATTGCATTCAGCCTCAAGTGTAATGAGTGATTGAGCCAAGCCTACTGGCAGGCCTGTTGTGGAAGGCAAACAGGAGTTAGGCCCTTCTGGATCACTAGTATGGGCTTCTAGCTGATTAGGTAACACAGTTTTTGCTGAATATCTCAGATAAACAGCATGTGGTATCCTGGGCTCTTCAGCAGGTTGATGCATCATATCCATCCCCAGCTGTCCCTCAGTCTTACTACTCTGGAACTATTCTTTCCATGGTCTTTCTGATACACCTTTGCCAGATATTTTCTCAATTCAAATATCTTTGACTTCCTGCTTCATTTTAATCCATTTTTCTTCTTTTAAGTTTCCTTTATTGTAATAACTATGCTGGCTCTTTCCTCAGCCCTCTGGATATCTTTTATCTGTTTCTACTAACTTCTTCTCTTTCTCCCCTTCCTATGAGACATGGCATCCTATCAAGCTCTTCCTTTCACTTCTTGCTTTGCACTTAGCTGCCGTGATTGTGGTGATTAATTACATGCTGATTATGCTATGCATCATCCTCACTCTGGTTTCATCTCTCCTCTTAGAAGCCCCAGGAACACCTGAAATTTAATGTGTTGAACAGCAAGCGCATTGTTAATTTTATGCATTTGGTGAATATTTGCTAAGAATCTCCTGGGTATCCAGTGCTATTCTAAGGCCTGTCAGGAGTATTTAAGCGTTAGAAACCAAGGCATTTTTCTTTTCCTTGCAGAGCTCCCTGCCCTACCAGGAAGACAAGGTATTCATTATAAGAAACGACTCGTTAGTAATAATATAATAAATATGCAAATACATGGAGGTACTCTATGAATTATGTATATAACATAGATTGGAATAATTTATAATAAGAGGAAAAGTACAATGGAGTGGGATTACAGAATGGGATGGTGGCATATTTTGAGGTGGGCCTTGAAGGAAATGTAGAATTTTAACTCTTGAGAGGACAGGGAAGGGCATTTTAGATTTAGAAAGAAAAATGAGTACAGAGCAGAGACACAAATGACAGAGGCATGTAGGGTGTAAAGGAATGCCCACCACACCAGGTGTCGTGTCTCACTCTGGACTGACTCTGTGACATAACCCAACCAGCTTTTCCTGCCCAGAACAAATGCATAAAATGTGATTGCTAAGGCCACCAAACTGCGTGTTTAGGGGATGGTAAAGGAGGAGCAGTTTGAGGCAGTGTGTGCAGAGTAGTAGGAGACAGCATGGGGCCAGTTCATAGAGGCTCCCAGATAGGAGTTCAGGTTTGATCTAACGTCATTCAGAGACTATTTGGGACTCTTGAGTCTGGGCTAAGAAAAATATGAGGACATTTAATCCAGCCATGGTATATGCCAATGTAATGTAGCATCGAGGTGAACAGAGAGTTTTGAAGCTCACTGGGCTTGAAGTTGGTTCTTGGCTTCACATGAATATTTATTAGATGTAGATAAGTTGTATAACCTTCCTGAACCTTCTTATCTATAAATGGGGAATGTGGTTATAAGCGCCTCATGGGTTTGTTGTGAGTAGTAAACGAGTAGGTGTTTGTAAAATGGTCAGCACAGGCTTGACACAAAATAGGAGCTCAAAAAAATGTGGTTGTTTATTATTTATTTTGGTTGTTAATCAATTTAGCAAATGTCTGTTAGACTCATGCCATAGTCCAGGCGTTGTTCTAAGAGCTGGAGATATAATAATGAATAAGAAAGCCCTGTGGCACTCTTATTGTAATGTGAGAGAGACAGTGAAGAAATAGATACATAATATACTGTCCGGTCATGCATGACAAATGATATGGAAAAAATAATATATAAGGGGATAGAGCAGGGATTCTCAGCTTTGGCAGTATTGATATTTTGGGCTGGGTGATTCTTTGTTGTGGGGGCTGTCCTGTGCATTGTAAGATGTTTAGCTGCAGCTCTGACCTCTACCTCCTAGCTGCCAGTTGAAACTCTCAGAAGAACTCAAGAACTCTCTTTTGACAACCAAAAATGTCTTCACTTATTGTTCAGTGTCCCCAGGGGGACAGAGTCACCCCTAGTTGAGAATCACTGGGATGGAGAGTGAAGGAAGTGCTTTTTGGATAGTGTGATTAGGGGAGACCTCTCTGATAAGGAGGCATTTGAGCAGATCTCTGAATAAACTGAAATTGTGAGTCATGAGACTGTCAGGGGCAAGGACAATACAGAGGGAACAGCAATCAGAGGTCCTAGACGAGAATGTGCTCTGCCAGTATGGCCAGAGCAGGTGAGTGAAGGGGAGAGTGGCAGGAGGTATGAGAGCACCAGATCATGGAAACTCTTGTAAGTTGTGGTGAAGACTTTGGATTTTGTCCTAAGTGAGATGAAGTGTCACTGGAGGATTTTGAGCGGAGGACTGCCATGATGAGACTTGTTTTAAAAGGATCTCTGTGGCTTCCACGTGGTGAAGAGACTGGTACGGAAAGTGGGAGGCAAAGCTGGAAACAGGGAACACCAACTAGAAGCTTTCGTTGTTAAAGCTAGAGTTTGTTGTAGTTTGGACTACAGTGACAGTGGTTCTATTGGTTCTGATCCTCCTGGAAGCATGTGCCAAGACACAGTTAGATATTCAAGAGATTTACTGGGGTAACACCTGTGAAAGATAAAGTGGTGAGGGAGCAAAGGTTGGAAGGGGAAGTATCCACACATCAGTGCAGGTCTAACCCCTGTGAAAGAGAAGAGGAGAAGGAGCCAGTGGGGGAAGATGAAGAGCTGCCAGTAAGGTGGGACTTCAAGAAGGGTGACCTTAGCTGTCAGGAGCTGCTCGTGGATCAGGCAAGGTGATACCTGAGGATTGAGCATTGGATTTAACAACGTGGTGATACAGATGACTTTGACAAGAGCAGTTTCAGTGGAGTGGTGAGGGCAAACATCTGAATGGAGAGCATTCAAGAGGCAGGAGAAGAAGCGGAATGAAGTTTTCCTGGGAATGGATGCAGAGAAATAGCAGGATACTTGGAGACAAAGTGGGTTGTTTTTTTTTTTTTTTTCCAAAATGGGAAATAGTAATACCATATTTTTATGCTGATAAGAATGATCCAGCAGAAAGAAAAATTGATGCAGGAGAGGGGAAAATTGTAGTTGTAAAGTTCCTTAAAGGTGAGTGGGATTGATTAGTATGTGGTGATGGGATAGCCATTTGAACAAGTTACTTATACAGCATATTAATAAGGGAAGAAGGAAGGTAAGTGGGTAGAAATGTAGGGAGGAAAGTGGATTTGGTGGTGAGAAGATGTGAGAGTTCTCTTCCTTTTTCTCAGTGACATAAGAAGCAAAGCTATCCCCAGAGAGCAAGGAGCAGCGAGGGAGTGGTAGAGGTTTGAAGACAGAGGGACTGGGATAAACGCAGGCAGCCTGGCTCCCCAGGTGGACTATTGGTCATGACCTACAGTAGCCTTTCGTGGAAAATACTCATGTTATTTCTGTTAAAGGGGGCTCATCATCACTGATACTACTGTGTTTGCTTCATGTTATACACTACATGGTTTCCATACATTGTCTCATTTGATTCTCATAATAGTCCTATGAGACATGGGTACTACTGCTATTCCTACTTTACAGTCAAGGAACTGGTGCTTAGAGAGGGTAAGTATCTTGCTTAAGTGGTGGAGTGGGACTGAAATTTAGATCTCTCTGACCCCAAAGGCAAGTGAGAAAGAGGGAACTCCTGTCTTAAGAACTACAGAGCTTCCTGGAGAACCATAGTCTGTTTCCTGTGTTAGATTTGGTACCATTTGCCCTGGTAATTCAGTAGCAGCTCCACTAGTCAGTTCCCCTTTCCTACTGTTACTAACAAAGTGATTGTATCAATTTGGGATGCTTTTGGCTACAAGTAGCAGAAAACTCAACCACAGAGGCTTAAACAAAGAGAGCTTTTGTTTTTCTCACAGAACAAAATGTCTGGAGGTAAGCAGTTGCAGGCATTAATTCAGCTGCCCAGCAAAGTTGTTAGGGACCCAGGCTTGCTATGTCTTTCCACTCCATTGTTCTCACTGTGTTGGCCTTTGATCTCAAACTTCTCTTATGATTGTAGGATGGCTGCTACTCCTGACATCACCTCTGCTTTCAAAGAAGGAAGATGAGGAAAGAGCTATGGGTGAAAGACAAAGGAGTCTGTTTGTGCCTTCTTATCAGAAAAAGAAACTATTTGCAAAAGCATTAACTTCACAAAGGATTAGTATCCAGAATAACCCAAATATATAATATGTATGAATTTTAAAACATCAGACCACTCAGTAGAGAAGTGGTTGTTGACAGGGGAGGAAAGCAAAATAGCCAGTGAACATGCAATCATGCACAACTTCAGGGAAACGGAACACCACAAGAGATCTGACACCTTTCAGACTGACAGATGTTAGAAAGCCTGGCAAAAGGACCTAGATCTGTAAGAGTGAAAGTGAGGGCATTGTGGGTGGGGGTGCGCATTGGTACCACTTCTGGCAAAATATTCTGGGAAATCTAGCTAATGGTGAAATGTTCATAAACTGTGAGCCTGCATATCCCCCATGAGATATAGTTTCTTAGAGCTCCTGCACTTGAGTTTGGGAGGCAGTGTAAGCATGGTTTATGATAGCCAAAATATCCATCACAAGGAGAAAAGATAAGATTGTATTGTAATCATACAGCAGAATAAATACTACAGAGAGCTGCATGGGACAAAATGGATGAATATCCCTTATAATGGTGAACAAAAAAAAGCTAGTTGCAGAAGAATACATTGTGTATAATAATACCATTTATATAAACCCCAAAACATGCAAAACAATTAATACTTTTTTTTAGGGATGCATACATATGTAATAGAAAAGAAAATGCACAGAAACGACAAACTCCTGATCAGAATGGTGGTTACCTGAGAGGAAAATATGATCCTTCGAAGCAATTGTTAGCTCTTGGGAGAGTGGCGGAGTCAGGAAGGGATGTAGAGGTGTGTGTGTCTGGGGTCTTCAGCTGGATTGGCCACAATTTATTTCTTGAGGGGAGGGTGCACAGTTGTTTGTCATATTACTCTTTGTATCTTTTAATGTCTGAAATATTCAGCATATCAGGAGAGGATGAAAAAGTAAAAGAAGTTTGAGGATAGAGTTTAGAAAACAGGCCTGTGCCTGTCTCCATTGTATCTATACTAGCAGAGGCACACAGCATATTTTTTACTGCAGTTTCCCAGTTGTTGGCTTTATAAGTGATCATTGGCATCTGTGTCACCTGCTTTGCACCAGAGAACTCTTTAATCACTCCCTGTCCCCCTACCATTTTTCCCCTATTCCACATGCCCAAAGGAATGTTTTGATTGGAATTATTTGTCTTTCTGACATTTTGCTGCAAACCCTACTGAGTTGAATTAGGTTATGAAATGATAACATATTATGAGTAAATGGTGCCTTAGAGGCCCAAACTACTTGCAGTTGGTCAGACTATGCCTAGTGAGTAAAAAAGGGCCTCCATGCCCTTTCCTTTCATCTCCTGATTATTTAAAACCCCAGACTTCTAAAACCCCAGTCGAGTGACTCTTGACTGGCCTATCCTGTAATCCTCTTTCTGTTTATGGTGCCATTTATGTGATGGGTTTCAGTTCCTAGAGGGCAGGGGTCTTGAGGTTCTGGCAGACCTTGGCTTGCAAGAATCGTACTTCCAAGACTAAGCCTGTGGACTGACAGCACACTTCTGAATTTCATCCTCAGCGTGCTCACTCTCTAAAGGCCTGGGTGTAGGGCTTGACCTTGGTTTGCCCCCACAGCCCTCTCTGTCCTGTCTCATCTTCAGCCCTAGCACTTCCACTAACCACCCCCTACCCAGGCTCAGGCAGGAACCTTGACTCTAGTCAGAGGGAACATATTAGTTATATAATTGCTATTTGGAGGTACACTGGCAAGTTGGAATTTTTGGAATGGATTTTTTACATAGTTTGGTGCTCAGTAATTTTCCAGAAGGATAGGTAGCCGGGGCCAGGTGGGAGGTTTCCCCAAGTCTGTTAGGATTCATCCCCATTCCTCTTTGCATGAAAACAGTGTTTTCTTCCTGAACCGGGGGCAGTGACAGGCTCCCTGTGGTGGAGCATCCTAAAAGATAAAGCAAAGGATTTTTTTACCTTGGAAACACCTTACCCAGGCCCAGGGGCCTCTGGGGGTGGACATGGTGCTTTAACATGCTACTTTCACAGCAGGCTGTAAAAGGAGGTGAGCTCTAGGCTGTTCCCTGGCTGCCAGGCAAGCACAGTGCTAATAAATCCAGTGTTCACTTTGTTCCAGGCTGTTTTGTCTTGGCTGGTCAATTTAGAGAAACCAAACTAGTTCAACAAGGCATATGGTTGACTAAATAATAGATTAGGAGAGTTATCTCCTGTTAGGACATATTTTTCCTGTGGGAAAATCATATTTAGCATATTTTTCTCTAACAACAAAACCTGGGTTTTTGGCACAGCAGGAGTGTGGATTCTTGTGGACATAATATAAATAACATGTGGTGGGGATGTTGCAAACAAAACATTCCCAATGCCGTGTTTCTTTTTATTCGTCTTACAGTACACTCCCCCTCCTCTCAATGAATTCTGCCTACCGTTACATTATTCTTCCTGCCACATTGCCACTTACCACTATCCCTGTTTCTCCTTAAGCTAGATATCTATGACTTAAATGAATTTTATTTTCCTTCATTTGGGTTAAGATGAAGCAAAATAAATAGCAAACATCAAATAGGTTTTGATTCTTATGCCATCTCTGATCCATTAAAACTAGTTGCCTGGAGTTCTGGGTTGGTAAGAATTCTGAGGCCAATGTAAGCTCAGCAGGGAAGAATGCTGATTGATTAGCGATGTCTGTGGTGTGTGCAGGGTTAGGGCTTCGGGCACTCCTATCTAAAGCACTCATAAACATGTGAAAAATTAAGAGACTGCTTAACACATCTCCAGCTATGAATAGTGGTTATTTGTAGATGGTTAGATTACAGGGGACTTTAATGTTCCTTTGATAATGTTCTATGTTTTCTACATTTTTGACAGTGAACGTGTATTACTTTAATAAGCAGGAAAAAATCACTCAGCATTATTTTGAAAAGAAACATCTTAACTAAATGAAACCAGTGATTTGAAAGTGCTCTGTCAGTGCTTGATTCTGCTGCTGGGCTGTGTAGTTAAAATGTACTTATTAGCAGAGGTCTTACTGCCTTTTCCTTTCCTGAACTCCAAAAAAAAATACTTTGACCCTGGGCCATGGCTCTTAGTGTGAGGTTGAATGTAGGACTGGCTGATTGGTTTCTCATCTTCTAACTGGCAGGTCGAGGTGGTGCATCTATCTATGGCAAGCAATTTGAAGATGAACTTCATCCAGACTTGAAATTCACGGGTACGTGTATATTCTGGGTAGACTGGGTAGGAAAAGGGAATGGGTTTTAAAAGCTCATTCTTTTGGCTGTGATTCAAGGTGAATGCCTGACACCGTGGCATGGTGCCCTGTAGCTACCCAGCTGAGGCGCCACAAAGAGCCGTGGCAGATGAGAGAAAGCAGCGCCTCTCAGAATCCCGAGAGAGTCAGAGTGCTGATCTGAGTGATCTCGACTCTAACTACCTGTTGAATGCTGCTGCTATAAACCATAAGAAAGCAAAAGCTTTCTCAAAGAAACAGAGGAGACCTTCCTGGATTTTTGAGGGGAATTAGGAACATGGTCCAGTGGTTAGTGGGTATCATAATGGATAGAAGCTAAGGAGTAGCTGAAAACAAGGAAGATGAGGACATCAGGGTAGTGGGGTAGTTAACCTTTGTGCTTCGGCAGAGAGACTGCCCTGAGGGGAAGGTTATCAGGTCAGTGGTTGGTGATAGAGGCCAGAACAAAATCTGGCTTCCTTTTATTTCTAGGCTGGTGTAGAGCTCCAGCCTGGGGCTCTGAGGGTTATTTATACTCTTTTCTCTCTTTCTTTTTCCCTCCAGGGGCTGGAATTCTTGCAATGGCCAATGCAGGGCCAGATACCAACGGTAGCCAGTTCTTTGTGACCCTAGCTCCCACCCAGTGGCTTGACGGGAAACATACCATTTTTGGCCGTGTGTGCCAGGGTATAGGAATGGTGAATCGAGTAGGAATGGTGGAAACAAACTCCCAAGACCGCCCCGTGGACGATGTGAAGATCATTAAGGCATACCCTTCTGGGTAGACTTGCTGCTCTCTTGGGCACACCCAGGTCTTCTGAGATGACCCCAGCGAACCAAATTCCAGATGACCTAGAATGACACGTAACTCTAAACTTCATTTTGGCCTTGCAGATCGTGGCGCTGAGGAGGCCTGGGGTCTTGGGTGAGTTAGAGATGGAAGTGTATTTTAATAGGATACTTCTTTTGTGGTCCCCAGTGCCTGCGTTAACAGAGCATTTGCAGAGATGTCCATTTATGATCCTTCACGGGTTACTGCTCACTGCAAATGACTCATACTGCTCCTTCTTGTGGTATCTGCTCTGTGTACTTGAAACTAAGTGAAGCCAACTCTGTCATTCCGTAGTGCCTAATCAACCTCTTCTTGTGGAAATTTATATTCTGGTCTACACTGCAGTGTTTGGTGGCTGACAGCCACAGAATTCGAAACAAGTAGTGTCTATCAGCTGTCTTAACTGTGTGCGCCCCCCGTTTCAGTCTCTTGCATTTATTCTTCCAGGGGTTGTATGCATCTCTATATATTTTCCCTCTCAAAACCAGAACATCAACACTGCTGTTTCTGGCACTTAGACATCCCACGCAAAGCCACATTGAATTTTTGCCAAATGAAAAATGCATCCAACAATCAAGTTTCTAAGAAGGTGTCAAGTGGGGAATGATAATGTGTAATAATCGAGAAATGAATTTATTAAAAAGAAGCAGAAGCATTGACCATTTTTTTCCCTAGGAAGGAGTAGAAATCTGTAGTGAGCATAAGGGCAGACTATGAATTCTCCTTAAAAAGCAGTATTCTCATAAAGGAGAAGCACCACTTGAATTTTTTAAATCTAAGACTTTAAAGAAACTAGATAAGAGATTTTATATGGGTTTTTTTTTAATTTTTCTGATTTTTTAGGGAGGGGGTGGTTAGAGAAAGGAAGTTAATACCTATGTAATATGTAGAAAATTCCAAAATAAAATGCCATTGATGGCTGAAATCACTGCTGTGGTCTGATTTTAAATATTTTAGGGGTAATTAGTTTTATTATTTATTTTTAGAGAAGGTATTGGGGATTGAACCCAGGACCTAGTGCATGCCAAGCATGCACTCTACCACTTGAGCTGTAGCCTCCCCCTGTTTTTAAATATTGTAGGAGGTTCTGATAGCCATTTTAACCTCTGAACCATCTCAAGTAGTGTTGCAGGGCTCATTTTCAAATTTTCACACCATTTTAGGTTTGTGGGTCTCCAGTGGGCTTCTTCCATTCAAGAGCAGGTTTGACTTTTAAAAGGCAGTATCAAAAAATAAATAAATAAATAAAAGGCAGTACCAAAGAAAGAAGTTAAGTGACAATTGATTAACATTTCTCAGTGAGGGGAAAGCCGCTATAGATTAACCAGATGGATGTGCTGAGAGACTGGAACCATTTCCTGAACTTGCAAGAGATATGCCTGCATGTCATTATGGGCCCAGAGGCAATATATGTTGTGGTGTTTGCTTTCTTAAATGAGTTATCTCCTTGATTGAAAAGGAGATTGTAGATTAATGTTCCTTCTTACCACTCTACACATTTTGGAAATGGTGATTTACTTTATGGAATGGCCAAACAAGATTCTGTTCTCCAAGCCTTCCTCATATTCAGCCTCTTTCTCCATTCTTCTCTCTTTTTCCCTAACAACAAAAAAGCAAAACCTAATAACAAACTATGTAAATGATTTGTAACTTCCCAGAGATAGTTTTGAGGTGCAAAGTCCTGGTCTGAGAAAGTAGAAATACATTTCCTTCAGCCTGGACTGGGTGGACATAGTTGGATCCCCCTCTAGGAGCAAGGAGTAAGACACCCCTTGACTCACCTCTCAGAATTATAATCCTGAAAATCCCTTTCACCCAGGTCATGGGAGTGGTATAAATGTATTATTGCTACTTTGAGAAGCAAAGAAGGTTGTGAGCCACACAGGCACAGTTCCTTGTTTCTAGATAAGTACACCAAATGTATGCCAAAGTGATCATACATGCAAGCATATGCCAGTTTTCATAAAGGATGTCACCTCAAAGAGTAAAACTTGAATTGCTTCGCAATTTCTAGTGATTCTGCCAGTTAGCCAGAGATGTAAAAATTCTCGATTCTTTATAAAGGGAGCTTGCGTAAAAGGAATCCTGGTGGATCCTTTTGTTATATGAGTGCCCATACTCTCTCAGGGTAAGTACGATTAGGACAAGTCTCATAAAAGTGGGATGTGCTTGGGCACAGATAGCTTATTGCAGTCACAGCTCAAATAGATCAGTGGCTTATACAATGAGTTTGTAACTTAGATGGAGATTAATGAAGGTAGGTTGTGGGACCATCAGAGCTAATCAAGGAGTAGGAAAGATACAGTTTTGGTGGGAAGGGTAGGAGAGTCTGGACTTTTTGGAGAAGGCTTGAAGTTGAAAGTAGATAAGCCAATGAAAGAAGCTTTCAAATGAGTGCCCATGGGTTGGGTAAGAAGTTTGGTTCCCAGACTGTAAAGTGCATGGCCCCCAAGTACCCTAGCCCAGGGCTTCTCACACTTTGCCTACACAAGAATCACTGGGGAGCCTGCTAGAAAGCAGAGCCAGATTCAGCATCCAGCCAGAGATTCTGTTTCTAACCAGCTCCCAGAAGAAGGTGACTGCTGGTCCAGACTGTTGGTCAGTAACACTGAGTTAGTGAGATCCTAGAGTTCAAGTTTGTCCAACAGGAAATTGGTGGAGGTGGTTCCTAAGAGCACAGAGGAGTCAGGACCATAACCTTTTCTTCTGCCTCCTAGACCAGTCTTGGAAGAGTGAAGGGATTTAAAGCATAGGATGAACTTTATCAGCTTTTGACTTTGACTGCTAAGATGAAGCTTTAAGAAACAGTGCCCTTCTGCCTTCCATTCCCACTTTAATACACCATGGACATCAGACCATGTGTGACACAGATCCTATGTGGGCACCAGGGTGCGTAAGATGATATGGTTTAGTAGACATCACAGAAATGCAGAGGAGGCATCAGCAATTATGATATTGAAGGAAAAGGGCTCTGTAACCAAACTGTCAGAATTCAGAACCCAGCTTCACTGCTTAGCAGCAGTGTGATGAGTTAGTTTTTTAATCTCAGTTCCTTAGTTTCCTCAACTATAAAATGAGGATAACGGTCCTAACCTCATAAGGCTATTGTGAAGATTAAACGAGCTAGAGCAGGTATTTAGATCAGGGACTAGCATTTAGGAAACAGCTGTTGTTATTACCTGTGGCCCTTGAAGCCACCACTTACCTCTCCTGCCTCTTCATCCCAGTGTTTCAGTGGCCTGTCCTTGCACACTTATTCCTCCCACTGGGCTCGCCTCTGAGAGCAAAAGCCCTTGTCTTATTCCCCTCTGGGAGTCCCCTCAGCACCTTATGCAGTTCTTTGAGGTTATTGCTGAATGAATCAAATTTTAAAAATGTTCTCTGTCAGGAAAAGATTGAGATCCATTTGTAGGAATAGCTTTACCCCAAGTCTCCAAGCCCTGGCTTTAGCTGGTATGGCAGCAAAGCCTTTCCACTAAGCCCTCTGGAAGTCCTCAGCTTGATTTATTTTTGGATTGTGTTTCCAGAATATGTCAAAATAGCTTTCCCTGCACAAGTGAAATGATTCCTACCAATCTGAGCCGTGACTGTGGCCCCTTCTGGCACTACATTCTTGCGACGTGTGGAGGAGGAAACGTTGAAAAGCACATTTGTTTAAGTGACGGAGTTTACTGCCTACAAAGCACTTCATGGCCTTGGAGCCCTGTTGCCTATAGAGCAGATTACTATTCTTAAGGTAAATATGAGGATAAGGGATCTTCCAGTAACATTTTTTTTTTTAACAGATGAAAGAGAAGCAAAGTGTAGGGGAAGAAAACATGTTAGTGTCTCATTCTAAGGCCAGCTTGATCTGATTTTGATATTGAGTCCTTGTTCTTCCAGATAGGTAATTCATGATCCCTAATTGCATGTGAAACCACAGATGACCAGTATGGGGCAAAGGTTTGTGGACAGTGAGATGTCAGCTTTTGTGTGACCTTGGATGACTCCCTTTACCTCTGGAATTCAGCTTCCTCATCAAGCGAAGATCAGAACTAGGTCTCTATTAGCCCTCAATTTCTGAATCTAGGTCATTCTGAGAAGATTCCTTTAGCTGCCAAGTTTCCATTTAGCATGCTGTTTTGGAAATTTGCCACTAGAGGCCACTGTGAATACAGTTTAGTCTTGCAGCTTCTTCAAAAGGCAGAAGCCTACCAATGCCTTTCATGATTCTAAGCCAGGCCTGCCATCCCTTGGATGTGGAAGGCCAGCAACTGTGGAGACTGCATGGGACCAGAGTTGAGAGATCAGCCTGGCACTGAACAGGTCTAGGAAGGCACTCTTTTGGCACAGGCCTGCCAGCCCTCTTTCTTGCTTCCTTGACTAGATGGAGAAGCCCTCTGTATGGCAGGGTTGGGTGAGGCCCTATGCCTGGGGCCCAATTCCCTCTTAGCCACTTAATATTCCACTTTACAGTCGAATTTATTCATTCAGCAAGTAATTTTGGAGCCCCTCTTTTGGGCCCAGCAGTAGCAAATGTTTTTGTAGAATCAGAGTCAACCAGAAGGAACCTTAGAAGAAAACAAAAAGCTATTGTTGCCCTTTCTCTATTCTGTGGTTTGTGGAAACTTCTTTTATGTATTTTTCTCTTAATCCCCAAAACCATCCTCTGAGATTGGCATTATGATCCCCACTTGCACACAAGAAGACTGAGGACCAAAGGCACGTAGTACAAAACTGTGTACAGGGGGAATGAATGGATGGAGTAAAGGGCCCAGGGTTGCATGGTTAGTAAAAGGCAGGGCTAGGGCATGAACTTAGGAACTTCTGATCCCAAGGTCAGCCCTTTTATCTCCACCTTTGACATACAGAGAAGGAGGATGAGGTGCAGAAAAAGAATGATCTGGTTGCAGGACAGGGGCTAGGACCTGAATCTCCTACCTTGCAGGCTGGGCTGTCCAATCTGACCGCTCCACCCTAGAGCATCCCCAGGCCCCAGCCTTAGCTGTCTCCAAGTTTCTTCCAAGCAGAGCCTGCACCAGGCCCATCAAGGCACAGCAGGAAGGAGAGGAGGGAGGGATGGAGCACAAATGGCCCTAATCAGTGTGTTTATTGGATCATAACTGTTAGCCCCACCACTCAGCTAATCTCATAGAAATCACTTTCCTTTCTGTGAGGATCTGGCCACAGCTCCATTAAAAACTGCTGACCTGCATACATATGAGAAAGCTCTTGTACAGCTGAGGTGGCAGAGAAGGAGGGAGAAGCAGTATTTTTACTTTCTCATTACGCTGATGGGGAAAATGGCCATTTCACATTCACTGTATATGGGAAGCCCCCAAAGGAAAGGGAATCCAAGTTTCACAGCTCTTTTTGGCAGCATTCAGCTCTAAGAGAAAATGTTCCCTTTGGCCTTCCCATTTTGAAAGCATTTGTGATATTGTTTAAGACAAAATAAGAGAAGGGAAGGAACTCATGTTTGGGAAACATACCACGTGCCAGGTTCTTTACACATTATTCCATTCAGTCCTCTCTGAAAGCCTGTGAATAAGACATAATGTCTGTTTCATAGATGAATCCATTTCATGGATGAAGACTCCACAGCAGTTGTCTGGGCCTTAGCAGGACTGAGCTTCAAGCTTAGGGTCTGCTCTCTCCTTCCATCATACCCTAAACTCCCACAGGAATGGTTTCTTTACCATTTTTTGCTCCCTCCCTCCAACTCAAAAAATCTGGAAGCTGGTTTTCAAGCCATGTCGTTGAGACCTTGGCAACTTCCCCAAGCCTTAGTTTTTCCATCTGTAGAATGAGAAGCCCAGAATTGGTTTCTAACCCCTCTCTGGTCTAAATTTGGGCATTTTTATGATGGCATTTTTTTTCCCCAGGTAGCTCCCAGTACATCCTCGTCTAATTGGAATCTCATACCAACTTGGAGGGGGTGGGGGTATGGGTATTATTACTCCCATTTTTTAAGCTAGAGTGTACCTAAGAAGCAGAGATACAGTGAGGGGCTCAAGGTCACAGCATGAATGGAGACAACCCAGCACTCTGCCTCTTGCCCCCAGGCAGGCGGGCAGGCGGCCTCTGAGAGGCTGTCAGCAGCAGCTCCCAAAGCCTGACACCTGAGCCTCACCCTGGGTCCTGATAGAATTATCAGAGAACTGGGGAACACATACTTCTTGTAATCAGGGCAACTTTTCTTAGCCAGGGTGGAGGAGGCAAGATGTGAAGTGTGTCTGATGAGCTCCTCTCTCAGTGCAGGGGACAGAGTTAATAAAATTCAGGGAAATCAATGCAGGCAGCTGGAGATGCAAGCAGGCGAGCTCAGGGGGCAGGGCCACTGAGTCTTCAGCTTCCACACAAAGCCAGGGTTGTAGCATTTGTGCACGTTTCAGTTTTCTTCAGCCAGGCAAGCAGATACAGGCAGCTTGGCCTGAAAATGAATTTAGAGCTTAAAAAAAAAAAAGCATTTCACCCATGGTGGCTTTTTAGACTGTCCCAGTGCAGGTACAGCCAGGGGACATGCTAAGGGGCAGCGGTGTAGGAAAATCTGAGGGCTGGGGTGAAATGACAGCCCCACCCCTACCCATCAGCCTGAGGTGGGAAGGAGCAGAGAGGCCCAAGGCCTAGGCAGACACTCAGCAACTGTGGCTGAGGAGAAATGAGTGGAGTTTCTGCGAAGAGAATCGAGAAAGACCTTTCATGTAGAAATCCAACTGCTTCATCCCTCACCAGGCCTGAGCATACCAATCAGGAAGACATTGAATGTGTTGGTGGGAGGATGGGACTTCAGGGAGGGACATATTTTGCTTTTAAGCTTCTGAAGAAATGTGAGGATTCATTCTCCATTTCCACAAGATGCACAAATAAGAGGAAATGGGCTTATATCAAGTGGAGAGAGAGTTCAGGAGGGCAGACTGGCTGACGGGTGGGTAATGTATTCAAATGTAATTAAATCTAGTAAAAAGGAAGAGAGGGAGGCTAAGACCTAGGGAAGCCCAGGCTGTGGAGGACCAAGATCCAAGGACCAAGGCTTTCAGGGCACAACCCCTGCTAGGTGGGAGAGGAGGAACACAAAAAATCTACCTAAGAGATGTGTTTTGGAGGTTCGGTGGAAGAAGAAAGTTGGTGAGAATCCAGGCTAGCTTCCTGGAAGAGATGGTACCTGAATGTGGGCCTAGTGGAGAGGAAATGGCAAGAAGAAAGGCCAGGGGTGACGTGACCATGCAGCTGGTTCTGGTTGTGTGTAAAAGGCTGATGGTGAGGGTGGGAAGATGAAGATTCACCTTGACCTTTACCTCAGAAGGCCCAGAGATGGCACAATTGTGTGTATCAATCAACAGAAAGTCAAGGGGACCCATCCCTTCTTGAAGGAGCTGAGGTGAGAGAAGAAAGGATCTAGGAGACTGATTCTAACCTGAGCTCCTGTTAGTTTTTACCTCTAGTTGCTGCTTATTGGCAAAGCAACTTTGGACCAATTTCTTTCTGAGTTTCTAGGATTCAGTTTCCAGATCTGTAAAATAGAGGTGAATTGTAATATCTTTAAAGTCCTTTGCAGCACTGAAGTTTCCAACACCACAACTAACAATAGTAAGCTAAATATTAGATTCAGTGGGGGTGGGGAGGTAGTGACAAGCTGTGATATCTATGCTGGACAGGCTGAAAGTAGAAGAGACAGGGCTCTGAGCACTGATCACATGGTGCTAGACTAGGCCTGGCGGATGTGTGAGGGGCCCGGGACTGGTGGCCATGTCAGCAGACACTGAGGCTCCTGGACAGGCCCTGAGTGAAGACTGGAAGGAAGCAGCCTGGTGTTGGGCAAAGACAGGGACTTTGGTCCCACACGGTCCTGGGTTTGCATCTTGTCTCTGCCACTTATCTGTGTGATCCTGGATAAGTTAAGGTACTGAACTACTTTAGACCTTAGTTTCCTTATCTGTAAAATGGAACAGATAATGCCCATTATTCTGTAGATTTTTGGAACATAAATTCAAAATGAGTGCTCTAACTCCATTGGACAGAGCTGGGGAGACTGGGTCTCCCTCAGTTCTATATCCCTGGTAATGAACTAGCCCATGTGTCAAATGGGACAGTAGCATCATGGAGTTATTGTGAAGATTAAATGTGATGGATGTTGAATTCTCACAGCTGTGCTTATTATATGGTATGTTCTTAGTAAACAAAATAAATAAGTAAGAATTCCCTTCCCTACTCTGTGGTACTGGCCAAGAGGCCTAGTTGTCAACAGCTCAACAACTGAATTCATAATAGATGCTCAATAAATGTTTTCTGGATGGAAGGCTAGATGAAATGTATGTGATGGCAAAGAATTCAGGCCCTGTTTGGGACTGGTAGGTGGAAGCCAAGGGTCCTCATGAAGGAGTCGATGTTTCAGAGGGGAGGGGTAGACTTTTCATGTAGTCATATGACAAACTAAGCACCTGCTATGTGCTAGGCACTATCTTAGGAGCTGGGAATGCAACCATGAACAAAATTCTTGCTTGCATAAAATGTGTATTCTAGTGGGGAAAACAGACAAGAATACTGCTATGAGGAAAAATAAAGGAGGGTCGGGGGCTGAGAGTATCAAGGTACTGTGTTAGGTAGTGTGGCCAGGAGAGCCCCCTGCAGAGGGAGCATTTGATCAGAGATCTGGGGGACCTAAGGGACACAGGGACTGAGGGAACAGCAGGTACAAAGACCTTGAAACAGGAGCCTGCAGGGCCAATAAGGAGGCCAGTGTGGCTGGAATGGGGTCCGTTAGGGGGAGAGAAAGACAAGATGAAGTCAGAGAGGTCATGGGGAGGGGTGCTTACAGAGCCCATAGCCCAGGGAATCCATTTACTACAGAGAGAGAAGGGGGCCGGGGAAGTGTCTCAAGCAGAGGAGTGACACAATCTGACTCTGCTTTCAAGTGGATCCCTTGGCCAGTGTGAAGATTCCAGTTGCTAGACTGTAAAGGCAAGGAGGCTTCCCTCACCTGGAAAAGCAGGTGAGGCTGGAAGGAAGAAGAGAAGTGAGAGAGGAAGCCAGTTCCCACTGGGCAGCAGACAGAAGCCATCCAGAGCAGGGCAGGGTGGGATCCTAGGGGTGGGAAAGGCTGCTGGGCCAGCAGCGGAAAGGTCCTGGGGCTTCCCTTTGCCCGGGTGAAACATGGACAGAGCTAGTGGTGCTGTGATGTGGTAAGAGGCAGAAAGGAGGGGCAGGGTGGGGTTCTGGTCAGGGTGGTGGGGCATCTGGCAGGGAGACTGCCACCCTCCAGGAGGAATGGGGGCTGGAGGTGTGGAGAGCCCAGCGGCCCGCTTCTGCCTCTTCCTCTAGCCCAACAGAACACGGCTTCTCCCTAGACCTTCTTAGGCAGGTCCTCACTGCACTTGGGTGCCTGACCAGGCTGTGATTAGTGGAGTTTCTTGTTGAGAGAAGAGTCAGGTGACCTTGACTCCATCACTCCCCTTTCGAAGCTTTTTAGTGAAAGAAAGGGTTTAACCTAGATGGTCTCCAACCAAGCCTTTTTTTGCATTTCTATTAATGGATGGAATCAGACACTGCATCTCCCCCACCTCTTTACTGCCATGGTGGTTTCAGGTTCCTGTCATGCCTTCTCCCTCTCTCCCCAGGGCTCCCATATATAGTGCTGCAGGGTGTTCACTTCACAAGGGCATCCAGCCAAGGGGGTAAGTAGAGGCTCAAATCCAACACACACTATGCTCCACAAGCCATATGCCCTGGCTGGCTCAGGGTTGCATTTATCCAAAATAAAGAACACCTTTTTCTAGCTTATTCTAAGGTGCAATAGGGACAGCCCCCGCTTCCCTGTCCCATGCGCACTCCTTCTTCCACTCCTCTGTGTTCTTTTGCTCTTATCATCCCCATCTTCAAACAGAGCAGATCTGAGGGCAGCATTTACATGCCTAGGGGAGGGGAGAGGGCAGCAGCTGCCTCATCTGTGAGCTCTGCCTCCTCAGCCCTGTGGTGCTTTTCCTCTCCTTATCAATGCTGTGAGTTGCCTCTCCAAATTGCTCTGCCATCATTAACACTGCAGATTAGGTCAGAGGAGAGCATGTTTGCAGTCTTGGATGGCAAAGGCAAAACGCTGATGCTGATTATTCCAGATCTTCTGGGCATGGCCTATTCCGTGCTCACAGTGTGTAATCAGAGGGACAAGCATTGGTTACGTGGCGGGGTGGGCCAGGGCCATGGTTGGTTCTAATCCAGGCTGTCAGGCCCAGACAGCACGTATGCAGCACTTGCTGGCCTGCCGGCTGGCCTGGTTTAACATCACAGGTGACCTCAGTTACTTGGCACTATCATATCCCTCAGAGAGGAAATGACCTCTCCAATAGCAATGCCCATAGGCTTCTTTTGAACCATCAGCAAGTCATTTGAGCAAGGACTATGAGTATTTTGCCCTAGGCCTGATCAGCAAGTTTTGTGTTCTGGGGCTCACTGGTTAGCCATGTACCTGAGGGGTGTCTTTCAGACCAGACCACCCCAATCTGGTCTTCAGTGTCTCCTTCTGAAAAGCCTCTGTGCCCAGAGGAGCCAAAGCCTCTGGCCTTATATCATGGCCCCTCACCTCCTGGCCTCATATTCATCCTGTGCTCTAGCCACACTTGGGTCCACAAACACAGCTCTCTGGACCTTAATCATGCTGCTCCCTTGCCAGGAGCATCTGCTCAACATTGTCCTCCAGGCAGAAGTTCATCATCTGAAGCAGCCACTGTCCTGTCTATACCCTCACCTTTACCACTGCGGTGCACTCCAGCCCCATATCCAACTGCCAGAACCTGCACTTCTTTGCCTGAAGCTTTCTATGGCTTCTGGGACCTGCATTGCCATTCTGTGCTGGTCAGGCCAGAAGTACCAGGAATTAACGCCCTCAGCCTGGAAGTGGCCCTCAGCCACTGAGCCAGTGACTGATGAAAGTTGGTGTATACACACCACTGCTCCCTCACCCCTGTGGTGGGCTAAGTGTAGGGTGTGTTCTACATGGTCTCCCAGAGCTCCTCAGTGGGAATGAGCCCTAACTGCCCACAGTGATAACTAGTTTGATAAACCACTCTTATTGGCTGCCTTCCCTGCCTCACATCCACACTCCCCACATAGTGCTTCCTAATCCCTCAAATAAACTACTCACATTCAGATCTTTTTCTCAGAAACTGCTTCTGAGAGAACCAAACAGACATGTTCAATGTCCATCTCAGTACCATCTCTGCTTTTCAGTTTCTCCGGACCCTCCCTTGTGCCCACTCCTGAGGTAGAACTGTTGGTCACTCTTCTCTATTCCCAGGGCCCTTTATACCTACCTCAACAACACGTTCATGCTGCACTGTGATGTATTTTCTGCCTGTCCTGGGGCCCCCACTAGCCTGGGAACTCTTTGAGGACAGATACTATGTCCTTTTCACCTCTTTATTCTCTGAGCTTAAGAGAGCAAGCACCTGGCACAGAGTAGGTGCGTGATACAATTTTTGGGGGTGGGATGGGGCAAAGAGCCAGCAATGGAAATGCAATGACTAAGAGGGAATGGGGAGAAACAGAAAGATTCCAGAATCTTTATAGAAAGAGACCCAGGGGCTGCTTTGCCAGATGTTACAATGTTACATGGTAGAACTTCAGTCTCGCCACTCACCTGCTTAGTAACCTGCAATGGCTCCCACTTGTCCTCCTCAACTAGGCCTCATTTCATAGATGGCTTTTAAGACCATCCATCATCTGGCCCCATCTTAAGAGGCAGTCAAGACTTTTGTTCAGAGACTTTGGTCTCAATAGCCTGGATTCAAATTCTTACTCTGCCAGTTCCCAGCTGGGTGATCATGGGTTAGTTACTTAGCCTCCCTGGGATAATAATACATACTTAACACTTATTTTGAGAATTTAAAATCATGCATAGTCCTTGTGAATATACTAAAAACTATTGAACTGCATACTTTAAAATGGTAGATTTTATAATGTGAATAATACATTTAAAAAAATTAAGCATGGTGTCTTGTCCAGGATAGACTCTTTGAAAATAGAATGGTGGTTATCATTGTTACCAAGGAAGTTTTCCAAGGGGCTCTAGCACCTGTCCAGATACACAGCAGGTAATCAGTAAATGCTGGTAGAAAGAATGAATAGCATATTCCACAAGTATGTTTGGAGCATTGTCTAAGACAGGTATGTGGGGTTGGGGGATTGGAGGTCACAGAGATTCCAAGCCCAGTTTTGCATCCCTCAGGAAAGGAGGCCCGTCCATGGAGAGAGGGCCTCATACCCAAACCAGAGAGTGGGGCCTTCCCACCCAGCAGCCCCCCTCTGCCCTGGGAATCCAAGTGCTTTTGTCCTTGAGGTCGGTCCCAGGTCCAGTGGATCCTGAACCATGGGTAAACATAAAACACTTAACCCAGACCAAGGAATGTGTTCTTGTATTTATCTTTGACTCTAGCTGTATCTGACGTTCTGGGAATTGACTTCAAACAGAATCTTGATGCATCGGTTAAGGCCCAGCTGCCAAAGCAAGGCCTGGAGGGCGTGGCTTTTCTGGGGCCAGCCTCAGGCTGTAGGCCTCCCCGGACCTCTTCCCCCACCCGCGCAGAGGCGAGTCCTGTCCTAATGCCAGGCGGTGGGCGCGGTAGAGGAAGCTTCTGCTCAGCAAAGTGCAGACTAAGACCGAGGAGGGGCTGCGGGGGATTTCCTGGAGAGTCTCTGTGTGAAGTCCTAGAGAGACGCCATAGCGCTGCGAACCCAGGCCCAGAAGGGGCAGGGTAGGGCCGTGAGGCGCTTGACTGGGATGAAGGCTGCCTGAGAGGCGCCTCAACTCTCTCCTCTTTCGCACGGCTAGGATCAAAGCCCAGCACACGGTAAGCGCCTACTCGGTGCTGGTGGCATAGAAGTCTGGGGAGCTTGGGCCGCTCTCTCTGGTTGAGGAAGCTTCTAGACCCGGGGGCTGGCACAGCCTAGTGGTCACGACAGGCCGAGGATGGGGAGGGCGCTGGCGCGTGGCTTAGGTGAATGACTCCTTTTGGCGAGGCCCGGCCGGAGCCAAAAGTGGATGGGGGAGGGCCTGTGCACCCACCCTGCCTAGAGCTAACCACCCTTACTGGGAAACCGAGGCGGCCACTCCGCGCACTGGGGTCGCCCCCATATGCTTCCCCAAAAGATGTAGAGTCTTGTTTCTGGACTGAGATCCACTCCCCGTTGGGGCGCACCCTCAGCAGAGACCCTCCAAACGTCTGGAGGTGGTGCTGTCTCTTTTGCACACGTTTCTCCCCACCCTGGCTCCGCATAGACCCTTCTCAAACAGATGCCCCTTGGTTCACACATCCCTCTCCCTCCCTAGGTATGAGGACCCCTCAGGGAGGTGGGGAGTGGAGGGCGGGCGCTGATGGAGACGCGCACCGCCGGGACTAGCTCCAGCTGTCACCCCCACTACACACACACACACACACACACACACACACACACACACACTCTCTCTCTAGCTGTCACCCCCACTACACACACACACACACACACACACACACACGCTCCCAGCATCTGGAGCCGCGTACCCACGCCCGCAACACGCACACAGACTCGCAAGCTCACACAGACACACTCACACCCGCGCGTAGACCCCGCCCGCGGCCCCGCCCCGGCCCCTGCGGGCGCCCCCTCCGGCGCTCGAGGACCCGCACACAGCCAGCGCCGTGTGGCCGGAGGCGGCGGCTTCGGGCAGATTTGATTTTCCCGCAGCCCGGGCGCCCCGGAGCCGGAGCTCGAGCCGAGGAGGTGGTGCTCGCAGCCGCGTCGCCAGCCCCGCCGCCGCCGGCTCGGAGATCCAGCGAGAGGCGGCGCAGCCCCTTTGCTCGGAGCTTGCTCCAGGCTGCCGGAGTCCCGCCACCCCCGCATCCCGCGCCCCATCCGGCACCCCACGCCCCTCTCCCTCTTCTGCGCCCCTCTGCCCCCCGCCCCAAGCTCCTCGCCCCTCTCCCGCTGTCCCTCTCCACGACTCCCCGCGTCTCTCCACCCCTCCTCGCTGCTCCCCAGCTCCCTGGGCTCCTTCCCCGTCTCCGCTGGGCCCCCAGCCTCCTCGTCGCGTCACCTGCACCCCTTCCTCTATCCGCGGCCCCCGCTCCCTCCGCCCCCCTTCCCTTTCTCACTTCCCACGCCCCCTCTTCGCTCTGCTCTCTCCTCCCTTTGCTGCCCAGCCTCGGCTCCGGAGTTGGGGGAGAGCCCAGGGTTTCGGTTGATCCGGAGGAGGCGTGAATTGCGCGGGGATTGACTAATTTGGGGTGGGGGGCGCGGTGGGCTATGGAACAGCCCGAGGACATGGCGTCGCTGAGCGAGTTCGACTCCTTGGCGGGCAGCATCCCAGCCACCAAGGTGGAGATCACCGTGTCCTGCAGGTGAGCCTCCCACTGGCCGGGTCCCCCTGCCCCTCCCCTGGACCCAGAGCCCCTCGGGGCCTTCGGCTCCAACCCCTACCTCCGCGCGCCCCCTTCAAGAGTGTCCTCTTCTCCAGGGCGTCCCTCCGCCTGTCCGGCCCAGCCACGGGTGGCGACGGCGAAATGGGAAGCCAGGCTTAGGGTCGTATCCCGGAAAGTTTGCACTCCGGTTGTTGTTGGGAGGAGATGAGAAGACACAGGAATGGGGGTCTAGGCGCCTGAGTAGGGAGAGGGAAGTCGTGAAAGGATAACTAGGATCTTCACGCAGTCTATTTCTGAGCATCCCCTCACCAAATCCAGAGGAGTGTGATTTGCCTCATCCCTCCCAGGCGTCCCCAGCCTCTGCCTTTGTGCCCTCCTTTCCTCTTTTCTCCCCCTTCCTTTGCCCCAACACCCTCATCCTCTCCTCCCTCACCTGTCCACCGTTCTAGATCCCAGGCTTCTAAATTCATCTCCAACAACAAACTGACTCTTGGAAAGAAAGGGATCAGATTGACTCATTTATATTGCGGTGTAGATAACTGATAACAACTTCAAGTGGCACCATTAAAAAAAAAAACCCATAACTTGGGTACAAAATCTTAAGCCAAAGGACTAGAACACTGAGTGTGGAATTTGAGAGTCCAGCAGGGGAGGGGGAGGAGTGTTTTTGTAGGGTACCATCCCCAAATCCTCAGTCATGTCACACAGGCTTTGGAGCTAACTTCTTCCCCCAAGCTGGGTCTCTGCCAGGTTCTATCTGAGGGGACCTCTGCCCCAGGCAGTAAGGGGTACATGTAGGGGAGGGGGGATTTTTCCCTAGTGCAGTCACCCTGTGCCTTGCTGGGACTTTGAGGGGTACTGTGGCCTATGCATTACCCACCATTTAGGTTCTGCTGAAGAAACCATTCCCCTGTCCCAAATGACCAACAGCATTTCCAAGGTCCTAGGTGTGCCCTTGTTCAAAATCACCCACCCTATCATCTTCCAGGCCCCTCATTGGTCAGACCTTTCACCCACCCTCATGAGCCCCCAACCCTGTATTCCCAAGTTGTGGCTTTGGGGAGGTGTACATAGAGCCAGAGGAGCTGGGTTAGGGCGTGAGAAAGGGAAGGATTTGGGGGTGGGGCCTTTAAGTATGTCAGGCCCTGCTGGGGGCTCCTGCAATAACTTCCACATGTCTCCCCTATAGTCCCATAGACAGTTTTGTCAGAATTATCTCCCAAGGCCATTTGCATCTTGCCATTACTCTGCTGGGAGATTCCTAATGGCCCATTAGCTCCAGTCTCACCTCCTCAGCCATCAACACTGCCACAGCCTGCCTCCCTTCTGCCAACCACACATCCCTGCGCCTGCCACTCCTTCCCAGCCTTCAGTCGGGCCTGTGTCAGAGCTGTCTCAGGATCCTTCTCACCTCAGAGCCTCTGAAAGCTCATTCCTCATCCAGATTTCACCCCTCCTTCACATCTGTTAGTTCATATCCCCCCATCCTGAAAAGCCTGGCCTCATGCACCCCACTTCCAGCCATCGTTCTCACCTATGAGAACCCAGCCCGAATCACTGTCTTCTGTGTCCTCTGGGTGCTGAGTATTCAGCCTGGGCCACAGGGTCTCTCACATACTGAGCGCAAAACCTCTGAAGACATCTCAGGTGTGTAGACTTTGTCCCTCTTCCCCCAAAGTAACTATATAAGCATTTGAGGGCAGGGATTCCCCACCCTGACTCAGACCCATGAACCCTCTGCTCCAGTGGAGAGGAGAGGAGGCAGATGGCACATAGCATTGTGACTTTGGAACCTTAAAATGGATTCTGCTCCACCACTTGGGCAAACTTTTAGACTCAGTTTCTCCCATTTGTTGAGTATAAATAACAAATCTGTATTTATTGAGAAAACTTGTTCACTGAAGTAGCCCACATGCTTGAAATTGTTACTGGGACATTGCAGCTACTCAAAAAAAATTCCTCCAACAAGTTGGAGGGATTAATTTACAGGAGGAGAGGATTGCAAAGCATCCAACACGCTACTTTGCATTTGCTTTGCACACAGTAGGTGCTCAACAAATAGCTACAATGATTACTGTAAGGCAGCAGCATTTGTCCTCTCCTATTTGCTCTCTGGAATTGGAGGTGTCCATAGGACTCAAATCTTTTGCCTAAGAGGTACCTAAGAATACATATGAGTTCCCAGGGGATGTGGTTCTGGTATCAACCTTGGTGTCCATTCACTTTCGTAGGACATCAGCCCAAGGAGGGCATGATCCAGGCCCTGCTCCTGCCCTCCCAAAAGCCTGAGGGTAGGGAAGTAGGTTTTTTGGTAGGAAGGGGTGAGGAGGGAGGAATGGAGGGGAGGCAAGAACATAATGTGGGTGGGCTTGAAATTGTAAATCCATTTCTTTGCCTCAACCAGGTCCAACTACCCAGGTTCTAGAACAGATCGAGAAAGAGAGAGAGAGAGAGAGAGAGAGAGAGTAGGGGAGAGAAAAGGAAAAGGAGGAAGAGAGGAGGAGGATGGGGGAGGAGAGAGAACTGCAAGGAATAGCTTTCTCCAGCGTATTCTATACTCCATGGCCAGCAATTATGACAGTTAAAGCCTCCTCCCCTGCATTCCGTGGTCAGCACTGACTGGGCCCCAGGAGAGGAGGCTATAGGGTGTCCCTGCCCTGAGCATCTAAGTGACACTTGTTGATGGGCAGGCAATAGTAGGGCAGGCAGAGGGGTTGGTGGGCTGAGAACTCTGGGGGGCTTCAGAATGGGCAGCTGGGGATGAGGGGACCAATGTTTCAAGGGAACTGGAAACTAGCAGTCCTGGGAGCTAGTTCCCTTCCCTCTCTGCTCCTTAGGAAGGTCCCTGCCACCCCTGCAGCCCTAGGAGGTCCCCACTGTTGCCCAGGGGAGGACCTGATCCCCTACCATGACTATTCTAGGACACTTCTAGCTAAACAAAGCTATCTGGGACAGGGGCAAGTTTGAGTCCCAGAATAGGACCACTACAGATGACACTGTAGGATGGACATGTCTGGGCCCCCTGCTTAATGTTTGGTGTCTCTTTGGCTAACCTATAGTCCATTCTTAAACAATTGTTTTTACTGATTTTGGTAAACTCAAGGCCAAATATTTTAAAGCCTCTGGTTGTTTGGCTCAGTGCTGAAGAACATGAGTCTATGAGGTCTGCCTACCTGAGTTCAAATCCCTGTGACCTTGGGTAAAGTACTTAACCTGGACCTTAGTTTCCTCATCTGTAAAGGAAGCATGATAATCCTTGATAATCCTTATCACAGTTAGAAGGATTAAATGGATTAATCCACGAATAGTAATGTATGTTGCCTATTGTTTGACACCTGAAAGTAAATTAAAAATCTGTCTCTGTAGCTGGGTCCCAGGGTTTCTGTGGGTCCTGGAGTTTTGATCTATCTAGAAAGTCTTATTTTTCCCCCAGCTTTTTTGACATATATTTGACACACTGTATATATTTCGAGATTCTGAGGCGTTGTTTTTGGAGTGAGTAGGGTAGATGGTTTGTGAAATCAAATTCCAGCAGACATTGTAGAAAGTGAACAAGCTTCTCCTTCCCCTGATGATATGTTCCAGACCTCTCCTGACTTTATCAGCCTCCCTGAAGACCCAGTCAAAACTCGTCTGTCCAGTGTCCCATTCCCTAAGGCCCCCACTATTTTTCACGTCTCTATGCTTCATCTGATGCAGAGATCCAGACCAGTGTGTTGGCTAGAAAGAGCGATTTGCATTTTTTATGTAACAGGAAATCTTTGCACTTCCATGGGGTCTTGCTGGCAGAAGCAATGCACAGTTCTACATGGTGGGGCTCTGGAGACCCATAGGGAAGGCAGGGAGGGGAGGCGGTGGCTTAGCCCTGCTGGGATCTCTCAAGCAGCTGTCCCCTCCCCTCCAGCTGGCGTGGGGCTGGTGGGCAGCTGTTGCTGCTGCCCCAGAGATGTTGTTTTCTACTGTCTCTTCAGATTGGCATTTTGCTGCCCTGGGGCATGAGTGGCGCAGCCTAGCTCAAGAACTGGACCCTCAGCCTCTCAGAAGGGGTGTGAATGGTCTCAGAACGAATTCTTCTGACAGGCAGGGGGATGGTGGCTTTGGGGAAAGAAGGGCCTGGGGGCAGCGTGGCAGCTGTTAGAGGCAGTGCTAAAAAAAAAAAAAGGAGGTCCATTCAGCCATTAAATGCTCCACGGCAGTCTTTAGTGGAGCCAGGGGAATAATAACAGTGGGATTTATTGAGTGCTTACTGCGTGCTAGGTGCTTTACATCTGTGTTAGGCTGAACCATATGCAATTGCCTATACTCAGCTGTTTTTAACCTACTCAAATAGCAGTTTGGTCCAAACTGAGATTATTGTATTAGTTTTCAATTGCTGCATAAGAAATCACCGCAGAGCGGAGGATATAGCTCAGTGGTAGAGCACGTGCTTAACATGCGCAAGGTCCTAGGTTCAATCCCCAGTACCTCCATTAAAATAAATAAATAAATAAATAAACCTAATTACCCCCTCCCCCCAAAAAAAGAAAAGAAAAGAAATTACCACAAATGTAGGGGCTTAAAACAATAGCCATTTATTATCTCACAGTTTCTTTAGGTCAGAAGCCCAGGCACCACATAGCTGGGTTTTCTGTTCTGGGTCTCCCAGGCTGAAATCAAGGTGTCTGCAGGGGCTGTGATCTCATCTGAGGCTTGGGGTCCAAGCCAAGCTCATTTAGGTTGTAGGCAGAATTCAATTCCTTGCAGCTATAAGATTAAAGTCCTGTGTTCTTGCTAGTTGTTGGATCCAGCGTCTTAGCTCCTACAGGCCACCCTCAGGTCCTAGCCATGTGGGCCTCTCACAACAAGGCAGCTTCCTTCTTTAAAGCCAGCGAGAGATTCTCTCCCCAGTCTGCTACTTAAATAAAGTAACAGAAGTGAGTATTCCATCATATTCAGTTCCCACTCATACTCAAGGGGAGGGGATTATGCAGACTTGTACACCAGGAGGCAAGAATCTTGGGGACCATCTTAGATTTCTGCCTACCACAATCACTGTATCTTTTTTAACCTTATAACAATCCTGTAGGGTAGATAATAGTATTTTCCCTTTTTGCTGATTAGGAAATCAGGGCTCAGGTTAAAGGAACCACCTAAGGCTGTACGGTTAATACGTTTTAGAGAGGGGAATCCAAATCTAGCTTCCTCAGACTTCAAAGCCTTGAGGGCTTCTTGAAGTTGAGGATTGGGGTCTCCAACGATGAAGATCATGGTAGGGCCTGGGTACCAACCATGGTAGACGTAATCGGGAAGTAGGTACTCTGTCTCCAGGGATGAGAGAAGCCTTCCATGCTCAGGAATACCTCTGGTTCTAGGAGGCAAACCCAGAGCTGTTGGAATCCCCAGGGAGCAGAGACCGAGAAGAGTCATGGGATGGCAGCCAGCCTTCCATGACATCCAGACCATGTGGTAGTAGCTTACTATCCCTCCTCTCCCAGCCCACAGTTCTTCCTGCTCAGACGTAAGGCCTTTACTGAATATGACCTGCTATTGGGAAGAGAGAGGTAAGGGGAATAAGGCTGGAATAAGCTTTGAGGCACAGAGGAGTCAGGTTCAGGTTCAGTTAGGAATGCTTTGGCTATAGATAACAGAAAATCTGATAGTGGCTCAAACCCAAAATTCATTTATTTTTCTCAGACCACAGTGAGTCTGTAGGCATTTAGCTCAGTTCTGGTTTACCAGCTCACTTTACCATCAAGGACCCAGCTGTCTATTCTGCCATCATCCAAATGGTGGGCCTCATTGTTACAAAATGACTGACTCTGTTCTAGGCATCACAACTACATCTGAAGACAGGAAGCAATGCGTTGGGCCAAAAGCCTCTCTTTAGAAAGTTCTTTTTATTTGGAAAGCATAATCCCTCTCCAAATCTCTTAGCAGACTTACCCTTCTATTTCAACGGCCAAAGCCTGGTCTCATGTCTACCTTAGACCAGTATATTAGTCAGTTTGGGCTGCCATAACAAAATACCATAGACTGGGTGGCTTAAACAACAGAAGTTTGTTTCTCACAGTTATCGAAGATGGAAGTCCAAGATCAGGGTGCCAGCATGGTCAGGTTCCGGTGAGGACTCTCTTCCTGGCTTCAGATGGCCACCTTCTCAGTGTTCTCTTACATGGTGGAGAAAGAGAGAACAGAGCAAGCTCTTTGGTATCTCTTCTTATAAGGGTACTAATTCCCATTGTGAAGGCTCCACCCTGATGACCTCAAATATCCCTAATTACCTCCCAAAGACCTCATCTCCAAATATTATTACATTGGGGTTAGTGTTTCAATGTATTAATTTGGGGGGTTACACAATCAGTTGATAGTAACAAGAAACAAGAGCCTACCTTCTCTAACGTCAGGGCATCTCCATAAGACACCTGAACCAGTATAGATTCTGTTGGCAGGAAGGGAGTGAGGAATGCTTACTGGGTGGACAGCCATGGCCTCTGCCAAAAGGAAGCTTTCCAAGTGACCCGTAGGCTACCTGGGCTTCCTGGGGCTACAAGGAGTCTAGAATTTGGTATTTATGAGGACTGGCTCCTCAGATTTTCCTACTGTCAGTGGACAGCTAGTGTTAAGTGACTGGGGACCGATGTTCCAAGCACAGCTTGGCCGGACCCCTGACTACCTCTTTTCCTGTGAGTTTTCTGGGCAAGAAAAAAAAAAAAAAACTTAGCCTGAATCCATGACATTGCAAGGTGCCTCTGTCCCCTAACATCACTTGCCTCTGCTGGCCTAGCATAGTGCCTGAAAGTCCCAATAGGAGAGCTTTATGCCTTTGGGCCTTGAAGAATCCTGGGCAAACACTGAAAGTCAGTGAAATTCCTGCCTTACCTACTCTAAAACCTTGGCCAGATCAGTTAAGTTCTCCAGCCTCAGTCTCTCTGTCTGTAAAATGGGCAGGGATTGAAGGGGTGGGGGAATACTGGTCCTGCTCACATCCTATTAGGGCTTCTTACGAAGACCAAAGAGATTATGTTTGTAAGGTCTGTATAGACTGGAATGTGCTAAATAAACTTAATAATGATAACTGATACCAGTAACTGAAGTCTGCTAATACATTCAGTCACTCGATAATTGATACTGATCCTCATTTGCTATTGAGAGTCTTCTCTGTGCCAAGCATAATGAGAAGGGCTGAGGCTATAGTGGTGAACAAGACAGACAAACTTTCTCCTCTCATAGAACTCACATTGGTGTAGGGTAGGGGGGATATAAACAAAAATACACTTATAAGTCAAGCCCAATGTGTCTGCTCAAGATAAGTGTTCTACAAATAAGTTTATAGTTATTGGGGATACTTTCGACAAAATGGGCGAGTGATATTGAGCTGAGATCCAAAGGAAGAGAAAGCCAGCTGGGGGAAGATTTGCAGGGAGGGTGATTCAGACTGGGAGAACAGCAGGTTCAAAGGCCCTGTGGCAGAAAAGACCTTGCTATGCTTCCCAAACTGCAGGAGGGTGGGAAGTGTGTCTGGATCAGTGTGAGAGCTGGGGGAGTAGAGGAGGATGAGGTAAGAGAAGAAACGAGAGGTATAGATCATGGCCCTGTGCCCCTGCTAAGGAGTTTGGTTTATTATTGTAACAGTAGTTGAGGACTGGGATTAAATTGGGAGTAACATGATCTGATTGGCCTTCTAAAAAATTTTTTCTGGTTACTGTGAAGAGAATGGACTGGTGGGTAGAGATAGGAACTGAAACACTTTGCCAGGCAGGAGGCCACTGCAGTGTCCAAGTGAGAGATAATAGTGATGGTGGCATGGGGAAGAGTAGACAAATTTGGGATGTGTTTTTGAAGTAGAAAAATTTTAAGACTTGATGAATGGGACAAGAAGGGGCATAAGGGAGAGAAGAATTGAGCATGCTTCCTACATTTCTATTTTAAGCTATTGGCTTAACAACTGCACAAGGCAGATATGTGACTGAGTACACAGATAAGGAAACTGAGGTTAAGTAGCTTGTCCAGGGTCACAGAATTACCATGTTGCTGTGTGGAGATTCCAGCTTCAATTCTGAGGCCAGAGCTTATGCTCTTTTCCCTTGGTCACTCAGCATAGGAGGAACAATTATTATAATAATTAATAATAATAAAAATGCAAATAGCTCCAGGAAGGAAAGTTCTTTAAGCCATGTGAAAATTGCTTTTTAGACCTTGGCCGGATTGCTTGGCAGAGAGACAGTGCACACGGGTAAGAAATGGGATCTGAAAGGGGAGATGGGTGAGTGCCAGGGGCTGGGTGCCAATGTCCCTCTCCTCCTCAGCTCTCTCCTTGTCTTCCTGCCTGTTAGGATGGGGAGCAGGGCAGGGGGAGATGGCGATGTGATGGGGAGCCTTCCAGTTCTCTTCAGCAGTTCCTTTGGGAGCAGCCTTGATGAAACTGGAGATGGGAAATGGGAGAGTGAGGATGTGAGGGGCACTGCTAGCCTGGGTGGGGCTTGGGGAGACCCTGGGTTTTAGTAATGCAGGTGCTCCCATGGCACCTCCAAATGGGCTCAGGATTCAGAGTTCAATCTCAGTGTTCCTGGCAAGCTGAGTAACACTGGCACACCTCAGCCCCAGATGCCTAGCCTTGCCTATAGAATGTGTACCTTGTACCCTATGTAATTGATACATAGGGTGAGTAGGGTGTCATAGGTTAAGTACCCAACAAAGGATTTGGTGCAGGCTATATCAATGGTTAATGTGGCCCTCTCCCACCCTCCCTGACTGTCTGGGGTTGGCCAGATATTTGGTGAACTGCTCCATAGAGAAATGGGGTGCTGCTGGCAGGCCCCTCAGGCCCCAGGGTCTCTCCAGCCTCCTCAGGGTTCCTGTTTCTCCCTGATGGTGGCTCACCTGTCCCCAGTCTGATCTCCTCAGTGAAGGCTGTACAACAGCTGTTAGGCAATGGTGGGTGAGGACATGCAGGCACTCAAGGTCCTCCTCCAGCCCAGCATTAGGGAGCATGGAGGGGAGAACATGGGACAACCGTAGAAGCCATCTCGTTCTCCACAGGCCTTTTGTGAGCACTTATTGTATGCTAGGCATTGAATTGCAATTTACTGTATTTTTGGACACTGTTCTGTTTTGCATATATGAACTTTTAATTCTCAGAAAACCTATATAAACCTATTATTATCCCCAGTTTACAGATGGGGATACTAAGGCACAGAGAGGCTAAGTGAGGTCATACAGATAAGGGGCAGAGCTGGGTTTTAGACCCAGCATTGAAGCTCCAAGTCTGTGCTCTCAACCTTTTACCACAGGTTGGAGGGATCCTTAGGGAAGCTTGTTGGAAAGAAGTTAAACCATCTTTTCTCAGCCTTTTGAGCCTCATGGACCGCTTTGAGAAATACGATGAAAGCTCTCCAAAAAAACAATGCTTCCTTGGACAAGTGTCCCACATTTTGCTTTTAGTTTCAGGGGGTACATGGACCTCTGTTAGGAACCTCTAGTCCAGAAAAGGCTGAGACGAGTGCTCTAGGTTGTTTCCTTCTATTCCATAGCCAGTCATTGCTGGTGCAACCATACAGCATTTATGGGCTTTGTTTAGAGACAATCAAGATGTGTGATTATCAGTTAACCTAGCAATTTAGTTCATGTGTAAATGTGTCTCCCCTCAGATTGGGACTTGCTGAATGCAGGGCTGTGTCTCCTCTCAGACTACTGCTCACTGAGGACAGGACAGCTTTCTCCTTCAAATTCAGTCTCCTTGAAGGCAGTTCTGTGTCATCACCTTTCACTGGGGCTCCATGAGGGCAGGGCTGTGTCTCTCCTCAGACTGAGGCCCCTGAGGGCAGGGCTGTGTCTCTCCTCAGACTGAGGCCCCTGAGGGCAGGGCTGTGTCTCTCCTAAGATTGGGGCTCCCTGAGGCTGGGGCCATGTCTTCCTTCAGATCGGGGCTCCCTGAGAGCAGGGCCGTGTCTCCCCACAGACTGGGGCTCCCTGAGAGCAGGGCTCTGTCTCCCCTTAGACTGGGATCCCTGAAGGCAAGGCTGTGACTCCCCTCAGATTCAGGGTCCCTGAGGGTAGGGCTGTGTCTCCCCTCATACTGGGGCTCTCTGAGTTTGGGGCTGGGGCTCCCTCTCAGTCTGGGACTGCATGAGGGCAGGGCTGAGTCTCCCCTCAGACTGGGGCTCCTTGAAGACAGGGTTAGGTCTCTCCCTCAGTCTGGATTCCCTGAGACAGGGCTGGGGCTCCCCGCCAGACTGGGGCTCCCTGAGGGCAAGGCTGTATCTCTCCTCAGACTGGGATCCCTGAAGGCAGGGCTGTGACTCCCCTCAGATTCAGGGTCCCTGAGGGTAGGGATGTGTCTCCCTTCAGACTGGGGCTCCTTGAGGGCAGGGCTGTGTCTCCTCTCAGACTGGGGTCCCTGAGGGCAGGGCTGTGTTCCCCCTGAGACTGGGGCTCCCTGACAGCAGGACTGTGTCTCTCTTCAGACTGGGGTCCCTGAGGGCAGGGCTGTGTCTTCCCTCAGAATGGGGCTCCCTGAGCGGGACTTTATCTCTCCTCAGACTGGGGCACCCTTAGGACGGGGCTGTGTCTCCCCCTCACTGAGGCTCCCTGAGTGCAAGTCTGTGTCTCCCCTCAGACTGGGGCTTCTTGAATTCAGGCTGGGGCTACCCCTCAGTCTGGGGCTCCCTGAGGATGAGGCTAGTCTCCTCTCAGACTGAGGCTCCCTAAGGGCAGGGCTTTGTCTCTCCTCAGATTGGGGTACCCTAAGTATGGGGCTGTGTCTCCCCCTCAGACCAAGTCTCCCTGAGTACAAGGCTGAGGGCAAGGCTGTGTCTCCCCTGAGGCAGGGCTGTGGCTCTCCTCAGACTAGGGTCCCTTAATGCATGGCTGTGTCTCCCCTCAGATTCAGGGTGCCTGAGGGAAGGGCTGTGTCTCCACTCAGACTGGGGCTCTCTGAGGGCAGGGCTGTGTCTCTCTCAGACTGGGGCTCTCTGAGGGAAGGGCTGTGTCTCCTCTCAGACTGGGGTTCTCTGAGGATGGGGCTGTGTCTCCCCTCAGACCAGGGCTCCCTGAGGGCAGGGATGTGTCACTCCTCAGAGTGGGGTCCCTGAAGGCAGGGCTGTGTTTCCCCTTAAATTCAGAGTCCCTGAGGGCAGGGCTGCTGTGTCTTCCCTCAGACTGGGGCTCCCTGAGGGCAGGGCTGAGTCTTCCCTCAGACCTGGGCTCCTTCAAAATGGGGCTGTGTCTCTCCCTCAGTCTGGGGCTCCCTGAGGATGGGGCTGTGTCTCCCCTCAGACCAGAGTTCTCTGAAGGCATATCTGTGTCTCCCGTCAGATTCAGGGTCCCTGAGGAAAGGAATGTGTCTCCCCTCAGACTGGGGCTCCCTGAGCAGGGCTTTGTGTCTCCTCGGACTAGGGCACCCTGAGGATGGGGCTGTCTCCCCCTCAGACTGAGGGTCCCTGAGTGCAAGGCTGTGTCTCCCCTCAGACTGGGGCTCCTTGAGTTCGGGCTGGAGCTACCCCTCATTCTGGGCTCCCTGAGGATGGGGCTAGTCTCCCCTCAGATTAGGGCTCTCTGAGGGCAGTGCTGTGTCTCCCTTCAGATTCAGGGTCCCTGTGGGCCGGATTGTGTCTTCCCTTAGACGGGGGCTCCCTGAGGTCAGGGGTGTGTCTCCCCTCATACTGGGACTCCCTGAGGGCAGGGCTGTGTCTCCCCTCAGTTTTGGTCCACGAGAGCAAGGCTGGGGCTCCCCCTCAGACTAGGGCTCCCTGAGGGCAGGGCTGTGTCTCTCCTTCTGTCTGGTTCCCTTAGAGCAAGGCTGTTTCTCCCCTCAGACTGAGGATCCCTGAGGGCAGGGCTGGGGCAATCCCTCAGACTGAGGTCCCTGAGGATGTGGCTGTGTCCCCCCACAGACTGGCACTCCCTGAGTGCAGGTCTGTGTCTCTATCTCAGGTTATGACTCCCTGAAGGCAGGGCTGTGTCTCCCCTCAGATTCAGGGTCCCTGAGGGCAGGGCTGTGTTCCCTCAGACTGAGATTCCCTGATGGCATGGGTGTGTCTCTCCTCAGACTGGGGTCCCTGAGGGCAGGGCTGTGTCTCCCCTCAAACTGGGGCTTCTTGAAGACAGGGCTGTGTCTCTCCCTCAGTCTTGGTTCCCTGAGACAAGGCTGGGGCTCCTCCTCAGAGTAAGGCTCCCTGAGGGCAGGGCTGTGTCTCTCCTCAGACTGGGGTCCCTGAAGGCAGGCTGTGTCTTCCCTGAGACTGGGGATGCCTGAGGGTAGGGCTGTGTCTCCCCTCAGACTGGGGCTTCCTGAGGATGGGGCTGTATCTCCCCTCAGACTGGGGTCCCTGAATGCTGGTCTGTGTGTCCCCTCAGGGTTCCTGAGGGCTAGGCTGAGCCTTTCCTCAGACTGGGGCTCCCTGAGGGCAGGGCTAGGACTCCCCCTCAGATTGGTGCTCCTTGAGGACAGGACACTTTTCTCCATCAAGTATAGGCTCCCTGAAGGTAGGTCTGTGCCTCACCTCTCAGTGTTTTCTCTCTCAGATTCAGGCTCCCAGACAGTGGCTGTGTCTCCCCTCAGACTGGGGCCCTGTAAGGCAGCACTGTCTTTACATCAGATTCACGCTATCTGGGGTCGGCTGGGGTAGGGGTGGGGCTGGGTCTCCTTTTCAGACCATAGCTCCCTGAGGGCAGACTTGTGTCTCCCTCTCAGAATGGGACGCCCTGAGATCATGGCTTTGTTTCCTCTCTCTGACTGGATGCCCCCAGCTTCTACCTTGACTCTTTTAAGCCTCTCAGTGGGAAGGTATTACCCTAGGCCCACTTCTTTAGCACCAGGCATTTCTCATTTTGGCCTTTCCAGTGCTTTCTGCCTTGCTGGGCCTTTTGACCTCACTGCCCATTGCATGATCATTATTGCTGCCACTGATTTGGAAATGATTCCTTAGGGAGTGTGGGGAGGAAAGAAGTATTTGGCTCTGCTTCCCTGGCCTTGATTTAGGGAACAAAAGAAGCCAAGCTCCAGGCTGCTGCATGGAATGCTGAAGGATTTTATGCTCTTTTAGGGAAAAAATACATTTTGCCTGTTGGGAAAAATTTCTCTCTGAGTTCTCCAAAGACTCAAAAGTGGAGAAAAGCACCTATGGTCTGGTCTCTCTGTGTCCTTGCAATTTGGGCCCTCCTTTGATGTGGAAGACTTGGTTTTCTACCCTTCGGCTTCTTACTGGCTGTGTGCCTGTGGGCAAGTCATTTCCATCTCTGAGCTTTGGAGTTCTCACTGGATCAGAGTAAGGGTCATATAAGAGCTTTCAAGTGCTGTACATACATGTATCTTAGCAGTGCAGGAAACTGAGGCCCTAAGACCCAATGTTCCAACATGTGGTGTTTGGACTGTTGCCATCAAAAACACAGTGTTGGGAGGGTGGGTACAGCTCAGTGGTAGAGCACATGCTTAGCATGCATGAGGTCCTGGGTTCAATACCCAGTACCTCCATTTAAAACAAACAAACAAATAAAACCAGTGTGTATGGGGGAGCTTGGGTGGTTAAGTTTTTCAAAACATGGCTTCCAGGGCCCTGACCAGATTTACAAAACCAGACTCTGGGAATGGGGCCCAAGTCTGCCTTTTTATAAGTAGGGGCAGGAGCAAGGCCCAGAAAGTGAGAGACCCATTGCTTATGAGGTGAAGCCACCATCTCTAGGCCAAGAGAGCACGTTCAGCAACCCTAAGGCTTCTGTCAGGACAAGCAGTTAGGGCGGGGCATGGATAGGGGTAAGTGTGGATGAATGAGGGATCAGAGGTGGGTATAAGGTGCAAGGACCCAGGCAAAGGAGCAGAGGATCCTCAAGGAAGGGAAGCCAAGGAGGAGCCTGAGATGGGGGTGAGGGAGGCTGTCCTCAGTCAGTGGAGAATTCAATGTACACTTTACAATGGGGCACTGGGAATGTATGTGATGGGGTGGGCTTCCTTGGATCTGTAAGTGTAGAGGTGGCTTGTGTTACCCATCCTGTATCTCCTTTATCACCAAGTGAGTCTGAGCATTCTCCAAGAGAGTGACTGTTCTGCTCAGCACCATGTTGATGATGACTGACCTGTCTGATGAGCCTCACTATGTCTAAGTGCTCCACAGCAGCCCTAAGGGAAGAACTATTTTTACCCCCATTTTACAGATGGGGAAACTGAGGCACAAGGAAGGTACATAACTTGTCCAGAACTGGGATGTGAACCCAGCTTGTCTGACTGCATCCCAGACGTTTAAACATTAGGCTCTACAGCTAAGAGGAAGTATAGGGTCTGGCCCTGAGCATGACCAGGTCGGGAAACCAGAGCCTCGTTCACCCATCTGGCCGTTCCTTTTGGTTTCCCTTCATCCATCCAGTTTTCCAGGGCCCTGCTCTGAGTCAGGTGCTGGGCTGGCTTGGAGCAGAATTGGGGCCCCTGCCCCATGTGAGAGATAGAGGCAACCCTAATTTTTGCAGTCCTTGGTGTGCTGAGTATGGTAATGGGTCCTACAAGTCAGAGGATTGCACGGTATGGGCCAGAGAGAGCTCAGGGGAGGCAGGGGGAAATGGTTGTTAGTCAGTGTCTGTCCAGGGAAGGCAAAATTGAGGAGAACTAATAGGAATGGTTCTGTAAGGATAATCTCAGCAGAGGGCTCAGTGAGAGTCTCAACGTCACTGGGCAGGGAGCCACCGAAGCTAGGTAGGTTCTATTTCATAGTCCAGCTGTGTGCCTCTTGCCCAGGTTGGCCCGATCTGCTTCTCTTTGAAGGTAAGACCTCATATCTTGTCTCCTGCTCTCTCTTTCAATCACTTTCTCTCTCTTTCATGCACACACACACACACACAGACACATGCACACACACACGCACACATACAGACATCTAGCTGAAATCCAGGGTTTCACTTTCTTGCTAGCCTAGACATGACTAAACCTGAGCTCCTGATCTAAACCTGAGGAGACCCAGACCTTGGAGCAGTCAATTGACTTCTCTCCAAGTCTCACATTCCTAATTTATAAAGGAATTAGAAAAGGTGACCTCTGAAGACCCTTCCAGCTTGAACATTCTAGGACTTTATATAATTATAGACTTTCGTTATAGAATTCAAAAATCAACCTCAGCACTTGCTTTAGTAGAAGAGTCCCCCTACCACACCCACTCCCCACTCCCATCCCCAACCATGCCTTATGTACCCCCACTGTAGAGTCATCTTTGGAACTTAAGCATTTTTCTCCTTTGTTTAAGTCAAGGGAGATGCTCCTGCCCTGAATCCTAGCACATGGCAGGAGGAGGAGGTCAACCCATGTATAGGTCAGGCCACCTCAGTGTGGATGAGCATATATAAAAGTGGTATCTTACCTGTAGCTCCTGTTGCCTACTTTTCAGAGCTGCTTGGGTATCATTTCATCTGATGCTCACTCAGTGGGCTGGGAGGTTTATCAGATGGTTTCCAAAGTGACAGCCACTGGGAGTAGGTCTGGTAGAAGAGTGATGGGGGCCAGCAGAGGGGTTCTGTGTCTTGGGGTCATGGAGTGATAGCTGCCTTTGGAGAAAGGCCCCTGAATGGAGAGACTGGAGCAGAGGATGGGGACTTGGGGATCCCTCTCTTGGGGACATGTCTGGGAATCTGCTTGGTGACTGGAGCTGGGATGATTTATGAACACGATGTGGGGCCTCCCCAGGCAGCAGAGGATGCTATATGCTTGCACCAGTCTGCTGCTGCATCTGTCTGTCTATCTGTTGGTTGGTCTTTGGCTCTTACCTCAGAGTGAGGGCATGGGTGGTGGCGTTGACTGCGGGTCAAGTTGTCCAGACAGGCTATCACTGCTGATGGCTTTGATGATGATGACTCAGGGAAGGTCTCCTTCTAGACCTTTCTGGCTCCGCCACTGCTTGCTGTGGGGCATGACCACTCCCTGCCCCTCCCTGGGCCTCAGTCTCCGCCCCTCTCAAGGAGAAGGTAGAACAGATGATCCTGAGGGTCCCATCCAGCTCTGACACTTGGAGTTGGCTGGCAGGAAGCCACACAACCTGGTATTGATTGTTTCTCTTCTCTGGGGAAAGGGAGCAAGGGGCATAGGGGCTTAAGGGGGAGCATGGGAGTGGAGGGGGTAGTTGAGAAAACCCCTGGGAACATCTGGGAAGGAGATCAGACATGGCTGAGATGGCTGGCAAGGGCAGAGGCTGACTTTAGGGCAGTGTAGGAAGGAGTCAGTAACTCCAACAGGTGGGAGGACTCACAGGAAGCCCTTCAGCAATGAAGCCCTTGCCCGAGTCAACAAGGGTCTTTAATGAGCAGTATCCTGGTGGGCACCTCGGGGAGGCTGTGTGAAGCACACCTCAGAGCTGTCCTTGGTGGGGGAGTGAGAAAGCTGTGTATTTATCCCCCAGTTCTCACCCATCATTGGTTGAGAGCTGCCCTGGGTAACATAAACTTCCTGGTATTTGCAGCCCTGCCTGCCAGAGAAATCCTTTGGGAGAGAAGCAGGAGGAAACCATGGGTATGTACAGGAACTAGGAGGGCTGGGGAGATAGGGTAGAGCAGCAACAGTCTTAAAGATGGCACTATTGTCTCTATTGTACAGATGAGGAAACAGGCTCAGAAAGGTTGAGTCACTTCCCAGCCAGAGACTAAGTTTTCACTGGGATGTGTTGCTTCCTGACAGCAGTAGGTCATTGTAGAGTGAGGGAGACCAGATGTGCAGGACATGCTCTTATATGATCTCCCTGTGCCTCCACTTCCACATCTGTTAGATGGGATGATGCCTACCCAGTACTGACCTTGCAGGGCGGGGTGAGAATTGAGAGCTAATATTTGCAGAGCACTTAGCACAGTGCCTGGGGTTCAGTGAGTGGGAGTGGTGATTGCACAGAGGCAGGGCGGGAGGGGCTCAGCACCTGTTCAAAGACCTCTCTGCCCCAAAACGTTGTGTCCATCATCTTGCTGCCTGACCTCCAGTCTGATTGTTAGGGCCATGTGTTAGCTCTGGTCTTGACCACAGAAAGACCCTGTTCAAATGAGTCTGCATCCCCTGAGAGTTGTTATTCATTAATCCATCGGCACAGATGAGATGATTGAATAAACTGGCTGTATGTGGAGCCCTGAGAGAATGGGACATTGAATGGATAAGTTTTGATGGCTTGATTTTATTGTATTTTTTCAGAGACAGAGAAATGGTAGGAGGAGAATTTCTAGAACAGAATTTCTAGAACTTTTGGGCAGATTTGGCTTTGGCCAGAGAACAAGGGGCAGCAGGATCCAGGGCACTGGGGTGTGCAGGAGAGCATGGTGATGGTGGAGGAGGGAGGTAGGGATCACCTCACATCCTAGGGAGGAACCTCTGGGGCCTGCCCAGCTTTAATGATCCCTAATAAACTGTGCTGAAAGAGCCTCCTGCTTCCTGTTTTGCTGGAGGACAGGCCCCAGGCATCCTCCTGGTCTCAGTAACAGCCTGAATCCTCTGAGATCCTTGGGCTGCGCTAATTCCTGCTCTCTCCCCCTCTTTCAGGAACCTTTTGGACAAAGACATGTTCTCCAAGTCTGACCCACGTAAGTCCTGCTCTGACAGTAATAATAGTAACAACAGCGTTATGACTACTGCAGCAGCCAACACTGGAGCCTGTCCTGAGTGCTCACTATGTGCTAGGCACCATTCCCACTGCATCCAGGTTGTCCAACATTTCACGGATACTGTCTGGAGAAACAGAACTGGGGCGGGGCTGGGGAAGTGTATGTATGTTTGATCCTTCCCAGACCCCGTACTTTTGAAGTTTCAACACAACCAAGCAGGCGGGGAGGCGTCAGGGTGTCTGGGACCAGAAGGTCTTAGTCCTAGGGAAACCCATATATTTAAGAACCCCAGTTGGCTGTGGTCTGGGGGGACAAACACTGATTTTGGAACCCAAGATTCTAGCCCTAGGCAATGCCACTCAAGTGTATGACCACAGACAGGTCATTTGCCTCCTCTGAGCCTCAGTTTTCCCATCAGTGAAGTGGGGCTGATGGTAATAATAGGCCTCATGAGGCTGCCTTGGGCTCTAAAGGGACAAGGCAGGTTTCACATTCTCTCTCCTGCCACACCTCTGCCACCCAGTCCATTGTCATGCCCACCTGTCTTCCTGCCTCACACTTCACACTTACTTTGTCCTAGATGTAAATAGCCCCTGACCCTCCTCCCAAAGGGTGCCCCTCCCAGACATACCCATGTTCTAGGTCCCCTTCTCTACGCCAACCCCTCCACCTCCCCCGATCCAACACTGCTAACCCAGGACCTTCCTCTCTGGGGCCCACACCTTCCTCTTCGCTAGGGATGCTAACCCTTTTTTTCTCCTCTCCTCACAGTATGCGTCATGTATACTCAAGGGATGGAGAACAAGCAGTGGCGGGAGGTAAGTACAGCCCCTTTCCCACCCTGGAAACACTAGCCTGTCTCTGGTGTCTGTCTTGTCATCTAACTCTGGAGTCGTCCCACTTGATGTGTTTCCAAATGCAGGACCTAAGCCCTGTGAAGAATAGTAGGGTATGCAGAGGGGAGAGTCTTGTCCCTGCTAATGCAGGAAGAGACTGAAGATAGAGGGAATTTTCTGTCCTCAGGGAGCCCCAGTCTGTTTGGGGAGACAGGGAGTCCAGGCCCAGCAAGATCATGGCCTGAGACATGTGTACAGTGTTTAGCACCGCGTCTCCACCACAGCAGCCTTCCTGTGGATTTTGACTAATGTGACTAACTAACAGCTTTAGTTAGGTGATTCTCCTGCTCAGAAACCTTCAGTGACTCCCCTCTGCTTGAATCAAGTTTCAGCTTCTTAGTCTGACTTCCAAGCTCTGCCATAATCTGGGACGACCCACGTTTCCATCCTTATCTCAATTCCATTGTTCGTACCTGAGTCCATGTGCCTTTTGCCCCTTGTGACAGGATGTATAAGGAGAGGGCAGACTTGAAGGGCTCACTCTCAAGAATCACAGGGACTTTTAGTGGGTAGGTGTGGGTCTCCTAAATACCATCAGTCTGTTCCTCACCCAGAAGCCAGAGGGATCTTATTAAAACCCAAGTCAAATTCTGTTCCTCCTCTGCTCTGAGCTCTCCAGCAGCTCCCATCTTGCAAAACACAATGGTGGCCTGGTAGCCCTACATAATCTGACTTCCTTTACCTGGCTCACCTTATCTCCTACTGCTCATCCCCTCCATCACTGCACTCCATTCATAGCTGCCTCCTCCTGCCTCAGGGCCTTTGCACTTTCTGTTCCTTTTTCCTGGAGTGCTCTTTTCCCAGATATTCACATGGCTCCTCCACGATTCCCTCAGATCTTGACTCAGACATCAGCCTATCAAGGCCTCCCCTGGCTACCCAATCTGACATTTCCACCTTTCCAACACATATGCCCTTTCTGCTGAATTTTGCCTCCTTATCACTTTTCAGCATAAACTCTGGTTTACTTATTTATCTTGTTTCCCATGTGTCAGCTCCATATTCATCTATTTCATTAACTCTTATATCTAGAGCACCTGGAATGTGTCCAGCACACAGTAGGTGTTCATAAATGGCTGTTGAAAGAATTAATGGATTAGGAAAAGGAGCCAGGCCACAGAAGCTGGCAAGGATGTGGCAGCTTTTATCTTGTTCTTGTCTCTGCTTCCTCCCTCCCTCAGACCTTCCATGCCAGCTGGTTTTCAGGTGCAGAGAATAAAAGGGGGGAACTAGGTCAAGGGGGAGGGTCCTTGTGGCCCCTGGCACCTGTCTGAACAGCAGAAGGAGCAGGCCTCCTTACTCTCAGAGAAGAGGATCTGACCAAGCAAGGATGAGGTTAAAGATGGGAAGTGAAGAATGTTTTCTTCCATGGTTGAAGTGGTGGGGCTGAATTTACTGGACTCAGAGCCAAAGCTGGTTTCCCGTGGCCTTTGTAGCTGTGCAAATTGAGCTCACTTCTTCTGGTGACCAGAAGAGGCCCAAGAATGGGATAAGTAGGGGTTTGACCTTGTCCACCTGGAGCTAGGAGAGAGGCCCCAGGGCCCCTGGATAGAGACTCAGCTTGGGGTCTCCACTGAGAGAGGGAAGCTGCAATGGCTAACGGGGCAGAGGCAGCTCCAAAGAGCAGAGGGACACAGGTCTAGACCCCAAGGCTTGTAGAAAGGGAAGGAGGGGGAATGGTGCATGAGGTGACCAAAGCCAGGAGTCCCCGGGGGGCAGGGGTCCCAGGTGACATGATGAGAACGAGAATGGCCAGAATAGCTTCAGAAATTGAGACTTTAGTAACCAACCTCCTCTTCCTCATAGGACTGGCCAGAGTATCACCTGCCCTGCTCCCTGCTCCTCCCTCCCCCAGGTTTGGCAGAAGCAAGTTGCTGCAGGGGATGAATTTTATCCATAAAAGGTATAGGAAATATTTCCACAGGGGCTGGGCTAAAGTTGACCTTTTTGCCCTCTCTAAGGCTGTAAGCCAATTGAAGCGTAAACCAGATTGCTGGGGAAATGGTTAGCCTAAGTGAGCTAATTACTTCTGAGGCCTTTTGGCCGAGCTTCACAGAGAGCAAGAACGTGCTAATGTCTTCATGATTCATTCAGGAAAATCTAAAGGGTCTCTTCAGGAAGGCGCTGCTCTGCAAACCCTTAATTACATTCTGTAATGAGACATGTCTGCATTTGGGTCAGGGTCCCTAGTTGTTGCATCTGTTGTCACACACACTGTGGGGTGGAGCACAGGAAAGGTGAGAGGCCTTGGAGGCAAATACTCTTGAGCTTTCACTCCTGGCTCCAGCCCTTTCTGGAGCCAGTTTCCTCACCTCTGTGTTTCCACACATGTAATACAGGGGTAACACCTACCTTGTAGGTCTGTGGTGAGGGCAGAGCAAGATGATGGATGTAATGTGCCTGCTGCAGAGTCATTATTTGGTAAATATCATTGTACAGTGTCTTCCAGGGTGTTCGAGTCTTACGGGTCACTCCTCCGTTTCAGTCAATATTTGCAACAGTAAAAGCATTTATGAGGTGCCAGGGCAGGGGGGTGGGGAAGGGAGCTTTGCCAAAAGAAAAGAGTTTCACCAAAAATACAAGATGGAACTAGGGAGTTTGCAGCCTGAAAGGGGAGATTCTCTTGCATGAATAATGCTAACAGAGGATGTGGTGAGAGGTGTTGATGAGGGTAGAATGGGAGTTCAGAGGAGAGAAAGTTACAACCAGGATGTCATTTTGGCTGAAGCACTTGGTAGCTCATTGGATTTTTAAATGGAATTTGAACCTAAACACAAGCCATTTGGCTAAGGGGCACATGATGGGGAGCAAAGGAGAATGTGGGTTGGAAGAAACTTCAGGGATCAGCTGGTTCAACCTCCCTGTTGTATAGGGAGGGGCAGGACTGGCTTCAGGTATTGGAATCAGGGCACTAGACCCCAGTGCCATGGGAGCATACACCTGGAGGAGCTGATTCGAGTTGGGTTTCAGTAAAGCTGGGGGACGTGGCACAGGGCCTAGCAGCAAAGATGGTGGTGAAAGCAAAGGCATGGAGGTGGGCAGGAATGAGCAAGCCAGTCCAGGTCCTAGGTAGCTGAGGGACATAATATAGGGTTATTTATAAAGAAGTAGGCAGGGTACAGGGAAAGCCAATGATGGGTGGTGGATCACGGGGACCAGTGACGGTGAGACTACAGGCCTGAGGAGGTAAGGGGAGGGCATGGTTTCTGGAACCCCACAGGGGCTTCCCTGCAGGAGCAGGGGCCCTTAGTGAAGGGACGTGGTCAGCCCAGGCAACTTCACTCTCTTCTCATTCTCTGCTCTCCGCCTTCACATCCCATTGGTGGAAGCCTACTGGAGGAACCGGGGCAAAGGACTGTTGATCCAGTCCACACTGTTGGCCTCCCGGGCAGAGTAAGGTGGGGAAGGGCCAGGAGTGGATCTAGAGAGTCAAACAGTGACCATCCAGAACAGACAGCGAGCAGATGAGCGAGGCTGGGGTTCAGTGGGTGAGGCTAGGAAGGTACAGGAAGAGGCAACTCAACGGAGCCCACAACTGTCAGGCTGAGGACTGCTGGGGTCATAGACTCAGCATCTCAGACAGGAGACTGACCCTGTTTACAAGGGGCCATCAGCACCATGCCCAGTCTTCAGGGGTGATGGTGGCAAAGCACTGTCTCATGGACTACCCCTGGGACACAGGTTTCAAGCTATTTCTGCAGAAGGGAAGATGCCCTCAAACACATCAAGGCCCTACTTCTTTGCCTGATTTTTTTGTGTGACTCGTAGAGGAAAGTATCAGGAATGGAGAGTTTAAAGATTAATCCAGGTCCCTTTCTATGAAACTGCCCCTGGGATGGAAGACTGCTTTTCCTAGGGAACATGAACATTCTCATGGCTCCACCTGCTAGTGCATTGCAAAACATCTCTCTGTTAGTGGAATCTTGGCTGAGAGATAGTCATCCCATGACCAGAGGGAGTCAGGCACAGGCACAGCAGTTTCTCCAGGCAGGGTCCTGACCCCTGGTTTGCACAAGGCCACTGAAGGATGAAAGCTGCTTTCTCAGCCCCTGGCTGCTGGGTTTCAGCTGATTTTAACTGTATGGGCCATTTTAATGCCTTCTGAGAAAGCTCCATCTTCCCAGCACCTAAATCTGTCACAGCATTTTATGAAAATTGACTCAAGAAAATGTAATTTTAGCCCAGGAAATTGAGCACTATTTGCATTAAGTCTTGCCAGGGCATCCTGCATGTCCTGGAAAAGGCAGGGTGGCTAAGTAGGAAGGGTCCCAGGAATGCTGTCACTGAGAAAAGGGAGCCTTGCTTGGTTCCCATTTGAAAAGTATAGCAGGGTGAACTCTCCCCCTCCCTTGCCAAGCGGCTATCCTGGCCAAGGGCCCCTTGGAATGGAGGAGATGGGTATCATGGAATCTTCGGTGTCCTGCTGATTGACCCACATTACCACACGTCCCTGCCTGAGCACTCAGTCTATTTTTGAGCAACCTCAGCCTGTTGAACATTTTACCACCAGCTGGGAATGACAGTTCATCTCTAAATATCTGCAGTGATCTTCCTTGGAGCACCTTGATATGAGCCTCCATATAACTTTGACTTAATGAGCATGTGTTGGGCACCTACTGTGTGCTAGGGGATGAATGCTGGGAACACAAAGAGGGACCAGACACTGTCTAGAGCCAGAGCTCACTTTCAATTCAGGGAGGTAACAATAATAACAATAACAGCAATAGGAATGCTAACAGCAAACACTTATGCAATAGGGATGTACCAGACGCTGTTCTAAGCATTTACATGTAGCAACTCATTTGATCCTCACTATGCTTTGAAGGAGGGAACAGCAACATTGTTATTGTTATTATTACTATTATTGGCCCCATTTAACAAAGGAGGAAATTGAAGCACAGAGAGGTAATGTGAAAATAGTTTCTAGAATATGATGTCAGAAGTATAATATAATTATATATAAAGGGCAAAATTCTGCTTGTTCCTAATTCTGCCCTCCTTAGGTATGCAAAGTAAGTTGACTTTTTCTTCCACACGCTCTTTCTATCAGTGAGGACAGCTCATGGTGCCCTGTTAGTCCCCTCTGGGGCAAACCTAGATGTGATCATTTCTATCAGGAGTCCCTCCCTCTTAATATCACTGTCTCTTGTCCCTTCCAATCTGGCACACTCCCTAGAACAAATGTCTGTTTGTCGATGTTCTTCCCAAAGTGTGTGTCCTGTGCCGTCCCCTTCTGTCCAGAGCATCCTGGGCTGGCTCCCTCCTCACCCAGGCTTGAACTATATGATCGCATTCCTCCCTTGGTCTTTGCATTCTGTGTGTCTTTTTCTGAGGTTTATACATCTGTCGATGTTACCTAGAATTCCACTGGCCTTTTTGGCATGTGTCTTCTACTTGCTTCGTATTGAGTTCAGGGACTCCTGTGTCTTTCTCAAATGATCTGCTATCCAAACAGTATTCCTCCAGCTCAGATTTGGCAATTGAGTTTTTGAATCTAGATGTGAGATTTTACATTTATCTGTTATATGTCATTTGGTAGATTCAATCTATTGTTATGGTCTGTGACGATCGTGTTGTGTGATGGGTGCGCACTTAGCATCTTGGTTTTGCCTCCTAGTCTTGGGTCAGCTGCAGTTGTTGTCTATACGAGTGAAAAGGGATAGAATAGGATGGAGTGCTGTGATCCTCCACTAGAGACCTTTTCCTATGTTGACCTCAGTTCTCTAGTTGACCTTTGGGGAATGCTGTTTAGCTGCCTAGGATCTACATAACTTTGTTATAACCCATCTCGTATTTCTGGATCTGGTCCCTAAGGAAGTCATGAATAATACTCAACTGCCTGAACTTAATGTCCATAACCCTGGATTTCCATCCCAGCTCTGAGATTTACTATGTGGCCTGAGTGAGGTATTTTATCTTCTCTCCAAGTCTCAGCTTACTCATCTGTAAAACGGGGTTATGAGACCTTCTTGGAAGGATAACACTTGTGAAATGCCTGGAAATAAAAACTGTAATGTGCCATTTCCCAGTTTGGGCACCCAGGTGGCTCCTTCACTGTGGGAACGGCCACACCTGGAGACCCCAGGAACTAAACCGACCCTGCCCACACCAGGAGCCCAGGAGAGACAGCCAACATTCTTGAATACTCCAGCTTCCTGTGAAACCCAAGTGCTTTCCTCAGCCTGGGGCTGCAGGACCTGATTGGTTCCAAGGAGTGAGGGCTTCTTGGGGGAAAGGGACTTGAAGAGAATCATCTCAACCCTGTGTGTGAGGGGTCCCTCATCAGGAAGGGCTCTTTCAGGAAAGGCTGGACATAAGGATGCCATCATTGTGTGGTGCCCAAGCAGAGCACTGCAGCATGGCAAACGGCCACCAGGATGGTGGCTACAGATGATGCAGGGGCCCCACTCCCGGCCTCTGGTGCCTTTGTCCCCTGCTGGTGTTTGTCCGGGCCATCTCCTCTCTGTCTGCTCACAAAGCCATGCCTTTCTTGTGGTAGCTTCTGCCCCCTTCCAGACCCCAGTCATCTTCCCTGGTTCTGGCCCAGAAGATCACCCCCACACTCACCCCCAGAGTATCCTTTTTAGCTCCTCCTGAAAAGAAAAGGGCTTTTTCTGGGTTCCAGTGGCTTTCAAAATCACAGCTCAAGAATTTACCCATTTCTCAAGGCCCTGAGACAAAACATCAACTTATTTGCCTGGTGTTAGAGCCTCTCCCAAACAGGGTACCCTAGAAATGGCCATAAGAAATGAACTACTATGGATTCAGCCCCTGCTGTGTGCTCTGCTGGCTCATCCCTAGTGCTGCAGCCACTGCGAGGGGATATTATCAGCCCAGATCTAGATAGGAGCTGAGGTGGGGAGAGTTGAAGCGGTTTGTACACAACCATGCAGTGGAGCTGGGATTCAAACCTGTTATGAAGCCACCTAACCCCAGTAGGCTGTCCACAGTTGTCGGGCCTTTGGGGGCAGATTCCTGCATCCTCCCACAATCAGGGGTGGGTGCAAGCACATCTCTTCCACTCAACCTCGAGACCAGGGCCTGTACAACCTTGAAAGCAGCACTCAGGCTGATTTCTACCACATGCACCCATGTGTTAGGTTGAACCATATGGATTAGCAATTTGAAAATGTTGGCAATTTCATATGGCCTGAAAGTTAAAGTTAGACTCTAACCTAATATTAGCAAGTGGCCCCCAGTCACATACCTGTCCTTACAAACTCATTGAGGTCCCAGAACCTGCCTCTTGCCTGAAAGCCTTCTGGAGGCAGGCCAAGGGATGATGTTCTGGAACTGGGGAGAATTCAGCCACACCATCCTCCACTTGTGGGAGAACCTGGGGGTATCAGAAGCCCAGGTCCGCTCCCAAGGCGTGAGGTCACTGGTCTCTACAGATTCTCCTGCCCTGCTTGTGCAAGAGTCTGAGTGCTTGTATAGCACTTCTAACCATCCAGGTGTCTCTCTGCACCTTCCTGTTGTCTGTGAAAAATCATTGCTAACATTCTTCTGTTAATAAAGCTCTCCAGTGCCCAGGAAATAATGTATTTGAGGTAAGTCCTCCTAATTAGGGTCTTTCGAATGTAATTCCCACTCCTAGGATGGATGACACTCATTAAAAAATAATTTAAAATAATGTATTTATAGACAAAAGAACAAAACCCAAGCTGTTTGACTCCAATTTTCCCACCCTACCTCAGGGCTTGTTACCTGCCTTCTTAGGGAAGAAGTTCTTCTTAGCTCTGTCCCTCTCTCTGCATCCAAACACTCAGAGCCCCCATCTGGTGTGCCCACCCTCACTCTGTTGCTTCAGAGAAAATCCACTGTACCCATGCCTTTATCCAACTCTGATCCACCTTCAGCTCTTTCTGAGTCCTCCAGACACCCGTATCCCAGCAGCCAAGATTGCTCCCCGATAACTCTGTCTGAGCTACTCGTAAAGAATCAACCAAGATATACGGAAAATCTGCTGTGTAACAGTAGGCATCCTTTACCACATGCCTGCTGTGTGCCCAGCATTTCATACTCACCGTCCCTAATCCTTATAACAACTTTGCAGGCAGGTACAGATTATCCCCAGACCTCAGAAAGGTGATGGAACTTACCCAGGTGACACAGCTAGGAAACCAGGGATCTCTCCCTATTGAACCACAGAGGAGGGGTGGGATCATGGGCAGGTTTAGGAGTTAGACAGACCTGAATTTGTGTCAGGACTCTGGTACTTAGAGCTGTATAGCCTTGTACTAGACACTTATCCTCTCTGAACCTAAGATTCCTCAAGTGTAAAATAGGCAACTAGCAATACTTACCTGCTGACTTGTCTAAGGATTCAAGATACCATAGGATAAGTGGGAGGAGCCAGGTAGGCATTTGCTAAAATGTAGCTCTTGTTAATAGATCATAGATGGACTCTAGGCAATGTACCAGGCAGTTTGTATACTTTCCCTCAAGCAGCCTATTCTATAGATAGCAGTGTGGAGGCCAAGAGAAGGAAGTAACTTGAGAAAGACACTGTGATATCCTGTAGGGTGCAAGCTTTAGCACGGAGGTCTCTTCCCTCAGAGGCCTTACAGGGAGCTGGGGAGACCAGACACATGCATAAAAGGATTTAAAAGCCTCATTTGCTTCATCTTCTTGTTGGAATAGATCCTCTCTGAGGTCCCAAGTTCCAGACTATAGCTAGTCTGAGAGCCTCTCAAGTAGTTTAGACACTAATTCTCAGCACTTTACAGCAGGGAAAAATCCAGGAGGGCTGGGGAGGCTTCCAGGGGAAGGTGGCACCATACTGGGAACTGAAGGATGCTGGGAGGAAGGAAAGGCATTCTAGGAATGGGGCCTGACATGAGAAAAGCCTGGGGGTGGGACTGGCCTGCATGCCCATGAGTGTTTGTGACTCACTCTGACTGCGACCCAGGGTTTGCTGGAGAGAGAGGAGAGATCAGCTCAGGAGGGGAGGTGCCGCCTCATTTGGAGCCCTGTTGGGAGTACATGGTCTTAGATTGAATCATGGTTTCCAGAGTCAGCAGTCAGGGAGCAGGCGTTTATGGAGCACCTACTGTATACCATACACTGATCAGGCACATAGTGGAGAACAAGACAGCAGAGTCCCTGCTCTGGAGAGGCTTAGTGTAATCAGCAAAGAAATTGGATAATTTCACATACTGATCAATAAGTGCTGTGAAAAAGAACAGTGCAATGAGATAGCAAGTGACCGGGGAGAAGGGAGCTGCTTTAGTTAGGGAAGGCATTGAGGGAGGCCCAGCTGAGGGGCTGATGACACTGGAGTTGAACTCTGAGTAGTGCCATGGGTAAGTCTCAGGGTGGGTGGGTTCCAGGCAGAGGAACAGCAGGTGCAGAGGCCCTGAGGTAGGAACAAGCTCACTGCACTCAAAGGACAAAAAGAAGGCCAGTATAATTTGAGTGGTGTGGATAATAAAGACAGTGGGCCATATGGTTGGTCACAGAGGTTGCAGGGACAGATCCTGTTGGGCTTTATAGGTCATATAGGAGTTCAGACACTGCTTTGAGTTATAGGAGTTCAGACACTGCTTTGAGTGTGGTGGGAGGCTATTTGAGGGTTTTGAGCAGGGGACTGATGTAGGCTGGTTTATGTTTCAGAAGGACAGCTCTGGCCCTGATGTGCAGCATGGAAGGCAGGGGAAAGGTCAGAAGCAGGAAGACAACCCTTGCTTCACCCAGCAGCTGCTAGAAATGGCAGAGCTGAAATGTGATGTAGTCTTCTGAGTCTGAGTCCCTGCTCCTCTCATCTTCCCAGACCTCTGACTTTCAAAATGGGCTTTTCTAGCACCAGGGTTTGATATGTGAATTTGTGTGTGTCTCCTGCCACCCCTTCCCCCATTCAACCAAAAGTGCTTATTCTGTGTGATACATTAGACAGGAGCCTAAGATTTCATTTGGAGAAAAGAGCCTGCTTTTCTAGTAAACCCTGAGGTTCTGGGCTGGGTCCATTGGTAGCTGATAAATCTATTTACTCTTTGGTACAGTCACACTTTACAGTGCAGCTGAACTGTTGAGAGCATGAGCTCCAAAGTCGATGCAGCTGGGTCCAAATCCAGGCCACCACCTTCCCAGCTGGGGCTCTTGGGCAAGTGCTTAGGCTCACAAGCCTGCTGTGAGGATTAAAGGAGCTAATTCATGGAACGTGACTGGCACATAGAAAATGCTCAATAATGGCTCTTCTTGTAAGAAGCCCTAAGTGAGAAACCATTGCCTTACCTGGAGGAAGGAACCGCTGATGTATGATTTTAGACATCCTAATGCCATTTGACAAGGACCCCGGACCCTGTGGGGTGTGCTGGGGGATAAGTACAGGCTTTCTCAGGCTTTCCCCTTCCTGAAGTGCTGCAGCTGGACCCGAGGCTCAGCCACCTAGGCAGCACCAGGGGCACGAGCCAGTGGAGAACGTTTTGCCAGCAGCTTGGCAGCCAGGCTTATTGGTAAAAGGGCTGTTCCCCCAGGAGCTGGGACAATTTAACAGATTATCTGGAACAATGGCTAATTAGGAACTAAGCTTTTTGGCAGGAAGTTTTTATTATAAGCTTGGTAAAATTTCACAGGCCACTGCTGGTGTCTGGGGCCAGGGCAGGAGCCTTCTCTGTCCAGGCCTGAGCACTGGAAAGGCTGTCAGAGCCTCATGTCCCCCATCTCCACCTCTGCCCTTCCTCACCTAGAGGCCTTAACAAAACAGAAAGTGGTCTTGGAGGCCACTAGTCCACAGATGTCGTGGTTTACTCTGTGTGACTCTATGTAAGCCCCTTGCTTTCTCTGGGCCTGGTTTTTCTCACTCTACAAGGAGTGGATGGCCACAGAATCCTGGACCCCTCCTGTGAGAGAACTGGAGAGAAATTTCTAGCCCCAAGATGGTGGTGGACCTGGCATAGGGCCAGGTCCTCTGTGCCCCTTCCTACAACCCAGACCCTCTTTCCTGATGCCCAGACATCTGGCCTTTCTCCCCAGCCTTGGGCACCCACCCAGGCCCCTATTCCCAGAGCCAAGCATGTTCCCTTTTCTTATTTCTATTTAAGTCAGATAGCTTTCTGGCCTCTAATTTTAATCCCAGTGAATATGATTCATGAGGGGCCAGGGGCTGGGCTCTGCAGCAAGACTTTTAGAATCCCCAATTAAGAAGCCATCAATAATATATGAAAATTATAGGGGAGCTCTGGTTGGGGAAAGGTGGGCAGCTTTGAGGTAGAGAGCAGTCTGTCAGCTCCAGCCTCCTTCTGTCCTGGCCAACACAGCTACTGGGGGCTTTGCAGCTGGGGGGAGGGCTCCGAAACTTCATCCAGCTGTAATTTGCAAAAAGACAAGAGCTGCTTAAATCAGGGGCCATTAAGATTGTTGATTGTTCAGGCTTGCAGAGCCACCCACTCATTACTGAGGCAGGGGACTGTGGTGAGCACCACAGGACACAGTGCCTCCGTCACTCCTGGGAGCCCTGGCCCTCCCTTCCAGCCTCCTGGAGCTCCATTCTTCATCTGTAAGATGGGGATGATAATAAAATCATCTCCGTGGGGTCAATTGGGGGTTAAATGAGATGATAGATGTGTGGAAAGGTTTTGAAAATGAGAAGTCACGATATAAAGCAGAAGAAGGAGGAGGATTTGATGGAAGGGAGAAAACTGAGAGAGGGGGCTGTTGACAGGTTTCTGGGAGAAGAGTGCACTGCTCAGAGCCTGAGCCCCACCTAACCTGGGATCTTGTCACAACCCTTTTCCTAATCAGTTATGTGACCTCTGTCAGAGCACTCCATCCGCTTCCCTGTCTCTCTTTTCTCATTGGTTGAGAGGATTGGGTTTCTTTTGGCCCTAAAATCTTCAGTTCTAAGTCAACTTGTTAATCAACGAATATTTATGGAAATCACAGGAAGGGCCAGGACTGTGTGTGTGTGTGTGTGTGTGTGTATTTGTGTGTGTTTAGGGGTTGGAGGTGGGGTGGGGGTTGAGCAGAGGTATAGGTCGGGGGCACTCACCTGTGCCACCTGACCTGTAGAACCACCCAGCCCCACAGGAAGAGTTAACAAGGTAGAAAGGACAGTAAACACTGAAGAAGTTCAGAGGTTGGACTGGGGTAAAGACTGGATGGGACATAGTGCTAGCCTCATTCACAGTTTTAACCTCTTATTGGTTATTGACTAGATCAACTCCTGATTTGGAGCCAGACTGCCTGGGTTTGAACTCTGATCCTATGACTCATTAGCTGTAAGACTTTGGGCAAGGCACTTAATCTCTCTGAGCCTTGTCTCAGTTTACTTATCTATAAACGAAATAATAATAGTACTGCCTCATAAGATTATTAGGAACATTGAGTTAGTAGGTGGGAAAAGCAGTGCATGGCATGCAGTAGAGCTACATGAGGGTTGTTACTCGTATTGAAGACCAGCTCTGCAGCAGATGCTCCATGCAGCCCTTCATGCACATTCCCTTCTATCCTTACCCAGGAGAAGGAAGGACTTGCTGTGTTTCAGTGATGAGGAAATGCACCCACTGAGGGGTTATCCAGGTTGTCTCACATAGATAATAAGTAACAGAACCCTGGTCAGAGTGGGTCCTGGGCCACTGGCCTGGCTACCCATGTACACCTCCCTGGCTCCAGCCCCTAGTGGCTCCCAGCCATGGGCATCTGGGAGGAGTTGACTGGAATGTTGGGAGAAACCCCTAAGCTGCTTGCTTTCACTGCCCCCAGCAAGTGGGCTGTGAGGAAAAAGAGGGGCCCAGGTTTTAGAAATCTGGAAGCAACAGAGAGCCTCTTCCCAGGCTGCCTTGTTCTACATCTCCAAGCCAGAGGGTCAGTGTGTCTGAGTTGAGGATGAGCTGGCCAAGGGCCCCCCTCCTCTCCACTCTCAGTAGCAGCTCCCTTGCCCAAGGGCTCCTCCTGCTTTCCCTTTCCCTGCCAGTGGCCAGGGTGAATTTTCTTCTCTAGGCCCAGGTCTCTAAGTAAACTTTATACATTCTCCTGCCTTTTTTCTAACTAAGGCCTGGGGCATTGCTGGGTGTTGTGGGGAGCCCCTGGGGAGGGCAGAGCCTGGATGTTAATGGAGCAGCTGGTTTGTAAGAACAAAGGGCTAGTCCTGCATTTTCCCCTGGGCCTTTCTCTGTATGTGGAAGATGTCTGGAGATAGACCGCACAGAACTGGGAACTCTAGGGTACTCAAGTACAAAGGACCCCTTTAGATGGAGGACAGAAGCCTCCTCAGGCATGGAAGATGAGTAGGGAATGTTAGTGGTTAGGGCCAGGAGCATCTCAGAGACAGGGCTGAGTTCAGGGACTTGGGAGATATACACTTCTTGGATGGCTGAGCCAGGGTTTGGGATTTATAAATAACTAAGTGTGGAATCTTAAATTTACAGAACATGTTTTATATCTCAGGCTCTCTTCTAAGTATGTTACGTATACTAAATCATATATGCCCCCCAAATCCTATAATGTGTGAATAAATGGTCATTCCCATTTTACCAAAGAGGAAATTGAGGCACAGAGAGGTAAAGGATTTGGCCAAGGTCACCCAACCAGTGAATAGCAGAGCCAAGCATTGAATACAGGAAGCATGGCCCCAGATTGCTCTATTAACTACTTCACTTTCCTACTTTATGTGGGAAAACCAAAGATCTGCCTTCAAAGCTAGAGTCAGTGGTTCTTAAAGCTTTCTGAAGACATGCTTCCCTCTGAGAAATTGATGAAAATCATGGCTTCTCTCTCCAGAAAATGAGGATGTGTACAGACATTTGCATTCAATTTTGGGGTGTCACAGCCAGCTCAGAGCTGGTTTTAATCTAGCAGTTGCCCTTCCCTGCTGGGCTCTCACTCTGGCACTGGTGTGGGTGGGGCCAAGATGGCCACTTTCTACCAAGTGGAGGCTGTGGTGGGAGCCCTGGTTCCTGAGAGTCCCCACTGAGGCCCTCAAGTGGGACAGCTGTGCTGGGACCCTGCATCCCAGAGGGTTGTTACAGACCTTGGGTATCTAGGCTGCATGGGCAGGAGTCACACACTTTACTAGTGACATGAATGTTACACAGTGTCTGAGAAGAATGGGATGGAGGTGGGGACTGTTGGCTTGCTTTATGTTCAGTTGAGTTGGAAATTGTATGAGTGTGAATGTGTTTGTGTGAGAGAAAATATATTAGGGTCCCAGCAGAAAAGAAAATTCTACTCAGTTGGTTTCACTGAAGAGATTGAAAGGATTTCTTTCAAAGGTATGGGTAAGTTTGAGGATACTCACAAGGGACAGTTAGTGTCCAAGGTCTGGCAATGACAGGGAGCTGTTCCCACCCAGGCTTGAAGGGGCAGAGGGAGAAGAGAGTGCTATTGTGTGTGAGTGAGAGGTGAGCGTGGTCCTGGGGGAGGCAGCCCCTCCCAGAACCACGATGCTCAGACTGGGCCAGAGTGGGAAGAAATACCCCAACCTCTCTCCTCTCATGTCCCATCTGCCGTGTGCCAGTGCCTCCTGCTGGCCAAACCCTACTGGAACCCATAGGGCAAGGGAACCAGGTGGTGGAGTTTGATGGAAAACAACCTCTAGGAGTGTAGATCAGGACAGAGGAGCTGAGTGGTGGGGGGTGGCGGGCAGCAGCAGGAGATTCTCCAGCACAGAGAACAAACTTCCAAATCAGTCTAGGCCTCCTGCTGGTCAGGAGGCCCATGTCTTGACATAGGCTCACCGCCTCCTAGCCTTGTAATTGGATGTAGGACAGAATACCTTACTTGCCTGACCTGCGTTCTCAGTCCCAGACTTGCAGTGGTCTTTGTCCCAGGGAAGTTTGGCTGGACAGCTGTCCACCTGTCCCTATAAACCTCAACTTCTATAAGTGTATGGCGCAGCCCCTGGGAGCCACTTAATTTAGCCCTTAAAGACGTTTCAAGTCTGCCTCCCCTTTGAGGGTCTCACTGGAACTGATAATATGTAATTAATGCTGCTTAATTGATATTCTTGGGGCTTAGTCTTAGGGGTTTTAGGAGCTCTTGGGAGCATCTTTTGTAATATGTCAGGAGCTTTTCCCACTGGGTTTTGTTGCCAGGGACAAAAAGTAAGCTTTTCAGAGGGTGAATACCCTAATTTCCAGTCTTATTTCTCATTTGTACTTTCTTATTCTTCCCCTGGAGGCTGCCCCAGCCCTGGGGTCAAAGCCCCCTCACCTCCCTAATTGCTCAGCCCTCTCTACATCACAGCCTCCCCAGTTCACACTTACCACCTACCCAACAATTCTCCAGGGTTCTCTGCATCAGAATCACTTGGTAAAACAAAGCAGATTTCAGATTTTGGGCTTCTCTGCAGCTTTGTTAATCAGGGGATTCCTGTGCCCGCTGGTGTTTGGTGGTCTGTGCTCCAGACTGTGAGCAGTGTGAGGCCCCTTCCCATCCTCGGAGACCAAGTATGGACAAAAGGCTTCAGAATGGACCAGAGGAAGGGACAGGCCCTTCTAGGGAGCTAGAAAAGTGTTCAGGGCTGGCTTGGCTCCGGATTACGGGTGGTGAGGGGTTAACCCACCCTCCCCTTCTTCCCTGCACAGCAGTCAGATCTCATGCAGTGCCTTCATGTGCTTCCCACTGCTAATACCTCATCTCTCCTAGTCCCTTCTGGCTTGAAAACTCTCTAATTCTGTGTAGAACGAAATACAGCCAAATTGATTTTCTTTTTTAAACATCAGGTCAATTGTGTTCTGACCATCATTAATAGGGGTGTAAATTGGGCCTGACAGGGACCTGGTGGCTTCTTGGGTTTTTTAAATCCAAGTTTTCATATTTCTTTTTCTTTGTTATTAGCCCAAGTAATGAAGGCTATAAAACATCTTTAGTAACGCCTTGGGTTGAAGATTTTGCAGTTGTTTGTGATGTGCATATGTTAATTACCCCTGGTCCTGGTAATTTATCACTGCCCAGCCTGGCTCACTTGCCCCCTTTCCCTCTCTAGGAGATACTGGATGCCCTTGGAGTCCCCCTCCCTGTCCTGTTTCCAGGGGAGCTCCATTTTCCTCTCTGGCAGAGACCAATCTCTAGGGAATTCCCCTCTATTGAAGCTTCGAGTGCCATTTTAAAAGCAGCTCTGTCATCTTCCCTAATGGGTGTTATCCTTGGCGTCTCTGCCAGGAGTGGAGGGAAGAGGGGGGCTGCGCAAAGGAATACTTGCTCCTTCTGGGCTGGGGTTTATATAAAATCCTGCTGGAGGGATTTTTAGTGAGAGAAAGGGTACTGAGGAGGAGGTAAGTCCCTTCCTTAAGAGAGGATTCTCTCGAACCTGGGTGTTTACCTGGAGTGTCTGCATTCTAGAAAGCTATGAGGAGAAATTTTCTTTTCATCTGAAGATAGGAGGTATTAAGAATTAGAAAGGGCAGGAGAGGAAAATATAGGAACTATTTTGGAACCAGGGTCATACATTAAAAAAAATTGTTATTGAATTTAGGGAATGGGACAGGAACCCTGTCTTATTCAACTCCCCATGTCCTCTCCATGGCCTTGCGCACAGCGAGGCTTCTATAAATGCTTGTGAAGTAAACCTCATCTTTATTTGACTTTCATAATACTTGAGGACTCTTGGCAGTTAAATGAAATACAAATTGGCTTTGGAGTTAGACATATCTGGGTCTAGATCCCAGCTCTGCCTAGTTGTGTGACCTTGGGTAAGTTACTTAACCTCTCTGATTTTCAGTTTTCTCACTTGTAAAATGGGTAATAACTCAAGGTTTTTGTGAGAATCAAATGAGATAACTTAATCATCTGCTTGATCTACTGAGTATTCAATAGGGACTCAGTAAATGTTAGTTTTTTTCCTTCCTCATGCTATATTCTTGTATATCAGAGGTTCTCAACTCCATCTGCATCTTAGAATCTCCTAAGGAACTTTAAAAAAAAATAGTTGTTCAGGCCCCACCCACTGAGATTCAGATTTAATTGGCCTGTGGTAGGGCTTGAGCATGGGTATTTTTGAAAATCTTCTGTTAAAGGATACCTTTCTTAAAAGATAGAATCATGATTCTCATAGAAATACAAAATGAGCACATGGTCAAGATTTATTCAACTTATTAATTAACGAGGGAACCCATAAGATGTTACAACTGGTTTAAATAATTCCAACACCACACACGTACTGGCAATCAGGTATGCTGAAATGAATTTTAAAATAGATGCAAAATTGGTCAGTATCCCCAGGGTAGTAATCAAATAAGCAATTGCATTCCACTGAGCAAAATTTATTTGCACTTCTGTGGATAAGAATCACTTGAATTACTCTATGCTTTCTATAATTGACACAGTTTTAAAGTAGCTCAGAGATAATGAAAGATGCAGAACTTTATGAAGTCAGATACTTAGACTAATATGTGAAACAGGACACCCAGTGATCTGCTTTTTTCTACATTTTAATAGCTTTTACACTTCCCCAGCCAAGGGGGAACACCCTGTCTTAGACCTTTGATATAGTTCTTTTAGCACTGTTACCATACTGTATTGTAATTATTTGTGTATGAACTGTGCCACCTGGGATGGAGAAGTCCTTAAGTACAAGATTCATGTTCTCTTTACTTTTGTAGCCCAGCACCCACCTACAAAAAGTGCTTAAGCAAGCAGGACAAGTAGTATTATTCTCCGTCTTCTGATGAGGAAACGGAGGCTTTGAAAGGCTCTGATGATGTCATATAATTAGCTTGTGATGAAGTTGGGACTCAAGTCCACTCATCCATTTCTTCATTCCACCTTACTTCATTCAACAATTCCTAAGTACCTACTATGTAGCAGTCACTGGGAGCAGTGGGCTTCTGCCGTCCTTGCCCTGGGGACCTTACATGTAGGGCAACATGGCTTAGAGAGCATGAGCCAGAATGCTTGGATTATACCTTGAAGTCAGCAATTATTAGCCATGTGACCCTGGACAAATTACCTGGCTACTCTGTGCTTTCATTGTCTTATCCATAATATGGGGAAGCCTACCATAAAAAGATTAAATAAGGTAAATATGGTGCAAAGTGTTTACCGCAGTTTCTGGTGCTATAATCATCTGTGAGTGAGGCTGTGACTCTGTTAAACATGTATCAGGTCCTGGGCTGCAAACATGAGGAAAACTTGGATCCTCCCATTGCTTGAGAAGCTCAGTTGAGTGGGGTGGAAAGAGCCTCATTAGACCATGACCAGGGGATGTGATGAGTGCAGCTGTGGGGATGTGAAGAGGATTATGGGAGCACAGGGTTGGGGGTGGGAGTTGGGGAGCAGGACTTCTGGGGAGCTGAGTCTTTAAACATTAGCAATTGGACCCCATGCAGGACCTGCTAGGAGGAGGAGGCTGCTGCAGGGATTGAGGTGAGAAAGTGAAGAAACCTGACCAAGGCCACCGTGGAGGAGGCAGGAGAGGAGAGATAAATCTAAAGCTAAAGCTGATGGAATTGACAGGAACAAGGGGTTGGTTGGAAAGGGGGGGGGGTGCCAAATCTAGGGCTTCCCAGATAACCCCACACGGCCTTGGGTTCTCACAGTCTAGCCCAGTGGTTCTCCAAGGGAGGTCCCAGCATGAGTATCACCTATGTTTTTAGAAGTGCAGATTCTCGGGCCTCATCTTAAACCCACTGAATCAGAGCATACAATCTGATCTGTGTTTTAACAAACACAAGTGATTCTGATGACCCAAAATAGGGAGTGACTTGCCTTAAGCCATTTGGGGAGTTTAATGGGATTTAATTATTGAGTGTCAAATATGTGCAAAATTCTAGAGTATATGTTGCAGAGGATACCAAGAAAATTAAGTCTCTTTATTAGTTATCTATTGCTGAGTAACAGATTAGCCCAGAGTTTAGCCATTTAAACAACGGAATCATGAATCTGGGTGCAGCTTTGTGGGATCCTCTGCCTTCAGGGTCTCTCACAAGGCTGTGGTCAAGGTGTGGGCCAGGGCCTTGGTCATCTCAAGGTTTGACTGGGGCAGGACTCACTTCTAAGATCACTCAGTGGTTTTTGGTGGCACAAGTTCAATGATGGTTCAGAGAGAAGTAATTCTCTGGTTGGAGGAATCAGGAAGGTTTCCTGAAGGAGGCAACATTAACAACGGATCTTGAAGAAATGGAGGGCATGCCATTGGCTGAGAAGGGTAGGCCAGGTGGAGGACACAGCATAGGCAAAGGCAGTGAAGTGGGAAAGTGAAGGGCTTGCTCAGGTACCCAGGTATCAAAATCATCTCACTTGGGTGGAGACTAGATAGAGAAAGGGAAAATAAAGTGATGATGCAGATTGGAGCCATAAGAGCAAGGCTTCCACTATTAGATCAGGGAGCTCTCCCCTTGACTGCGGGTGGGAGGTGGGGGTCAGGAGGTGGGAGAGGCATGGGTCCATCACTACTGGGGTCAGTACTGAGGGGCTCCGAGCCCACTGCTTCCCTGCCCCACCAGCCTGGCCATGAGGTCTACATCCCATCTCCTCTTGTAGTTCGGACGCACCGAAGTCATCGACAACACACTCAATCCTGACTTTGTGCGCAAATTCATCGTGGATTACTTCTTTGAGGAGAAGCAGAACCTCCGTTTTGACTTGTAAGTGGAAGGTGGTGCTGAAGATGGAGCTGGAGGAGGAAACACTGCTGGGAGGTGGGGCTACAAGGACCTGTGGTTGGGGCTGGAGTTTCCTTTCTGGGGAAGGGAAGGAGAGCTGTGATCTTAGAGGAAGCCCAGGATTGGCCTGGGATAAAAGTAACAATTAGCAGAAGTCCAGGAGGGGAGGGAGGGGGATGATGGAGGAAGGGCTGCAGGGGAGACAGCAGGTGAGCCAGCCCCAGGTGAAGGGAGGTGCCCAGCACAGGATCAGCCTGCCTGTGGCTGGCAGAGGTACATCTCCATCTTGAGTGATCAGGCCTGAGGGCAGGCTGCGCAGGCCTGGGCAAAGGGAAACAATCAGGGAAGGTCAAAGGCAAGGTACTGAGCTCAAAGTGCTGCCGAACCTTAGCTGGGAAGGTGGGAGAACAGGCAGTGAAGAGCAAGGTGGCTCAGGCACCTGTGAACCAGCCAGGGTGGCAGAGCAGGGTTATTTCATTTTTTCAGTTTTTAATGAGGTATAACATATATAGAGTGAAGTGCCCAAATCTTAAGAGCCCTCCCTCGTAGTGCATTTTGCCATCCATTTACCACCCAGATCAAGAGACGAAACAGGTCGAACACCCTAGAAAGCTCCCACTTGCAGTTCCCTGCTATTACTCCCAGAAACACCCACTCTGTTAGTGCCCATTTTGGGGAGAACAGGGGTCCTGGATCAGCTCAAACAGCCAGGCAGTTTTGGGCAGGATGCCCCAGCTGCCTTCACCGTCTCTCTGTGTTCCATGCAGATATGACGTTGACTCCAAGAGCCCTGATTTATCCAAACACGTGAGTTCTGCCAGTGACTGCCCAGCACTTCTGAAAGTGCCAAACTCTGAGTTGGCCCTGGGCTTCACTGTTACACAAACTGTGTGTCTGATGCTGCATCCTGTCATTTCAGAGCCCTCATTCTTCAGGGGTGGGGTGATGGGAGAGGTGGGATGGTTGTGAGCAGAGTAGGTGACAGTGGTCTTTTTTTGTACCCTGAATGTACAGGATTTTCTGGGCCAGGCCTTCTGCACACTTGGAGAGATCGTGGGGTCCCCCGGGAGCCGCCTGGAGAAGTCCCTCACGTAAGTATACAGGGAGTGGGGCCTATCTGGGTTGCTTCCTCAGTGATGGGCCAACTTCCTGCCCACCCTTGCTGAGGGCTGGCTTAGAGTAGGGGCAAAGCCGTCAGCCAGTCATAATGGACGATTAGAAATAAGGAGACCCCCATGGGCCTTGCCCTTGCAGGGCTTTTAGCTGAGTTATCTTGAAGGAACTCCAGCTCAGTAACTAGAGCCCCATATTCCTTAGAATGGCCCGAGATACTATGTAGTCCACACTCGCCCCTTACCCCATCATTGTATAGGGGAAAAAACTGAAGCCCAGAGAGTGGAAGTGACATGCCCAAGGCCACACAGCTAGGAAGTAGAAGAGCTGGGATTTAAACCCAGGGGTCTTCTCACATAGAGTATTCCTCAGATTGTTCATACCTTGTTGTAGGCCAGAGCTGGGCATAGTGAGATCCTCCCCCTCCCACCCTGACCCTGACATTCTGCATTATAGAGTTTTAAGTGCTTTTAGAGGAAAGCTATTACACTGAGCAGGCTCTGGGATGAGCTATCCTGAGGCTTCCCACAGTGGTGCCTGAGGGTGGCTTCAGGGACCAGCCAGATCTGGCCAAGTGGTGGAGGTGACTTCTTTTGTCCTTGTTTCTCAGGAAGCCCCAGGAGCAGGGCCCAGGCAAGAGAGGCTGGCAGACTGGGACAAGGGTTCAGGTCATAGGGCAAGGTGGGGAGAAAATCCCTCCACTTGCTTCTGCCAAGTTCACACTAGATGCTGTCCCTTTACCATGATCAATAACTGTAAAATGTATTGTGTGTGTGGGTGGCGGTGGTCTCTCTCCCAGGTCCTTGTTTCTGATCCCTAGTAACTGTGTGATAACTTCAGAGCCCCCAGAAAGGCCTCCTTGCCCTCCAAAAGTCTTCTCCTCTGGGTTCACAGAAAATTGTGATAAACAGCTATCATTTATTGAGAACAGGGAACAAACCCAGGTCTAGGGGGCTCTGAAGCTTATAGAATTTGAGATCCCAGAAGTTAGTATATTTCTACCTCTCTCAGCTTCTAAATACCTGAGTAAAAAGCCCATGAGTCTTTGGGTCTGTTTCCTGTGCTGTCCTCTGGCCCATCTTCAGTGGAAGGACAGTTTCTAGGGATAAAGGAAGACTTGGATAGGGGATGGAGCCCTTAAAGGGCAAGCAGGATCTAAAGTGTTAAGATTCTGGATGTTGGTGAAGGAGGGGGACCTATTCGCCCCACTGAAGTTTTCATGTGTCTAAGTCTAGTTGTCTCCCTGGCTAGGCCTGTGAGTGGCTTCCTTTCACTGGGCATCTCTTCTGGCCCAGACAGTATTTTACCTTTGTGATCTCATGTGGTTCTCTCAGCAATATCCCCATTTCACAGCCCACAAACTGAGGCTCAAAGAGGTAGAACAGTGGTTCAGTGTAGCAGGCATCACACATTGTAACACGTTCCCAGGGGTTGTGATGCTGCTGGTCCGGGGACCACACTTTGAGGACTCCTGAGGTAGGTTGGGAAGAAGACCTCTCTTTCTCCTGGCTTGTGGCTTTTGATCCTGTTTTGATGTTTGATGCAAAACAGAAACCTGTCTCCAAGAATCCAGATGCCAAGCGTGCTTAGGATGGGGGTGCTCAGCTCATGGCATGATCCCTCTCTTCCTCTCTCACTCTTCACAGGATAGGAGCATTCAGCCTGAATTCCAGGACGGGCAAACCTATGCCAGCTGTGTCCAATGGGTAGGTCACCAGACATCTCTGCCCTTGGTCCTCAGACATCCAGCCAGCTCTGCAGAGGGGGCTTGAGACTCCTAGCTCAGTCCCTGCTCCTACCACTGTGCATTCAGCCCTGGCCAGGGGCACAGTGAGGGCCCTAGGTCTCTCCTCAAGGACCCAGGCACTTTGGCCACTCTGCAGCTGGCCCTCCCCCTATCCAGGGCAGAGCTCCAGCATCCCCAGCCCCAATGGCTCATGGGACTTTGAGGAGCAGGGTGGGGCTTAGAGGTAGGGGCTATTTCTGAGAAGCAGCAGGGGCTGGGCACTCTCCCTTCCCTTCCTCTCTCCTTGGCCTGGTTTGTCCCGCCTCCCACCTTTCACTCTTCCCCTCCCTTCTCCCACCTCACCCTCTTCCCCTCCATTGCTTCCACTGCTGGATGTCAACCTCCTCACAGAGTAAATTCAGCTAAATCTTTACTTTCTGCATTTGCTTACCAGCTGTGATGAGCTAGCCTTGCTCCCCCAGCCCCCACCCTGACCATCTGCTTTTGGCTGGCCTCATGCAAGTATGGCAGTGAAGACCCTCCCAACTCCTTCCCTCTCCTCTCTCCTGGTTGGAGGGAGTGTCCTCACCTGGTTGGGGGGCAGGGTAGGGAGCATCTGCTTGGAGGAACCAGCCTGGAGGTGCCTCTAGAGATGAGCATTTTGGATGAGTAAGCGAGGCTCTACTGGCCTTTGCTAAGGACTCCCAGAAGTTGGGGTCCTAGCAGCTGGATTGACCACCAGACCAGCTGGATGTGGGACTCAGGGATGCTCACAGTCCAGGAAGGGTGTAGATGATAATTTACAAGGAGAGTGAAGAAACAGAAATTGGAGAGGGAGCAGGAATCAGAGAGAGAAACAGAGAGGGAGGGCGAGAAAGACCAGAGGGAGGGAGGAAGAGAGAGAAAGGTCGAGCAGGTGGGAGCAGATTGTGGCTGGAGAGGAGGGAAGGAAAGATCAGAAATAGAAGACAGGCTAGGAGGCAAAGAGAGGAACAGATGGAAAAACATTGGACAGAGGAGGCTGGTGTGAGGATTCTCCCTGGTCAAACAAATCAATCTTTACTACGAGGAATGGCCAGATTGGGGTGGGAGGAGGAGCTTTGGGGTGCTCAGCTCAGCTGCCCAAGTCTAGGGGGACAAGCTGGCAGGCACTGCCACCTGCCTGTGGCAGGGGAACCTTCAGATGTGGCCCCTGCTCTGCTCATCTGATTTGAAGAGAGCTGGGTTTGTCTCATCAGCCCCTGGGGCTGGCTCCCATGCCTCCCTTGCCTCCTCTGTTTGAGAGTCTCTCCCTCCAAGAGCTGGTGCTGGGGAGAGCTCCATCAGTGGTTCTCAAAGTATATTCCTCGAGGCTGGCCTAAGAGTGGGGCTAGATTTTATCAGCTTTGCACTGTCGTAAAGGAAAGTGGGTAGGGGGAGAAATGATGGTCCTGAGGGCCTTCTCTGTGCCAGGCACTGTGTGTGTGTGCATCTTAGCTAGTAAAATGGATGCTATAATCACACCTAATTTACAGGTGAGGAAACTAGGCTCAGAGAGGTACAGTAATGAGCCCAAAGTCACACAGCTCCTGGACAACATGCCATTTTCTTCTCTCTCCCTGGCTACCCTGGGACACCCCTAGGTGTTAGTCCCAAACACTGGAGTAGGGTGGGCTGGTGCTGTGGGAGGAGTTCCTCCTGCCCCAGGGAAGAGGTAGTGTAGAGCTCCACTCTGGGAACTTGCCCTCCTAGAGGGGATTCTCTTGGTGGGCTGACTTCATGTCCTGGCTGCCCACATCATGGAGGAGCCACATGGTTGGCCAGGATCTTTCTTCCCAAGAAAGATCCCAGCCAAGAAGTTCAAGGGGAGGTAGCCATGGTACAGGGCTTGGCAAGCTGTCACCAAGAGTATACCCTCTGCTTTACTCCCTCTTATTGTTCTCCCTCCCACGATGAATCAGAGTGGCTCAGAGCTGGAATGTTCCGGGACTCTGGGGGTCAGCTGGGTGCAGGGTGGGGTGGCTAGCCCACGAGGTCTTTTGCCCACAGAAGTGGTCTTTGGATGGAAAGTTTGAGAACCACTGGTCTGGAAGCCTCCGGGTGAGTCTGGATGCTTTTCCAATTCTAGGACTTTCACTGCAGACAGTACCCTTCCTGGTGGGCTCTTGGGGAAAAGGGGGTGGGGCAGCTCCAGGCCTGGGGGCCTGGCCCAAGAAGCAGTGCCCTAGTCCACAGGAGACTCTGTCTTCTCAGGGGCTTTGGGACAGATCTGCTGGATGGTGGGGGGTGGGGGGAGGATGCAGAGGGCTGATTCAAGGAGAGTTCAGGCTTGTGTCTCTGTCTTTGTTTGACTTGCCATTCTTTCATCTTCTCCTCTCCCAGTGGTGTCCCAGGGAAGAAATGTGGCACCATCATCCTGTCTGCTGAGGAGCTCAGCAACTGCAGGGTGAGTGGCAGAGGGACTCCAAGACGGGACCTGGTGGGTGTGGGTATGGGGCAGTGACAGAGGGCAGGCTGACTTCCCTGTGACTACAGGACCACGTGTGTCCTTGGAGGGATCGGGGCAAGATAGGGTTCCTCAGTCTGACCTGACTCATAGAAATCCACAACTGTCATAGAAGTCCACAAGGTATCTTCTCTTTTTACAGCTGAGCTGACTGAGGCCTAGAAAGGGGAAGGGGCTCACCCACAGTCAGCAGCAGAGCTGGGCTGGGGGCCCTAGTCCCTTGACTGCCATGTCAGGGTCCCTTCCACTCCCCATCATGGCTACCACTCACTCTTCCTTGAGCCAAGAATGCCTTGGCACTAACACTGGAAGCAGAGAGGCCTCTTCAGTCTTAGAGCCCGGGTGCTTGGCATTTAGTTCTCATTTTTCACTTTTAGCTCTGGAGTAGGATTGAGGCTGGATGGGGCTGAGGGAGTAAGAGTGTGTGGTTGGAGTGTGTGTGTGTTGGGAAGCCTGAGTCTGCAACATCCAGCAGCCCTTGATTTTGCTTCTTCTGTGGGACCATGGAGAAGCAGGAGATGGGGACAGCTGAGGGGTAGCTGAGCACCCAAGAAGGGGCTCAGGGGACCCAATGGCTGATAATGATGATAAAATATAGTAGTGATGACAGTTACTATCTGTCAAGTGGTGGGCATTTTATGTTATCACTACTTCTGACAACAATCCTAAGAGGTAGGATAACCGTTGTCACTCCCATTTTATGGATGAGGACAGTGAGGCTCAGAGAGGCAAAGTCACCTATTCAAGGACAGTAAGTGGTAGAGCTAGGGTTCTAATCCATGTCACTCTGATTCTAAAACCCAGACTCATTTCCCTAAACCACCCAGGCTTGCATGCCCCTTAGGTTAATTAGGAGCCGCAGGTGGGAACATAGTGAATCATAAGGAGAAAAGGAGGGGGCAGCAAAGTGTGAGCACAAGGCCAATTCTGGGGTAACCTGGGAATCCAGCTTCCCATGGGGCTGGTCCAGCTCAGGTTAGTGGGACTGGGAGGGATGAGGAGAAATAGCATTTTCTGACCTTCCTGGGAAGTTTCAGTGTAGCTTTTGTATCCATTAGCTATCAATATTTACCATATGAGAAATTAAAATTGAGAAACATTTAAAATTATGTATTAATTCATTTAAAAATAACAATAGTTTAACCCATTACAGGTTAGCAGAAGTAACATCTTTTTTGAAAAATAACTGTATTTTCCAAAACAAGTCATTTAGTGAGAAGAGTGCTTTGTTTTATATTTTAAAAAATCTCTTTAATGTCTGACTTAACAGAAGAGTTGGAGTTTCATATCTGCTTCTGCAGTCAATCTGTTATGATATCACTGTTGGATAACTTCTAGAAAATTCCACATCTTATCAGCATTATTATGAAAATAGCTTTGGCCTCATGGACTCCCATGTGGGTTCTTGGTCCATACTTTGAGAACTGCTGTTATGTATGGAGGTATAAATTGTTAGCCAACATTAATTGAGCAATTTTTTCTGAACCACACAATGTGCTAAGTTAGTATCGGCTTATTTGATGTATTATAATATGTAATGTACTACATAGTATGATATCATATCTGATGTATTATGCTCCTCATTTCACAAAGAGGTTAAGGGACCTGCCCAAGGTCACACAGCCACTGGGTAGAAGAGATCTGAACCCAAGTAGTCTGATTCTAGAGCCGGGGTCCTTAACTACTAGGTTATAGTGTCCCAAACTCTGCTTTCAGGGGCTTCTAGTTGGGGAATAAGACACAGAATTGATTGGCCAGGGCCATATAGCAATGACCAAATCAACTCAAACACAACTGCTCAGTCTGATTTCTCTACTTGTCTGTTTACCTTGGTGGGTCTGGAGGAACTTAACAGCAGGACTAAACCTTCCCCACATGTTCTCCCAGCAGAGGGTGTGGTGTGCAGTAGGTGATCACAGAGGATCTTTCATAAATCTGTGCTTAAATGAGTAGGAAGCACAGACCAAATGTGTAACAGCAGGTGATGATGAAAACTCCTACACCTATTAGTGCTGGCGATCTGGACGCTACTGGAGTTCAGATAAGGGGGAGAACCCAGCTGACATGTTGACTAGAGCTTCTTTTCAAACTTCCTGAGCCTCAGTTTCTCCACCTCTTTGCTGGGGCTGATAGGGGCGCTGTGAGGATTAAAGGAGATCATGAAGGCAACTGTGCCTAACAGGGGCTCAGCTTCTATTGGATGTCTGGGAAGGACTGAATCTGAATTCCCTAAAGCCTAAATTCAGTTTGCCCCCACACTTCTAGCTCAGCTGGTGACTTCCTTCCTAGCTTATAATTAAATGAAGTAATGTAAGTGAAAGTGCTTTGGAATCTCTAAAGCTCTAGACGATGCTAGGTGCTGTTTTGGGTCTAGTCTTCTGGTATTGGTAAACAGTCTGTGTTTAATACCCTTTAGGCTCTCCCTCCTCCTCCTGCTTCCCCACTCCTCCCTTCTTCTCCTTCATCCAGGGATGGCAGCAGTTTCTTTGATTTAAGCTGTTTCACAGCTTGTGGAGGTGGGGGCTCCCTCCCTTCCTCTTGAGATTGTCAGCTTCTTTTCTTTTGGGGCATCTTTGGCTGAGTTCTGTCTTTCCCTAGAATATTTGCAAGGAAAAGAGACTAATTCCCAGCATCTGGCTGAATTAAAATAATTACATCTGAAAGGCTTTGCTTCTGTCATTCTAGCATTCAGTGGGAGGATCAAAGGAAGAGGGTGGAGTCTGAGAGATGGTTTTTCACCAGAGCAGGGCTTCCTGCTCAAATGAATACATTCTGCCGAAGTAGACAAACCCTCCCTTCATCCATGGGGATGGTGTGGACGGGCAGGGACCAGCAAAGAATTAGAGTGGACTCCACCAGGTCACTAGCATACTTTGATGGGTTATAGAAAAACCCTGCTCATCTAGAATTTAAATACCAAGAAAGTTCCAACAATCAGAATTTGATCCAAAATATTATTCAGTGATACTTCATGTTGACAGTGATGACTTTAATCTCCTGAAGAGCCTCTGAATCACTAAAGAATTCGTTATGTTCAGCAGTAAAACAATTATTATCCCATATAATACTGACCAGTATTTACATTGTCCTCAGAGTTGACCAAGACTCTCATGTTTATTTGATTGTCACCACTTGTTTCGGGACTGGGTGGGTGTGAGTGACCCAGTGTACAGATGCAGAGGGGCTGAAGTGCCTGCCTAAGACTGCAGGATTCTAGCCCAGGCCTTGGTTCAGGGAGCCTTTCCCTCACCCAGTGGAGTCATGAGCCTTCATGGTACATGTCTGGCTAATAGCCTTTAGCAGGCATGGTGAGTGGCCGGGCTTCTGGAGAGAGGCAGTGGGGTGCTGTGGATGCAGGGAGCAGGTAGCTCCTTGCCTTTCCCTCCCCAGACCTTTAGCTATCCCTAGGCTTGCCAGGCACCCAGACCTGCCTTGCTCTGGAGCCAGGAGTTCCTGGCTGGATGCACAGTTTCAGTGCCTCCCAGTCAGGTCCCTGCACACACTGGTGAGAGTGTGGCTCACCTCTCACCAGCCAAGGGAGTCAAAGCTTCATGCTGCAGCTGCCCCTCCTCCCACCCTTTTAGGTATCACCAGCCTGCTCATGTATTCATTCATTTCGTTTCATCAAATATGCTTTGGCTCAGTCCATGCCCTCCCAAGGTTTCCAATTTAGTATGAGAGACAGAAATTGCCAACAGCAATCACAGTGCAGCAGTGGGCCTCAACCCTGTCAGACCCACTGCCTCTTTTTTATAACAAATATTTTATAGCACTCTTTACTATCCTGAAGGAAAATTCATGGATAATACTATGTAGTATGCCAAAATACATACAGATGAAGCAATGAGCCTTTGCAGCTACTTGGAAGAAGATGGGTCCAGGCAAAGAGAATAGCTCTTGCAAAGGCCCAAAACAGATACGCAACTGATTGGATTGCTTCAGAAGTCAGGGGAAGAGTGATGAGTGACATCAGAGAGGCAAGGGTGTAGGTGAGTGTGGAGGCCAGATTGTGTGGGACCTTGTGGGTGGGGAGCTTAGCAGCCTGGAATCCTGATAAAGTCAGAACTCTCGTTGTTCTAAAGAAATACTTCAGAGAGAGCCCAGTGTCTCCATATGGGAGACTCAGGAAGGGTCCTGGGAGGGAGGGAGAAAGATAAGAAGAAAGAGCTAAGGTGAAGTGGGAGGAAGTGGTGAAGGTTTCCTGAGACTCAAAATATGCAGGTTGATGTTGGGGGAAGTTGTGTGCATCTAGCACGGCTATAAGCGTCCTGCATGATGAATAACCAGCATTTAGACATCACCCTTTTAAAAAGTTAGTTTGTAATGTTTTGGACTTAGAAATCATCATTCTGGTTTAAAAAAAAAACAGAACAAAAGAAAACAAAACAAAAACATTTTTCCAGATACTAAAAAGATAACATTTTCAAAACGGACAGTTGGAAAATACAAAGAGTAGAAACATCAGTAAGAGATAATCATTGTTGACATTTTGATGCATTTCCTCCAAGGCTTTTTTTTCTGGGTGTACAAGTATACAGTTTTTTCTTATAATTAGTAGAAAATGATATCCAGATTTATTTTCCTATGTCACCAGATATTCTTGGAAGACAAATTTAAAGCTGCATATCACTCCTCTATTGTATGGATGGGTCATAATATATGAAATCTGTTCTTTTATAGGAAACAATATAATTAATACTGCAGTGAACATCCTCATAGCTGAATGGTTCCATTTTTCTATGAACCTTAGTTGATTGATTTTGGTTAGTATCCCAGAAACACAGACTCAATGAGCGGGAGGAAAAATGGTCCCGTGTGGGGTTTTCAGCCTCTGAATGACCAAATCAACAGATACACAACTGACTGGATTGCTTGAGAAGTCAGTGATTAAGACAGCAGAGAAAAACCAGCTTGACCTCAACATGGTTATTACAGTCAATGTGTACAGACAGGCCTAGTCTCTTAGGCCAACTTCAATATCCACTATCTGTGTTAGAATAAACTCCAGCCTAGGGGATATTCGCTGCCATCGCTGAATGCCTGTACCTCAGGTCTCCTACTTCAGCTGTCTTGTCATGGCAAGCTGTGGCTCTGGGCCTCTCTGTGAATGCAGAAGCCTTCCAGAGGTCACTGGTCGCCCTCAGCCCTGAGTTGTGTTCCTTCCTGCTGAAGTACTAAATTTTATAGTTGTGGCTAATGATTCTTTTTCTTTTTAATTAATGTCTTCTTTTTTCTGACTAAAAAAGAATATACTAGTTCCAGGAAATTTGGAAAATGCAGCAAATATTAGAGAAGACAATAAATGTCACCATGGTTCCTCTATCTCTTTAAAAGTGCTTCTTAGGGTACAGTGTGTGAGCAGTAGGGGAAAGTGGTTAAGAACTTGGGCTCTGGATCCAGGCCAAATGCCATTGCTTACTGGCTGAGTGACCCTGGGCAAGTTACTTGACCTTTCTGTGCCTCAGTTTCTTCATTTGTAAAATGACTTTATTTAGATATTTGATATTATATGTATCATAGATTTTTGCATTCATTTTGATTTTTTTAAACTATCGCATTCAAATCTTTATTTTGATTATTGAGATTTTTGGAGTCCCTTAAATTTTGCACTTACCTTATCCTTGCTCTGACCCTGGGGGCTGCCAGCAAGATCCAAACCTTCCATTCTCCCATCCTGGGTGTTGCTACTTTCTCCCAGCCTTCAGCCCACCTGCTGGCTTCTGGGCCTGACTTCTGCCCTACATGGCCCTCTCCTGGGTCAGGGAAGGCTAACATGCTAGAGTGGGCCAGACCGCCACCCTAGAGAGAAAGGTTGTTTGCTGTGGTATCCCAAGCAGCCTGACTAACATGTGGGAAGATGCAAATTGAGGAAATCCTGCTTTTAGAAGAATTTAATGTGTTTTTTAAAAGATAGGGTGAAAAGGCAGAAATTGCAAAAAATTACACATTGCAGGAGCTGCTTTATTTTCTCTGCAGTTGATTCCAGAGATGCTTCTACTTTGAGAAAGGCATTTCATGTGCTCAGAGAGCCCCACTCTCAGGCTAAGGATGTCAAACAGCAGGACCTCTGACCTTCAGCCAGAATTTGCTGCTCCCAAATCTTGCTGGCCCAGTCCGTTTTATTGACACTTACCCAGCCTCTTCCTGGGGTCACATGTGTATGATTAACCCTTATTTAAGAGGAACAGTCAAAGCATAGTTCATATGACTATTGGCATAACTCAGCGTCACCTTCAAAAGCAAGCCCCCGTACAGTTACATGTTCCTTGCCTCAAGGACTCCCCATGGGATGCACACCCACTGGGGAAGAAGCCTGCCTTGGTTACAGCCTAGAAAGCTCTCTGAAGTTCTGTTTTATGCCCTTGGATTTGATAATGGCACAATACAGTTTATCATAACGGGCTTTTGGCAAATGTTCTCGGGTCTAGGCGGTGTTAGGGAGGGCAGATCAGGTTGAACAAAAAATAAGCCCCCAGCAATGCCTCACATATATTCGCTGTGTGGGGGTGGGGGAGTCGGGGGGATGAGGTGTGGCTCACTGGTGGATTTTTCCAGTTAGATGAATTTCAGAGCCAGTCTTTTTTTGTTTGTTTAATTTTAACTAGTTTGCACAGGGGAGGCCTTTCTAAAATGGATTTCACACTTCTCTGACTTCTCAAACTGAGGCTACAGAACATAATTAAACTTATCTTGATGATTCAGGGTCATCATTTGGAATCTCAGTTATTAATCTTTGGAGACAGACTGTCTTGTTTCAATCCTCTTACTAGCTTTGTGGCTTTAGGCAAGGGTGTCAACCTCTCTGTGCCTCAGTCTCCTCAGCTTTAAAATGGGAATAACAATAGTATTTATTGTAAACACTAGTTGAACATTGGCAGTTTCATCGGGGTTAGCCCAGAAGCAGATGGCACACTGCAAGTGTTGGCTCCGATTCTTTTAACTGCTCTGTGCTAGACACTGTGGACTGGTACTTAACATATGCCAGCTCCCTTAGTCTTTCCAAGAGGCTCACAGGGGGCATTATTACTCCATTTTTCAAAGGAGAACTTGATGTTAAGGTTACATTGCTTGCCCCAGGCTGCTCAGCTGGTAGGTGGCAGAGTTGTGGTTCCAACCAGGTGGCTGTGGCTCCTTTGTACTCTTCTCTCCTCAGCTGTAAAGTGGGAAGTCAGGTCCAGCTATATCTACCTCAGAGATAGGGGACCGCTTGTGAGTCAGCACATGTGAAAGTGATGAGTGTCCTCTAGGAACCACACAAACTTGTGAGGGAATGAGACCATGTGGACAGTGAGGGCTCTGGGGTTAGGTGACTGAGCCCGGGGTGGCTTGGGTTCATCATTTCACCCCTCTGAGCCGCTCAGTAAAATAGTGATGAACTGTGTGCATGAACATTGACCTCAAGGGTGTGATGTGCCTGCACTTTGCTCCAAACTGATCTCATTCAGCTCTCACCACAACCATTTGAGATGTGTGCTGCAATCAGCCCCATATACAGGGAGAAAGCTGAGGCTCTGAGAGGTTACCTCCTTTTCCCGGTCACACAGTTGCAAAGCAGTAGAGCCAGGATTCAAATTGGGGCAGCCGGCTGCAGAATCCACTTGCTTCACTGGCTGGCTGCTCTGCCAGGTGGGGTTGGAAGATGAAAGGAGACCCTCCGAAGTGTTAGCTCAGGGCCTGGCACTCTGTGGGGCAAATGTGAGATATTATCCTTTCTAACCAGCTTGGTGCCTGGATTCCCCAGGGCCCTGGGGCACCCTCTAGCCTTCTGCTGCCTCACACCCTGTTTCCTTCCTTCCCACCAGGACGTCGCCACAATGCAGTTCTGTGCCAACAAGCTGGACAAGAAGGATTTCTTTGGGAAGTCTGACCCCTTCTTGGTGTTCTACAGAAGCAACGAGGATGGAACGTGAGTTCTCTGGCCTCACCCCACCTTCTGGGATCAATGGGAGGGTGGGCTGTGGTAACTTGCTGTGCAGAGTGGCTTGGACTCTCTTCTACTGGTGCTGCTCTGGGGTTCCTGCTCTGGAGAGGAAAGGGGCTCTGGGTGGAAGTCAGGAGCTCCAGGATAGTGCCTGGTGGCATGGATGGGGCTGGTGGGGTTTTGGAAGCAGCCTCCAAGCCCACAGTGCTATTCTGAGGATCTTAGCAATGGTGAGTACTGGGCATATCAGAGATGGAGGGAGTAGGCAAAAACAGGCCTAGGACAGGATTGAGGAGCCCCTCTGATAGCCCATTCCTTCTTCCACACATATCAGTCCACATCTCTAAGCCTAAGCCTTGTCCACACACAGCCCTTCTGACACCCCATTACTACATGTCCCCCCACGACTTCATACTCAGCATGGCAAATCCAGACCCTTTTCCCCACCTGGCTCCACATTCTGCCACGGGCTTCATTCAAAATCCCTCACATCTCTGAAGCCCCCATTTCCTTCTCCTCTCCCTAATCTGGAAGCCACCCACAATATGATGGAAAGACACACAACTCGTTGGCCAATGTAGGTCAGTGATGTACACAGAGGGACAGATTCTAGTCCCCCTAGGCCCTCTCTGCAGCCAACTGTGTGGCCCCAGGCAAGTATGCACCCTCTCTGGGCCTGTTTTCTCATCAGTAAAATGATCCAGTTGGACTACGTGGTCTCCATGGTCTCTTTAAGCAACACAGCTCTGGGAGGCTGTGGCCACTTACAGCAGGGATTCTGCAGAATGAGGAAGAGATGAGGCCAGGGAGGTTAATTAGAGAAATTGCTGGAGAAGAGGAACTAGGAAGTAGGTTTTGAAGGAGAGGAAGAAAATGGGTCCACGGGGGGTGGGGGGTGGGGATGAGGAGCAGGGAAGAAAAGCAAGCTAGAGAAACAGCATGTACAAAGCAAGCGTGCCCTAAGCAGAGGGGCAGAGAGCTTCGCTGTCTCCTTAAATCTGAAATTCTGGGTGGATGTGAGTGTGTGAGTGTGTGAGTGTGTGTGTGTGTGTGTTGGGGGCAGGGCAGCGGCAGGGAGGAGGTGCGTTTCAGTTCAAGGGAAAACTGATTTTTAAACCTGAGCGTACAAAACAAGGAAAATTAGGTACGATCATTTGCATAACAAAAGGATTCTTTGTCTCACAGAAGGACTCCTAGCAGGATTTCTTTAAATAATTCTTGTTGACTTTAATTTGACTTAAGGGAGGGAGGAAGAGATCTGAGTGATGTTCTGGGCATCCATGGAAATGTCTATGCAGGTATCCTCCAGACGGGAGGGCAGGGGCCCACCAGGCTTGTCTTAGAGGTGAGGGCTGGCCGGCCAGCAGGAGGGAGGGATTTGGGTTGTGGAGCATGAGAGGGGTGTGTTGCAGTGTTTGCCAATGATTATTCTAGCAGAGCTAAGTGTGGGATGGATGGGGATGGGGCGGGGGAGAGGGAAAGACTCGTGACTGACACGGTGAACAGGTGGGAGGTGCTGCACCAAGCGAGCTGTGCTGTGGAAATGCAGGGGAGGAAGCGGGAGCGGAGGACAGGGCAAGGGGACAGTGTGAGACCTCGCTCCACAGAACTTGGGTGGGGACTGTAGTCACAGCCCCTTCCTTGGTAGTGGAGCTGCAGGGAACCTAGACTGTTGAAAATAGCAAAGGAGCTGGTCAGATGGGGGCGGTGATGGGAGTTTATTTGGAGGGGAGAGTTTCACTTCAATCATGGGCTGGATCTTGCTGGGGTGAGGGAGACACCAAGGGCAGCTGGAGAAACCGATCTGGAGGGACCCAGGGAGGTAGTGAAATGTCACACCTGCCACGCCAAGAGGGAAAGGGAAGGAAGCACCCTCTTGTGCTTCTGGCACTGCCCCTGCCTTGTCTTCTTCAATCAGAATCACTGTCTGGGAGTACGAACGTGGTGATGGAGCCAGGCTCGGCCTGGCACTGCCAAGTATTACCTATGTAACTTCAGACAAGTCTCTACCCCAATGGAACTTTCTGGGATGGTGGAAATGTTCTGTATCTTCCTGTCATGTATGGTCGCCATTGTAGATGCTGAGCTCTTGAAATGGGGCTAGCGTGACCGAGGAACTGAATTTTATTTCATTTCATTTTAGTTCACAAAAGTGTAAATAGCCACGTGTAGCTGGTGGCTACCTTTCTGGACAACGCAGTGCTACCCTCTGCGGTTCAGTCTCTTGGTTTGTATTATGGGATAATCATAACACCTTCCTCACAGAGTTGTCATGAGGATTAAATGAGTTAATATAGGTTATTAGAACAGAGCCTGGCAGCGTTAGTTACAGTTCTTACCCCCTTTTATGGTGAGAGGGAAGCTCAGTCACTTGCCCAGGGCTGCACAGCTGGCAGTGGTGGTCCTGGGACCAGACCCCACATCTGCCTGACCCTGTTGGTTAATGCTCCCCCAACACCACGCCCTGAGTGTTTGTTGAAATGAATTCAGTTGAGGCAGAAGATGACTGCAGGGACCATTTCCACACTAGCACCTGGTCCCCCATGGCAAGTGTGGCAGAGAGTTGAAGGGCCTGTGGATTTGCTGTTGAGGGGCTTGGGGGAGCTTAAAGAAAGCAGTTTGGGGCAAGAGTCTAAAGCAGAAAGCAGACTATGCAGGGCTCAGGAAGAAAAGAAGCAAGGAGGAAATGAGGCTAATAGCTTAGAAGCTTAGAAGACTCGGTCAGGATGTTTGGCTGGCAAGAGAGAGGAGATAGAGAAGGCAGTGGTTCCAGAGACGTGGAGAGGCTGAGAGGGTCCACGGCAGGTCTGTGTGACTGCTTCAGGTGGGAGGTTAGGGCTTCTGTCCCGTGCAGACCTCCCTCCCTTCACCATCAGTTGCTGATCTGATTTTCCCTCCTCCCTGCCACCCGCCCTACCCCGCAACCCAGGCTCCCCTTCCAGCCCTACCTGCCTGCCCCAGCCATGGGCACCTGCAGCCCCTCCTTCCCTTGTCCCCATTCCTGTCCTCGTCACCATCTCTGTTGTGTGTGGGGAGGTCTCCCACGTGTACCTCACACTCCAGTGGGTGGGCGAGAAGGAGCACAGAAGTGAAATGCTGAGCCACAGTGACAGGAATGACATTTTGACTTGAAAATTGCCTGAGAAGAAATGGCACAGGCTGTGTGGGCACGGGCGGGGCCCAAGCACTTTCCTGGGTGACCTTTCCAAGTCGGGAGGTAGCTGGGGTAGATGCTGGGAAATCTCAGGGGGACAGCCCCTGCCCCCACCCGCTGCCCTGCTCCACTCTGGCTCCTGGCTGCCCCTCCATGTGGCAGAGCAGGCTTCCAGGATGGGGCCAGCCAGGTATGGTGTGGGGAGTGGGCAGGGGCGCTGGATTGGGGCCCAGCTGGGGTTAAGCCAATTCTGCCCTTCTAGTTTGCAAAGTAAGCTCATTGATTCAGACTAGAAGAGCGAGCTGAAAGGGTCTTAGAGATTATCTAAGCCAGGGGCTTAAATTTCACTGGCTCAAAATGCCAGTGAAAGCTATGGAAACTCTCCTCTGAGAAATACATTTATTCATTAATTCATTCCAAAAAAAAAATATTACGTGAATACTTACTAAGTAGTGCCAGGCACTATTCTGGGCACTAGAGATATACCACTGATTAAAGAAGACAAACCCTTGCCCTTATGGAGCTTGCATTTTAGTGACAGACTGTGAAAGAAATAAAGAGAAAGACAGACCATGTAAAATGTCAAATGATGACAGATGCAATGGAAAAAGCAGTTCGGAAGAGGACTAGGTGATGTCCGAGTCAGGGGACCAGGAGGTTTTTACATTTTAAATAATGGTGCTCAGGGCAGGTGATCATGTCAAAGAGGTGACATTTGAGCAAAGACCTGAAGGAAGTGAGGAGGTGAGCTATGAACATGGAAATCTGGGGAGAGAGTGCTCCAGGCAGGGGGGCAGCAAGCTCGTGAAACTTAGGCACCCAGTTCCACTGATGGTTTCAAGGGTTCATACATCCCAAACGCCCATCCTCTGATCCCTTCGTGAATCTCAGATGAAGAAGGTCAGATAGTGGCCAACTCCCTGGGCTTACAGGTGAGAGAGCAGGGTGAGAACCACATCTCCTGACACTCCTCACCTGGTACAGGAATCTTCTCTGCAGTGTCATCAAGAAATGGCTGTCTTGTTTCTCACTGGGTGCTGCTGGTGAAGGGCAGCTCATCACTTCACGAAGCCATCATTTCCACTGTCTGGCAACTGTAGAAATTAACCAGCCAGCCCCTCTGTTGACCTGGATTCTGCCTCCCTTGGGGTCAGGACTGACAGCCTTCCCTCTCTTCTTTGCCAGGTTCACGATCTGCCACAAGACCGAGGTCATGAAGAATACCCTAAACCCAGTCTGGCAAACGTTCTCCATTCCCGTGAGAGCCCTGTGCAACGGGGACTATGATCGGTGAGATAAGGAAATGCCCCCCTGCCAAGCACAGGTGCGGGAGGTGGTTCATTTTGACGCAGTCCGTCCCATCAGCACCAGCAGAGCCTCCTGGAGCTGTGTGCAGGTGGCCCTGCACAGGGTGGGACTGTGGACTCCCTCTGCCTTCCTGGGCAGTGTCTGCCTTTTATCTCCTTTCCCTCCTTTCCCTCTCCACACCCTTCCCAGCCCCTTCCTCTTTCTTCCCAGTCTGATGTTCCCAATGGTGGAAGCCCCCCAGGTTGGGGGGATGGGAGGTGCCCAGGATTCCAGGGAAGCCCTGGTGAGTGTTGGGGTTCCCTAGCCTGGATCTCAGCAGCTGGTCTTTTCATTGTTCCTAGTGGAGGGGCAGCTGTGTGCCAGATGGTGGCTCTGGATGCAGGCAGAGGTGCCCTGGTCCCCAGCAGCTCCAACTTCTGGCTGAAGGACTCTGGGAAGTCAAGATCCCAAGATATGCTCTGCCAGCCAGATTGCCATTAATGGGGATGAGGAGTGCAGTGCAAAGAGCTTGTGGAGTTTTTTGATGCTACTCATACTACATCTCATCATTGTTTGAGTGTAGATTGTGGAGTGTAGATAACAGATACCTGGTTTCTAATTCTGACTCTGACTGAAAAATACTGTCAACCTGGGCAAACTTTGACCTGTCTGAGCCTCAGTTTTCTTATCTGTAAAATGGGTGTTTAAACATCTACCTACCTTATAGGGCTGCTTTGAAGCTTACATGACACAACCTACACTAGAAGGCTCTGGTATGCATAAAGTACCATTCAGCATTTTGTCCACAAATGTTTATTGACTCCCTACCATGTGACAGCCACTGTGCTAGACGCTGGGAAGTCAGCAGGGAACAAAATGCACAGTCTCCACCCTTCACCCAGCCTCTTGCAGTTTACATGCTAGTGGGGAAGGAAGACATTAATCCAATAATCAGGCAGAGAAACATATAATTACAAATTGTGGTAAGTGCCAGGGGAGAGGGGGCACGTAGGATGGGAGCTGCAACACGGTACTGGTCTACATTGTCACAAGAACCCAGCCTGGTTTCCTGGTGATTGCTATAGCTGGTAGCCCAGCTGGCAGGGGCTTCTCAGGCAGATCTGCCCAGGCAGACTTGAGGAAGCTGGGCCTCTGCTGGCCACTCTGACAGGAACACTGGGTTGTCAGAGCAGACACCTCAGGGTATCCTGGCTGGTGGCATTGGCACGGGCACCCTGGGACTCTGTTCACAGTGGCTACTTGACAGGGTGTGTGCAGTGGGATGGGGGACAGGAATGAGTGGATGGACAGCCTTAAGCACCCCTGTCTCCCTCTTTATTAGGCTGCTGATCCAGGAGTTGAGACGGCTTATTTTCCTGACTCTTGGATGGGACAGAAAAGCCACAATCTGTTCCGCAGATGGTCATTGAGCACCTACTATGTGCTTGGCACTGTGCCTCCAGCTGTGTGGCATTCAAAGGAATGTAGCCACACTTCCATCTTCAGGAGGCTTATAACCTGACCACAGGGAGCTCAGGTGTGCACATATGTTTGTTAAATAGCTAAATAGTTATGCAGAATGAGATTGGAGACAAAAATAGGCATTCCAGCCAAAAGAACCCCTGCTGCATATCTGTCCAGGTCCTGGAGTGGTGGGGGATGGGAGGACAGTCTGGCTGGAACAGCAGGGTCTAAAGTAGGCTCTGGGAGGCTGGAAGGTTGGTGAGTGGGACAAATGATGTGGGAAAAAATGTTGGAATAGAGAGGAAGGAGCGGGGGGCAGAAATTCAAGGTTAGGGGATGGAGAGCATGGCAGTTCATTCTCATGGGGATGGAAGGAATTGGGATTTCTGACTGCACTGCCTAGAGGTTTTGGGGGTTCAACTGGCCCCCTACAACCCTGAATACCTAGGAGGGGCTCTCAGGGGCTCAGAATACAGCCTTGTCAGGATGGTGAGGAGGGCAGCCCAGTTCAGAGGCCTAGGCTCACTGTTCAGCCATGAGAGGCAGTGAGGGTGCAGTGGGAAGGTGCAGGTCGTGGGGAGAGCCCAGGCAGGCTTCCCTTTCCCCCTCTGAGGCTGAGCCCTAGACTGGCTTCCCTCCAGGATGGCTGGGCAGCTTGGGCCCTCCTCTGTAGCCAGGAACAGATTGACTGTGACATGACTGACAGAGGTCTTAATGGAGGGGTCAGGTGTGTCACACTGGCCTGGTAATCAAGTGGGCCTACCCTCCGCTGAGCCCTAGGGTCACTCATGTACCCAACAACCATTCGGGAGGTACAAGCATTTGGGAGGCCCCCTCAGGGCAGGAGAGGGTGGACCTTGTGCAGGAAAACAAGGCCACTTTCCTCTCCATCTGAGGCACCTCTTGAAGCCTCATAGAACACACTGGATTTAATCTAGCAGCTCTGTCTTCTAAGCCAGACAGGCCCAGGATACTGTGCTGGGTGCTGTGGACATACTGAGCTATCAGACCCAAGCCTCCTCCTGAGGTTGCTCCCAGGCCAGGGTGGGAGACAGAGAGAAGTGCTCCTGTAGCACTTCTGAGGTAATTTTTACATGTGAACTAATTTAATCCTCCCAACAATTAGTACTTCCTCTGGAAAAGCTACAAATACTATCCACATCTTATAGGTAAGGAAACTGAGGCCCAGAGAGGTTATGGAACTCACCCAGGTTCTTACTACCAGTCAGTGGTAGAACCAGGATTTGGACCGAGGTGGGTTGGCTCTAGAATCTGTATTCTTAACGCCAGTGTTCTGCTGACATAATGGCCAAAATGTTGAGTGAGTGGGGTGGGACGGGAGGACCTTGCTCAGGGGCTTGGGCAGGTCAGAGCCAGTCTAGGCCTCCAGTAGGCTGAAGTGGGGTGATCATAAGAAGCCCTTCTGCCTTCCCTGAAGTCCCCCTGCTCTGTTTTTGAATATTCTGTGACTTGAGGATTTGTCCCTGTTAAACCAGATTCCTCTGAGTTGGACTGCTATCACTCACTCACACCTTCATGGTGAATGGGTACTGAGTGTGCTGGGTCCTCACCTGGAGAGGGGAGAGGATTCCCGGGAGTTGGGGTCTCTCACATCACTGAAACTTCGGCCCCCTGGGTGAACCAGTTGCTTCTCTTTTGAAGCCCACCACAAGCTGAGCACAGTGGCAGGGGTGGGGGCGGCCAGGCCAGTACTATGGCCTCAGTTAGGCTCGTCTTATCCCTGGTTCGCATATGCAGAAGCTGAACTCAGACAGAGGAAGCAAAGTCACTGTAGTATAGCCAGGGTTGCCTAGTGCCCCCACCATCTAGGCTGGCTGTCTGGCCTAGTGAGGCCCCATACATCTCTTCCTCCCCGAAGCCTCTCAGAGTAATGGGCTGACTCAGTTAGTTCAGGGCAAACCCTTGAAGGCCTGTCAGCCCTCAGGACTTGTAAGCATCAGGGAGATGTACCTTCTGCCTGGGAGAGGAGAGGCTCATTAGGAGCCGACCTGCAGCTTGGCTCGGAGGAGACTATAGAGATGCTTGGTGTGCCGGGGGCGAAGCCTGGCGACTCTGCCGGTATCCTCCATCCTTGCTGGCCTCCTGAGGCTCACACACACCGGGCTCTCACTCCTGCCCCGCACATTCAGAGACCCACAGAATGTGCTAGCTCCTGGCCCCAAGGCCTGGCATTGCCACTGACCAGCTGTGTGACTTGGGGAAAGCCATACACTCTGGGCCTCCCTTTGAGATTTTGTGGAAGGAGAGTATTTTTACCATGTGGCCTACTTCATGAAGTTTTAAGGGATCTTAGCCAACAGATATTTAATAATAATATTTATATTACCTAGTATATGTTAGGTACTGTTCTAGAAGCTGAAGATACAACAATGAACAAAACAAACAAAAATCCCTGACCTTGTGGAGCTGACATTTTTGTGGTGAATGGAAATTATTTGGGAGACAGGAGCTTGGAAGAAAGGCTTGAGTATTTCAGGCTTAACAATGCTGACCGTGTGAATGATGTAGTTGCCTTCTCACAGCAACTCCAAAATGGGTCTGATTACCCCATTTTACAGAGGAGTAAACGGTCTTCAGGGGCTAAGCCAGTTGCAGAGGGCCACACAGCTAGTACCTGGAAGAGCTGGGATTGTCATCCAAGGCCACCTGCCCCAGAGCCTGCAGTCCGCCCTGTCCACCTCCCTGCCTCCCAGATTAGGGGCTCTGTTCTGTCTTTCTGTGTCAAACAAGATGTTCATTTTGTGAGGCCCAGTTCATTGTCACACACCCAGGAGCCCCTTCTCTTGGTTGCTGTCCCCAGAAGTCTCAGTTGGTCTGACATGAGCCTTTGCTGGTCCTGTGCTAAAGGGTTGGGAGCCAAGGCCTGTAGCTCACAGTGGCATGTGTGGTGACCTGGGGCTGCTAGGTCAGGGCTGGATAGTGACAGAAATGTCACTAAGTAATCAAAGCTGTGCCTGGCTTCTGCCACTGCCCCTCCCTGTCTCTGGGCACCGTTTCTCTCACCTCCTTCTTCCTCAAGGCCAGAGGTTGTAGCTTTCAAGCTAATCTGACCTCTAGGCTGCCAGCCATTCCTGGAGCCTTGACTGTGATTGCTGCTGGGCTGAGTTTGCACAGGAATCTCACATTCAGTGATCTCAACTTCAGCAGCAAGTTCAAATCCCCTAAGGGGTTTTTAACAATTCCCATGCGCAGGCTACACCCCAGAACAATTGATTCTGTATCTCTGGGGTGAGGCATCAGCATCAGGCTTGCTAAAGCTCCCCAGGGGATCCAATGTGTAACCAAGCTTAAAAACCAGTAATCTCATCTGGAGAGGTCAGAGGCTGTGGCATCACATTAGAATCAGCCAGGGGACTTTTAAAAACTATTCGTGCCTAAGTTCTATCCAGACCAACTTAATCAGGCCCTCTGGCCATGGGATTTAAAAAGAATCTCCCAGTGATTTTTTGGGTATCCAGGGCTGTGGCTATGACTGGGGTCCTCCTACAGTCTCTGAGCATGTGGTTGTCACTGATTTAGTCACCTGAGGACTGGTGGTGGTGGTCCTAGGAGAGGTACTCCTTGCTGGAGTCCCTGAAGGACCCCCGCAGAGCTAGGGGTGCTCTGGGGAAGGACTGGGAGACTTCAGCATTGTGGGGCAGCGTCTTGGCTCAGACCCTTACCAGCTGTGTGTCCTTGGGCAAGTCACTGGGTACCCTTAGGGTTCAGTTTCCCCACCTGAAAATGAAGGGCTGGAGGTTATCCCTCCAGAACATGTACAGCAGAACCACTTTAGAAATCTTTGAACTAGATTCCTGGGCCTTGCCCAGAGCTGCCAGGAACAGGGCCTGGGGGTCTGTGTGTCTCAAAAGTTCCCTAGCAGTCTGCCAGGCGGCCAGGCTAGGGTGCCACCAAGGTCACTTCAGCCTTGTCATTCTAGGAATCAGAAGTTGCAGAGCCCAGGTACCCAGGCTCAAGTGATTTAAGTAAATTGCATGTGAAAAACTATCCCAAATGTGGCCTGAATGCTAAAGTGGAGAGAAGGAGGCAATTTTATAGAGATCCACTGCATGCCAGGTAGTTTGACCAACTTACCTTCCCAGCTATTCTGCAGTGCCGTTATTTTCTCTACTTTAAAATGATGGTTTGTGGCTCAGAGAGATCAAGTGACATCCCCAGATCCCACTGCTAAGGGCCCAGCATCCAAATCCATACCCAGCCACTTTCTACTCTTTCCAGATCATCAATCAGTCCATCTTCAGGGGTCTAGATTTTTTGATTTTTTTTTTCTTTCCATAATAATTCACCTCAGAGAGACATTGTTTTTTGTTTTTCACAAGAATTTAAAGGATTTCTTTACATGGTAGGCTTTTATGCCTGCCCCATTTTACATTTTGATAACAAAAATCCAGTTGGTACACAACCTACGGGGCATTCCTTCATTTCCAAAACAGTTCCTGCACTGCTGCAAAAGCCGCACCCCACCCCCATGCCCCGTGGAGGCTCATCTGAAGGGAGACAGCGCCTCCTTCTGGGGGTTCCGGAACCCCAAGGCTGACTTCCCACAGACCTGAGGAGATGGGCTGTGACCATGGGCAAGATGATATGTTCATAGAACACAAGCCCAGGCAGCCACCTCTGTGAGCCCCATTTAGACCTGAAGGCTGGAGACCCCAGCTCCCCCACGCCTCTCCCACCCGCCCAGACCCTGACCCTGCAGTGAGACCCTGGCAGCTGCCCTGTCCCTGGGCATCCCTGGAGGATGGCTGGCACCAAGGGTTAACCCACAACCCTCCACCTCCCTCCTCCACTTCTGGTCTGCTAGCCTGTTGCCATGGAAACAGGCTAAAAATAAAATGGGCTCCTGAAGCCCAGCCCCATGCTCAGGAGTCAAAACAAACTAATTAAAGCAGCCAGGCTAAAATGTGAAGATAATTACACCCTCACTCAGGAGCCAGTCTGGTGTGGAAAAGCTCAACAGGCCATCTCCAAGTCAGGGCCCTTGGGCCCAGCCCTGACATGCAGGGCTGGCTGCCCAACACTCAGACCTCTTGGACCCTGGGGTCCCACCACATAGTCTTGTCACTCCTCCCCAGGAGAGCCCTCCCTGCTTAGAAGTGACAGCCGGGGAGCAGCACACTCCCACTGCAACAGCCCCACCCCTGATAAACTGACAGTATGGCTTCATGCTGGGACCTGTGCCCTGTCTGCAGTGGCCAAGCAGAAGGTGGGGTGAACTGAAATCTGAGGCTGCTTTTCCACATCTTCCCTGAAATTCAGGGAAGTCCCTACGTAGCTCTGAGACTGCCCCATCTCTAAAACCTTTAAAGGTCTCAAGATAGTTCCTTTGTCTCTTGGGCTGCTTCCTCTCCACTGAGGGCCCTGGGAGCCTGGTGGGTGTTCCTGCATCCCCTTTTGGTCCAGGAGCATAAGAAGGGCCCCATCCTCAGGCCATGTAGGTGCTGGGTCTAGTCCATCCCACCACGGGTCCTTTGCCTTACAGGACCATCAAGGTGGAGGTATACGACTGGGATCGAGATGGCAGGTAAGCTGGCAGAAGGACAGAAGGTGAGCAGGGATGGGGTCAGCAACTTGGGGGAAGGGCCCTTTCATGGGGAGAGCTGTGCCCAGGCCCCCACCCATGGCAGCTCTGAGGGTAAGGGGGCCTGGGTTCTCCTGGGGAGGGTCCACTGCCCCCTTGGCTCATCCCTGCCCAGCTCCACTGAGGCATCAGAGGACCTGTGTCCTGCAGGATATGGTGTGAGAGGCATTAGAAGCCTCTTTTCCTCAAGTAGTTGCCTAGCAGTCAGCCAGTGCCTAAAATCTCCCCACATTTTGGGAGAATTTAGAATTGTCTTTTTTTTTTTTAAATAATTTTTAAGGTACATCTTTCGCTGATTTTCTTTATTTTTTTAATGGAGGTACTGGGGATTGAACCCAGGACCTCATGCATCCTAAGCATACGCGCTACCACTCATCCCCCTAGAGTTTTCTGAAATGTGTATGTTCTGAGGTGTAGACAGATACTGGTGACCTGAGCATTCATGGCCATGTTCTCTGTGTCAGGCTAAGCATTATGGGGTGAAGAAGATGCAGCTCAGCCCTCAGAGACTCACTGAAATCTAGCGGGTAGGCCCTCAGCTCATCAGAGGAGCTGTTTGCAGGGATCAGGGCCTGAGGGAGTGGAATATGGGAGAGTTAAGCTCTAACGCAGACGAATGGACCCAGGAGCTGTGAGGCAAAGCCTGAGTAGGGCTGAGCCTGGCCTTGGGGAAGCCAGTGCCTTCCCCTTCTGTGGGTCTAAGTGCCCCGAAGGAGCCAGTGTCACTGAGAATTCATAAACAAGGACAAGAACAGGCCTCTCACAGTTTTAGTAGAACCCTCACTGGCTCCTGCTTGTCTGTTGAGCCAAATCCAAGTATGTTATCTTGACTTGTGAGCCCTCCATTCTGCAGTAGGGAGTGTCATGGAAGGGCTTTAAGCCCTGTAATCTCCACTGGTGCCTCTCAAGGCTGTGACGTGGACAGGGATGCTGGAAAGGGCTGTGCAAGCCCAGGTCTAAATTAGGCTCAAGCCCCTTCCAAAGAGCTCACCTTCCTGAGACCTTCCTGCAGAGAAACTCTGGTGCCAACTCACTCTGTCCCCTCCTCTCTGCTTTAACCACATCACAGGCAAGTCAGCCTCAGGTTTCCACCCATGACTCACCTCGTCATCTCACCCTGGAGTTCCCCCTACTTCTCCTTTACCGGGAAAGCTGGGGCCAGCCAACAGATGCCCTTGGGTCCCACTATCAAGGAGCTCACAGTCCGAATGCTGAGAGCTGTAAATATGTAGACAAAACGCAGTGTGGGCTCAAGGTGGGGCAAGGCCCCAGGGACACCTGCTTGGCATCACTCTCTATCAGCAGCTCCAGGCCAGGCTATTAACCGCTACCCTCTACCAGGCACAGTGACGGTGAAAGGCAGCCAATCACGGGGAAGATGGGAGTTCTGCTTTGTACAAGGTTTGGCTGTACTTAACCTCAACACACACTTGTGGGGCAGAGATCCAGAAGGTGTAAACACTGCAGAAAACACCTCAAGCTGCCTGGACATAGGACTAATTGTCTTTTCAAAAAATGTTCTTGAAAAAATGTCATGCACACAGAAAAGTAGAGAGAAGAGTTGAATGAACACTTTAAGCCTATCACCTGAATCTAACAAGTGGTACATGTTGCCATAGTTGCTTTATCTGTGCTTTGCTGATGCAGTTTAAGTTACAGTCATCGTGGCATTTTTACCTCTATGTATCTCATTGAGAATGTCTAAAAAACAAGGGTATTTTCCTACATAAGTACAAATATCATTATCACACCTGACACATTGAACAATAATTCTTGAATACTGTCTAATATTCATTTCATATTCAGATCTCCCCAGTTGTCCCCAAAATAGCTTCTATTGCTAGTTTGTTCAAATAAGTAGAAGTGGGTCCCATTCTCCAGGAGCCTGCTCTTTGCTGGGTGACTGTTAGGTTTCTTGTTCCATGGGTGACGGGTGACACTGGACTCTTCCCGGGGACCCAGCCTCTCTGCTGGTGTGGACCCCTGGAGCAGAGGCCCTGGGCAGAATTGGGAGCCAGGGGAAGGGATGTGAAAGGTGGAGGGATGGGCAGAGCAGAGTCTGGGCCTCGTGGTCTCAGCAGCAGCCTTCCCTTGCAGCCATGACTTCATTGGGGAGTTTACCACCAGCTACCGGGAGCTGGCCCGCGGGCAGAGCCAATTCAACATCTATGAGGTGAGGCAGATGCCTGAAGGCTGGGGTTTGCTGTTATAATACATATCTTCCAGTCACTAAGGACTACAGTGAGCCATGTGCTGGGCTGGGGTTTTTTGTTTGTTTTTTATTGAAGTGTAGTTGATTTACAATGTTGTGTTAGTTTCTGATGTGCAGCATAGTAATTCAGATATACATATATATATATTATTTTTCATATTCTTTTTTTTCCCTTAACTTTTTTAAATTGGAGGCACTGGGGATTGAAATCAGGCCCTTGTGCATGCTAAGCATGAGTGCTACCACTGAGCTATACCCTCCCCCTCATATTCTTTTTAATTATAAGTTATTACAAGATATTGAATATTGTTCCCTGTGCAATACATTGGGACCTTATTGTTTATCTATTTGATATATAGTAGTTTGTATCTGCTAATCCCAAACTCCTAATTTATCCCTCCCCTCCTTTCCTCTTTGGTAACCAAAAATTTGTTTTCTATGTCTGTGAGTCTGTTTCTGTTTTGTATAAATTCAGTTGTATCATTTTTTAGATTCCACATATAAGTGATATCATATGATATTTGTCTTTCTCTGTCTGACTTACTTCACTTAGTATAACAATCTTCAGGTCCATCCATGTTGCTGCAAATGGCATTATTTCATTCTTTTTATGGCTGAGTAGTATTTCATTGCGCGCGCGCGTGTGTGTATTTATCTATATATAGATCACACCACAACTTCTTTATCCAATCATCTGTCTATGGACATTTAGGTTGCTGCCGTGTCTTGGCTGTTGTAAATAGTGCTGCTATGAACATTGGAGTGCATGTATCTTTTCAAATTAGAGTTTTCTCCAGAGATATGCCCAGGAATGGGATTGCTGGATCATATGGTAACTCTATTTTCAGTTTTTTAAGGAATCACCATACTGTTTTCCATAGTGGCTGCACCAGATTACATTCTCACCAATAGTGTAGGAGCGTTCCCTTTTCTCCACACACTGAGGTGGGGTTTTTGCATGTTCTCTTGTGAGGTGGGTGTTATTGTTCCATTCTACTGTCAAAGAGACTGAATCTCAGAGAAATTAGGGGAGTTGACTGAAGACATGTGGTCCAGTAACTGGCAGAATCAAGAGGCAGACAACCTAAGCTTGTTTGACTCCAGATCACTGAGTTATAGGGCCCCCTTAAGAGAGCTCTTCCAACAAGGTTGGGGGATAGAACTGTGGGTGGGGCAGAAGGTGAGAGACAGTATCAGAAGCTTCTGAGCCTGAGACTTGAGATCCTGAATTCAGAATAGCTTCTGCGTTCAATCAGAACAGTTTCAGGACCTGCAGAATATCTTATCTCTTCTGGAAGGAAAGACAGGAATAGGAGTCAGGATACCTCCGTCTAGTCCTGGAGAACCTTGGACAAGGTACCCAGTCTCTCTGGAGATAATAGTGTTTGCCCTCAAAGAACAGTTTCTATGGCTGAGCCTTCGTCTGTGTGTGTTCTCCCTCCCAGGAGACCATCCCACCTTCCAAAGCTAGCTCAGGCCCTACTCCTCTGGGGCCTTCCCAGCTGGGCCAGCCTTCTGTGCTCTCTCCTTCTGAACTTCATGGACAGCACAGTTCACGCCAGACCCACTAAACTGCAGAAACTTATAACCCTAACTTATGGCCTGGGTTTCATATCTGACTACCACGTACTAGCCACGTGCCCCTGGCTGAGTTCCTGCCCCCCTCTATGCCATGCACACTGAGAATTAAGTAAGTTACTAGAACAATGCCTAGCCCCCAGTGAGCATTATGTCAGTGCTGTCTCCCAGTATCATCTGTTGAGTGCCTGGGTGCCAGGAGATTTACATTTCACAACCATCTGACAAGCTGGCTCTATCCTCACATCAGTAGCCACTCAGCTAGTGAGGTTGCAGAGCTGGCTTTGACTCCCATCACTGAGTCCAAATCCCTCCATATGTCCACTCCCTCAGCCTGTATCTGTTCTAAGTGGGATGGTCTTGTGTTCCAGCTGGACTGAAGTTCCCCAAGGGCAGACAAAGTGGTAGCCCTTTCTGTTGCTCTATTCACATTGGCCTGCATCCTGTTGTGCACACAGTGGGTGCTTATTATACATCCACACTGAATTCAATAGAACAAGGCTATTTGTGAGGATGGACCGTGGATAAATTTCTTTGAAAGAGCTCTGATCCTCACAGATAATTGCTTTGTTTTCTGCAAGGATAAAAGACAGAGCTGTCCCTGTCCCCTACCCAGGCAGAGAGAAGCAGGCTCCATCTTTCCCTGGACTCTTTTAAGGAGATTTTTAGGGAAGTGAAGGGAAGGGGTCAGATCTCTTGGAGCTTGACTTCTAAGGATTCTTGACAGGCTCAGACGAGGCCATGATCTCTCAGGCTTAAAGCAAAGGAGGTCAGATTACTCATTTCTCAGTGGTTGATCCCTGCTCCCTTGCAATCAACAAGAGAAGCTACAGTGCTGGTAAGCAGAAGTGCTGTCTTCACACATTGGAAACGCCATCAGGTGGAAAAGGAATTAAACTCTGGCAGCCCCAAGGCAGGCCTTGCACCATGGAGGGCAACACTGGGAGGTCAGTTTGGACTCAGGAAGGTCTTTTTAGAGTCAGAACTTCCTGAAGAGAGAACAGTGTTCTGCCACATCCTTATCTCAGGCCCTGGCATCAGCCTGGGTATCCAACTCGTATGCCCAGCTGCCTGCTGGCCACTCCTCAGACTTAGCCTTCCCAAAGTGAGTGCACTGGCTAAAGTCCCCCACAACCCTCCTCTCTCCCCTGGCCAGCCAGTTCCTTCTGTACTGTCATCATGGGGGCCATGGCATCCGAGGAGGCATCCTTGACATCTCCTGCCCCTCGCCCCACACCCAGTCCACGATGGAACCCCACTCCTCTTACCACCTGTATATTCTGACATTTGTCCTCTTCATTCCCCTCCACCCCCACTGTCACCATCTCCCCTGTGTGAGGGCTTTGCAACAGTCCCCTAATGGCCTTCCCGCCTCCTTCCATCCTCTACTTGGTAACCCAAATACTCCTCCGACATGGTAATTGACCACATTGCTGCCCTGCTTAACACCTAGCTGGACATCTCACCCAGCTCCTTGGCCTGGTTTGCACAGCCTCCACCCTAGCTGAGGTCCTGCGGGGTCCGTTACCTATGAGATAAGTCTCAAGCTCCTTCACATGTGTGCCATACACCAGTGACTGCAGTCTAGGTGCAACCTGGGTGGGGGGTGGTGTATCAGTAGCAGCACAAGTCACACCTCTAGGAGCCCCTAGGGTCCAGCTCTGTCTCCTTCCCTCTGCCCACCCCTACTTTCAGCCCCATAACACCACCTGAGGCTCTGTGAAGCCTGATCTATGCTGGCTCAGTCTCTGTGGTTCATTCATGCTGGTGCCTCCCCTGGGGCTTTGCTCTCCTTTACCTGGTTGGGCCTGCTCGGCCTTGGAGACTCCCTTTGATGTTCTTCCTCCAGGAAGTCTCCACCTGCACGCCTACCCCACCCTAAAGTCTGAAATAGATGCCTGTCCTTGGTGCTCCTGTGCCCCTCACCACCCTCTTCCTCAAAGACCATGATGTCCTCAGGGATGGGGGTGATGTCTCCCTCACCATTGTGTCCAGAGCCAGCACAGCTCCTGGAGCCTGGGAGCCACTCAGTGGCCCTTTGCATAGGAGGGCAGACTCCAGACCTGCCCTGCAGGCCCTGGGGACCCTGGGTTGGTGAGGAGAGGGAAAAGAGAAGGCTTAGAACTCCAGCCCAGGAGTTGGGATGTTGCAGGGCTGGCCTCTAGGGTGCGCTGGTCCCCTGCATGGAGCTTCGGGTGCAGCCGCTTAGGACTGGAGAGGCTGGTACATGGGGGAAGGGGTGTGCTGGGTGGTGCATGAAACCCCAGAACAAACAGGATGCTTTCTCAGTGCCCACTTCACATGAAGATCTGAGAACAAATCATTGCTTTAATATTAAAACAGTTATAATTAGAGAGTGGAAATGTGGAGTACAGGCTAATTTAAAGATAACAGAGAAGACTTCAAAGAAATGTGCTTGTGGCCAGGTCTTTGGGCGACGCCTAGACCCCCACCAAGAGTCCATGTTCATTATCCTCAGCTGGGAGGGCTACTTTGGAGTTTGAGATGCAGTCAATTCTCATAGTTCCACACCCTCATAGGACAGATTGGGAAATGGAGGCACAGTGTGGCACTGGGGCTGCAATGTACTCTCATCTCAATAGCCTGCTAGGGAGCTGCTATCCCACGAATGTGTCAGTTAGCACTGCGTCATCTGGGTGGCTTCATGCCCATGGAGGCTCTGAGGTGGTTCTGGGCTTCTCTTCCCTGGCCCTTAATTTCCACCTGTACAGCTTGCCAGCCCTACCACCTGAACTTCCCTCCTGTACCTGAAATCCAGCTCTTCCTTCCTTCTGTGTCTGCCTGGTAACCCCTGACCCCTTCCTCTTTCCTGCCTCCAGGGCCACACCTAGAGTCCCAGATCTGTGGTCACTTCATGACGGTGCTGTTTTGCCATAGCTCAGGACCTGTTCCAACACCCTCTAGACCCTCTACCTCTCACCTGGACTGGTGGTGGTGGTAATAGTAGTAGTAGCAATAAAAAATTATAGCAGCTAACACTTACATAGTATTTACTGCATTCCAGACCCTGTCCAAAGCACTTTACTTGTATTGATCCTCATACCTTTCTATGAAGTAGGTACTTTTTCCCTCCATTTTACAGATAAGGAAACTGAAGCACAGGGGAAGGTCACGCAATTACTAGGTAGCAGAACCAGGCAGAAGCCCTGGATGTCCCTCCTTCCTCTCCCCTTGTACTCAGCTCCATCAGGTCCCAACATCCTAGAGCCTTCTGTGATCATGTTCCCTAATAGCTTACAGGTTATGAGCGTTCCCTCCTGGCTGCTGGGTAATGTTCAGACATTTAGGTTGGCATTCTAGGCTATCTTAAAGGCCAGTCCAATTACTATTCCACCCCTGCGGTTCTGCAATCAAACTGGACCCCAGTTCTGTGCTCCCTGACAGCCCCCCATCTCCTCTGATTGGAATGCCTTCCCTCCATCTCTTCATGCCCAAATCCTTCCTGTCCCTCAACATCTGCCTTCAATATCGCCTGTTCCATGGAGCCTTCAGTGATGCTCCCACCTGGAATGCTCTGTCCTTCCTCCAACTCCCTTCACATTTCTGACACCCCCTTTTTGGTGGCCCTTGTCACCTATCACCCAAGGACATATCTTCTTTTTCCAGCTGGAGTGGGAGAAGAACTGGTACCCCACCCCATAGATATTTGTGAAGGAATGTGGTTGTATTTGTTATCAAGGTGGCAGTACTGGCCTGAGGGCAGAAACTTGGTTTCTAATTCTGTCCCTACCCAGGCCAGCTGTGTGACCTTAGGCAAACACCACCACTTAGGTGGTGTCTCTGTGCCTTAGTTTCCTTATCTCCAGAAGTGGATCCTAAGATGGCTGCCCCTGCAGCAAAAACAGGAGATGAGAGAGAGGGAAAGTGAGTTCACCAGAAACCTACAGATGACAGAGCAGGTATGAAAACCACCTTACTTTGAGGGGAGATTAGGAAAAGGTTGGCTGTCCCACATAAAAAACAAAACAGCTGGTGAGGATCAAATTAGAGAACAAATGCAGTACGTGCGGAAGACCCATGGAGGACTCAGAGGGGAAGGTGTTCCTCCCGACGCAGTCCAGGGGTTCTCAGCCTCGGCCCTCCTGACATTTTGGACTGGAGGATTCTTTGTTGTGGGGGACTGTCCTGTGTGTTGTAGGATTTTTAGTAACAGCCTTTGCCTCTGCCTATTCCCCCAGTTGTGACAACCAAAAATATCTTCAGACATTGCCAAATGTCCCCTGGGAGGCAAAAATCACCCCCAGTTGAGACCAGTGAGTAGCCCACCAAGAAGCGTTTTTTAAGCACTTACTCTCTGCCTAGCCCTGTGATGTATTCTCTGATGATAGCTCTGGAATTAAAGCTTGTACATGAAGAACAGTTAAGGTGGTTCTAACTGCAGTTTAAGGGTGGTTGTGGTGGTGGTAGTGGTGGTGGTGGGGGGGAGCCTTAAAGGCCCCAGGGCAGCCCTAGGGCTGGATCTCAAAGGAGAAGTAGGGAGGATTGGATTTGGTGGAGGAAGGAAGGGAGGGCATTTCAGAGCAGTCTGAGCCAACACTCGGAGGCAGGCACGGACGGGGTCCCCTTTACAATATCGAGCCTCCTTCGGCTGCATAGGGTGGAGGGTGTGCTTAGGGGAGCAGTGGGAGAGAAGGCTAAGTAAATATTATTCCTGGTGTGTTTGGTCGTGGGATATCCATCTAACCGTCTAATCGTGAGCTCAGTTGCATAAATCTATGTACCGGTCTCTCACAAAACCTCCCTGAACCCCCCTCCCCCCAGACCCCTGGTTTTCACCTCTCACACTCTGCTTGCTGGGGCTGGGGCCACACCCAAGGGTTAGTCCTGAATGCTTAGAAACGCTCCTTCTTACCTGGCAACTGTTTTTTTCTGCAGGTAGTAAACCCAAAAAAGAAAATGAAGAAAAAGAAATACGTGAATTCTGGCACGGTGAGTATCCACACCCTCTCTGCAGCGGGTGTAGACATCCTGAGCCCTGAGCTAGGTCTGGTGGCAGGAGTCATGCATGTCTCTGTGTGTGCTCCTGCAGAGTGTGGGAACCAGGCCTGGAGGGTGGGGGGTGGGGAGGGGTGGGGCCGATGGAGCAACAGCCCAGGGGGTAGATGGTGCAGGAGACACAACAGGCTCTGTGAGACAGAATGAGAAAACCCAGAGAGAAACTCCCACTGGGACTTCCTGCAGGAAGAGGGAAAGAAGTCGCATTTATTGGGCCCTTACTCTGGGAAATTCCCCATTTAGGTGCTTTTCACAGGTTGTTTCCTTAAGAGGCAGACACTATCATCCCCTTGTTGTGCAAGAGGAAACCAAGGCCACAGATAGGGAAGTGACTCAACCAAGGTCACAGAGCTAGAAAGTCGTGGAGACGGCAGGGAGCACAATGGTTAAGTTCAGAGCTGGCAGCTGCCGTGGGCACTGCCTGTGCTTAACCATGACCACCCTGGGATCACACTGGCCCAGTGGCTTCTGGGGCTGATTTTCAGGACATTCATGCATTTCTTCAACAAATGATTACTACCATGTGCCAGGCACTGTTCAAAGCACAATGGATACAGCTGGAAACAAGACAGACCCAAATCCATGCCCTCCTGTTTCTCCTCCCTCCTGGGGAAGAAAAAAACAAAAATATATGCACACATATACCTATGTGTGTCAGACGATTGTGAGTGCTTTGGGGGAAAAGTATAATACGGCAAATGAACAGGGAATGCCAGAGACAAAACTATTATTTTATATAAAGTAGTCAAGGAAAGCTTCACTGGGGTGACATTTGAGCAGAGATTTAAAGGTGAGGAAGCAAGTATTGAGGATATTGAGGAAAAAGAATTCTAGTTGTAGGGATCAGTTTATGCAAAGGCCCTGAGGTGGAGCCCACCAGTGCATTTACAGAACAAGCCTATGTCTTTGCAGTGCAAACGTACCTGAGTCTGTACCCTTCATGCCCCTTCCACTCTAGAAGACCACGGCCGCATCAGCCAAATGTAGTCATTTGAGTCAGGCCCACTACAACTTCAGACTAGAAGAGGCCACAGTCAGGGAGCTCTGGGGTTCCTGCGAGGAACCTTATTTTCTCCATCGGTAAAATGGGGCTAATACATCATCCCTACCCTGCTAAATGCACAGGGTAGCTGTGAAAGACATATGGAAGATATGATTGTATACTGTAAAGTACTCTGTTCATTCACAGCGGGCTGACCACCACTTCTCTGATTGTAACTGTTTCACACACAGGCTCGAGTAGTATTTCCTTTGTCCAGAGCTGCAGTGTTTTTCAGTGAGGATGCTGTCAGCATTTGGGGCAGAATAATTCTCACAGGACTTCCCCATACCTGGTGGGATGCTTAGCACCCCTGGCCTCAGCCCATAGCTAGCAGTAGAGCCCCAGTCATCATGAGACCCCCCAAAGCTCTCCCACACATTCCTAAATGCCCCTATGGGAGGCAGCACCTTCCCCAGCTGAGAAATATTAGATGTACAATCTAAAAAAAAAAAGTTTGAAAACCACTGCTCTCATCCAGCTTTCTTACTTTAGAGATAAAGAAACTGAGGCCCAGAGAAGAATGTGATTTGTCTCAGGTGAACATAGTATGTTAGGGACAGAGCAGGACCCAGCCGAGGTCTCCCGACTTTCGCCTTGCTCCAGCATTTCCCTATTTTTACCATAAAAAATCACTCAGGGTTCAAGGCTTACTAAAATGCAGGTGCTTAGGCTAGTTCTCTGGGGTTCCCTTTTAGGAAACCCAGGCTGGGGCCCAGGAATCTGTATTTAGTGCTTCTCATATCTTACTGGAGATGTCCAGCATCTCCTGGGGATCTTGTTAAAATGCCAAGAATCTGCATTTCTACCCAGCATCAAGGTGGTTTTGATGCTGCTGGTCCGAGGATCACACTTTGAGTAGCAAGTCTCTGGGTAAATCCATATGGCCAGGCAAGTTAGGCAATTGCTTCATCCCAGGGCCTGGAGGGTATGATTTAACCCTGGCTGTAGGTTAGACTCATGTGAGGCACTGAAAAAAAGATCCAGGGCCAGAGCCCTCCCCAGTGAAGTAATTGGTTTGGGGTCCTCACTCTGGCGGTAAGATGTTTTAAAAACTCCCCAGGAAGTCTAATGATCATCAGTCAGTGTAGAGGCCACTGCCATAGTCCATCCAGGTGCCTAAGACCATAACCACAGTGGGTAGGGATCTCCAAGGCCCAGCTCAGTACTCACAGACGCTCCCATTAATTCAGGCTAGTGGCTCATCTGTTTTGTCAAGCAGAAGCCCTGCCTGGCTTACCCAGTGAGCTGATAAAGATGACTGAATCTACACCAATTGGGGAGTGCCCCAAATCCTAGAGTGGAGTTCCCTGACATAGGTAAAACTCCCCCTGCCCCAATCCGGCCTCATTCAATTGACTTCAGCTGCCAGGCTTTCACTTGTTTCCACAATACTAAACCGTTATCGTAATGAGCTGCCAGGTAGCTGCCTGTCTGGGCAAAGCTGATGCCAGAACTGCCAGGGGCATAGGTCAAGAGGCCTCTGCTTGAGAGAGGAGGCCCCAGGTACTCAGTTACCTCCAGGGACAGGACAGGCTGCTTATGATAGTCTTGCGCCTTAGAGGATAGAGATCAAGAGATTCTAGAGGGATGAGGTGGAACAAGTGCAGACCAAAGAGGCACGTTTCAGGATTAATAGCAGAACATGGAAGCATGGAGCTCGTCAGCATCGGCAGATCTTAGGCCTTGTCAGGAAGGCATCCCCGCCCCTCCACACTGGTGTCCACTTAGGAGAAACTCAGTTCCTTGGCTTGAGCGCCTGTACTCCAGTGACAGAGACAGGGCTCTTCTAGGATGCAGTTTGGCATCAAAGTCAAGAGTGCAGGCTCTGGGTTCCTCTCTCAGCTGACCATGTCTTGGCTGTATCCTTGGACACAATGCATCACTTCTTTGAGCTTCAGTTCCCTTGGCTGTAAAATGGGGATAATATTAGTACCTCATAGAATTGTTGTTTTCACTGTTTGCAATGATGTATGCAAACCTGGCACATGCTGAGTGCCCTGTAACTGTCAGCAAAGCTCTTCCACTAACCAAGCTCCTTTTTGTTTTCAAGGTCACGCTGCTTTCCTTTGCTGTGGAGTCAGAGTGCACATTTCTTGACTATATCAAAGGAGGGTGAGGAGAGATACTGCCTGGTTTCTTTGGCCTCAGGGAGAGGGAAGGGGCCCCACACATTGACATGAGCAGCTCTGGTCCCACCTGGCCTTTTTGAGGCCCTGGCGGGAAGCCTGTGATCCTGGGCTCTGAGCAGACCCCCATGTCTGGGCTCAAACTTGCCTAGAGCCCTGCATTTTCCTGGAATCTAAAGGGCTGCAGAGGGCGCTCCTGAGCCACAGAGGCCAGCCTGGGTCATGTGAGGCTCCTGTGCAGAGATGGGACTTCAGGTGGTAGGGACTCCGTGACAGAGAGAGCTCCCAAGGACTTAGGCAGACGGAAAGAGCCGTGGACTAAGAGTCATGGGGCCCAGGCTCTAGGCCTCTCTTTGTTGTGAATTTGCTGGATTACTTTGGACAAGTCACTTTCCCTCCCTGGACATCAGTTTCTCCTCCTCGGCACACAAAGTGGTTGGAAATAGTGAGTTCTAAGGTTCCTTCCTGCTCTGAGCTTCTGATACCTGTGGAGTCAGTAATTAGCCTGCCCAGTATCATCAGAGACTTATACAAGGGGTAGGAGGATTTGGGGGATGAGCCAGGGGATGGTCAAAAACAAGTTTAAGGAGCAGGAAGAACCAGAAGGGTCAACATCCAGGATGAGGTGGGCAGAGCAGCCTGGTGGCTCCAGCCAATAGCTCAAGAAAAAAGAGCCTGATTCTGAGGTGAGGTGCTGCCCAGCATGCTCCCTGCCAGGACAGATGCCAGGGCAGGGTGTGGGTAGCCTAGAACTCACAGGTGCAGGCAGGTGAGTGATTACACCTGTCTGGGAAGGAGACAGGCAGGGCAGCTGCCAAAGGATCATCCCAGCCAAGCAGGCACTTGGCTGCCTGGTTCTCCAGGGCAGAGGGAAAAGTCAGGCCCTGGGAAGCCACACTCACTCTCCCATGACATGCTCCCTGCTGCCTTGAGCCTACAGTTTCCAGGTTTCAAGCTCTCTTTCTACCCGCCAATCTCATACCCTTCCTGCAGTCATGCAGGGGCCTCCCTGCGCTTCCTCCCAGCCTATCCAGTCTCTGCCCTTGCTCCCTTCCCCCATCAAAACTGCTCCATTCTATCCTATTCAGCAATGATAATTTTCAAACAATTTTCATCCTGTTTATCCTTCTCATTTGCATAGTTCCCCCAGTTTAAGAACCCAGCAGGCTGGGTAAAGATGTTTATGTCTATTTTGCATAACATGCCCGAGGCCGCACGCCTAACCAGTGGCAGGGTTTCTTCTGTCACCGAATGCTGTATTTTTTCCATAGTGATGAATAATCCTGGCTCTGCCCACCTTGAAGCTACTAGGTGGGGTGTAATGGAGACTAAGGAGTTGAAGGGCTGGGTGCTGTGACGTCTCTTCGTCTCATCGTCTCATCCAGAAGGAGCTTACGGAGGCCAGGCTGCTGCAAGCCCTGGCCCTCCCCCGCCCCTCTCCTCACACTCTGGAGAACCTGAGTGAGAAAGCTGGCTTCAGGAAGCAAGAGGCTGGTGTGCATGTCCAGGCAGGCATATATCTAGAGATCTCCTCCCTGGCCTCCCTTCCTCGCCCACCTGGCCCAGGAGGAAGGGTATGGGCACCTCTGCTCCCACATCAGAATCAGAGATGAAGCTGGTTGCTCAGCAGCCTGCGTTTGGCCCTTAGGCAGGAAAGGCAAGCCTGAAGGGAGTAACTTTCCCACAAAAATACCTGTTTTCCAGCCCCTTCCTTCCCTGAGCCATTTCAGATCCCAGAGCAGGGGAAGACTACTTAAGGAGTCAAGCCTGCCTCCCTCCTCACCCTTTATTTGGAAGAGCCAGGCCAGTGATGTCCCTCAGCTGTAGTCCTGCCAGCCAGAACCACCCTCCCAAGGGTGGCCCCAGGAGCAGGGCTCTTACCCTCCAGATGTCTCCCTTCCTCTAACAAAGACACAATCTCTGTATTCTGCACATAGAGTTGACAACAAACAGCAGATGAATAGGATAGGTCAACTGCTGTAACAAATAATTCCTCCGACCTCAAGACTTCATACAAATAAAGTCTTATTTTTCATTTGTGGGGTGGCAGGCATGGATGGGGAGGTCCTCCACACAGTTATGCAAGGACCCAGGCTCTTGCCATCCTATGGTTCCTCCCTCAGAGATTTCAGTCTACTGGATGCTCTGCCCACAGGCAGCAGATGAGGGGGAAAGAGGGTGGGGAGGTCTACCTGGCAGCAGATGCTGGCTTAGGTCTCCTGCTAACCATGTCCCTCACTCTTCCTGGGGATTGAAGGGTCCATGAGCAGCAGCTCAGCTGTGATCAAGTGGAGAGAGGGCTGTGGTTTCTGAGAGGGACCATCTGCTAAATGCAGGTCAGGTGAGCCCTGCCTCATCTTACATCATCCCTAGCCAAAACTCAGAGCCACCAGAACAGTTTCCCCAAGTGTGATCCCAGAACCCCTCCTTAGAACCCCTGCATGAGGGCAAGGGATGTTTATTGAAGAAACAGATTCTGGGGCCCCATCACAGACCGACTAAATTGGCATCCCCAGGAGTGGGGCCGTGGGATCTTTTTAAAGAAGCTCCCCTGTTGACTCTCACTGCATGTGAGAACCACAGCTAGACTTTATCAGGGGTTCGTGCCTTGTCAGCTTTGTTCTATCAGCATCTTTCACAGAATCTAGAACAACCAAACCCTCAGAAAGTTTTAACCCTGAATCTGAACCTTCAAAGCCTAACTTTTTATTGTGGAAAAATTCCAAATGCACGTGTAAGTGAAGAGAAAAATATAATGAGCCCCAAGTACCCTCCAGTCAGATTCAACAAATACCAACTCATGGCCGATCTTGTTCCACACACTCTCTCTTTCCTCTGATTATTTTGAGGCAAATCCCAGATATCATATCTCATCCCTCAATTACTTCAGGATGTATCTCTTAAATATAAGGACTCTCTCTTTGTAAAATGTAACCAAAGTACGATAATCACACCTAAAAATTGAATAGTTCCTTAATACCAACTATAGTCAGTTCAAATTTCCCCCATTGTCTTATAATGTTTCTTAACTGGCTTATTTGAATCAGAAATCAAGGCAAGACCCATATATTGCAATTGATTGATTTGTCTCATAATTATCTTGTCATCTAGTGGTTCCCCCGAGCACCTGAAAGTTTTGCTAAGATTCCTGCACCCCACCAAGGTATTCTGATGCAGTAGGTCTCCAGGGGGCCTGAGACTCCTCACAAACCCCCAAGTGATCCTGATGGTGCTGATCCACGGGCATCCCTACAGAATTTCCCCCAGACTGGCTTCTACTGGCTGCATCCCCCATGGTGTCATTTAACATATTCCTCTGTCCTCTGTGTTGCCTGTAAGCTGGTAGATAGTTCTGGAAGCTCCGTTGGATTCAGGTTCAATTTTTTTGGCAAGACAACTAAATGGGGGGTGTTTTGTTCTTCCCTCAGGAGATGCACAATGCCTATTTGTCTTTCTTTTTTTGCCAAATAAGATTTAACGCTGAATCTGACTCCAAATTTGAGCCAGGAGTACAGTGAGACCCTACTTCCCTGGCCTCAGGTGGGCCAAAGGGCAGGGTTTGGAAAGGGAAAAAGTAGCCACAGCCATGTGCTCAACAGAAATAATCATCTTCAGAGGGCTTTCACACTGCCTAACTCTTTCGATGCTAACAGCACTCCTTTGGGGGAGGGTGTGGCTGGTGTTACTACTCCAGTTTTCCAGAACTAGAAGGAGATGAGTAACTTCACCAAGGCTACACACCTGGCAAGCAGTGGGGCTGGGGTGGGAGCCAGGTTTCTCACTCCCTGTCCAGTGTGGTTCACCCTCCCCACAGCCCTCCCTCTGTCCAGGTAACTCGCCTGCTGTTCTCCCTCTTCTAGGACCCAAATCAACTTCACAGTGGCCATTGATTTCACGGCCTCCAATGGTGAGTGAGGGGATGGGCAGAGGAGCTGAATGAGGGCCGGGGGGCTGGAAAGGGGAGGGCTTTTCAGGGCTGTGGTGGTTGACTCTAGCTAGGAGGCAGGTCTCCCATACTCTCTGGACTCATGCTCACCGAAGAGAGGGAACTTAAGCCTGGAGAACCAAAGATACAATCAAGGTGGCGAAAGTATCCCCAGATTGGATCATGGTCACTAACATATCTGGGCTCTGGGCCCATATACCCTGAGCCAGCCTTGTCCTCAAGGATACCCAGTCTCCCTGGGGGAATGGGACAGCTGTTCTGGCCCTATGGAGAGCCCTGGAGTAGAGGTGTTTCCTCACAGCATCAAATTGCACATCCCCTGTGCAGTCCAACCCACAGACTGGAAGGGAGAACCAGAGTCAGGACAGAGCTCTGTGGTCCTCAGTGAGGGCAGGAATGCAGCTCAGCAGCTCCAGTCGTCCCCCTTGCTCAGGCTGTCCCCACTTCCTCCCGTCTTCTGACCTTCTCCAGTGTTGGGCTGTGACCAAGCGGCCAGGAGCAATCAATGCCAAACTTTACACTATTGGACACATCACAGCCTTCCTTGGGTTCTGGACCCTAGTTATTCATGCTTAATGCTCATTTTTATGCCAGTCAGAAAATGCCCAGGTCTTACCCTCTGCAGGTGTGTCCTCTCAGGGCTGCAGGCCCTACTGTCACAGAGTGGTGGGATGTCAGAGCTGGGAGGGGCCTTAGTAATGATAACAATAAGGAGAGCTATGATAATAGCATCTGTTTAATCCTCACAACAATCCTATGAGTTAGGGACTATTATTACCTCAGTTCAACAGATGAGTGGTTTCTTAACCAACATCTATCCAAGATCACACAGCTAGGGGGAGGTAAAGAGAGGATTAATACGTTGGCAGTCTGTGCTGTACTGCTTCTCATTAATAAACAGGTAACTAAAACATGGACAATAGTAGTGAAAAATCAAGCCAGGAAGTGGGGTAGGGAGTACCGGGGGAGGCTGTAACTTTCAATAGGCCGCTCAGGGAAGGCCATGTTGAGAATGGTACCCTGGAGTACAGACCTGAAGAGGTGAGAGAGCAAGCCATGTGCACATCTGTGGAAAAGTATCCCAGAGCAGAGGGAATTGCTATTGCCAAGGCCCTGAGGTGGGAGTGGCAAGAGACTGGGACTGAGTGAGTGACAGGATGGTAGGAGATGAGGAGAAAGGTAACTGGAGGCCAGATCAGGTGGGGCCTTGTGGGCCCTTATAAGGACTTTGGATTTTGTTCTGGGTGCAATGGGAGCATTGGGGCATTTTGAGCAAGAGAAGAGGTGTGATTCGCTGCCTGAGGTTTGCAGGGTCTCTGAGGCTAGTGTGCCGAGTATGGAGGGACAGCAGGCACAAGGGTGGAAGCAGGGAGATCAGTTAGGAGGTTGCTATAATCCTACAGGCCAGACGGTGGCGGTATCTTGAAGGAGGGGATAAGCAGGTGGGATTCTGGATACCTTTCGAAGGTCTAGCAGGCACAGTTTGCTAAAGGATTGAATGTGCAGTAAGAGAGAAAGAAAGGAGTCGAGGGTAAATAAATAAACTATATTCTGAGCCCTTTGGCTTGGAGTGTCCAGGCTGGCCACCGTCCCCTCATCCTGTGTCACAGGGAACCCCTCGCAGTCCACGTCCCTGCACTACATGAGCCCCTACCAGCTGAACGCCTATGCACTGGCGCTGACTGCCGTCGGGGAGATCATTCAGCACTATGACAGTGACAAGATGTTCCCTGCCCTCGGCTTTGGGGCCAAACTGCCCCCTGATGGCAGGGTGTCCCACGAGTTCCCGCTGGTAAGAGGTCCTTGGAGAGAGGGCTGAGGGCTGACCAGGCTGGGGTGTGGTGACAAGCCTGGGGTGGGGGACGTTCCCCATCGTCCCTGCCTGGGGACTTAAGGTGCAGCCTTTGAAAGGGTAGGCTGCCTGCTGTGGGGAGGAGGGCTTGTATCAGAGGTTCCAGGAACCTACTCCCCACCTTGGTCACAAGCACTTCCCCTCCGTGTCTGAAGTCACCCACAGTGAGCTCTGGCTTCCTTTTCCTAACAAGACCCAGGTGGAGGTGGGGTGGAGGTGAGACTGAACTATCCCCCGAGGCCCCAGAAATGAGGAGAAAGGGGTGTGGGTTGGGTATGGACAATAGCAGGTGATTCCAGGAAGTCCCTGAGTTGGTGCTGAGATGAGGGCTTTGTGGAGATGGCTTCTAAGTCCACCTCCTCTCCCTCCCTCCCATGAGCTGGGGACATTGAGTACATTGCTGGCTCACTCACAGCCAGCGTCCCTCAGTGCCTGTGGAGTGCCAGCCACTGTGCTGGGCACAGGACACAGGAGGATGGATCAGCCCCTGGCCCTTCCAGAGCAGCTCAGACCATGCAGTCATTTTGGGATGGGTTTGCCAGAGGTTCCCTAAGGGAAGCAGTCAGGGCTCTGGGTTGGGGGACGAAGGAGCTGTCTGAGCAGGGACCGGGAGTAGGGCAAGGAGCAGGTCTGGACTCTGCTTACCCTGAGCATGCGCTGCCCTTCAGGATGGGCCCTGGAGGATCCCTTCCCTGACCCCCCACCCCCTGCCCCTACCAGAGAAGAGTCTAGGAGACCCCAGGCCTGCTGGGCTCCCCCGTCCTGACTCTGCCCCCACAGACCACCCAGCTGCAATCCTTCCTTCCTGGGCTTAGCCTCCCACCCTCTGTGCCCCCAGAACGGCAACCAGGAGAACCCCTCGTGCTGCGGCATTGATGGCATCCTGGAGGCCTACCACCACAGCCTGCGCACTGTGCAGCTCTACGGCCCCACCAACTTCGCCCCCGTGGTCACCCATGTGGCCAGGTGAGTGCGGAGGTCACTGGACACTCATCCCAAGAGTTCAGAAGGTGCTTCCTCCCACCCCTGTCCTCTCAGGAAGGCAGGAGGGAGCGTCTTTCCCCACTTTTCAGGGAGATCTGACACTAAAGAAACCCCCTCCTGCCAAAGAGCTGTCCCTGCCAAAGAGCTGTCCCCACCAAAGTGTTAAGTGTCCTTGTATGAGGGGTGGGGATGACATGCCCACAGCCCTGCCAGACAGATCTCTGCCCCTGCCCCTGCCCCGCCCCAGGAATGCGGCCACAGTGCAGGACGGCTCCCAGTACTCGGTGCTGCTCATCATCACGGATGGGGTCATCTCGGACATGGCGCAGACCAAGGAGGCTATCGTCAACGTGAGCAGGGGTTGGGGTGGAGAGATGGGGAGCCCAAAGGTGTGCTTCCCTCCTTCCTTTAGGGAAACCCTTAGGGCATGGCTTCTGTTCTCCCTGCCCTCTTTGGGACCACTCTTGGCTTCTTGCTGTAGAGTCTAGAGGGCCAGCAGTAGGGTTTGGTATGTGGAGGGGTTGCCCGCTGATGAAGAATTTGGCTGGTGAGCTCTGGACCCACCTCTTCATCACCCTGGGTGGTCCACTCCCTCCAGACGCCCATCGCTCCCTCATTAACCATCTCTAGGACTGCTGCCCCAGCCAGATCCCACCCAACCCGTTTTGGCCTCGTAGAGAAAGTCCAGAGTGGGGGAGGCCTGGAACATGGCTCCCCTTACTGGGTGGTCTCCCTGTACAGGGGCCCCAGCCACAGCTGGTCCTCCCTCCAGGCCCACATAAAAGATGTCCCACACGATAGGGGCCCAGAGGCAGAAGAAGGAATGGGAGTGTTTTGCAGAAGCAGACCTATGACCTGTTTCCCCCTCTGCCTCCCTCCCTTTCGATTCCCTCTTCCTCTCTGGTGCCCCCACCTCCGTTTCCTTTGGTCTGTATTCCTGGCTCCTTCTCTCCTCCCCTTCTCTCTTCCTCCTTTTTCTGTGTTTCTGTGTGTCTCTATCCTTTTCTCCTCCATTTCTTCCCTGTCCTCCTGCCTTTCTTCTTTTGACCCACGTCTTTCTGTCCCATAACCTCCTTCTTGGCTGGGTCCACCCCACACCGCTCATGCTGTCTCCCAGGCTGCCAAACTCCCCATGTCCATCATCATCATCGGCGTGGGCCAGGCGGAGTTCGACGGTGAGTCCCCATCCCCCTACGTGTTTCCCCAGAGGCTTCAGGCCCTTGAAAATGATCCCTCCCAAAGAGTGAGAGCTCACGCCCAGGTGTGTGCGACTGTCTGGGTGAGCAGGCAGGGTTGAGGGTGCGTTTGTTTGCACAGAGAGGGGTGTGTCAGGGTGTGCACCCCATGCCCACACCCTAAGGCTGTGGGGAGGAGGCCCCGAGCCACGCCTTCCTCTTCCCTCCTCCAACCTGGGAGCCTGCAGAGTGTAGGGGAGCTGGAGCACTGGGCTGGAAGTCAGAGACTTGCTTGGTTGGGTTCTTCCCGTCTCCTGGCCTCAGTTTTTTCATCTCTAACGTGGGCTTCTGGGCCAACAGTCTCTGTCCTGCCAGGCCCAGGTGCCCACCATTAGTTCACCCACCCCTGTGCCTCTACCTCCCTCCCCTCACAGCCATGGTGGAGCTGGATGGTGATGACGTGCGGATCTCCTCCCGGGGAAAGCTGGCCGAGCGGGACATTGTCCAGGTGAAGCCCAGACCCTGCCTGCCCCACAGAAAATGCCAGAGCTGACCTCCCTGGAAAGGGGCCCTGGAGGGAGGCAGTAGGTACTGGCCTAGAAGGAAACAGGAGTCAGTCTTCGGGCTGGACCCCTCTCTACCATGTCTGAGACTCACCCTTAGCATTGTGCTGTCCTGACAGGAATGCTCTGCAAGCCCTCCCTGAGCCCTCAGGCCTCCAGGGTCTCCTGCAGAACACAGACACCTAATTACTCACACCTACTGTTGTTTTCTGCTGGGCTGCCTTCCTAAGTGAGATGGCCAACCCCATGAAGGTGGAGGAAGTGTCTTTACTGTTGCTGCAGCCCCTTCCAAGAATGGGCGTTTCTCGGTTGATTGAATCAGTGTCTTAGCATCTCCATGTTGGATGGCGAATGTAAGGAGCAGACAGGTCTTTGTCCTCTGGGAATCCCTGTCCAATCAAGCCCCAGAACGCACTTCAGTAAGCACATCCCTCTGTGAATCTCTTGCAGACTGAGTTCCTAGTGCTTAGGAGATTCGGAATAAAAAAGAACTGACATTCCCCATACCCCCTGGATTAAAAAAAAATTAGGGTAGGGAGGGTCATTCCAGGTGCAGAGACTAAAGATAGGGGGCTAGAAACCAGAGCAAGGACCGCCTGGAAAGTGGGACCTGTGTATACAAAGACCTGGAAGCAGGAGTGAGCCTGAGGCACAGGGGGCTGGGAGAAGTGGACCCCCCACCGCCCCTGGAAGGACCACCCCTGGGAGGATGCCAGAGGGGCCTGACTGTAGGAGTTGGCCCAGAGAGGAAAGAGAAGCAGGGCCAAAGAGCCAGAGAGAGGGCTCTGCTGGAGAGGTCAGAGGAGACCTGGAGGTCCCATTTTCCAGGAGCCATGGGATTCATTCAGTTTTTCCTCAGTGCCTGCTAAGTGCATGTGGTTGGTGCCAGGATTTCAGAGATTAAGGAATCTTGTTCAATGGTGTGTCCTGGCGTGGACTAGGTGTTCAATAAGTTACTTGTTGAATGAATGAAAGAACAATGACTATGATACAGTAGCCCCTCAGGGAATTCACCATGAGGGGGAGGGCTTGAGTGAAGTGAGCAGAGGCTGGGGAGGAGTGGGACAGGATCCCAGGCCTGGAGATTTGGGGGGCTGGTGTCCAGAGGGAGACCTCACCTGACCCTGCCTTCTCCGCTGGACAGTTCGTGCCCTTCAGGGACTACGTGGACCGCACAGGCAACCACGTGCTGAGCATGGCGCGCCTTGCCCGGGACGTGCTGGCTGAGATCCCGGACCAGCTGGTGTCTTACATGAAGGCGCAGGGCATCCGCCCTCGCTCCCCACCCTTGGCCCCAGCGCACTCGGCCCCCGAGTCCCCGGCCCGCACGCCCCCTGCTTCCCCTCTGCATACGCACATCTGAAGCCTGGTCTGCTCAGATGGCTGGGGTTTAGTCCAGTAGAAAGGAAGGCAGGGTGCCCAGACCCCCTACAGTCCACCCAGCCCAGCCTTTGGAACACCTGTGCCTGGGAAGCTGGCCAGGGGCGGGGCTTCTGAAGACTTCTCCCTGTATGGCCCAAACACCCAGTCTGGAGGTACAGGTGGTAGAGGTGGGGATCTGGGCCCCTTCTCTTCTCTTCTTTCCCTGACACCTGGTTCTGGACCAGCCAGGAAGATATTAATCAGGACGATGGGGGTCCCCCTCAGCCCACCTGGGTAATCCCATCTGGTATATCACCCAGAAGCCTGGGCTGGGCCTCCCACCTCCAGGCCTCTTCTCCCTGCCTTCCTCCTGTGGTGTCTACTCTTAAACCTGGCCCCTGACCCCCACCCCAGTATCTATCCTGTTCCTATTTCCAATGAACCCCATGAGGCTGCTGAGTTTACAGGTACCCGAACATGTGAACCCTCACTGGAACCCTTGCATGCAGTGGGAGTCCTGCAGACCCATGAAGGGGAGGCTGTAATGGTGGATGTAGGTCACACAGTGGACAAGGGATGGAGGTTTTTCAGGCACGGGGTTCTTTCTGGTGCCTCTCAAGCCCAGTATGACACTGGTTCTAGACACAAAGATCCACAGGCCTCTCCCTGATCTGGGCTCACAGGCAGTCGGCTCCTGGCTTCAGGCATCCCCTTTTCTCCCAGAGGCATCCCAGGGTCCCTGGTGCCCACTCCTCTGCCGCCCACCTAGAGGCCTGGGCAAAAAGCAGCCCAGCCCCAGCACTCCCACACTGCCTCTCTACCCCATGGGGACAGAGGATGCGAGTCCTGCCTCTAGCCCCTGCCTGCTGTGGGAACCCAAGCGAGGCCTGTCTACCTTTACGGTCTCAGTTTCCACATCTGTAAGGCAAGAGGATTGATCAGACGAGCCTGGGTTAATCTTCAACTCTGATGCCCTGACAGTCCATTTTCCCACACCCAGCTTCCCCCACCCCCCTCCTTGCCAGTGCAACCCCTTAAGGCCGTCTTGGCTCTAGGGTCACGCTGTTCCATCACATCACACTAAACCAACCCTGGTCCTTCAGCCTTGGGCTCTGGCGTCTGCACCCAAGCCCCTGCCTCTGCTGTGGGAAAGGCAAGAAAGATGATCTCACCCCTGGGTCCACCCAGCTGCCCGGCCTTTTCCCACATGCGGAGCAGGTCATGCATGCCAGTCTCTCCTGCCGCATGGGGCTCCTTAGCCCACTGAACCTCCCGTGCCTGGGTGGAGACCAGGCCCCACCCTGTCTGCTGCCAGACACTGCTTCCCTTCCCGTCATGCATGATGGTGGTGTTTCTACACTGTCTGGTCCTGTGCCCGTCTCTGAGACAGTCTCTGTGTGGCATTTGCCTTAAACTGAAGTAAATTTTGTTCTTTTACTAAAGTTGTTTTCCTTTCTCCTGTGAAAAATAGCAGATGTTGTTTCATGACAGAGTCCAGGTTCTCCTCTCTCTTTTTCTTCCATTCTTTTGTTCAACAAGGAGTTACTGAGCAACCACTATGTGCCAGACCTGTGCTAGGCACTGGGGATGCAGCAGCGAACAAAATACAGGCCGTGTCTCTACATAGAGCTACAACAGAGACATATAAGGGACAGGGGAAACACAATAAGCACATAAACAAATAGGTAAATAACATAATTTCAGATGATAAGAGTCATGAAGAAAAATAAGAGAATAAGAGGATAGAGAGTGACAGGGTGATATTTTAGATGAGGTGGTCAGGAAGGACCTCTTTGAGGAGATGATGGTTGAGATGAGAGAGGGAGACATGCTGAAACCTGAGGTATGAGGGCTCCAAGGAGAGGGAACACCAAGTGCAAAGGCCCTGAGGTGTGTTTGAAGGATAGCATGGAGGCTAGTATGGTTGAAGCTGCATTAAGTAGGGGAGGGGTCAGGGTCTGTGGGCACCAAAGGGGGGCTCCTGAGGCAGCCTGCTGGACTCACAGGACATGTGCCCAGGATGAGTTACTGTGCAATGGGACTGTCAGTCCTCCCTTGCAGGATTGTTGTGTGGCCAGAGTGACATGTAGATATGTATGCAGGAAGTGTGTGACATGCACAGGACCTGCTGCACTAAGTGCACAATAAACACCACTTTCCTCCTTGTCTCTCTTTACATATAAATCCCTGTGGCCATCAGGGACCAGGAACACAGGGAAAGGGGACTTCTCCATTCTCTGGGCAAGTTCGCTCTCAGATTAGCCCTCTGGGCAGCCATTGCCAACCTGCACATCACAAGAAGTTGGTACTAATTATACTAAAGTTTGGGACTTGCTTACTTCTTGTGATTTTATAGTAAATTAGAACTGATTCACTGCTGTCCTTTTAATTAGATGCCCCTCTGCCTTGCATTATGATCCTCTTTGAGTGCAAACCGGGTGGGGTCACAGCTTGAGAAGAGGGAAGTTCCCATAACCATCAGCCCATTTTTACCTCACGTTGGGTGCCAATGGGAAAGTGTTGGGAGGAGATGCGTGCCTGGCAGGGGAACTGAGGCTCAGAGTCACTACCCCAGGGTACCAAGAGCATCTTTACTGTGCTCAGCACTGTAGCTTCTCTCCTGGGTTCTTTCCCAAGGTGTGTTCCACGGGACACTGGCATGGGTTTTGAGAAACTGCCTGCTCTGAGACCCTCTCAGAGAGTTCCAATGGCCTTCAGGATGTTTGAGGCTCTGATTAGTCCTATAGCAAAGAGATTAGTTTGACTTGGTTCAACCCAGTGTTTCCTAAGCTTTTTAACCATAGGGTCAGTGTGTGTTTAACTGTAACACCATTACCAAGCAGAATGTATGATCTTGGGAATTTCAATTAAAACAATCTCCCTGGTTCCCAAGCCAACACAGAAATCTGAAGTCTGTTCCCAGGAGGCCAGAAGGAGGGCATGGAGTTTGGGAGCTTGTCAGAAGGGATGGAGTAGGAGAGGTGAAGACCTCCAGTTGGTTCTGGAGAGAAGGAAAGGGCCTCAAAAGGGGACTCTGCCCCAGATACATCAGGAAGAGAAACCACAGGGGAGAAAGGAGGCCGTTGAGAAATACATAGACCCAGACTCACGGCTCCATGACTTTAGTTCATGGTGTTCCTTTATTGGACTGAGAGTTGTGTGTGACAGAGCTGGGGGAGGGCAGGCAGAGAAGGGAAAGGTGACTGAAATGCCCTCCGGGGCTATGAGCCCCCCCCCCCCAGGCTGTAGCTGGTTCTTCCCCTCCCCCCAATTCAGTTGCCAAGCTTTCAGGATTAGGGACCCCAGGCTGGCAGGCCCCCAGATCATTCCTCTACTACTCTCTGCCTTTGGAAGTCCCTTGACCACCCTCTTGTCCACTCACTTCAAGCACCCCTGAATTAATAAAAATAAGATAGTAATAATAATAATGACCAATACTCATATGCACTTACAAGCACCAGACATTCTTCTAAGCACTTTATATGTGTTGAGAAGGTTTATCTTCATAACAACCCTGTGAAGAAGGTACTATCATGGTCCTATTTTCCAGATGAGAAAACTAAGGTGTAGAAAAGTTAAGGGACTTGTTCAAGTCATACAGCTAGGAAGTAGTGGAGCCTATAAATACCTATCTGAATCCCATTGACTTAGTTACTGTATCGCTTTTGCTGAGCCACCTGCTCTCTGGATCTGTCTCCCCGCTGGTGAAATGGAGGGGATGGGATCTAATATCATTAGGGATCTTCCTTTCTTTCTTGAATCTCAGCCCTCTTATCAGCCTATCTTTTCAGACACCTGCTAGATCCCATAGGCCTCCTTGGGCCCTGCCATGTCCAGGCTGGACACTCTCCATCACCATATCAGCCCCTTCCACACCTCTGGGGTGCCTGGCTGCCACCTGCTTGCAGAAGAGGTCCCTGAGTCCTGCATGGAAGGGGCGGGAGAGGGAGAAGCAAAGGATGGGGCTGACAGCACAGTTGGAGTAGGCCAGGATGGTGCAGAAGCTGGATGCCACAAAAGCCATTGGTGTGGCAGGCAGGTCACCCACAGCTGCCACATAGCCCAGCACTGAGCAGGGCCCCCACATCAGCACAAAGACCACCAACACTACAAGGATGAGCCCTGTGTTTTCCTGGTGCTCCCGGATGCTCTCTCCCATGGGGCCACGGGGTTGTGTCCATAGGAGCCAACCCACGTGGCTGAAAGAGCAGCCCAGCCCCAGCACACAAGGCAGGAAGGCCAGGGCTCCCAGTAGGGTGAAGCAGCAGGAGGTCTGAGCAGGGTTCAGGAGCAAGAGGCAGGCCTGGGCCTCCTCTTCCACTACCACTTGCTGAAACAACCAGTTGGGCAGCGACGCAGTGAGGCCCAAGACCCACATGGTCCCACAGAGCAGCAGGCGGGTGCCTGGGCTGGATGGAAGGGCCACGTCAGGCTGGGCCACTGCCACATGGCGCAGAAGAGCCGTGGCTACCATGCTGTAGAAGGTACAGAACATGGTGGTGTTGTTGGCAGCCTGGCTGGTGGTGCAGATGGTGGGACCCAGCCACCAGTCACGCCGCAAGAAGCTCAGCAGGAGCACGGGCACCACGTAGACCAGGAAGAGCAAGTCAGACAGTGTGATGTTCACCATGAGGCTGTTGGTCAGGGCGAGGAGTGGGCGGGGGGCGCACGGGCCCCGACCCACCACCAGCAGCATCAGTCCACTGGCCAGCAGCCCCACCAGCAGGATGAGGCCACAGACCCCAGCAAAGACTAGTCGGAGCAGTCCCTCGGGTATGGCTGTGAGCCCGGCGGTGGACGTGGCATTGGCCTCCATTCTTCTGCTCTGGACACACAAGGTCAGCATAAAAACCAACCTGAGGGCCGCCTCCCTCTTTCCCTGTTGAGCCCCATCCTTTTACTGACCCCTGTGCACCATGGATGCCCTTGGAGTGCACCAGCCCCTTTAGACCTCACAGCAACCTGATGGGACAGGCTCTGTCAGTGCCCTGAGTTCAACTCTCAACTCTGCTCCTGGAAGCCCCATGACCTTGGGAAAGTTTCCTCATGTCTCTCTACCTCAGCTTCCTCAACTGTATGGAAGTGAGGAAATAAAGGAAATAAAACAGGTGTCAACAGTAACTGTCACTAAAGGATGAGATTCAGGTAGTTTTCATTTTCTTCCTTTGAATTTCTGTATTTGTAAAATTTCTGCAGGGAATACAAATTGAATCTGATAAATATTATATATATATTAAACAAAACTTTGCTCTGCCTGTGAAATGAGCAAGTTTTAATTTGAAGTTTAAGTAGGAAAATGAATATGCAAGGGCTTTGAGAAGGTATAAAGCCCCAACCAGCCGTTCCCAAGCATGTCTGCACATTGGGATCAGCTGAGGAGTTTCAAAAATACTAATACATGGGTCATACCCTCAAAGACCTGATTTGGTTGGCTTAGGCTTTTTGATTTGATTTGATTTGGCAGCCTTGAAAGACCAGCTTGGGGACCACTGCCTTCTGTGATCATGCTGGGCAGGTTACCTGGCAGGGTGGGGGGAAGCCCTGCACCCCAGCTGTCAGGTCTTCCTCCTCATCCCCACTCCATCCCACATGCTGAGGATATGCGGAGCCCCCAGATGAGAGAACTCGGGCTGAGAGATGGAGTCAAGACATCCCAGAGTTGGCTTGGGGGCTGATGTTGCCATCTCCCATCCCATAAACCAGGCCAGGAGCCCCCAGCTTTAGTGAGAAGAGGTGTGTCCACTAACTCAATAAATGAATATTTCCTGAGTGTTTACCCTGAGCCAGGTGCTGAGCAAACAAGCAGCAAACAAGACAGCCCAGTAGGGTCCCGATTCTAGTTTCCATCCCCTTTTCTCCCACACAGGGGATGGGGGCTGGAAAAACCCTTCTGTAGCTGGCTCAGAGCCAGGGCTGGGGAGGGGGTCTCCTGAGCCCCTCCTGCAGAGCCCTGCCTGGGGGACTTGTTGATCTCTGAGGCCCCATGGGAGCCACTTGCCTGAGAGCAGCTGAAAAGAGACGAGGGGGGTGGTCTCTCCAAATTCTGCCGCCAATACCCCACATCTCAGACTCTGGTTCCAGGAACTGCGAGGGAGGAGGAACTGAGGGACCACCCCTAATACCTTACCTGCCCTGGATGAATGCTATAACTGAGCCACTCTCTAGTCATTTTTTATTGCTTTTTTGTTTCTTCCACCTGGCCCAGGCCTGCCTGCCAAAGACATGGAATGTGACTGGAGAGGTGGGGAGGGAAAGGAGAAGGAATGGGGAAAGGGAAAGTCAAAGGACCTGGGCCCTGCTCCACCTAAGCGTCCATTCCTTCCTATAAGAAGCTCTATAATTTCACAGTTAAGCTTATGGACACTGGAGCCTGCATCTCAAACCCCACTCAACCACTTTCTAGCTATGTGACTATGGAAAATCCAGTCTTCTATGCCTCGCTTTCCTTATCTGTCAAATGGGGATAAATAACAGGCCCCATCTCATAGGGCTGATGTGAGGATTAAATGAAGTAATACAAGTCAAGCGCTCGAAACATAGTAGTGCGTGGCTTGATAAACGATGCTTATCGTTCTGATCCCGCCACCCTCAGTTCCAAAAATCTCTCTTCTCTGACACCGTTGCCCAGGCTCCATTTTATCCCCCTGCCCTCCCCTTCTCACTCTACACCCTGAGCCCCATCAGCCCAGTCTCACACTCCTTTTCTTAATCAGCCTCAAGCTAAGGTGTGATTAGAGCCCCCTTGGCTGCATGCCCCAAGAACTCACCACTTGCCTGGAAGTTCACTCTGAAGTCTACCTTGAGTCCCTCCTGCTGGTTTCCTCACTTGCCTCGTGCTGCTCTGCAGTTCCTGGGTCCTGCCTGGTGACTTAGAGACCCTTGACACCAGGAAAAGCTGGCAGCTCCTTCACAGCTGTGCTCTGCACGGAAGCTGGATCCAGCCAGAGAAAGCCAAGAGAGGGCTCTGGGCAGGTGTGCAGTCCCCTCTAACACCCCACCCCCAGGGCACCTGAGCTAGCTGCCTGGGGCTGGGCAGAGCTGAGGTGGGAGGGGCAGACTGGGGGAAGGGGTGCACTTCTGTACTGGATTCCCCAAAGGACAAGGGCTCTATCCACTTAACTGGCTCCCCCAGGAGTCACACCCTACCTACCTGCCTCATTAACTCACTGGCTCGTAGGACAGAGATACCAGTGCTGGCCAGGTCCTCGACCCCAGAGAGAGCCATTAGCAACAGAAGGACCTGCCACACACTCTCAGCCAAGGCCAGGCATCACTTACGCCAGCTCACCTCTCCCTGTCTCTCTGTCTTTCTCTGAGCATAGTGCAGCCTAGAACCCGCTCAGAACAGGGGGAGGCTTGTGGGTTGACAAGATCCAGGAAGGGAGAAGACACTGGGGCTAAGAAAGAATCAGGGAGGAGGACAAGTAAGAGGATTGGCTGGATCATGGGAGTCATTCGCATTTACTAGCTTAGAGATTAAATGAGGTCTATTAAGGGCATCTGATCTAAACTCTGGTGGCTTCTGATACCTGAATCTTCTCCACTGCCCCTCTTGCCAAGTGTTACCTGGCTTCTACTTATAAGCCTCTAGTGACAGAAAACTCAGTGCTATTGATCCCTTATAGAACTGAGCAGAGGGATAGGGGCCAAGAGTGGAGACTGATTAAACTGATAAGAGGTCTCTTTCCTCTGTCTCATGCTCTCCTGTTTTTCCTTCATTCTCTTTCTCTGAACCTCTGTCTCTTGAACTGTATTTGCTTGTCTCTCTATGAAACTGAGGTTTCCTTTGATTCAACTGAGGAAGTCACCAGCACCCGAATGATTGCTAAGTACCACACTCAGCACTCTGCCCACGCTGGACCGCAGTGCCTGGTGAGCCTTATGTGGTTAACGGTAAGATGAGACAGCAAACACAGATGACAGGAGATAGGCTAACACTGAGAGGCCGTCTTAGATTCTCAAAACAAGCTCCCCAAGGGCACTGAAAATCCCGGCCCCAGGTTATAATGTGCAGCTACCTGTCAGGAGGCAAATATGCAATTCTGGGAACTCTCACACGAGCTCCAAAGAGGAACCCATGAATAACCTGAATCAGTTTCCCCTGCTGCTCCCCAGGCCCCACCAGCCACACCCCAGCTGCACCTCGACTGCATCCAGAGATTGACACCTCAAGACAGAGGTTCCCATAGGGGCACCGTGGCGTGGAGGCAGGGGATGAGATCCCCAGATATGACCCCTTACAGGCAGATTTTTGGGGAGAGTGTGGTCGGGGCTCAGGGAGATGGGGGAAATGGGGCATAGCAGGGGCCATCAGAACATTGCTCTTCCCCAGGAATCAGATTCTGCTCAAAAGAAACCCCATGCTTGCAAACAGATACAGTGAATGAGACAAGATTCACCAGCTTTGCCAGGCATGGAACAATAGGACGGCTTTAATAAACAGGCTATATCAACTGGTAATCAGCACCAAAGCAAGCTCTTTTAAGTTTCTTTCCCTCCCCTCAACATTTATTCTTATTTCTGACTGTATGGGGAACACTCAGTCAGTGTAGAAGATTTGAAAATACAAATACGTAAAAAAAGGAAAATACCACCCCCATACATTTACCCTATAATGTTACCACCCAGAGATGTTTTGCCAGTGTTGTGGTGTGTTTTCCTTAAGTCATTTTTCTAGACTTTCCCTTTCTTTAAAGAGTTTTAACTGCCCCCACCTCCACTCCCCAGCCTTATTACTCAGAAAAGTCCTTCTTTGAAGTACAAAGGTCAGTGTTAGTACAGCCCCTGCCTGGGAGCCAAGTCCTGACCTGAGGAGGATTTTCCTGAACTTCCAAGCTGGCCATCTCTGTCACTGCTGTGTCCAGGCAGGTGGGAACAGGAAACCCAGGGAAGTGGCCATTCTACCTCAGACAGGCCAGGGGGTCATGAGCAGCAACCAGCTCTCTTTGGTGGCTTCTCAGGGGCCACCTCCACCAGTGAGCCCTTTAGTCGGTCTTCTTGCATCTTGAGTGACCTGCATGAAGATGCCCAGGCATCAGTCCTCTCTCTCACCTCCCAGGGGCAGCAAGGAGAGGTCCAAGGGTGCAGCTAGGAGGCTGCATCCCCTGAGTTTCCTCTCTCCCTGCTGCTCTGCCCCTGCCCTGCATTCCACATGGCACAAAAAAAAATGGGGCCATGGAGACTTCAGCCTTCTGTCTCTTATCTGGCATTCTCTCCAGCCTACTGTGTGCCAGGCAAGGGACTTTGATTATGGCAATGAAGCCAGCATGTCCTCGCCTTGAGTGGTGAGGGAGACAGAGAGGGGAAGGGGGCAATCAGGACCAGGAATGGGGAGGCAAACAGAGGGACTTCACACCAGGTCCCAGAGGGATTTGGGGAGGAAGGAGATAGTGTCGGAGCTGAGACCGAGCAGTGGACAAGGGTTCGCTAGCAGAAAAGGAGAGTGCGTTCTGGGAAGCCAGCAAAGGCTCAGTGTCGAGAAAGAGCTTGGGGGTTAGGGAAGAAAAAGAAGCCCATTAATTCATTCATTCATTCGTTCACAATATATCTACTCTGTACTTGACACTGTCCTAAATCACGGAGCCTAAGGACTGAATGGCCAGAAAGAAGACTTCGAGGCAGCAGGGATTTGGGGCTCATGGGCCAGGAAGCCACATTCAGGAACTTGGGCTTTTATCCTAAAGCAAAGGGAAGCCATTGAGCAGTTGCCTGTCAGAGGTGTCAGGTGTGATCAGCTTTGCAGTTTAGCAAGCTCACGCTAGCTGCTTTGTCAGAGAAGGGGTTTAGAGATTATCTGGTCTAATACCCTTTCCCCCTCACTCGTCTCATTCATTTATTGAGCACCTAGTATATGCCAGGCCCCAGGCAGAGGGCTGAACAAAAGGGACATGGCCCTGTCCCCCTGGAGCTACAGCCTGGTAGGGGAGGTAGGCAGCAACTAGAAAACAGACAAATGCATGTGTAATTACAATTTGTGGAGAAGGGCTTTGAAGCACACAAAAAGAGGATGTGATCCAGAACAGTGATGGAAGGGGGTGTGGTCAGGGAAGGCCCCTCCGATTGGCTGAAGTTTATGGGAGGGGCAGGGGAGATGGCACTGGAGCTAATATATGCCTCTGCCAGGCTTTTGGACTTTATTCTAAATACAGTGGAAGTCACCAGAAGGTTGGGAGCAGGAGAGTAACTCTCGCTCTCCCACTGCCCTGAGGCTGAGAGAGGGGACATGAGACTTCCTGGAGGTGATGCAGCTGATGGGACTGGTAGAACTGAAGTCAGGAGGCTTTCCATGCATTACTGTCTCTCATTCCACTGACTTCTGAGCCCTGTGATTTCATAGGTGCTTCCTCAGAATGGGGCTTTCCCTTCTGGATTCTGGGTGGGGAGTGGTAGGGTGGCACTCACCGGGCCAGATTCACCACGGGCTCCAGGATGTTGTGACCCAGGGCAGCACTGCACTCTCCAAAGGAGACCCCCAGCTCCTGCAGCCAGACAGACAGGGGTATGGGTACTGTGGGGGAGACCACTGAGAGTCCAGGCAGCAGCCTCTATCACCAAAGACTGGGCCATCAGACAGAATCCCAGTATGTCCCCAGGCCAACCTCAACAGGTGAGAAGCCCCTCTCCTTGTGGCCCATGATCCCCAGCCTCACCCCTCTGCCCACTGGCCCTCCACCCTAGCTAGCCAAGATGTCAAAGATGCTACCCGGAAACACTCTACAGCTTCAGCGTGACGGTGGGAAGCCTGTGTCCTAACTTGGAGAAATGTCCTTGAGGACATTGTTAGACCATTAGTTATGTTTTTTTGATTTCAAAAATATTTAGTTGGGGGAAATATTGGAAAAAGAAACATAAAAAGGTATAAGTACAAAATATAAACTACTCTCACTAACGTTTGAGTATGTATTTCCATTCTGTTTTATATAGCCCTTTTAATGGGGGCTGGACTAAATGGCATTATACTATTAGGTGAAACAATACGAAATTGCTGTTTTGATAGGTACCAAACAGTCAAATATCTGCAATCTCATATGGTTCGGCCTAATCTATATCCAGAATTGCAGCTGCTTTTCTGACTTCACATTACATTGTACACATTTCCTCCACACCCTTAAGCATTCTTCCAGGACAGTATTCTTAATGGCAAATGCTAGCCTCTCACATGAAGCTCCACAAATTAACCATCAACTGTTGCCAAATGTTTGTTCTTATAAATGACAAAGTAAAGAACATCCTCATATAAATACATTTGATTATACATTATACACAGGTGCCCATTATGTTATTCTCTTAGGGATTATTTCTGATTCTTTCTTTAGGATAAGTTGCTAGAGGAGGAATTACTATGTCAAAGAGATGAGCTACTACTTTTAAGAGGAAAAAAATTCCTGCCAACCAGGAACCACAATGATGACTTCATGAGTAGGAGAAATGAGAGGAAGAACGGGAAGGAAATATGATATGGAAATGCCAAGAGGGGTGGTGTCAGAGGTGGGTCAGGGAGTGATTCTTTTTTCCATCTTTATTATTCTCCAGATTTTCTGGAATGTGGCTGAATTCTATTCATGAATAAGTAGCATCCACTATCTGGTGGTAGGGTTTTTGATGCAATCTTTCCAGGGAAGAATTTGTGTCTTAAGATAGAATAAATTAGAAGGAATGTTATGTTAATTAGAGACCAGAGATAAATTAAGATTTGACAGGGAATTTTAAGTGAAGCTTTGAAAACCTTTTTTACTCTTTAGATTTTTTTTTAATGTAGGTTGGGACACTGTGGGGATTTGCTAATTCAACAGTGAGATTCAATGTCATGCCCACCATTACAGCCTGATGTTTGGGTCTAAAGCCCAGGTGGGTGGGAGGCTGTTGTCTACTCCAATCTGGCCTTTGATTGGGCAGGGTCAGAAATGGGCGATGGGTCCTTCTTGGTGGCCCGGGCCAGGGTAACCTACTCACTACTCTCCAGGGAGGGGTCTGCCCGGTTCAGGCTTGGAAAGGAGCCAATGCCCAGGTCCTCACCTGGGCCAGTTGCTGCCCGGCCTCAGTGGACACTTGCCGCTCCTCCTTACAGTCCATCTTGTTTCCCAGGAGAAGGATGACCACCCCATCGGACACTGTATCCTGCACACAGAACACATTCCCTCAGCCACACATGTTGAGCACCTGCTGTGTGCCAGGCCCTGGGTGGATTTGGCTCCGCCCTCTAGGAAGCTGACAGTGTGCAGCCTCCCTCCACACATGCCCACCTTTGTTATCACACCCACTCCACACTCTTCCCACCTTTGACACTTTCTCTTCCATCTGCAGTGAACCTGCCCCTCCTCTTTGCCTGCAAATATGTCACCCAGTTTCCAAGGCCAACCTGCAAAGCACCTCTCCCAGGACACCTTCCTGGATTGCTCCTGTCCATGCCTTTCTCATCCTGCTTGTGCTGAACAGCCCAGCACTTGATCACACATGCTGCCTTGGCTTATTTTGTGTTTCATGAATAATAATAGCTTCTGTTTACTGAGTGTTTACTATACACCAGGTGCTGTGGTGAAAGCAATTATATCAGTTAATCCTCACAATTCCTCTGTGAAGGAAGTCAGGAAATTGAAGTTCAGAGGGGTTAAGTCACTTGTCCTAAGTCACAGAATTGGGATGGGGTAACTAGGATTCAAACCTAGGTCTTGTTAGAACCCAGAGCCCAGCTGCTTTCGTATATTACCTTATCCTGCTGCTTTTGCATCTCTTCAAATAGACTAGAAACTTCTAGAGGGAAAACAACATGTTATTTTATACCCCTCTGCTGTGCTGGGACATACTGAAGAACTTCAGCATATACATATCAATTAAATACATAGGGGAAAGAACTAGAGATGTGTGGACAGAGAAATTATCACCTAGAGTGGCACTAGAATTGCATTATCCCCAGGAGTTAAGAAGACATCACAGAGCTTCTGTATATAGGAAAGAAATGGTTATAGGATAAAGGAAAGAGTTTGTTTTGGAGGGTATACTATGTGGTTGTAGTTTCTTTGTACCACTATGCTTCCAGCCCATCCAGCCAACTGCCCTCACTAGATTATGTCACCCACATGTCTGTAGTGTCATTTGTAATCCTGGGAGAAAAAAGGGAGGGAACAGGATACAAGTTCCCTCTTGACCTCAAAAACTGTAACCCTAGCAGCCATTAACTCACCTGGAGACAGTCCAGCCAGTAGCGCACATGGGCAAAGCTCTCCTGGGAGGTGACATCGTACATGAGCACCACTCCATCAGCTTTGCGGAGCAGCTGCCGCGTCATGCTGTGGTACCTGCCCGGAGAGTCTGCGTAAGGCCACGGCAGGCGGCCTGGCCCCAGGCCTGGCCTCTCTAGGCCTCAGCCACTCCACCTGCTTCTAATTGCTTCCCAAAGAGAGTGTGCACATACTTTCCTTCTCAGAGTGTGTTTATTGTTGAATAGGTAACAGTTCTGATTGCTCAAATTTCAAAAGGTTCCAAAGGGCACCCAGTGAGAAGTCTCTCCCTGTCGACCCTACCCTCACCCTGCAGCCATCCAGTCTGCCTCCCAGAGGCAGAGTTACCCGTTTCTGAAATATTTTCCCAGAGGTGTTTTATGTACATACATATACGTATATATGCTTACACACACACACGTTTATATATACCCATACACTGTTTGAACAAATACAGTGTAAAACACTGTACTCATTAATACTCTGTAGCCTTTACTTTATTTTATCCAGTTAATACAATGTCTTGGAGCTATTTCCTTATTTGTACATAAAGAGAGTCCTCGGTCTTTTTTGTGGCTTCATAACATTGATAATGTTTAGATTGTTTCAGTGTTTCATAATATAAATGATGTTGCTATGAACAGTCTTGGTCCCTTTGACAATATAGCCATGTACGAGTTTATGGGTAGAATGAGTTTCTAGAAGTAGAACTGCTGGACCATAGAAGATGTGTCTTTTCAGTTTGGATCACTACTGCTTAACTAGAAAGTGGAAGGCCAGTATTTTCAGGACAGCGATTGGGTAGCTGTCCCCTGAGGGCCATGTTGGGACAGCCCTCACAGGTGCCCTGCCAGACTGAGGGGACCTCTAGGTCTGGTGTCCTTCTCCCCCCACTGGGACTGGACTCATCTTTCTGTCTCTGACCTCCTGAATCCTCAGGGATAGAAGCTGCACTTGCATTTGCACTTGGTTCCCTCTTAGCCCGTGTTAGACTCCTCAAGGTTGGGGCTGCCCGCTGCACCCTCTGCAATCCAGGCTCAAGCCTGGGTCTCTGACGCCACTAATGGCAACTGTACCCATTACCTCTCCTGGCCAGCCGTGTCCCAGAGCTGCAGCGCAAAGCACTTGTTGTCCACCATCAGGTTTTTGACCCGAAAATCCACTCCTAGGACACATAGAAGGGGGTCAGGCGTACTTTCAAGTTACTGCCCAGGTCTTTTAGCTGAGGCCGGCCCAAATATATACGTGTCCCCAGTACCAGCCAGGGTGGGATGGGAACCTTCAGCTGCTGGCCTTCCCCTCTGCTCTCCACATCCCATCCATACTCATGGGCCCACATCCTCCAAGAAGCCTTCCCTGACCACCCAGCCCCCACTGCACTCCTGCCCTGACAGCCAATGCGAGGCACCTTGCATTGTCTTTACTTCTATGAAAATATCTGTCTTCTCAATTGCACGGCAGTGTTTGTTCCTCAGGCTACTCAAGAAAATCAGTTTTACTTATTTTTGTAATACTCCTTGTTTCATTCCTAATTGTTGCATGCATCTTCCCCCTTTACCCAGACAGCAGGGCAGACAGGTAGCCTGAGAGAGTGGAAGAAGCACTGGCTTCAGGGATGACCAGCTGGGCTGTGAGTTATCCAGCCTCTGCTGCTGTACTCTCTGTGTGACCTCAGGCAAGTCACTTCACCTCTCTGAGCCTTCCTTCCTTATCTTCAAGGTGGCAATTTAAAATGACTCACATCACTGGGTGGTTGGGAGGGTTAAATGACTTATGTCAGGAGTCAGCCGAGTGTCTGGGGAGTGAGAGGTGGTAATTTTTATTATCACTATGAATTCTCATCTCCCTGGACACAAGTTCTTTACATTTCACAGTCCCCATCCCTCCCTGTGTCATTATTTCAGATCCTTTCTGTCCCTGGAAATATGGAGGTAATATGAAATCCCAGGAAGATTTGGAATCTTTGGAGTATACCTTCGTGCCAACCCTCATTTCCCAAGGAACCCAGGTGGGGGGTGAGGTGCTGGAGGGGGGCTGCTTTGTCCCCACGCCCATCCCCTGTGCTAATGGAGCCTTGAGGCTGCAGAGCGCAGTGTACAGCCCGGACCAGCTCAGGAAAGAGGTGGCTCTTCATAATAGCCCTGAGCTACTAGAGACCTTTCTCAAGGTCTCTCATGGTGACCCCTCTAAGCATCTGCTGCCGCCCCTGGTGGTGACAGAAGCCATAGACACCCCCTGCCCATGCTGTCCACTGGAAGCTGGGAGAAGCAGCTCCAGGAGGTCTGGCCTCGGTAAATGGTGAAGCAGAAGTCTGTAGCATCCATTTCTCTTTACTGCCCTCTTCCCTGAAGGTCTTAGGAAGCCCAGGGTCTGCAGGAACTTCTGACGTTATCTAGTCCCACTGCTTGTGATGATATCCAGCCTCTGCTTAAATACCCACCATATGATCTAAGGATTATTCTTTGCTTTTAATAACTCCCCTATTAATCCCACTTTCCACCTCCCTGCCTATCGCCCTCCGAAACCCATCCATGTGCCCCTCACATCCTCCCCCAGACATGTTACAGCTTAACCACATAAACTATTAGGAACGTAATGTTTTCTGCTTCCCAAAGAATCTGCTATTTTATACATGCACAAACCCAGGGAGAGGGCAACACTGAACCCAGGAAAGAATAAAACTTCTGGTGTGGGGTCATGTGCTTTGAAGGCAGGTGGGTATGAACTTTGGGACCCAAGTAGGGTAAGAAACTTAACCAGGTCTTCAATTCTCTGTTTCCTAATCTGTAAAATGGGGATAGATAGAAAAATCCTCGCAAAAATGCACATTCAGATATAACTCCTTTGGCTCTGGATCTGGTCCTCCACCTGGCCTTGTTCTCAAATGCAGGCAGGTAAGAGAAGGGAGTGGGAATGGAGGAGGGTGATGATGAGCAGGGAAATGTTCATGACTGTGGAAGCCAGAATCATCCCTATGGTTGAGCAAGATGGATGACAGCCACCAGGGGCAGTAAACTGCAGGTGAGCCTGGGACAGATTTGGATCACACACCTGGATCTCAGGTCCTCCAGCCAGCTAGTAGTGCAGCAGCCTTGCCCTGTCTTTTTTACAATTATGCAAGCTGTCTTTTTCTCAGTTGACTTTTGGGGAGTCTTCTTACCACGTAATAGTGGGAGAGGCTCAATTACAGGGAGGGCTGTTGTAAAGAATAAGACATGTATGCCTGGTGCCTTGTAGGTGGTCTGTAACCGGTAGCTTAGGTGATTAATGATGGTGGCCTTGCAGACCCTGTGATCCTGCTCAACCTCAGGCCAGAACTCCTATGGGTCCCCCATCCCCCAGGACACTGCATTTTTACCTGGCTCCCCAGGTGACGATTCTCAGGCAGAGAAAATTTTGAGAACTTGTCCTGGAGGCGCCTATCTTATGTAAAGTTTAAGAACTTTATCCACTGGTCTGGCACTGTTCCCCAGTCAACATCCACCCTGACAGACACAAAGATGCGGATCACTCCATCTTTGCCCCTAAGTGGGATATACCCACGAGCTCTTTTCTGTGACTCTGAAGTGTTCAAGTGGCCACATATCCCAATATTTTTAGGGAGAGGGAGCTTTGTACTTTGGGACATATTATTTGCAAGAGCCACTGAATTAGACATTATCAAATATTTACTTATATTAATAACAACCATGAAAATAGCTAATATTAATTGAGCACTTAATACATGCCAGATACTATTCTAAGACCTTGATATGTACTAACAGAGCTAATCCTTACAAGCACTCCAGGAAGTCAGCACTATTGGTGCCCCCATCATGCTCAGAGGGCTTAAATAATACCACTAGTAAGTGGCCAAGCTGGGGTTTGAACTCAGGCACCTGTGTTCCTGACTTACCCCACTCTACAAATACATTCTGTGTAAAATGTTCAACTTGCCCAACATGACCTCCTGCCAGAAGCTGGCTGACTGGCCTGGGGCTGGTCCTGAGCAAAGTCAAGCGGCACGGACCCTGCAGTGGCCCGCCCAGGGGCCAGGTGGGTGGAGACCTACTTGTTTTCACCTTCAGCCAGTGCCGGCACCTAAATTGCAGGGTGCTTTGTTGATGTGGCACATTATAAGCTAATCAGATCAATGCAGAAAAAGCAAATTACCTGTAATTAGAGATGATTAGTAAAATAGCCAGATTATGTGCAAAATAATGTGTAATGCAGGGCCTGTGGCCAGGGCAGAAACTACAGTTTCCACAGGGTTGGCTTGTGGCTGACTCTGGGCCTGCTCCAGCCTGTCAGCCTGGTCCCCTGGGTCCCCCCTCCCTCCCCCACCTCCCTCCCCAGGTGGGTCCTTACCTACGGTGGCTGTCAGCTGAGTAGCAAATGAGTTCTGATGCAGCAGGTGCAGGAAAGATGTTTTGCCCACGTTCGAGTCTCCCAGGAAGATGACATGGAAGGCGTAATCAGGGTTGGCTGAAGGAGGCTCACTGGCCATGTGCTCCCCTGGAAATGGGGTTGACCCAGCACCCCTGGAGTCCATTCCTGGGTCTTTAGGCCAGTTCTCTGCCCTCGGGTCTCTGGATTGAGGGGGACCTTGTTCTTCTGCGTGAGCAGTTGTGGGTGGGGGCCTGGGTTGGGCTTCCAGTTCAGCCCTGGTTGGGAGGGTTTGTGTAGGCTCCCAGGGCCCTGCTCCATCCCCAGGCTGAGCCCCAGTGTGGGGAGAGTCCCTTGGAGGTGATGGTTTTCCAGGAGCAGGGGTTTCTGCTTCGGCCTGAGCCTGTGCTGGGTCATGTGGGAGGGAAGCAGGCAGGAAATCTTGCTGGGGGAGTTCTGAATGCCCAGTTTTCAAGCCAAGAGCCTCAATGGATAGCTCTGAACTGAGATCCTGCCCTCCTCGGTCCACTCCTTTACTTTCCTCCACCCTGGACTCCTCTTCCAGACCCTGGTGGGCGAGGGCAGGCAGCCCTTCTGGCCCAAGGATCTGGCCATGAGCTCCTTGTAGCCCCCCAGGATGGCTCTCCTGCACATCTGGGCCTGGCTTGCTCTGCTCCAATCTCTCTGTGGGAGTCTGACCTACAGGCTCCAGACCCTGGGAGGGCTCAGCCAGCCCTGCTATGAGGGCTCCAGCTTCTGGGGACCCATGTCCTGGCTCAGAGCCAGTGGCATGTGGGTCCTGATGTAGGGCCTCTCTTTGCCTGGGCAGCTTGGCTGGGACAGGCCCAAGCTCAGGACCCTCATCGCCTGGGTATAAGGCCTGGAACTGTTCTCTGGGCCCAGCTGGGGCCTGGGGAGGGGGAGAGGTCACAGGATGAGGGGGCCTATCCTCCAAAGGAATAAGCACTTTAAGCTCAGTTGCCACCAGACTCCCTGACTCCCCAGTTGGGGCTCCTGGGAGACCCCAATGGAAGTGGACCCGAGGCCCAGGCCCTGACTCCTCCTTGGGTTCCAGGCTGGGGAGTTCATTGGACTGCCCTGGGCTGATGTCCTGCCCATCTGGATCCACTGCTTTCTCTTCCTTGGTCTGGGAAGTCACTCCAGGGGGGCTCCTTGGAGCCCCATCTGGATCTGAAGGTGGCTCCTGACCAAACAGAAAAGCACGTGGCTCCGATATAGAGATCTGCCTGACCACTCGGGGTGTCTGGGGGCCTGAGGGGGCTCTCGGGGTTGGGGGTGGGCTCCAGGAGATCTGCAGGGCTCTGTGGGGGGTGCTGCTGATGCTGCTCAGGAGCTGGTCCCAGTCATCGTTGTCCCCAAACAGTCCCGGCAGGGGAGCCTCCTCAGAGGAGACTGCCTGAGGGTCTGGAGCCTTCTCCTCACCTGCTCTGGGGATACTAGAACAAGTGTGGGAAGCTAAGGTCAGGGGAGAGGCAGGTAGATGCCACACCAATCCTGCCTCCATCCCTCACCATTGGGTATACACCTCATGGCTAGCCCTCCCTTCTGGACTTCTCTTTGGCAGTTCTTCTCCCCTGGCGTGCACTACCCACTCCTCCCCCTCATCCAATCCTGCTCATCCATCAAGGCCTATATTCAGCCTCACCTCCTCCAGGAAGCCTTCCTTGACCATTCTGGCCCATCCCACTCCTCTGACCTGTGACAAGTAGATTGAATGCCTGCCAGGGATCTAGCACTGTGCTAGCCCATGTGTGTACGTGTCTGTGTGTGTGTGTATGTTTGAACCCCAGTTACTTGATCCTGGGCAGATGACTTTCCTCTCTCTGTTTCCTTGTCTGAGAAATGGGCATGATAATCCCAGCCTAGCAAGGTTGTTGTGAGGTTTAAGGAGGGAGTCTGTATGTTCTGGGTGAACTCAGAGCCTCCCTCCCCTCTTCCAGGAAGCACCTGGTCTCCACCCCAGCCCAGGGATGGCAGCTACTTGCCTCGGTTCCTCCTCCATCTGCCAGGACACACGGCCCCTGGCAGCATTCAGGTGCCCCCTGGTCACCTGCAGCTTTCCCCGCACCTCCTCCAGCCGCCCAGCCAGGTCACGCTCGGCCTCCCGAAGCTGCTGGTTCTCCGAGCTGGCCTCCTGGTGTGTGCTGCTGAGGCGGTGGAGCTGGGCCTCCAGCTGCAGGAGGTGGAGGATGAGGAGAAGAGAGGCCCAGTTGCCCTCCAGGGGAACAAACAGCCTCCCAAGGCCATTGTGGGGCACTGACTCAGGCTCCTGGAGACTCAGCTTAAAACGTAGGTTTGGGGAGTATTACTCCTTACTGGCCTAATTAGCTCCATTACCTCCCACCCAGAAGAGATACTGGAAATGCTGGAATAGGGAAGAGAGAGGGAACTGTGCAAGAAACACAAACTGCCAGAACCACAAGGGCCTGAAATGTAAATGGGATCACACCCTCCTCTACTCAAAGCTCTGCAGTGGCTGCTCATCTCTGAGCCCCGTCTGATTGGCAAGGAGCTCCTGATCCACCAGCAGGTCACATGGCTGGGAGACGGAGAGCTGCTTGACCATACCGGATGGAAGGCAATGGCCTCGAAATAGGCTCCAGGACCCTGCAGTCTCCCCTACCCCACCCCTGTTACATCTCTGATCTTCTCCCACTGCCCCGGCTCCTGCAGTCTGCTCTCGCCCACAGGTGTCCTTGCTGGTCCTTGAACATTCACAGGACATCATGCCCACCTCGGGGCCTTTGCACTCACTATTCCCTCTGCCTGGACTGCTCTTTCCCCAGATACCACATGGCCCACCCATCACCTCTTTCAGGTCTTTACTCCAAGGTCGTCATCTCAGTGGGGTCTTCCTTGACTCCCCTATCAGAACCTTTCTATCCCCCTGCCCTGCTTTCCTTTATTCTCCTAAGTACTTTCACTACCTAATATGTTATAGACTTTACTTGCATATTTGGTTTATCACCTGTTTCTGTAACTACATAATAACTCCATGAGCAGGAATTATTTGTGTCTGTTATGTTCCTCAGAACCTAGAAAGTTGCCTGGCACATTGTGGGTGCACCATAGATAGTTGCTGGGTAAAGGATTGAGTGGCCAGGGGGCAGAGGCTTCATGTCCACAGGGGACGGGACAAAATGGCCCCATATGGAAAATCTAACCTCCTCCGTTGGCAGAAGGGGCCTGCCTCAATTTCCAAGGAGAAGCTTCTGCAGAGGCACCTGGGAAATCAACCCGTGACAGGAGAGTGAGACCAGGTGGCGGGTCCAGCCAAGGCAATGGTGGGGAAGGCCCTGGGAAACTGGTCCAGTGCTGAAGAGCAGTTGGTTTTCCCAGTTACAACAGATGGTGATTTTACTAAGGTCAGTGGTCTGGAAGTTGAGGAAGGAAGAGACACTGGGGCAGGGTCTCAGACCCAAAGGCTTAGCCACAATGCCAAGTGGAAGAGAGCATAGCCTACAAGACCTGGGGTGTGGGGACAGCAGGTATGCTGACCAGACCACAGACTATGATCTATGATTCTAGGTCATAGTCAGAGACAGTAACAACCCTGATGTACAAAGTACCTACTATGTGCTAGGCATCATCTTAGGCCCTCAAATATAGTATCTTTAATCATCCCAGCAGCCTTCTAAGGCAAAAGTTCTGATCTCCATTTCCCTGATAAGGAAATCAAGTTTCAGAGAGGTTAAAAACCTGCCCAAGGTCACCCAGCTGATGATGGAAATGAGAGTGGAACACCACCCTATCACCAAGCTTCTCCAGCATTGAGAATTCAGAGTGTTTCCTCAGTGCTTTCCTGTTTCAAAGTGCTTTCTCATTTATTACCACATTTGACACAACAAGCTGGGAAGATGCAGTAGATGTGGCTATTCCCATTCTACAGACAGAGAAACTACAGCCAAGACAAGCAAAGGTATTTCCTCAGATTTGCATGGCTTTTAATTGCAGGGATTTGAACTTGGACCTTCTGACTCATGTCCCAGTGCTTCCACTGCACTATCTGGCCTCATCTCAGAAAAGGACCAAGACATCTCTTTCCTAGGGGGCTACTCTGATACAGGAGCCCAACCAGCCCAGTGAATCCTCAGAAACTGGGCTCCCAGGGAAGCCCTGTCACTCACCTCCTTCTGGCCCTCAGTCAGCCGCTGCACCTCACGTTCTTTGGCCTCCAGTACCTCCTGCATCTGGGAGCTGAGGGCCAGGCCCCGGGAGTCACTCTGGGGAGCAGAGAGGTCTCAGGCCCTGAACTGCAGAATCTAAGACCCAGCTGGACTGGGCTGGCCCTTCCCACACTTCACCTCCTCCCAGGCCTGGGGAGCAGGGTCCAGGATGTCCCAGCCAGGAGGGGTTGCAGGACAACTTTCTTGACTCAGGGCTAGACTCTAGCAACAAGGAGCCTGAGGCCCAGAGAACAGAAGGAGTGGCTCTGGGGGACACATGAGACCAGGCAGGGCACCTGGGCTCAGCACTTGCCACCCCATCTCTCTGAGGAATGGAGCTCAGAGGTGTGAGAAGATCCATTCCCAGCAGCCTCCCGCTGCCCCACACTGGCCAGTTGCTGGCCCACTGCTTAGCCAGCAGAGGAGTCCAGGGCTAGGGGAGGGTGAGCTGCCTAGGGGTGGAAGCCCACCTCAGCCTGCAGCTGCTGCTTCTCCCACTGGATCTGCTGCTCCATTTCCTCGTAGAGTTGCTGAACCTCGCGATGGTGGTCAGAGTCCCGCCTGGAAGGGGTGGGAGGTGGGGCCAGGCACCACATCAGCACCCTAGGACCCTGCTGTTGACAGGGGTGGTCTGGGCCAGGGCTTGGAGTCTATCCTACTGCTCACCTCACTCTGCCAGTGGTCACAGAGCCCTGTCACCCTAAGAACAGTCATCCCAGTAACAGCTCCCTGACACATATATCCTTGACATTGATTGCCTGGTCCCAGCACGCTGACTCCTATAACCATCAGCAGGATAGTGGTTCCTGTGGCCCCGTCTCATGGTCCCCATAGCCACATCACTCTGTTCCCACTTCCTGCCGTCACCATCCTCCTACCCCCGTAACTCAGACTCCCTGGCTGGGCTGTGCCTGTGCCAACCCCAGGGTTACCACGTGCATTGAAAGCTACGTGAGTGGTGCCCTGGAGTTGGGTGCCACAGTGGCCCTGCAGCAAGACACGCTGGCCATTCCCACTTTTGTTGAAGGCCTAACTCTGTCCTCCTCAGTAGGTCCCCTTAGTCAACCCTTCTTCCAGCTCAACGCTGCGCGTCCAGTTCCCAGGATCCGCTGTGGACCCCTGGCCTCGGTTCTTCTGGAGCTGAGGGAATTCAATAGAGATTCAACTAAAATGTAAAGAGCACCCACTGTGTGCCGACAGCGGCTGGGGGAGGCCCTCTGGCCCCAACTCACTTCCTCAGGGTCAGTTCCAGAACCTCCTTGTCAGCCCGTGCCTCCTGCAGGCGGCCAGTCATCTTGGCTAGAAAGCCCTCCAGGTTGCCCGCCAGCTGGGGCTCCTCCTGCCGCAGCTTCCTCCACAGCTGCCAGATTTCCGCCTGCCTGGGAGGGAGAGACAGCCAGAGACTAGCCATGTGGTGGGACCAGGAGGCGGAGGAGCCCCACTCCTCAGTTTTAATGGCAACACCCCAAGAGACTCGGGCACCTGGGCCACAAATATCTATTTATACCCTACAAGGTGTAAATCAAATGCCACCTCCTCCAGGAAACTTTCCCAGCTGTGTCCTTTCCCTTTGTGAAATTCCCACAGCAATTTGTCTCTCTACAGTTTGGTTATTCATTGTCAGGTGGGGGGACTTGGGAGTCTGATAGCCCAGGGCTTCCATTCGCTTTCTCTGTTCTCCTACTCTGTAGCTGTGTGATATTTAGCAAGTCCCATGCCCTCTCTGAGCCTATTTGTAAAATGGCTGCTTGAGAAGGAGACACACCTAGTGAAAACACCGGCTTGGGGCCTGGCACATGGTCAGCACTCGATAAATGCTGCTTTCACAAGAATCTAATTAAGTCATGAAGACAGATGCCTGAGGGCTGAGCCCAGGCTAAGCTGCCAAGTGGGTAAATCACTCCCCACCACACCTTCCCCGCCAGCCTGCACCCCAAGTCCCACCCTGCCTGCCCCACAACACCTGCCCCACCCTCTGAGAGCTTGTTCTCAGAGCCCTGAGGGGCGGGCGAACCTGGGAGAACCTGGGCAGATGGACAAGGGTGATTCCCTGTGGGACCTGGGGGATATGAGAGTGGCATTTTTAGGCAGGGCCCCCTTTCTCTGAGTCTGAGTGAACCGCAAGAGCCCAGAGCCTGAGACAATTTGGTGGAAATGCCCCCCGTCTCTAAGCCTGCCCAATATAGAGCATCAACATGCCTGAAATCACTCCACTGGGAGACCCTCTTTTTGGGGTAAGAGAAGCACCCTCAGGGAGTTTCATATTCTTAAGAATGTGAGTCCCCTTGGGAAGCTGATCCTTCTGAGGAGTGATCATGTAGGGCAGGGCAGGGAGGGGGGGGTTGGGGTAGATGGACCCCTGGTGAGAAGGTTTTCTCCACACATGGCTTCATTTAATCCCACAACAGCTCTTATGCTCACGCAGCAGCCAGGGAAACAGAGGTCAGAGGTTGGGCTACTTGCCCACAGTCACACAGCTAACAAGTGGCCGAATCAGGATTTGCACGCATCTCTGCCTGGTGGCTTCCATCTTGACATTGTGTCCAGGAGAGTCCTCACCCCCTCTGAATGGCAGTGCCTCCCCCTGTCCCTTTCCCCCACCCCAACACACACTGTGCTGGCCTTACTCAGGAAGTAAGTGGCTGGCCCCCAGCTGCTCCATGAAAGCAGAGAATGCCTCCTTCTCTGCAGCATCGGCCTCCTCCAGCACTGGGAAGCTGGTGGCTACAGATTCTCGCTTGGAAGGCAGTGGCCTCTGTCTATGTAGCCTGTGGGTGCTCAAGCTGGAGCCAAAGATGTTCTCTGTGGAACAGAGTGGGACAGAAGGGAGCAGAGTGGGGTTGGGCTCAGTCCCCTGACCTACCCCCTTGCCCTGCTCCAGCCCTTGGGAAATCATTATAACTGTGTCAGTCGCACTTACAGAGCCATGGTCATACATTCCTCACATCAACCTTGGGAGTTTACTTAAGGTAGACACTGTACCCATTTTATAGATGAAGATCTGAGGCCCAGAGAGGCCAAAAGACTTGCTGGAAGTCATATAGCAGTTCCATGGTGGCCAACACATTCTTTTAACTCAGTCAAGGGATTATTTATTTAGCATCTACTATAAGCTGGGGACAAAATTGGCCCAAACTCCTTCCCTGGTGGATCTGACACTTTATGAACACTGAAAAGGGCACATTAAAAATAAAAAATTTGTCAGGTGAGCTAAAAGAATAAACAGGGTAATTTCCATTGAGAGGCTGGACAGGGTCTACTTTGGAGGAGGTGGTCAGGAGTGTCCTGAGGAAGTGACATTGAAACTGAAATGTGAATAAGAAGAAGGAATAAGCCGTGTGAATTTCTAGGGAAGCATATTCCAGGCAGAAAGGATAACACATGGAAAGGCCCTGAGGTAGGAGCCAGATTGGCATGCTGGAGGAGGCGAGAGGTGCTGCGTAAGCCCAGGAGGTTGTCAGAATCGGGATGGTGCTGGCCTGTAGGCCCTGGGAAGGGGTTTGAATTTTGTTCCATAGACATTGGGAAGTCTCTGGGCACGACTGGATACAGATGGGAAGGTGGCTTCTTGGGGCTGCGTTGACAACACTGCTTCCTGTGCTTCCCCTACTCCACAATTCTGCGTCCTCATTCCCCCTCCCTACTCCCAGCCTCTCAATCACCAGAACCAAAGCAACCACCTCCTGGGGTGGCCCCAGCCTGTAAATGCAGACTCCTGGCCTCTCTCTCTATTGTCCCCCAAACTCTTGGAGACTCAGCAGACCTGAGAACTTCAGATGGCTTTGCAGACATTTAAGGCTGAGCTGTGCTTTTCAGGGTCTCTGCAAGGACACCACTTCTGCCATTCCCTGGGCTGGAAGTGCTTCTTCCCCCATTGAGCTCAGCAGGAATAATGTGTCTCCGGCCTTGGTGTCTTTAGATCCTTTTGGGCCTGTCTTGAGAAGCGGGTGTTGGACCAACCTGTCCACTGGGGGCTAAGAGCCTAGGAAGCTTCCACCCACTACATATCACCCTCTGCTACTCCCTTGGGGCCTCGAATTCCTTTAACCAAAACCAGAATGTGAACTTCCTCAGGCAAAAACAAGTCCCCTCATCTCAAGAACAGGGGGTGCTTAACCTCTTGCTCAAGGGAAGCCTTTTATTGGGAAGAAGACAAGGGAAGCATCAGAAGGCAAGCCTGGAGGCCTTTCTGGAGGAAAGGAATGCTCAGGGGGCCCCCAGCCAATGAACTGCTCTCAAGGGTGTTGTGATGGTCCTGTGGTTTGTAGGGTATCACTATGGCCTCTCTTGTCCGCCCAGCCTCACCCCGTACTGGGAACACTCCCCAGAGGCCCCTTCAAAGCAGACATACTGAGCCCAGAGCTGAATTCTTCAAGGGAGAGACGTCCCTTCCGTTCCATATCCACCCAGTCAAAGATCATCTCCAGTTCCTCCTCACTGCCCAGGAAGCTGAACTTGGCCACCTGCAGTGAAGAAGTAAGTTGGATGCTGTTTCCACTGGGGAAGGCTCTGGGCCACCCTCAAAAAAGGAAAGGTGAAAAAAAAAGGAGAGGTGTTTGTCTTCAGTCACCCCTCCTCCCCTCTCCCCAGTTTTGGAGTCCCATCCACAACTTGACTTCAAGGCTGACCCTTGAGGCTCCCAGACCCTATCCAAGGCCACCCTCTCAGCAGAGCCTTGAACTTCCTCCACTTCTTTTCCCTTACTCCATCCAACATCAAACCTTATCTGTTCCGTGTCTCATCCCTTTAGGACTCTAATAGAGGATAGTAGCAAATTCTCCCCAGAATGTGTTTATCAGTATTCAAAAATTATCTGGAACTTGAAAAGAAGTCCAAAACGTGGACAGCACATCCTTTCAGTATTTTACAGGGGCAAAAGCCATGCAAGCATCTTCTAGATTCTGTATAAAGGTACTTAATTCATCTCACGGGACTGATTAGAGGTTCCAGACTAAATGAAGTCACATGTTAACTTGCAGGTTTTTGTCCAGGAGAGATGTAAATAATTTTTGTCTGATGGAACAGATAATCCCAAAGATTTATGACCTGCTATACATTAACCAGCTTTTTAAAATCTAACCCAGCCGTCTAACTTTTTTTGGTTAAATTACTTCGAGCTTTTTAAATACTCTTTCAACCATTCATAACGTAACTCATTAATTAGTTAAATAAAATCTTTGATATAGATTCATTTTATTTTTGCCTAAAGGTCATGATTTTACCTTTTTGGAAATTCTATTTTAATAGTTTTGGGCATTCCCCAGAGAGGCCCCACTGGACTCAGCTGTCAGAACCCAGTAAACTGTGTTGCAGGAAAAGAGCCCCAAACGGGTTCTAGGAGGTCAGGCACTTATTTTCTTGGCTCTTGAAGGGAATCCCACGTGTGATAGAACTTCAAGTCTGCTGATTCTGTTTCTCTAGTTTTTGTTTCTGTTTTTGCTGATTTTCTGTTTCTGGTTGTGGTGGCAGCCGGGATGGGGAATTCCACTGTATGGACTGACCGTTGCGTGATCTCCCCGGGATGTGTGTTGGAGACGTAGTGTCTGTCAGTTGAGAGACAACGGAAAATATGGTTTGCTAATCTTTTGTTGTTGGTGGTGGTGTTTGTTTTTCTATGTGTGACCTCAGATCAGTTAAGAATTTTGTGTCCACTGGGAAGAACAGCTCTTTGGAATCTGGACTAGGGAGTGTTTGTGTTTCTGTGTTTACTTTTGACCTGTGGCTGGAGTTGTAGAAACGAAGCCAGACACTCTATCTGTCTGTATCTCTATGTGTCTGTAATTCAGAAAGGCCCTTACCTCTTATTGCGAGTGTGAATATTTTTCTGTATCTGGATATGGATAACTTAGAGTCCCTCACAGGGGTTCTGTGTGGATTGATTTGTAGAGACAAATAAGGGCGTATATAAATCTAATGGCCCCCAAAGTCACAGAAAATAAAGAAACTGAACTTCTAATGCTTTAAATGTGCTGGGCTTACAAAAAAATTCATTTTTATAAGAAATTGCTAACTCAGAAAACTTTTAAGGAGCCAGGTTCATATAATTAAGGAGAATCTTTGGACAAATTAGATTGGTTTACGAAAGATAAATAATATTTGTGTTTTCTCTGCCCTATAGTAAATATAATACAAGTATACATTCTATTTTTCTAAGATCTGGATTTGCTTTTTGTAAAGAAACTAGTTAATCTGAATTTCCTATACTTCTCATCTTGTTTTACTTTCAAATAAGCCAACATTATCTTTACATAATATTTAAGATTATAAAAATATAAACTTGTGTTCTACGCAGTTGATTTATTATTCTAACAAATTTTATATCAACGGTACTTGTATTTCCAAGAGACTTAGGTAACTTGAAATACCTGAATTGATAGTAATTAAATTAATGGATAAATACTTTTGGTCACCTGGAAATTTTCTAGGAAAAAACACTGGAACATTGATTGTTAAGCAGAATTTTAAATTTATATGCTTTTACTTATTTTTATATGCTAAAAAGCAACTATCTTTGGGTCATGTTAGTGTATGAATTCATTTTTGCCACTTTAAATAGTTGTGCCAGGGAAAGCAGGGATTGAGGTAGATATGTGTACAATCATATTCATAGCAGCAATATTCACAATAACTAAAAGATGGAAGCAACTCAAATGTCTATCAAGGGTTGAATGGATAGATGAAATGTGGTATACACAAACGATGGAATATTATTCACCCTTAAAAAGGAAGGGAATTCTGACATGTGCTACAACATGGATGACCTGTACTGTATGATTCTATTTATATGAGGAACCTAGAGTGGTCACATTCTTGGAGACAGAAAGTAAAATCCTGGTTTCTAGGAGAGGAGGAGCTAGGAGAATGGGGGTTAGTGTTTAATAGGTACAGTTTCCTTTAGAGAAGATGAAGAAGATCTGGAGTTGGATGGTGGTGATGGTTGCACAACAATGTGGATAAACTTAATGTCACTGAACTCTACACATAAAAACGGTTATAATGGCATATTTTATATTATGTAAATTTTATCATAATTTTTTTAAAGTTGTACAAGGGTATGTGTGACTGTAGAAAGTCATGTGATGTGTGTTTGTGAGCTTTGCTAGTCAGTTCTCAGTTATTTACCCCCTAGTTCTTTCTGGGAAACAGAGGTTAATTACTTTGTTGAAAGTTATAATCACTGAGGGTGTTTGAGACAATACGAGGAACAAGAGTGACAAAGAAAAACAACTGTATCTGCAAGGAAAATGGGATGTGTTTTTGCTTTTCAAGGTTTAAGGAAAGTGGTTTTGTCTTAAAGTGTCTAGTTGTTCCAGGACATGAAAAAGGATTAAAAGCAAAATCTGAATAGATATAAAGAGTTGTAGAGGGTTTGCTGAAATGCAATCTTAGTTGTCTTGATTTTTAACACCTGAGTCTATAAAATAGACTATGAAATATACATTAACATTTTGCCAAATTCGGCTCAGCTTTGATGGGTTTAAAAGTAAATACCAAAAAATAAATCTTGTGGAACTTTTACCGCCACATGTTATATTAATGCAAAACTAGAATTCGGCTCCATCTCTATTAAAATGATAAATTGGCCCTAAAGCTCTAAGGAAAGGGATAAAAAGAGGTTACTATTAATAATCTGTGTAAGTTGTGCAGGTAACTGATTCCGAATCTCAGCAGAATAACTTTCTCTGCTTTGTTTTGGCTTTATTGTGTTCTGATTTTCTTTAAAACAAAAAGCAAAGCCACTTCCCCATCAAAGAGCTAAATGTCCTTACAACAGTGTTGCCTTCTGTATTTATTTCAAAATATTTTGTTTTACTGTCACTTTGATTAAATAGGTAACCAAGTACTATTTCTCAGAATCCCATGATTCTATCTTAACCTAATGCCCTGTCTTCTCTGATAGTTCTTTTGGTTTTGCCTTCCCAACATCAGATCCTAAGTTTAGGTAAATTAAATTTAAATGTCAGGATATTTTTCTCTTTATTTATTAAATACCTCGACACTATTATAAAAGCATCATAGGAAGAACTGGCAGATCAGAAGAGACGTTCAGCCTTTCCTAGCTAAGTTTACAAAGGTAAAACGCTATTAATATACGTATTTCAGAAATTGCATGCTTTATAGGAAAGCCCTGGAGATTTCTCAATGCTTTTGCTATGCATAATATGTTCTTACCTTCAGGGGAAACACTGAGCAAACGCTTATGAAATATTTACACACTGTATCCCAGTAGAACATTTTACTCTCTTTCATTTTGATATTCTTAGTTACTGTAATAAATAACCACAGCTTTTCAGTCTCGTTACTAAACACATTTCTACTTTCCTACCCTTGCCTGAAAACTTGATTACATGTTGCAGGCCAATTTGTGTCTTCCACAAAGCACAGACTCAAAGCCTTGTGGAAAAGGACTGTACCAGGTTCTATGAACTCTTGATGCTTCACTTGGGTCCAGGATTCCAAGCTGACTTAGCCGACCTTCAGAGTGAGCCAGTGGGTCACAGTTTCTAGGACTCTTTTCACACCAGAAGCAGCCAGCTCACCCAAAATCCAGCAGAACAAGAATTAATTACCCGGAACTAAATGAATGGTTGAAGGAACTGAGTTGTGGTTATTTGTTGGGAATGCAGTTGACATTATTTTTTATTGTTCCATATTTATGGATGTATGAGGAAGTCCTTTCTCTGTCTTCTTAAGCTGTCTCTAACCTTCAGTAGGAGCGTATGCTTTTATAAACTGAAATTTTACACTCCTGATTCCGAAACCAATACTTTTCCTGAATCTCCTTCCTTTCCATGGCAATATAGTTATTTACACAGGTTCAATAAGAATCTGTCCTCCTTTTTACTGAGATATAGTTGGGTAAATAATTGTGCAGCTAGATGTAATATTAAAAGGATGATTCTCATTTAATCAAGTGTGACAAGTAAGGAACATTTGTGGAACCGATGCCTACAAAGCTCTCCCAGGAGCCTGGTCTGGAAACACATGATGAGGAAGGTGAATTCTGGACAGGACAGGGACCTTAGAAAAATTGGGAACCTCAGGAAGAGAGGAAGTTCCTCACATTTATAAGTGCTGCAGGTGAAAGCTGGTAGAGAATGGCTTGTGCTTGGTTTCCTAGCTTTAGGGTAGAAGTAGGGAGGCTGACTAGCCCTAGTTTGCTCAAAAGATTTCAAGTTTTAACACTGAAAGTCCCACATCCCAGGGGCCCCTCCAGTCCAGGCAAACTGGGACAGATGGTCACTCTAGTCAGAAGTGCAAATAACAAGGGTTTTCTAAAGTCCAGTTTAAGATTCCATATGAAAACTTTCTGGACAGAAACTAAAATGGCTCAATCCTTCAAAAGCCTCCATTTGCGGAGCCCAGTCAAGGGAGCCCACATGTTTTATTTACACCCTTGTTGTACCTATGGAGATAATCGAGCCAAACCTAATGAGATCAGCCTTTTTATATCAAGAATTTACTTTGGAGGTTATGTATAATCACGGGAAATTATCTGAAACTTGGAAATAAGACAAAAAGGTAGACAGCACGTCGTCTCAATATTACATGGGGGTAATGACTACCTAGGCATTGTCTAGACGAGAGGAATGCACTTAATTCATCTCATTGTTTACCTTTCATTAAAAGTCCTAGACCTACTGAAGTTACTTTTTAACTTGTAGATTTTGCCCAGGAGAGGTAAAAATAATTTTTGTCTAGTAGCACAGATAACCTCAAAGCTGTCTGACCTGTTGGATATTAGCCATTTTAAAAATTGAACTCAGGAAACTTATCCTAACACTCTTCTGCCAAGTTGCCTACAAATATCCCAGCTTCTCAAATGCTCCTGGAACCTGCCATAACATCTTAATTGTTCCCTCATTAATAAATAATAATAATAATAAATTAGATATTTGCTAAGTATTGATTTTATGTCTACTCAAGTCTTTTTTTTTCCAACCATTTTGAAAAATATATTTTAACATCAGCCGTTTGTACCCCTTGTGGCCCTGAGGGTGGAATATCGGAAGGGTCAGTTTTGATGGGGGAGGAACAAAATCCAGAGCATAGAGCAGTATCAGGAGAAAGCATGTCCAGGGAGAATCCAGCAACCCACATAGGACCCTTGGCAGAAAACAGGAGAAACAAACAGACAAAAAAATTGGCCAATCTTGGTCAAGGCCACGCCCTAAGACTCCTTACTGGCTTGCACAACCATGGCTGATCTGTTTCATCGAAGTTTATGTCATTGACATGGTTTGATTTCCAGGGCCCTGATGTTCCCCGAGATAAACTTCCTTGCTCAGTGGGCCTAAAATTATAACACATGCAAGTTACTTCTATGGCTTAAAACCTTTCCTTTGTTAAACTGCAAATGTTTCTGGAAGAGGGTAACACCTAAATTAGCCTTATAAGTGTTAGTCAGTATAAACAAATTCCTAGCCTTTTCTGAGAGCAAATTTGAAGATGAGAGAAAGGGGAAAGAGCAGGCAAGTTCTGTTGGGATGGGGAATCTCAGGAGGCTGTAGAAAAGGGATTCAGGGGGTGGGATGGGCCCTTGGACTCACCGCCAGGTCCTCTCGAGTGACAAAGCCCCTCTCCTTGGCACCACAGTCCTGGAAGAAGCCCTGTAGCTCTGCTGCTGCCTGGGAGGACCAGGAGCCTGGCTCTGGGGCCACAGGGACATCCTCGCCATCAGCTGTTTCTCGCAACTGCCGCCGGCGGCTGGAGCCTAGCTTCCGGCCCTTTCGGGGCACCCTCTGATCACTCTCCATAGTGTTCTGGCCTGGGGACAGAGGAGAGATGAGGGAGCACGGGGCTGCTGAACACAGTCAAGCCCTGCTCAAAACTGTCCCATGAATCCCCGTCACTCGTGGAGAAAATCCACCATGGCTGATGAAGCCCTGCCTGATCTGACCTCTCAGACCTCACCACCCACCCCCACCTGATGGCCTCCAGCACATCCCGTTCAGGGCTTTTGCCCTTTCAGTTCCCTCTGCCTGGAATGCTCTTCCCTGAGCTATCCACACACCCTCATCTCCTTCAGTTCTCTGCTGTAAGTCTTCTCTGGCCATTATACGTCCTATTTTTTGACTTGGGGGTGGTTACCCAGGGTGGTCCAGGATCTCACTGTCTGAAGGACCGGAAGCAGCTTACTGAGCCGTCTCTCCTGCTGCTCCTCCAGCTCATCTCACATCTCACCTTCCTGAAGGGGCTTTCTCCACCCTTCCCTTCTCCCTTTCTCAGCCTCAACGGGCCTCCAGCGTTTTTTTCCCTCCTCAACATTTCTCTACTCCTTCAACATACACACCAGCAAATCAGTAGCTGCCCCCACCCTGTGGCTCTTATGGCCTTTCAAGACATGCCCCTCCCTGACCCCATCACCGCGGCACCCCATCATGGTCCATGGCAACCTTTCTGAACCACACTCCTTTCCTGGAATCCCAGATTCTCTCCTACCCTTGCTCCCTTTGCCCCAAACCTCCCCGATTCTCTCCCTGCCTTGCCTAGCTGATACCTCTTCCTCCCTCACCTTAGGGGCTACCTCCTCCGAGAGCCTCCCTGCAGCCACCCCCATACTGAAAGCAGAGTTTGTGCCCCTTTATCTATGGCCCCATGATGTTCTGGGCTCCCCCACATGAATGTCACTCTGTACCTCAGTCCACATTGCTCCTAGCTTCCTAGCACATAGTAGGTACTCAAGTAAGGGTTATCCAATTCATTAATTGGGGTACTTTCATCTGTCACTGAAGGTCTTGGGTCAGTCAGTCAATTGATAAAGATTTTGATGGATAAGAATTTGTCCAGGTGAGGGCCCAGGGCAGGAGAGTGGGAGGCTGGAATCTGGAAGGAGCAGTCTGGTCTTGCCCTGGAGAGGCAGATAAGTCTGGGGCGCATAAAACTGAATAGGGTGGGAGGAGCTTGATGTGCACATAAGCTCTAAAGGAGGCAAGTAGGATTTAGAAGCAGTGGACAGTATGTGCAAAGGAATTGAGGCAACAGGAACACCTCACTCACTCTGGGCTTCTCTGTTGGGGTCACAGTCCACAGACAGGCTGAGTAGAGGAGTCAGGGGCTCTGCTTCAGGGATAACGGGCTCATTCCAGGGGTCTGAAGCCACTGGCCCAGCCTCTCCTTGGGCAAGTTCCTTCACATAGGTTGCATAGGACTTGGATGAAGCAATTCCTCACCTTTGGGGAGGCCCCAAGCCTTAGAGTGAAGTAGAGTCTCTGTCTCCCCTCTAGTCATTGCCTCTCTTCCTTCCTGTCTGTTTTTCCTCTCCATCTGTTTCTCTCCATCGCTGTCTCTCTTTATCTCTCTCTCCAGGGCCTTCAAAGTCTGCTTCAGATGCAGTTTTAAGATTATAAATGTAAAACCACAGTGCTGTGCTGGAGCCACATCCAGTGGCTTGCAAGAGCCAACTGTGTGCCTCTCTTCCCAACTCAGTGGCTTGGGATCAGCCACTGTGGGAGTATCTACGTCATGGGAATTAGCAAATACTACAAATTAGGGGGGATTTTCCCCACAAAGAACAATTACCAGCACATCTCTGCTGCCCAAACTCTTCCCAAGATCTAGCATGCAGGTAAGGACAACTGTTGACTGAGCACGAACTGAATGGCAGCACAGTGGAAAGCGGGCCTGCCATGATGTGGTTCCATTAGACGGATTAGGAAAGGTGCCCCTTCCTCCCAGCAGACACAGCCCAGTGCCAGGGCCCATGGTTTGGCAAGTGGACTGTGGGCTGGATTCTAGTCCCCACTCACCCCCCTGGCCAGGCATCCTTGTGCAGGACACAAGCTACATACCCAAGTGGAGCCCTGGCCCTGTAGGTACAGGTATGAACTTACTGCTGGTTTCCTCTGAAGGCACTCACACAGCCTTATTCAGGAAAAGACACAAAATTAATTACAGTGCAGTGTGGAAGGGGCAGCAAACCTATGTTCCAAGTGCTGTGAGAGCAATGCAAGAGGAGCAACTCACTTGCCAGTGTCTATCAGGGAGGACTTCCTATGAGAGGTGACATAATTTTGCAAGGAATTCCAGGGCAGGGGAGATCACACTTAACCCAGGATCCTCTCATGGTACCCAGCCTTGCTCTGGGCATGTTGGACCCTCAACTACTCACTGCTTCCTCTGCTGACTCACAGTGTCCTTTAGAATGTGGGATGTTCTGCTAGACAACTTAGTAAACTCAAAAACTGCTGAAGTTGTAAAATTAAAAATAAGGCAGGGGGACTGTTCTATATCCAAGAAAATAAAGATAAATGACACCTAAATATAGTATGTGATCATTAGCTGGATTCTCTTTCAGAAAAAAATAGTAAGAATAAGAGACATTTGGGGGACAACTGGGGAAATTTGAATATGGACTTTATATTAGATGAGAGTCACTGAGTAATATGAAGTTTCTTAGGTGTGATACGAGTGTTGTGATTGTGAGGGAGAGTCTCCTTGCCTTTAAGGGATCCGTGCTAAGGTGTGTAATACCTGCATTTCACTTTCAAATGGTTCTGAGTAAATACACAAGCAAATTAACAGGAAATGTTGTGGGGGGAGGTAAATGGGGCAGATTGTTAGCCAATAGCATTCATTGCACTGTTTGCTCAACTCTTGTAGATTTGAACGTTTTCTTAATAAAAAGCAGGTTGGGGGAAGTCGGGAAGCCAAGAGCGAGATTCCAGGTGTTAGAATAGAGAATTTACTACACTAGTATAATTGTCCTTCCCCCAGGATCTCCTATTCCTGCATCACCCATATTTGCCCCTGGAAACAATGACGAGATACACACCTCTCTTTGGGCCACATCCATCCACACCCGCCATCCCCCTAAAAGGGGAGCCCCCTCCCTCCCTGGTCGCCCTTCCTCACCCCCGGCCCTCCAGTGGCCTTGGGTCTTGTGTGTTATAATCAAAGAAACACTCACTCAGTACCAGAAGAGGGTCGATCCCACCCTTTTGACCCATAAATGTGGAAAAGGAGGTCAAGAGAGGAAGTGACTTTCAGTCCCAGTGCTTTGGAGTCAGACAGACTCTGCCTCTCCAGCCCGGCCGCTCACTAGCTGTGCAACCTTGGGCAAGTCACATAGCATCCCTGTGCCTCAGTCTCCTCACTGCAACACAGGGCTAATACCAACCACACAGGATTAGAAGAGATAATTAAAGTTGAAACACCACCTCCCTTTCCCAGCGAAGCCCACCTTCCTTTCCAGCTTTACTTTCTCTTAGCACTTGTCACCTTTCCAGAATAGTCTTTTAATTGATTTATTTTTTAAAATTTGTATCTCCTCTTACTGAAATAGAAGTCTAAAGTGAGTAGGGAGTTTACTCTTTTGTTCACTGCTCTATCCCAAATGCCTAGGACTATGTCTCACAGTCAGAGCTCAGCAAACATTTGTTGAATATTTTATATGTTGAATCCATGTAAAACACCCACACATAGCAACCACTGGGTAAAGGTAGCAATGACGGTGGTGGTAACAACATGGATGAGGGTGAAATTCTATTTAAGCCCCATAAACCCTGGGTACCGAACAGATATGATCTATCCCCACTTGACAGATGAGGAAACTGAGGGAGGGAGGCTCCAAGAGGCAGAGACCTGCCCAAGCCATGATGTTAGAAGCAAATATGGCACCAGGTTCACTTTCCTCATTTGTCATGGGACAGACTAGCTCCAAGACCTCTTCTTGGAGACGCACCTTCTCAGTGGCCAGAAGGCCTCTCTGCGGGTTGCAGACGCCCAGCAGAGCAGCCATGATGGGACAGGGCTTCAGCGCAGGGCGGAGTGAGCAGGCTTTGCTCTGGCTGTGAGACTTAGAAACTCAAGTTTCTTGCATACTTCAGCTGGTGGAGATAATAAGATAAGATTCCCAGTGCGGAAGCTTCTAGAACTGAAGTGCTGGGGGAAGTTGTGATGTGGGTGCCACATCACTGAGTCTGTCAGGCTCCCACAAGTGAAGGGAGTTAGAATCCTAAAATAGATTCCCTGCGGCCACATGGGACACTCTTGGCATCCCTGTCAGGGAGTTCCCGGTCAAGCTGCACCCCATTTCCATATGTCCCCTGGCACTTTGTAAGAAAGCAGCACCTCCTGGACACCGTGCCAGTCCCCACTATGCCTCAGGCTCAGCACCAGCTCTCTGAGTCCATCAATCCTTCCCTCCCTGGAAGGCACCCAGCGCCCCCTCCTTGCCTGTCAGGAGGCCTGGGGCAGAAAGGCAGCAGGTGCCCTACTGCCAGCTCTGCCTCAAAGTTCCCGTCACCAACAGGCAGGGACAGTGGACACCCCCTTCACGGCCTTACAACACATCCTAAAAGCAGTTTGTGCCTCCTTCATGGACAGGTATGGCCACTCAGAAACAGTGGAAACATCCTTCAGTTGGTCCACACATATGTGGACACACACACGTGCGCACACACACGTGCATACACTCCCTCCTCAGCCAGTCCAACTCAGTCAGCCATCACCCTCACCCACCTCTCCCTCACAGTCAGCTCTCACCATCAACACGACACCCCTCATAGCCACTGGTGGGCACAGAAGTACCTGTGGCGCTCAGAGTCAGCCAGCAGGAGCAGCCCTTGGTCAGAGCCCCCTCCCCCACAACGTTCCCCTTGCAATCATTGCCACTTCACCCCCTTAACAGTGAAAACCCTCCTCTTGTCCAGGAATACATGTACGCAAACCCCCAGCACTACTACCCCTCCCCACTTCCTCGCCCAACAAATCATATAAAGCTTGAGAGCCAGGCATCCCCAGAATGGGCTCCCGGCTGCAGGAGGCAGTTCAGGAAGCTGGCACCACAGGCTTTCCTGGGGAAGCGGAGAGCCTTGTAAGAAGGGTGGGGTTGGGGACAGGACAGAACCACAATAGAGTGTCTTCAGGTGCCTTAGGGCTTCCCCCAGTTCCAACATCCTCTCTCCAAAGGGCCAAGGAACTGAGTCTGCTCTTCACCTACTTCAATAACTACAAATAATAGTGATAGTCACAGAACCCCCACTGTCCAAGTTGGTGAGTCTGAGAAATGCTCTAGTCTATTTATCCTCCTTCCCCCCACTAACTTGCTAGAGAAATCGAGGTTCTGCGAAGCCAGGTGACTTCTCCTGGGTCACAAGGCCACTTAAGAGTAGGTGATCTATCCCAGTCTCTTGCCCAAGTGCCTTTCACTAGACTATGCAAAGAGCTCCAAATTCATGAGAAAAGAGGGCTCAGCCCTGTGCACCTTGTCCCAGAGGAGCTGGGTGGGGACTGCCGCTCCCTCCCCCATCCTCACCCCTCCAAAGAAAAGAAGCATTGCAACTCCAGGGAGTCTCCCACCTCTCAGAGGCTCCCGTCTCCTCTCGTGCACGCAGTCCCGTGTCTCCTGGACCCTGCAATGAGGCAACTACTGCCCCTAGGAGCCCACGAGCTCTGGAACTGTTAACAGTCTTGCCTCTTTCTTAACCACTCTTTCCGTTTCATGGCGAGCCAATCTCTTGTGTTAACCTCTGGGACTTCCTGTTGAAGTGACCACTGGTTATCCTTTCACAATCTTGCCTGGTACTCCCAAGACACGCTTGCCCTACAGTTTTGGAGCTAGAGAAAGCTGGTGCTGGGTGGAGACCCCTCTAAGCAGAGGCTCCAAAGGGTGAGGTCACCCAGCTCTCAGTGATGAAGCCAGAACTTGGACCCAAGTCTATGTTTGCCAGAGTGATGCCTCACCTCATCCTAGCCAGAGTGTTGAAGGGCACAGTTATGGCTAAAGCTGGGTGACTGGAACATAGATCCTCCACTCTCAGACCACACCCTGGAATACCAGAGCATCTTTTAGAGACTAGTCTCACCTAACAAACACCACCATATATTGTAGAGCTCTGACTATCAGAACTGCATGGTACTGGAGCCTGAATATGAACTGATGAGTCGATGGAACAAAATAAAGAGTAGAAAGGAACAGACTCACCATATATGGGAATTTAGTGTATGATAACGGTGGCATTTCAAATCAGTGGAGAAAAGATGGTTTAGTCAATAAACTGTAGGAGGAATGGGCAAGGTATCAGCAAAAAACAAACTTGGAGCTCTATCTCTAAAATAATTCCAGATCAAAAGTTTAAGCATTAAAAAAAAAATCAAACAATTATATGTTGTTTGCAATTTGTTTCAAAATAATGATGGGGGGAATGGGTGGGGCATAGATGAAATAAAGACTGGCCCTGCCCTGTTTTGATTACCATTGAGGCTGATAAGGGTACTGCTGGCTCCTTCTATTCTCTCCACTTCTGTGTATGTTTGAACAAATGCCAAAAGAAATTATGGGATAATTTAAAAAAATAAACTTGGAGCACTCAAGGCCTTTCCAGGCATATCACAAAGCATTAGAAGCCATATGATTCATGGGAAAAAAATATCAATGGCTTTTAGACATGTGAAAAAATGTTTATCTTCACTCATAATAAAAGAAATAAAAAATAAGATTACAATGAGATATCTCATTTAAAGTTATCCAGTTGGTAAAACAAACAAACAAAAATGGACAACATACCATGTAGTAAAGGATGTAGGAAAATATTTTCACTTGTTGGTAAGAAGATACTCTGTACATTCTTCATGAAAAGAAATGTGATGATATCTATCAACATATAAAATGCAAAAAGCTTTCTAGTCAGTAATTTCAATTCTAGTCATTTGTCCTACAGGTGATGCACAAAATGACGATTTAAAAGGATATCCATTACAGCATTGTCTGTAGTAGCAAAGGATTGGAAACAACCTAAAGTTCCACCAACAGGAAACTAGTTAAATAAGGCCGGGTACATTCATGTGATGGCTTATCATGCATCTGTGAAGAAAATGAGAAAGATCCAGGTAGACTGATATGGAATGACCTTCAAAAGATATGAATGAAAAAACTAAGATGCAGAACAGTGAGTATAGTATGCTTGGCATGAAGAAACAAAGCGTATGTGTGTGGTTGAAATTTATGCTCTATAAATGCATATGCAGCTGTATGTGTTTGTAAATGCATAGAATATTTCTGACAGAATAGACAAGAGCCTGGTAGCAGTTGGGCTGGAAAGGAGAAGTAGTGGGATGGACAAGGAAGGAGATTTATGTTTTACTGTTTATTTTGTACCATCTTGAGACATTACCCATTCAAAAATAAATTTAAGGATAATTTGAAAATATTCAAAGGGAGAATGATGAAGGAGCTGTCAACATTTAGGGGCTGTTGGTGAAGGGTAGATAGGAAGTATTTTACTATTTTTGCAAGTTTGTTGTATGTCTGAAATTATTTCAAAACAAAAAGTTTTCAAAATTAACAAATTTAATTTCTAAATAAATATATATTCTCACAATCAACCCTTTTTACCCACTTCTTACTGCTGAGAAATTGATACTCAGAGAGTTTCTATGGCTTTATTGCACTAAATAAGATACTCATTTCTTATTCAGCAAATATTTATTAGCATCTAATATGTGCCTGACACTATGCTAGGCACTGAGAATACAAAAATTAAAAAAAAAGGGAAAAACTGTATGTAATATAATGTTTGGTAGCAATAAATGCCATGAAGAAAAGTAAAGCAGAGTGAAGGGATAGAACAGTGGGAGGCATATTTTAGTTGGAGATGGTGGTCTGGAGAAGCTTGTCTAAGTAGGTGATGTTGGAATAGCCTATGTGAGGAAGAAGTTTTGAAAGAAGAGTGTTCAGGGAGAGGAAACAGTGAGTGCAAAGGCCCTGAGGCAGGAGCATGCTTTACATACATGAGGAACATATGAAGAGACCATTGTGGTTGGAGCAGGTAGCCAAGGGTAAAGGGAGATGATGCAAAAGGTAACAGTATGAACTGTAGGCCATGGAAGGACATGGTTTTTATTATAAGTGAGATGGAAGCCACTTGGAGGATGACATGATCCAATGCAGATTTTGAAAGGATCCTTGTGGCAGCTTTCACTGTGGAGAATAGACCGTGTTAGGCAAAGGCAGAAGCAGGGAGACCAGTGAAGAGGAAACCAGTGAAGTTACTATAATCCAGACAAATGATGGCTTGGACCAAGAGGGCAGTCGTGGAGGTGGTGACCAGAGGTGACTGGACTCTGGATACATTCTGAAAGAAGGGCCAGCAGTGTTTGCTGCTGAATTTAGGCAAATGTAACAAACCCAGGATTTTTTCTCTCCATCAAGACTCTCTCCACTTCTTTGAAAACAGAGTTTGGATTCTTAAGACCCAGCCCCTAGAATCTCAAGACATTCTCAGTTCATTTCCCCCAAACCCCACCAGCCCACCTCCCAATCATGGAAATAAATGGGCACAGAGAAGGCAGGCGGAGGTCACAGCCCTCTCTGATGGAGCCTGAGTGTCATGGAGTGGAGTCTGTAGATGGTGAGAGTTCAGCCTGGCCTCACCCTCTGCACCAGCTCCAGAGGAGAAACCCACCCTGGAGCCAGTTGGCAGGAGGATAAAACCAGCTGCTAGGAAAAAATTTAGATCCAGGCCTTTTTGGAAACAGTGGAGCTAATTTTAAAATATATTGTCGCTAGGCTTAAAAATACTGAGCTCAGAAACTAAATTTTACAAAAACTGAATGAGTGAACAAGGATCCAAGGCAGTGAGATCATTTTGTGAATGGGAAAGTTTCAAGCTCACTACTTTTCAATTCCCTAAAGATGCTTGAATTCACGACACAGTTTAGTGTAAACCCTGAAGCCAGATACTGTCTGTTCTGGGGTGCAGCGGTGAGAGCTGGGGCTCAAACTGGGAGCCCCGGGTCCCCCTGCCTCCAGCTGCGGGCTCCAAACTGTCTCTAGGAGCTCAGGCAGGCTGCTGATCTCGAGGAAAAGCAGGGTCAGGAAACTTGTTTTGAAGTTGCATTTATGTAGCATGCTTTATGTAATATTGAGAAAAGCTAAGTTACAAAGATGGAGGAGGGGCACAGAAGGAGACAGGTGCCCGAAAGCCCCCGCTTAAGAGCTGTCACAGTGGCAGTGGCCCTTGGCAAGGCACTTCCCCTTTCTGGGTTACTGAGCAGGCAATATGACCTGGGTCATCCTCGTGAATATCCCAGCCCCCCACCCTTCCGACAGGTGTGACCTCAGGCAAATGAAGTAAGGATGTGTTGCCTCAGTTTCTTATCTGTGCAGCAATCATAGTGCCCACCTTGGAGGTGTGCTGTAAGGATTCAATGCTACAAACTATATAAAATATAGGAACCATGTTGGGCAGATGAGAATCAATGTTAGCTGTTGTTATTTTTGTGATTGTTAAAAGGAGACTGAGTTAGAGAATCTCCAGCTTCTCCATCCTATCAATATGCAGGTAGCCTGATTCCTCTGCCAGACTGATTGTTCAGTGATGAGCGGTGGTGATGTGGGAGCGAGGATGGGATGCAGTAGGGCTGAAGACTGGGGCTGGGGTGCAGTTTGGGAGACGAATGTTTGGGTCAGGAAGGAAATTCAAGCCACAATGAATCATTCGATTCACACAAACATGTATTGCACACCTATGACCTGCTGGGAACTTTCTAGGTGCTGGGATATGGCAGGGAACAAAAGAGGCAAAGACCTACCCTCGTGGAGCTCATGTTTCTTTGGGCTGGGTGGGAGCGGGTAAAGCTGCAGTAATTTTTGCCAACCTACTCCCCTGGGCACCAGGCTGGCTGAAGGGTAGTTACAGAAGCCACTGCCGAGGCCCCAGCAGAACCCCCCGGCCCCTGTCTGTGTTCACTGGAAGCTTTGGTAGATAGTTCCTGGCAGGGCTATAGCTTCTCACCTCAAATGCTTACAACTCTGATTCGCTCTCGCATCAAGGGAACTAGATCCACCTGAGGAGCAACCTGAATTTGCTGGAGGCAGCCCTCAATCAGCAGTGACTGGCATCAGTAGTTAAGAACCCCAGAGACACCCAGGCAAGTAACCCAAGACATTTCTAGAGCACGTTCCACATGGTCTCCTCAGACCTCCCAGGTGCACACAGCAGAACTCACTCACCAGCACCTCCGCTGGCTTTTTCCTTTCCTTTCCCACATTCTCCGCTCTCCTACTTGTGCTTCCAGGGACCACCTCCCAAGTAAACCACCTGCACACACATCTCAGGTGGCCTTTGAGATAAAAAGAAAATCTAAGAGAATTGGTACCAGAAATGGCAGGTGGACTTCTGAAAGTAGATCCCTCACCAGTGAGATGGCAGTGTGGACCCGATGTCCAGTGAGTGGAGTGGTGATAACTATGACCCCCCGCCGTAGGCTGCAGCCTCATGCTGACCGGACCCAGCATGGGTCCTGTGGGAGGTGGACTGGGGTGAGGTACAGGCAGACTCCCAGGACAACACTGACATGCAATAGGTCTGACACTCGAAAGATATGGGGCAATGATAATTATGAGGACTGTGGGGTTTGGCTGGCTTTTGTTAACCACCCCAGAAGTCTTGAAGAAAGAGAACGACAGGCTCAACTCGGGGCAGGTTGTGGGAGCTGGGAGACCCCCACAAGAGCATTCTCAATGGCCCTCATCTCTTGAGGCCAAGGGCAGGCTGTGCTGATAGTCAGCCCCAGGATTTGCTATGAAAGTGGCAGAGCTGCAAGAGAGACTGACTGCACAGCCCCAGCAGGCAGGGAGAGGGTGGGATGCTGAGGCCTGGAATGGAGAGTTTGGATGGATGAACTAGAGAATCTTGTACCCCTAGCTTTCCCTAAGCCCTCCAAGCCTGCAGAAGCACCCCCTCCCTCGCTAGAGGAGAGCACTCTCCCATTACAGGAAGCCCACATGAAAGACTCGCCTAGGGGCATGCCTTGCAAGGTGATGCTTGATCTTCCTTGAGATTCACCCTGCTCCCCTCTCTGCCTCTAGACAAGAGTCAGCAAACGTTTTAAGGACAAGAGAGTAAATATTTTAGGTTTACGGGCCACGTGGTCTCTGTTGCAACTACTCATTTCTGCTTTTGTACTACTTAAAATATAGTACAAAACCAGCCATAGACAATAAGCAAATCGGTGTATCTATGTTGAAATAAAATTTATACAGAAACAGGCAGCTGGTCCACAGAGCTGGGGTTTGCCGGCCGCTTCTCTTAGACCAGTAATTGGGTCAGACCTCAGCATTGCCCACCAAGGACAGTATGGTCCCTGCTCATGGAGGAAATAACTAACCAAAAAGCTACATGTCTGGCTGATATGTATTGGTAGGAACAGGGAAACACATGGGAGAGCTCAAGGGTGTGGGGCTGGGGCTGGGGGAGATGAGGAACACAATGCTGGCTAAAGAGAGTATTCAGCATCTGAGAAGTTGTTCTGGCCAAATTGCAGAATCCAGAGCAAGTAAATTATTGTTATTTTAAGCTACTAAGTCTTGGGGTGGTTAATTATGAATAGATAATCAGAACATGATTGTAAGACTACTTTGTTCTTTTTAATGTCAAGTAGTATTTCACTATACAGATACCACAAAGTACATATCTTTTTTTCTGTTATGGATATTTAGGTTGCTTCCAGTTTGGGTACATTAAGAATCATGCTGCTATGAACATGTCTTTTGGTGGAAATGTATACTCATTTCTCTTGAGAAGAAACCTAAGGATAGAATTCCTGGGTCATGGGGTAGGCATGAGGGGAGGCATATTTCAAAGATGTTGCCAGAGTTTTCCAAAGTAGTTGAAATATTTCACACTTCCACCAGCAAGGTATAAGAGTTCCAGTTGCTCCATATCCTTGCCAATACTTGGCATTGTCAGTCTTTTTCATCTTAGTCGTTCTGGTAGATGTATAGTAGTATCTTATTGTGGCTTTAATTTGCAATTCCCCAGTGAGAAATGATTTGCATTTCCCTGATGAGTAACAATGTATTCTTTACTAAAAAAGACCACACAAGAAACCAGAATATTGACAGTTGCAATTTTTGCAGAGGTATGATGATTTATTGTTTTGTTTTGTTGTCGTGTGTCTGCTTTTTGCTTTGTGGTCTTTCAGTTTACTAAACTTTCTGCATTTTAAAAATTTAAATGCTTAACTTTTTAAATTATGAAGACAACCAAAAAAAAACTCTGCCTGCTTGTTCTTATAAGCAACAACGTATATTGACCACAACAGTAATATTACAAGTAAAGTCACCAGAAATATTTATTGAGCACCTGCTGTATACCCAGCACTGTGGGAGGAGCTGTGAAGGACACAGAGCAGTACAGGACTTATTCCCTGCCCTTGAGAGCTTTACAGTCTAGGTGGAGACAGAAGAACCAGGACATATGGGAGCCAGGAGAAAACAGTCCAGGCCAGGATGTTACAGGAGCTGGAAGGTGTTTGGGGTCAGAGCCACCAAGTACTTCGGTGCCTGCAGGGGCTCAACGGTCAGTGCCAGGAGAGACAACTCACAACTCCCAGGTCCATATCAGCCCACTTAGCATGCCCTATCCACAGCCTTACTCCTGCCATCTTAAAACACCTGACTCCTTGTTCAGCTGCTATTCAAAGTGCAATCAAACAGGGGAGCGGGGGGCAGATGGGGAAGGTCCTTGGATGAGTTCCAGGGACTGGTGCCACACTCTCCCTCCTGGAAAAATCTGCTCCTCACCCACAAACCCCCAACACAGGGAGATCTCCTTTCAAGGAGGCTGGTCTGACCACTTACCCCGAGATCTAAGAAGAGGGGTGGTCATTGCTTGAGCTGCCTGAGGTAGAAGTGGGAAACCTTACTTCTAGCATGCCCCTTCCCTTCCCAGTCCACTGAGTTTGGGGACAAGCACCCCAGAGCTGCCACCCAGGGCTGAGAAGGTACTAAAGGGAAAGGACATGGGGGAGGGGAGAGGAGCAGAGAGGGACTGAGAGCCCAGCTGGAAAAGAGGGGTCTGGGGCTCCTAGAAAAGTGCAGGGGAAGCCAAATATTGAGGCTGGCTCCCCTGTGGGCGGAAGAGGGGTAAGAGGAAGTGGGGTGGCTTGCTACAGGACCCTACCTTCCCCACACCTTCATGGGACAGAGGGAGTATCAAGGGTCAGGAGGGTATCAAATCCCCAGCCCAGTTCCAGGCTGTGCCCGCTTCAAGGTCACCCTGCCCAGCCTTAGAGGAGGCCAGGGGATCCCAAAGTTTTGATGATGGCCTGACTCTGCTGAGCCCTCTTCAAAGTGCTGTTTACTTCTCAAATTATAAGGAATTCAGATCTGAGAATACAGGAAAGAGGCAGAATTTTTTAACACCCATAAGATGGTGAGTGGAAGGAGCCAGGCTCCTCCAGAGAGTACCACCCATCAGGGGTGGACATGCCAGCCTCACCTTATCTCAGGGAGAACGGAAATGGAGAGCATAGGATGACGGGGGCTTAAATAATAGTCTGCATAATAAAAACACTTAGCACTCTAATAAGCCTATTTTTCTGCTATCTAATTATTTTAAATAATTCTAAAGTCAGAGGCTGGGGGCATGGGGAGGGTGGTGGCAGGTAGGTATATACATGAGGAGGAGTTTAAATTAAAACACAAATAATAATTAAGACAAACAAACTAAAGAACTAAAGCAAAAGATGCAGAAGAGGCCTGTGGTGGGCCTCTCGCTTCCAGGATGACAAAGCTTCCAGTGGCCAGGTTAGGGCTTCCTCTTGGAGAAGATCAGCCGGCGTTTGGAGTGATAGAAATCTGAGGAGAGAGAACAGAGTCAGCCAGGCCAGGGCGAAGAGGGTGCAGCAGAACCATCCATTCAAGGTAACCTGCAGAAGGGCCAGCGGGACACATTGCCAAGTACAGGGAAGAACTCTGGCAACTTCCACTGCATCTCCCAAGGGGGGCGTCCCGTCACCCTTCATAGATGTGATTGATAACAGGACCAACATCCATGGGCCTGCTTTAAACCAAGCTGCCTAATACAGTAGACACTAGCCCTATGTGGTTATTTACATTAAATAACATTAAATGAAGTGAAAAATTCAGTTCCTCGGTCATACTATCCTCATGTCAAGTACTCAGCCGCTATATGTGGCCAGTGGCACTGGACAGTTACATCTTTGCAGAGTTCTATCAGATAGCACTGCTCTGGGGATTCCATTAGATAATCCATGAACAGTGTTGGGCACAATGCCTGGGCCATATAAATGTTAGCTGTCATTATCATTATCATTATTATTATCATTATGTTGTTAGTTCTGACCCAGCTGCAGACTTGCTGTGGGATTCTTGGTGGCATCTCTCAAAGCCTGTTTCCTCACCCTTAAAATGAAGATAAGACTGGTTGGGTGCTCTAAGGATTAAATGAAATGCTCTCTATAAAGGTCTTGGTCAAGCACCTGGCATAGTTAGTGCTCAAATGTCAGAATCACTCATTCATTTTTCTCTCTAGCACCTGCTATCCTAGGTGCTGGGGATTCTGTGACGAACAAGAGAGACACAGATTCCTTTCTCATGAGACAATATCCTAGTTGGGAAGATGGACAATATCAAGATAAGAAGGTAGCTGTTGATAGTTAAAAAAAAAAAAAAAGGTGCCAAAGAGTAAAAACAGGCAGGGAAGGGGGTGCTGGAAGTGTGTATGTATGATGGGGAAGGGGAGTTAAGTTTGGGTAGGGCAGCTGGGAAATAATTTAGTTTTCTCTCCACTGCAAATTCATTGTGGAGCCTTAGGCAAATCACTCGACCTCTCTGAGGCTTGTTTCTTTGCCTATGAAAGGATGGCAAGAATGTCTTATGGTGTAAGATTGCTATAAGGACTAAACGAAATCTAGAAACTTAGCAAAGGGCCTGGCATATAATCAATGTTCCCAATAAAGATTAGATAGTTGGTCTTGGTGGCAGGCTTGCTGTGTGACCTCAAGCAAGTCACCTCCCCTCTCTGGGCTTATTTCCCCCTCTGAGTAATGAGCAAGCTTGGCCAGACTGGTCAGCCCTTGCACCATGAATTCTGGGAGTCTGGATCCCTTGCAGTATCCTTCTCTGCACTTGTCCTCACCTGTCATGCTGGTCTGCCGCCGTTTTCGGCCCTGAGAGGTGCCAGGCCCACCTGGGGACTCCTCAGGCCGCTCAGGGGAGCGAGGCACAAGGGTGCAAGACAGTGACAGGTCCACGTGGTCCTCCTGAGATGTCCCCTGCAGCAGGGCAGGCGAGGTGCTGGGCCGCTTGCCCCCTCCCAGGTCATCCCAGGCCCCCCGGGGCCCTGCAGGCAGGTAGAGCTTGGGCAGGCCAAGGCCCCGCACACGCTCCCAGGCAAAGTCACCCTCCAGCGGTGTCTCGGTGACAAAGTCGAAGTTCCATCGATCCCGGGCCTCCTGCACACAGCTGGCCATCAGTGCGTCACAGTCCCGGCTCAGTTGCTCACTGTCCACTGGGCCAAAGAGGCGACGGCACGCCTTGCTGCTGCGTGGGATCTGATGGGCATCCCTGGATGGCTCCGACATGGTGGCTGCAGCTGGGACACAAGTAAGACTCTGGTCACTTGGGGTATCAGATCCTCCCTTAGCAGGCCATGCTTTGCTGTGTAATCTCAGGTGAGGTCTTCTCACTAGAACGTGAGGTGAAAGGGTCTCTCTGGTTCCTTCCAGCTGACTTTCCCCTACTTCTCTCCCATGGGCTCTCCCAAAATGTCACCAGCAGACACTGGGGAGGGGTAGGGCTCAGCCAGCCTGGCACCCCAAGGTCACTGGCGAAGTGGGCAGCTGAAGGGTAAGCTTATGTCAACAAAAGCAAGTTTATTGCAATAGCAGGGATCAGGGTCCTGTTTACCACCATGTATTATCAGCTAAAATCAATTTGTTTTCCCCTCTGAGGTGTCCCTCATGGGTGTGAATGCCCCAAGTATGTGTGAATTGCCAGAGTCCAGCAGTTTCCCAGCCCCAGTCCTGGCCAGAAGGTCAATTCCCAAATGAATGGACAGTTCCTCCAGCCTTCTGAATCCCCCCACCTAGATGCCCATGTTGGGTAACCCTGCTCTGCAACTTAAAACATCTGGGTTCTAGTCCTAGCTCTGCTGCTTACTACCTAATCTTTAAAAAAGTCACTTAATGTCTCTGGGCCTTAGTTTCCTCATCTGTAAAAAGGAACTGCATAAAAGTCTAAAGAGCAGGGCTATAGAAGCATGCTCAAGAAATTGACCAAGGAGTCCCTCCAGGCAAGGCAGATGAAACAGAGGTGAGAGGCTGAATCTTGGTGGTTAAAAGTGAGGGCTCTGGAGCCAGGCCACCTGGGTTGGAATCCAGGCTCTGCTGGGTGACCCTGAACAAGTGGCTTAACTTCTCTGGGCTCTATTTTCCTCATCTGTAAAATGGAGACAGTAATAGTGAACATCTCAGAGAACAGATGTAAAGATAAATTGAGTTAATGTAGGTAACGTGCTTAGAGCAGCACTTGGTACATAGAAGTGCTTGGAAAACATTATTATTATTATTTCTCTCTGCCTCTGTTCTGGCTGAACCTCCTCCCCATCACTCCACCTGGGCCACCAACTCCCTTCAGACAGCAGCTGACAGGTGCTGTAGGCTGAGGGCCTTTCCCAAGGATGTCATCAGATGGGCAGCCTGGGGGTAAGGAGGAGCTGGGCAGGGCAGGGCAGGGCAATGATTTGTCCCAGGCTGAGCCACATCCTGCCAGGCACATCAGGTGATCTGAAGTCTAGACAACCTCGAAGCCCCTGCCTCATTCTGCCTGCATCCAAGAAACCCGTTTTGCAGGCAAAGAAAATTAAAGGTACCGGTCTACCCGGTTCCTCTCCTCCCACTTCAGGAGAGGGAAAACCTAGGGTGAGTTTGCCCGTGAGGAATGCTGGCACCCACCTGCCCTGCTCTGGCCTGACTCCAGGGCTGAGCGGCTGCACAACTTTGGCAGGGACTGGGTTTTCCTGGGGACAAGTCCTGCTTTGCAGGCTTTGAGGGTGAAAGCTCTGCTGAGTGACATCCTGGGGCAAGAAGCCCTGGATCAACGCCACACATAAGCCTCCCCACGCCACCTCTCACAGGGAGTGGAGCCTGCAACTCCACATCTCAGCTGATAGGGGAAGGGAGGCACTAGGTGACCTCAGACCAAGTTTAAAGGGCAGGAGTTATGAGACTTGCCCCGAAACCACACAGCTAAAAAGATCAAGGGCCACTGCCCCATAGAGAGGGGGTACACAGTGCAGTGAGCAAAGCCTATGAATAACCTTTGCTCACTCTCTTCAGCACAAGGATTGAGATTTATGTAGATATTTTTATGTATCAGAGGCTTTTCCAAGAAGTTTACAAATATTAATTTTCCTAAAAAGTGGGTATATTAGCTCTTTTTTACAAAGAGGTAACCAGGTTCAGAGAAGTTAAGTAACTTTTCCAAAGTTACACAGCTCACAAGTGGTACAGCCAGAATTTGATTCCAGGCCTGAATGCCCTGGGTTCTGTGCTGTAGTGTTGAACCCTACTTCCTCTATAATTTTGAGGTTTCTTAACCAGAGAGACCCATTGGAACCACCTGGGGAGCTTTTTCAATATGTGGATTAATAGTCTCTCCTTCCAAAGACCGATTTAATTCAAACTGAAAGAGATTTAAGCAAGCCTTTGGCAGTTCTCCAGATGGGCACGCTTGGGGTGCCAGCCAAGAGGGGGCACACAGAATGGCTGAAATAGATACTGTGGGTCTCAGTGCTTCATTGGCGCAAGGAGGAGGAGCCCACCTAGGGCTTTACCAGGGAGCTGGACATTTCCTGGCTTCTAGGAGCTGAAGACGGAACCAGAATCCAGGCAGGGACCCTCTCTACTTCTAGCACCCCTCCCCTTATGGCTTTCATAGACGCGCCATCAAAATCTGCTCTCATGACCATTACTGTAACTCCCACCTCAGAGAAAACTCAAACTCTTGTTTTACAAACAAGTAACTGAGACTAGCTCCTTCGGTTGGCCTTCGTGCCTTAGACTTCAACCACAACCATAATTTTCATTCCCAAATAAACAGTAAGTACTCAGTAAACACTGCTGAACCAATGGGGTACTCCTTTGTAGGAGCAGGGGAGCGACCTCAGGTCAGCCCTGGAGTAGCGGCGGGAAGCAATGGCTGGTGAAGCCTCATTCCGCGGGAAGGCGTGTTTGCCATTAGCGCTGGGGCCGGAAGGGGGCGCTGGTCTCCAGGAAATCACGCGCCGGGTGGGAGGTGCGTGGGCAGAGCCTGGGACAGCAGCAGGGAGTTGCGATGAGTCAGTTTCCTGCAAAATGCTCCCGGCCCGCCAAAACTTCGTTTCCACTCCGGCTGCGCGTCACCCTCGGGTGAGGAGGGGGAAGCGGGAGGGGGACCGGGGACCGCGAACACGTCACGCTGAGCCAGGCTTCCGAAACCCCCGCCACTGTTGGGAAACCGCCCTCTCTCGCGCCGTCTCTTGTGACACACATACGTGTAAACACATACACACACCCCGCACGCACAGGCGCGCAGGGATCCGGGCTCTCGACCTTATCTCCACGCCCTAAAGCAGGGGATGAGTCAGATCCCTGGAAAATAAAAATAGACGGGAGGAACGAAAACAAAACCGCTCAAAGTCCTCTCCAAAACGCGACGTGGAGGAAGGGAAGGAAGCAGAGAACTGCCTGGGCGTCCCAAAGTGCCAAATGTAATTCCAAGATTCTTTTCAGCACGAGAAGGTTCGCAAGTTTCCCCTGAGGGCCGCCGGGACACCGAGGACAAGGAGGACGCATTGTAGTCCGCGCTGGGCGGTGGCGCCCGAAGGGAGACTCTCCCTCCTGCTCCTTTCAGCCCTGACGCCCTCGGGCAGGGAATTCTGGACTAGGTTGGGGGCGCCTGGAGCCCCCGAATGCAGATGACAGAAGCCCTGAGCAGCATCGCGCCTGGAAGCCCCATCCCTCAAAGACGAGATCTCTCCCTGCCTCCCGCCCCAGCGGGGGCTGCGTGCCCCGACGCTCGGCAGAGCAGGGCTCCGCTACCCTGGAGTCCATCCGACCGACCCGAGAACAAATTAGGCCGGGGTTCTCCAGGCGGTGGTGGGAGAGAGGTAGGTCCAGCTCCTGAGCTTCCGTTAGTGACAGGCTAGCACAAGCCCACCCAGCGCGGGGGCCGCGGCTCCAGGCCCCAGAGGGCTCACCGCGGGGCGGGGACCGGACACCAGTTCCTGGATCTTCTGGTGTCTGGCTTCCCTGGGAACACTTTGTTCCCAGCCAAATAGGTCACTGTGCTGATGGGGAGACAGACGCCGCGGAGAGGCAGGGAAGGGAACTTATGGGGGAGCCACTGTCGCCCAGCCCAGGCGGAGTTCTGACCTCACCCAGCCCGTTCCCTGGGGTCTTTTTGTCACCGTGAGTCACCACCTCGCTTGCCCTTAAGGGACGTGTCCCGACAAGTTCCCAAGGGCCGGGGACACAGCAGGCGCTGACCTCAGCGCCCAGTCTATTGGCGAACACGGCGGCGTCGGTAACGCAGACCTTAGGGGTCTGGGCCTGGGTGGCATCGATTGGATCCGAGAGCAGCCCGGGATTGGATCCCAGATGAACCTGCTCGGCTCCGCGTTCCTCGCCCCTCCCGCAGCTCTCCGCGTACAGGGTTTCATTCCCACGACACCAGCAGCAGTTAGATCCTGGGGCCCTGGGCGCACTCGCGGCTGGGTCCACGCCTTCCCTCGCAGCTGAGTTTCAAGGAGAGGGAGCGTGGCGGGGATCCCTGGTACTCATGCTCCCTCTCCCCGCCGGGAGTCTGCAACACATCCCGATCCCCGTCCCAAGCGCACTTACAGACTCCGGTGTGCGCAAAACCGAGACCCACGCAAGTCATTCACCTGTGAACAAAGCACACACACGCACTGGCGACACGCATCCGCGACACACACCCAAGGAGGTGCACGGACACACACGGACACGTTCGGCTCAGCTCAGAGCCGAAGCCCGGGATCTGCTCAGAGCCAAAGCCTGGGATCCGCTCTTGCCTGCCATGGCTCCCTCACCTCCTCTGAGGGTCTCGGCGTCTCCGTGAATCCGCGCCCAGCTCGGAGTGTCTGAACTACGTACTTCGGCAGCTGCTCACACCTCAGCTGGCGCCGCCCGGCGCTGCCGGTATAAAAGGACTCGGTTTCAGGAGGCGGGCCCAGCCGCTCCGCCCACAACGCGCCCGCCCGGGACCGCCTCCCGCGGGACATCGTCCCCTCTGCTCCTGGCAGCTCTATAGATCTTCCGAGCTCAAATGCTAACCTCCCAGTGCTGCAGAAGGGCGCTTCCGTCCTCCCCACACCCCTTGTACCAGGGATTGTGCGCTTGATACATTTCCCCATGAATTGAGCCCCAAATCTAGTTGTTTTTGTTTTTGTTTTTGTTTTTGTTTTTTTTAGTTGGGGAGTGAGTTGGCACTTCCCCAGAGAGGACAGGATCTTAAGATGAGCCCCCTCTCTTGCCCACTACCGACTGATTCTGGGCAAAGATTTACCCAAAGCAACTGAATAGACCACGAAAAGTGACATTAATAAATTAAAATCCTTAAATAAAAAAAAGATACATCTCACTATGCAATTCCCAGAAAAGCCTCACGATACCACCACTGTTCCCACGGTCCCACGGATCTCTCCCTACACCACCTCTACTCATCACCTGAGGCGCCCTGACACCCAACAAAGCATTCCCGGAGGCCAGACAGGGTTCAATTCCCTTTATTTCACAGATGAAGAAACCGAAGCCCACAGAACTAAAGGGATGAAAAGTTATTCGTCAAATGCCCCAGGGAAGGAGGGAATTTGGGACACTGCTAAGAAAGGGCCAGTCTGGTCTCCAGGGGAAATTAGACACTGAACTAACCTCCCCACCCCCTCCTCCTCAGTCCCTATACCCACCTGCCTCTCACCTCAGCAGGAGAAAGCTCTGTGATAGCAGCAGATTTGATGGCTAGGAAGGGGAGAAGGATTTGGTGGATGAGTCATGTACTGGGTAGTCCCCACACAGCCCACATATACTGCTGGGGAAACTGAGGCTCAGTTCAGTGGTCTGACTCAGGTAACACAGCAAATAAGTGGCAATGGTGAAACAGGCCTTTTGCCTCTCACCCAGAGCTCTCAGCTTGTTACCCTCTCTGTTTCAGTGGCTCTAGAATGAGGGAAGCACCCAGCACCCCTCATTTCCAGGCAGTATACTGAGGTGACATTGACAAAAAGGTAATTCTGGAAATGTCCACCAGCGCTTCTGATAGAAACAAAAAAGTGAGTGAGGTGCCCCTCTGCTCCCACCCACCTCCACACCCCTAGCTCCCCTTGCACCCCACCTTTGCTTCCTTCCTTCACCTAAAACAGCTGCAGTTTCTACTTTTAAAAAATTGCAGAGAACAGAGTGTTAATCTGAACAGAAATCCCACTAAAAAGTAGAATCCAGGCTTGGAGCAGCTACAATTACTGACATCTAGGGCTGTTCAATGTCTGGAAATCTCTGCCCAGACATGCCCAGTCTTCTTCCTCTAACGCAGCTGACCTCAGGGAGGACAGGCCTTCTTCTCCTCTCCTGCTGGGATGGGAGCCTGGGTAGGGGTGGGAGGGCCCATTACCAGACCCTCTTGCCTACCTAATATTGGAGTTAGGCCAGGATTGTAGCTGGACTTCAGAAGGGCCTCAAAAAGGCCAAGATCCCAGAACCAGCCCCCTCCTCCCCAGCTCCAACACACACACACACACACACACACACACACACACACACACACACACACACACACACCACCCAAAGACTCAGTTGTCAAATGTCCAGCACAAAATGGGCATATCCTCCTACTGATTCGAAACCCCTTGTCTTTCAGGCATTTCAAATAGACTTGACATTGTCTGAGTGTTTACTTTGGGGGAAAAATTTTTAATGAAGGCTTCTATTGAATTATTTAAAGTTTCGTGGCACTGAACTTCACAATGAAATAATTCTTTTTGTTGTTGTTTTTGGGAAGTAAGTATCGTTATGCCTTTTACCTCAGCACTATCACAACAGAATTCAACAAATACAGTTAAGCACTTATTAAGTGTCTAGTACTGTTCAATACTTAAAAAAAAGTTTCAAAAAAAGTTTCCAACCATACACTTGAATGTGAAGATATGATCTTAAAGGAGGGCTTCTGCCCTGAAGAGGCAAAGAAACAGATTGTTAGAAGTCACTAGCAAGATCTGACACACACATACACACATGTGCACACAATAGATCCCAGGCCAATCTGAAGGGATCTGCTGCAAACTGCAAATTCTCAGACCAAGGTCTCCTTGGGGTTTCTGGGGACCTTCTGCTCCTCCCACCCCCTCTTCCCTGAAAACAGGCAGCCCCAAAGACAAAACAGCCACCAGCTTCTTCTATGCCAGGGCTCAACATGTTGGGACATGTTCCCGAGGGTCTGAGTACTAGTCAGGACCACAGCTGGCTGCCCAGGCATGCTCCCCAGGAAGCAGGTGGCTTAGAGAGGTAGTGAGACTCAGCCTAGGGGACAGAGGATCCAGACCAGACCCCACGTAGGAGGGTGATGATGGAAAGGAAAGGTGGAAAGCACTAGCTTGAAAAAGGAGGATGTGAAGAATTCTCAGTGGTGGCTACAGGAGCTGCCTGGGAAGGGAGAGGAAGTGCTGGGAACAATGTCACCATTTCTCAGAAAAGGTCTGGGGAGTCCCTAACAGGCTCAGTCAGCTTTCAGAATTCACCTCCACACAGGCTCCCAAGAAGTGAGACCCCAGAGAAGAGGCAGAACAGAGACATTGTATTATTGACCAGAAATCCCACCTGCCTTTTTTTTTTAATGGAAGAATGAGATTGGGATCTTCCTGCACACACACCCCCTAAACTTCTGGGAGCTTTACCCAGCCAGTTTAAAGTTCAGGACTGACCATACAGTGAACTAGAGAAATTTGTGACCTATATGTGCCACACAAACACTTCCAGCCTCCCTAAGTTAGAAATTTCACCTTGCCAAAGCCTAAAATTTCACCATTAGAAATTCATTCCTTTGTCATTAAGTTCTGTTCTTCATTAAATAAGATCATACAGGTAAAATGCTTAGCATACTGCCTGGCACATAGAAATCAGTGGGGCAAATGAGTGCCTGAGTCCTGCGGAGGGTTCTGGGTGACACAGCACAGTGTGAATGAGTTGATCAGATCATTTAGAGACAAGAAAGTGGTGAAAAATTGCTGTAATCACAGGCCGCTTGAGGAGTGAAGGACTCTCTGTGTCTTTGCACATATTATTCCCTCTTCCTAAGTGTTCCTGACCAATCTGCCCCATCTCTACTCTTGTCTCCACCTGTTGAACTCCTACTGATCCTCCATAACCCAACCTATATGACCCCTGAGGATAACGCTTTCTCAGGGCCCTCTCTGGCTCCCAGAGATCCTGGTAAGCAATCTACTCAACTTTACTTTGCTGGCTTGTTTGGTGTATGTTCCTACTGCATCCCCTGAGCTGGAAACCTAGAGGGGATAATCCCATATTTTATTCATCTTTGTACCTTCAAGGCCTAGCAGCCTCAGCCAAAGCTCAGTAAATATTAATGGAAGGGCCATTTTTGGCCTGCACTCTGAGATTAGACTTCAGTGCTGCTGCTTCTGAGCCTTCTCTTTTACTTATTCATTCATCTGTTTACTCATTTATTCATTAAAAAATAATATAATTAACACTTAGTGTTCAACCAAGAACTGGGGCATAACAAATCACTGATACCTTCCTGTGAGTTCCTCTCCTATGCTGGTGCCTTGTCCCCCTACCCCAAAGTAAATACCATCTTGAATTTTATGGTGGACTTTCCTTTGTTTTCAATAGTTTTATTACATGTGATCAAGACAATAATAGTCTTTCATTTTTCTGTGTGCTTTTTTACATTTCTCAGCCTCTCCCTGCAGTTTAGACAGGGTCATGTGACTAGTTCTAGCCACTGAAATGTGAACATAAGTAACACTTTTCTCTTTAGAGTTGAGGTCAATTGAAATTTCCCATCCTTTCTGTCCTCCATGAGTGTGACAATAGTGAGGTCTCATGTCCCAAACGGTGCCACCTCAATATGGCAGAGCCTCCAGCAGCCTGGGTTCCTGAGTGACTGTGGAGCCAAGCACCCCACCAACTTGCATAAGATATGTATGTGAGAAAGAAACAATCCTTTGTTGTGTGAAGTCACTGAAATATGAAGCTTATTTATTCCTGCAGTATAACCTACTTAAGATTTACCCATATGGCTGTGGGTGCTTGTGGTTTGTGGAAGTCTGCAGCACCCAATGAATCCACCTCTGAGTATTCACACTCTTTTATAGTTGCCTCCCCTTGAATCTGTCTGGCTTATGACTCCTTTAGCCAATATAATGGTACAGAAGTAACCCTGTGCCTGTTCCAGCCTTAAGCCATAAGAAGGTCTAACAACTTCTGCTTCTGCATTCTTGGGGATCTTGAGAAACCATGTAAGAAGTTTGATGGGCAAGCAATGGGTCTAGAAGGAGGCAGTGGGAGGGAGAGCCCAGTGCTGGGGCAGCAGGGACTTGGGAGGGACTATAGAAAAGCCAGGGGGTGGGGGAGGGCCGTTCCAGAGAACCCACAGATTGTGTTTTCATTTTAATTATTTGCCATTTCTACCCTGGGCCGTCTAAACTTTGCCCAGGTGATAAGAGTATGTGTGAAGTCCATTGCCCAGGTGGGCAGGAGAGCTAATAAAAGAATGGCCTTGTGCAAAAATCATGTGGCCTGGACTATGCACAGTTAAACTAAAGCCATTTCCAACTTCACCATGGCTCTTTTATCCACCAGCATAGCCTCATTCTGTACACAGATGCCACCCAGAGAATGCCTTTGGTCCCTCTGCTTTGGGAGCACATTTTGGTCTTTATTCATTTCATCATTATTGCTACAAAGTGTTTTTCTTCTTTCTCTTTGTTCTGAGGGCTCTATTTTTCTATCCAGAGCATTATTTTTTCTAACAGCAAAGCCTCCAGATCCTGCTATGTGTGTCTTCTGCTTCCAGAATCCTAACAAATTTGGTCGATTTTCCACTAATTAGTATAAACCAGGATGTTGCTATACTGGGTAACTTATTTAAGTTCTTTTTTTTTTTTAATTGAAAAAATGTTTTTGTTTACTTTTTTTTATTTTGGGGGGGAGGGAATCAAGCTTATTCATTCATTCATTCACTCATTTATTTATTTTTAATGGAGGTACTGGGTATTGAACCCAGGACCTCATGCATGCGAAGCACACACTCTACAACTGAGCTGTACCCTCCCCTGCTATCTGAGTTCATTTGCACCAATCCATAAAGTAAAGATTTGCTACAAAGGTAAGCCTTTATTTTAATAAAACTATTATAATTGGGAGGAAGGGTGTGGGTAACAATCTCTTGAGAAAAGATAAATAAACCAAACTGAAAAGTCAAGGAGAAAAAAAAGAAGAAGAAAAAGAAGTTTGATTACTCTGAGACAACCATGATTGAGAAGTCATATGGAGAGGCCACATGCAAGATAATGGAGGCTACCCTCCCCCCCAACAATAGCTCCAGCAGATCTGGCAGACAGTCAGCATCAACATGCCAGCCACATGAATGGGACCATCTTAAAAGCTGATCTTTCATCCTAATTTCAGCCTCCTGAGTTAAAGCCACATGAAGCAGAGACAAGCCATCCCTAACGAGCCCCTGCCAAAACTGTAGAATTGTGAGTACATAAATGATCGTGTTTGCCACTATGTTTTAACATGGTTTGTTATGCAGCAATGCATAGTTAAAACAGGGCTCAATCATTAGCATTATTTAACATCCAGTGATTCCCTTCTCCTGTCAATGGGCACTTGAGTTATTTCCAGTCTGTGTTATTATGCATGGGGCTGTTATGATTATTTTTATCCATGTCTTTTGGGCACATGTGCAGTGGTTTCTCTTGAATATACACTTTGGAGTAGAATTGCCCCCAGTCTTCCTGTCAGGAGAAAAGTGAATGATGAAGCACTTGCACCTGGTGTTTGGGCCTGTCTGTATCTTTCTGGATTATTAAAACAAGTCTGCACATGTTTAGGATTATGATTGCTTTCATTTTTTGTGGAGGAATTAAAATGGATCCAAAGGAATGAAGCACTAATGGTGGAATTTCAGACACTGGACACCTAAGAACAGGTATTTGGTGGCAAGGGGAACTGCCCACAGACACAGTCCTCTGAGCTGGCCTTAAAATCCCCAAGACATCCCTCTCCACAGGTCCTTTAGCTCAGAACAGCCTTCTGAATGATCCCCAAAAGTAGAAATTATGCATTCTTTCATTTTTTCCTTCCTAACAAATTATTTTTAAGCCCCTCCCAACATAAAGCCCTAGCATACATCAAAGTTCTCAGGGTCTCGAGTTTGGATGCTCTGACCACATAGCAGTGTGGAGTCTTACAAAGTAATTTCAGGATCTCGTGTCTATTATCTCACTCCTCACCATCCCCACCTCCCATTCTGCCTCTCCATCTAGGACAGGTGTTTTAGATCCATATTATAAATGGGGAAACAGAGGCCCCAGGAGGTACTGGCTTTGGCTGAGATGACACAGGCAAAGAATCAGGGCAGACCCAGGGCTCTGGCTGTGGCCTCACCTTCTCTGCTCCCCCTCCTATCAGCTGTTTGTCCTCATCTTTGCTTCCCTAGGATGACGCTGTGTCACACATGGTCAAAATGCCACCAGAGCCACTGTGGAATGCAACAGCTGCAACCCCAATCCCCAAATACTGGTGGCCCCAAGTTCAGAGCTGAGGGAGATGATGCCTCCCTCTCCCCCACCCTCAGTGGTTTCTAATAATCCTGCACCTGCTGTGAGGAATGATTGCCGATGTCTCCTCTTGGGTACCGGCAAGCAGCTCAGTGCTGGATTTAGGAAGAAAAGTGGGGGTGTGTGTTAGGATGACACTAACCATTGTAATAAATAAACTCTCAAATTCTGATGACAACCCAAAAGAAGTTTATTTCTCACATATGAATACAATTGAGGTGTTCTTGTTGGCAAGAACATGGTTGACCTCCATGTGATGATTCAGGGACTCAGGCTCTTTCCATCCTCTGGCTCCAACATCCCCTAGGGCATCAGGATCTCTGCTTTCAGCTGAAGGAAGGAGAAAGAATGTGAAGAAGGTATATGTATTTCTTCATGCCTGGTTCAGAAGTGACACACATCATTTCCCACCCATATTCCATTAGTGAGAACTTGTCATATGGTCCCACTTAGATGCAAGGGTCTGTGTAATCCCTGGATAGGACACAGATTTGTGATGATGTGCTGGCCACCTCTGCTACAGCAGAAGAGCTAGGCAGCTAAGAACCCCTTCCTTTCCCGGCTCCCACAAGAAGGTTTTTTTCCTGCTGAGTTTCTGGACCTGGCCACGAGAACAGGGCCACCTCTGCACTGCATGACCTTGGACCTCAATATCTTCATCTATAAGACAAAGACTTTCATATCCATGATCTTACAACCTCCCTGAGAAGTTGAAAAAAAACAAAGTAGACATGAAGCTCCCCAGTTCCCAGAGGAGGAAACTAGGACACAAAGAGACAGTGTGACTTGTCTAAAGTCACACAGCAGGACCCAATTTCCCCCTTCTGGTACACAGGTTTGTTTTGTTTTGTTTTGTTTTGTTTTGTTTTGACTAGTCAACATCAAAGTCTGCTGAGAAGTCCCTGGACTGAAATGCAGGAAAATTCCCTACTCAGCAAACTCATCTGAAAACCTCCTGGGGGCCTAGGAGATTACTAAGAAAAGTCCTTTTATTGTCTGAAATGCAGCTATAGAGACCCTGACAGGTTCTTGATGGGGCTGTGTGGGACCCAACCTGGACCTGGTTGGGGGAGGGGACTGGTGGGGGTGAGACTTCAGGGAAGGCCCAATCCTCTTTATCCCTTTGCAGATGCCTGAGCTCTTCCACTAGACCTTCCTCCTTCCAGCTCAAGGATTCTCAGCATAGGGAGTGGGAGGAAAGAAACATTTTGAAAAACATTCAGGTCCTACAAGCACACGGACTCTCTCTGGAAGAAGACACAAAAAATAATGATAGTGGTTACCTCTGGGGAGAGTCGCCTCCTTCACGGCCACCATTAGCACCATCCAGGTGTGTGGGGACAGCACCCCCTGGAGTTGTGTTATGTAGCACTTGGGATGAAAGGTAGGCTTATTCCTGAATGTATTTTTAATAGTTAATCCATTTAAGATAATTAACACAATTAAAAACATGTTACAATTTCTGGCCCTATCTAGACTGAATTAAAATTGTGTGAGGGTCAGCTAGCTACACAAGTATGCAGGTGTTTTGAAAAATCTCCCCAGTGACTGAAATCTCCCCCTCCTCCAGCCTCACAGCCTTGGGAAGGAACCCTGATTAAGTCTACCCATGTGCAGGGCCCCCTTTCTCACCTCTAGATGTTCTCAGCAGACCCTCCTATTCTGGTGAGAATGAGAGAGCTAGGAATATATTCTGTCACCAAGAGGAGATGGGGAAAGAGAGGACGGAGCAGGGATTTGGAGCAGGTGGGGTGGGAGCTCAAGGCTAAGTGAGCAGAAGGCCAGCGTCTCTCCTGGGCAGTCATCTCTCCTGGGTGGCCGGGTCCCTCACACCCCTGCAGCTCTGAACCACTCCTCCCACTCCCCTCCCCTTCCCGGCCCCAGTGTATCGCATCAGCATCTTTGGCCGGCAAAGCTCAGGCTCGGCCTTGCCCGGGCTTGCCTTTTGTTGCATCATCCTCTGGCCTTGCCGGGTGCCAGGGGAGCAAGCCGCCCACTCACCACTGGATAAAACCAGCTAATTATATCACCAGGAGACCCAAGGCAGGAGCATGTAGGCATTTTCAGCTGACCCAGCCTGTTTCTACTTGCTTTGCATGATTGTTCTTGGTTTTTCAAAATAATAATAACTACCAACCAGGAAAAAAAATTGCCTGGGGCTGTGGAGCAAGCAGCTGAAACAAGAGCCAGGGTCCACCTGCTGCTCCAGGAAGAGACTGACCCAGCACTCAGCTCAGAAAATGAAAAACAAGTCTCTTGACTCCCAAATCAGGGCTCGATGGAAAAGTAGCTCTGAGGACAGGAATCAGCAGAATCAGAAAGACAAACATGGCTTTGACAGCATCAGTAGCAACAGCACAGTAATTTATTTTTTCAAAAATTAAAAAAATTCTATTTGTAGTTTAGTCAACTATTTGTAGTTTCTGGTGTACAGCATAATGTCCCAGTCATGCATATATATACATATATTCCTTTTCATATTCTTTTTCATTAAAGGTTATTATGAAATATTGAACATGTTACCCTGAGCAATACAGAAGAAACTTTTTTCAAATCTGTTTTTATATATAGTGGCTAACATTTGTAAATCTCAAGAGAGTTTTGTTTTTCCATAATTTCCTGTATTTATTTTTTGAGGAGATAATACAGTCAAAAGATGCAAAATGATATGCAGCAAAAACTCCCTCCTATCCCTGCCCTCCAGCCACCCATTTCCTTCCCAGAGGCTGTGGCTGGTTGCTTGTGTCTCCTGATTGAGTTGGTCTATGAATACCCAGGTCCACAGTCCTTCATCCAGAACATTTGGGGACAAATGGGTTTCAGAATACAGACCTTTACAGATTTTAGACAAGTAATGAAGTACATATACCATGCATTTTGTAACACCTTCCCTCCCCCATCCAGGATTTTAACATTGTCAATTCCAAGTCTAAGGAACCCCTCAGTCACAGGCAAAGAGTTCCATGGGTCACTCTAGGTCTCAGGTATAAGGTACTCTCAGGTATTCACACTAACAGGGGTAAATAACAGCTACAAATGGCTTCACATCCTTTCAGCTCTGGTTTTATTACCAAATAAATTTGTCACAAACCAAAGAAAAATCTTTCAGTTTTTAGAGTTTTTTGGATTTTGGAATTGTGGGTGAGAGACTGGATCTGTAAGCAAATATGCATATATTCTTTTCACCTATCTAAAACACAGTATTGGGATCCTTGCTTTTATTCACTCAACTTATCTTAGAGCTGTCCCACATCAGTATAGAGAAAGCCTCCTGTTCCTTTGTACTGCTACAGTTAACTCCATCACATAGGTGGACCACTTTAGGCTGTCCCCATCCAGGCTTTTGCTATTACAAACACACATAAGTTTAGATGTAGCTAACTACATGGGGGTGGGGGTGGCAGTCCCAGAGGAGGAGTCATATTTTCCTTCCTAATGTTTATTTGTGATTGCAGGTTTAAGTCCAAGCTGACTCAGAAGTTGAGGGAAATACAAGAAGACTTGCTGAGGTCTCCTGGATGCCTTGCACCTGTCCAACCACTTAAATCATGAAAAGTCATTCACATTGAGAATGGTTTTTTCAAGCCAGAAACAACTTACATTCAGACCTATCATATTAAGTTCTTCCAGAGAAACAGAACCAATAGGAAATACATATTTATATACATGTATATATATTATATATGTGTGTATATAAAATATATATATATATATATATATATATAGAGAGAGAGAGAGAGAGAGAGAGACATAGATGGATAGATATAGAGAAACAGAGAGAGAGACTGAGAGACAAATTTACTATAAGGAATTAGCTCATGTGATTATGGAGGCAAGCCCATAATCCATAGGACAGGTTGACAGAATGGCATTTGAGCAGGAATTGGTGTTGCAGTCTTGAGTCTGAAGGCAATCTAGAGGCAGAATCCTTCTTCTTGGGGTGGGGAGAAGTTGGACCTCAGTCTTTTGTCTTAGGCCTTCAGCTGATTGGATGCAGCCCAACCACATTATGTTGGGTAATCAGCTTTACTCAAAGTCTACTCACTTAAATGTTAATAACATCTGAAAAATACCTTCACAGCAATATCTAGACTGGTGCTTGACCAAATAACTGGGTACCAAGTTGACACAAAATTAAACATCACACCTATTTAACATCCCAACTCTTTAGCTTTGAGTGTTTGTCACGGATGGGATATGAAAGTCCTCACCCTCCCAGAGCCAAAAGTTGCAGAAAAGATATAGCTGAGGTACATAAAACATCACAAAGAGTATGAAGAAGTGTCTTGTATGAGATAAATTGGAAGTTTCTGAGAACAGCCTGGAAAAGTCCCCTCAAATATAGTCCAGAAAGCCAGGGAGACACTGGGAGTTGATGCCTAACTTTGAGAAAAACAGGCTTCCTCTCTTGTCAATTTCACTCATTTTTTAATAAAAACTTAAATCCTTAACAAAGTGGACCAGCAGAGCAGCATTAATAAAGCCTAAATGTAAGAAGAACACAAGCTCTCAGTAAAGAACACAGGTATAACAGGGCTCGTTTCTCCCTGATCTGTGACCGTTCATCCTTTTCAGTTTCTGGTTAAATCTCCAGTTGTAAAACATTTTCCCAGTTGGACTTGTAGTCATGTTTCTAAGCTGCCACCCACCCTGGGATTTCAGAGGCTTCTTGTTTCATATAGTTTCAAAAGGCCTTCCAGCTTCTCCTGTCTGCCAAGGGCTTGATCCACCCAAAGACTAAGCCATTTTCCTGCTGGTTTTCCTTGAGAACAAAAGAGATCCAGAGTATATTCATTCATTCATTCATTCATTCATTCATTCATTCATTCATTCATTTATGAATGATATTACCAGCCCAAATGGTGACAGGTTGAGGCTATGGCTGCAAGAGGAGATATGAAATACTATGCACCAATAACAAAGGAAAACAGGCTTAGATAGGCAAAAATGCTACCCAGATAGGTCTCCATGACCATGCCCAGTTAAAGAAACAGGTGGGATTTCAGCAGAGGCCTTGGAAGTCTGAATTAGGAATACCCTTTCTAAAACTAAGGGAGGGTCTAGGTAGGGATTAAGTTTATGTAATGATGGAAGTCCTCTATAAGAAAAAGAAGATACAATTATAAATATAATATTGCCAGGGAACTTCCCATGCAAATAAGAGTCCTGGAAGCCTGCCTTCATTAGCTCATCATAAATCCACCATGTGTATGGCTAAACAAGGATCAGGGTGTATGCGCGGAGTGGTTCCTGGGGCCATAGTTTTAAATTTTCAAGGACCAGAATAACTTGGGTGGGAGGACAACACAGGAGAGGCAAGAGAGAGTGGATGGGGCCATCCTGTAATACCCAGATCAGACCATCTCATGTATCCTGGACCTCTCTGCTGGCTCTGCACAGGATGCTCTGATGGATGGTGCCCTAATCCATGCCTCTCCCAATATAACAGTAATGATGATGATAATAATAGGAATAGTGAGCATTAGTATTACAGCAGTTCACACTCACTGTGCACTTCCCATGTGCCAGGCACTAAGTACTTTGTCCATAGTCACTTGGTGAGTTTTCATAACAACTCTATGAATGAGACACCATTACTTTCATCCCCATTTTAAAGATTAGGAAACTGAAGTAGAGACAGAGATTAAATCATTTGCCCAAGCCAGGCAGGGACAGAACAAGGATTTGAACCCAGACAGGATGGCTCCAGAGGTAAAGCTCTTAACCACTAATAACAATAACAGCTAATAGTTAGGTCCTGATTACTCTGTGCCAGCTGCTCTTCTAAATGTGCACATGTATCAGCTCAACTAATCCTTACAGGTACTATTAATATCCCCATTTTACAGATGAGGCAACCAAAACACAGAAAGGTCAAGCCACTTTCCCGGGTCACAGAGCTTGGAAGCTGCAAAAGAGGGACTTGAACCCAGGAGTCTGGTTCCAGCAACCACATTCTTGTGTACTGAACTGTGCCCCTGTGCCATGACTGGGTTTAAGGATAATCTGAGAACAGTGACCATAGTTTACATTTCTCTCCATCACGTGTGGTGCCAACATTGTAGAATTTAAGAAGCACTCAATAAACAGCCAATGAATCTTTCTCTAAAATAACCCCTCCTGATACGTACAAAAGTCATATTTCAAGTTCATTGTAGAAAATCTGGAAAATACAGAAAGGCTGCAAGGAGAAATGCAAGTCATCCTCCCTACAGCAGGGATAACCACAGCTAACATTTTGGTGTCTTTCCAGTCAGTGTTGCAAAATAAGGATCACACTCTATGCCCTGTTTTGTAACCTCCTTTTTTTCTCACTTATCAATACATCACAAACATTTTCCCATGTCTTTACATTTTCTTCTGCAATTTCCACAGAGAAATAATTTGTCAATGTTCAAGTGGCCTGCTCAGGGTGCCGCCATCAATGAACCAACGTCTCCCACAAACATCTCCCTCCCTAGGGGGCTCCTCATAAATAGCCCTCTCCCATCAACATCTCCACCTCCCATATGCCCACCCTAGACACTAGACCCTTTTCTACTTCCTGGCATCCCATGGCATTCCCTTTGCCTTCTTTCTTAGATGCAGGGTCTCCTCCACCCCTGCCAAGGGTGTGTCCCCATCCTTTTCAACATCTCATACCTCTGTTATCCTGTTTTCCCCTCTCCAAGTCACTCTGTATCCTTCACACACTCTCCCTCAGACACAGTCAGACTTCGCCATCGTGTGTCCCATTCCCACAGGTCTTGCTAGAGACAATCAAATCCCATCAGCAAACTGGCATTAGGCAACATTTCTTGCAATGCACTGAGTGACAGGTGCTGGAGGCTGCAGCGTGGGAGTCTCTCCCAGGAATACATATGTATTTTGAGCAGAGGCCATCAAGGTACAATGCCTTTACCTAAAAGGGGACCCTCCTAGTGTGATTTCAAGCTACCAGACAGGGCATGTGAGAGCTATTTTGGTGCAAGGATCCCTTTTGATGTACCTTAAACCCCATCAGGGAGGCAGAGGCCTAATCTGCCCTGAGGGCAGGGCAGCCTGGGCGCCTTGCCCTAACAGGACAGAATGAAAGGCTTTTGAAGGTGGTGTCTCAAGACAGGTGGTTCCTGATTCTAGCCACTGTGTCTCAGCCAGGATGGGGAAGGCGTGGTGCTGTGCAGACAGCTGGCAGGACTGGGAAGGTCTGGGTGGGGTGAATAGGAAGATGGGATTTCTTCCAAACTTGCTCTGCCTGACTTGTGCTGTGTGACCTCAAGCAAGTGCCTGTGCTTTTTGGCATCATTGTCATAATAGCACCTACACTACATACCTCACTGGTTTTTGTAATGATCAAAGGAAATATGTTCAGTAAAAGTGCTTTGCCAAGGGTAAAACCCCTAAGTTAGGTGTGGTTAGGCCTCTCTCCTTCTTTCCATTTTTTGGAAGGTGCTGATAGCAACTTTGTTTTTAGGGCATTTCCTCCTTAGCTGCATTCCTTCTATAGACAAGGGGTGGGGGTGGATGGGAGCCATGCCTGAGTCACCTTAGCTCAGGGCCCCTGTGGATCCCTCTCTCTTTGTCCCCAGAGCAGCTCAGATTTTAGCACTGGTATTAATTGAGGGTCCAGGACTGATTCATTTGAGCAACGTGTAGGGTGACTATCGTCCTGGATTCCCCGGATTGAGGTATTTCTAGGACTTAGGACTTTCAATGATAAAATCAGACAAGGCCCTGGCACATGGATACAGATGTATCTAGGGGTTGGGTGGATCAAGTGTGGGTGTGATTTTTTGTCTGATGTAGTGTATATACATGTCCAGCCTGCTGAGGTGTGGTTACATGTCATTATTCATGTTTGTGCACAGTGGAGTGGAGTGTGGATATTTTGGTACATTGGGGTTTTGTGCATTGGGTGTGTTGCTGAGTGGTGATGATGTGATGTGGGCATGTGTTTGTAAGGGGCATTCATTATGCACAGGACTTGTGTAGTATGTCGTATTATGATGTGTTATGGGTAACATGTAGGCCGATTGTGTGCAATGAATGTATGTCCTTTTCAATGGGGGTTTAATGGGGGTATATTTGGTGTCTGGTGTAGTGTGGAATGTATGCATGTCATTTGGGTGAGGGGGGACAATACCTTGTTGTGTGTGTGTGTGTGTGTGAAATCTAACTCCGTCTGGGGGTGTGAATGACTCGTAGTTTTCTGGCAAAATATGCCATGTTTGTAGTGTGCACATGTATAAGTGGTGCACTGTATATTACATGTTCTATGTTTGATGTACCATGGAATATATGCATCTATGTCTTTGGGAAGCAGAGGGAAGGCTGAGTGTACGCTGGGGGCGCTGTACTGGCTGTGAGGACTGAGACCCGCCGTTCGTCAGCAGATGAACCGTGTTGTGCTCTGCGCATGCTCCGAGCTCCGTGGCTCTATTCCGTGTGGGTAAACGCGCGGAAAAGAGGGTCTTATGTGCAGAGGTGTGGGCTAGGGTATACGTGCCGGCTGTGGGATGTCGACGTGCAGATGCTGCTCGTGTGAGGTGCGCGGCAGGACGTGGCAAGAGGGCATGGCCACGGTGGACTTCTCCAAGGTGGGGCAGGGACCGACCCCCCATCCCGGCAGCAACCTGCGGAGCATTCTGGGAAGCAGGGCCACGCCCACCGCGGGGGCCGCCGGGAAGCAGCTGAGGCGGCGGCGCTGGGAATGGAGGCGCTAGTCTCTTCACCTGCGTGGGGCTGGGGTGCGTAAACGCCGCTCGGTGTTTAAGTTGTCCTACTGAGTCCTGTCGAGCGTCGTTCCCAGCGCATGTATTTCCCTGTTTAATCCTCACGGCCGGCCTCTGAGGGGCCTTCTTATCCCCACCGCACAGGTGAGTTACCTGAGGCCTCGAGAGGTGAAGGAACCCCACCCCGTTCGAGTCCCTAACTCCCCAACTTGCTGCCAGTGAGTGACGAGAAAAATGGCCCCGGGAAAATGGAACTCCCTGGATGGCGTGACCCAGAGTTTCCCCAAAAACGTGTCGGAGGGTGCTTACCAAAAATCTCTTCTCAGACTTTTCTGAATGTCTCGCCCTTGATAGAAGGGGAATCATGGTGCCTTAAAAACAAGTTTGGAAGAATGAAGTCGCTAGATAAGCTTGTATGGTTTAATATGATACTTCCAAGAGGGTATGTAATTGAATATTGAAGAAGCTAATTCTCCAAAGTTATATTTAATTCCCATTGTAAAGGATTAACTCTGTTTTTAAACTCCACATGGTCATTCTCCAGATTTGCTTCTGGTAGCATCTACCTCCTCCTTCTCTTCCTCCTTCCTTTTTCCCTTCCATCTTTCTTCATTCCTTCCTCTTTCTTTCTAATGCCGTATTTTCCAGCGTATTTGATCTATTAGGCTGAATCATATGAAATTGCCTTTTATGTAGATCAAAACTAGTTAAATATTGACAGTTGCATATGTTCAACCTAATACATTTTGGAAAGCTCCTTTATATTTTGCAAAATTCAGGGGAATTGTTTATGTTTGATTGGAGTTGCAGAAGTCCTGAGGTTCTCACTGATTGGAGCAGCTTGCATTTATATATTATGGTTAGAGAGGTGGCATATGGTGTGCTGGAGCTGGCTTGTACTGGCTCACTAGGTGATTGTTAAATATTCAAGAATTTTGAATACATACAAGATCTTGTGGTAGCTCACAGTGAAAAAAAATGTGACAATGAATATATGTATGTTCATGTATTACTGAAAAATTGTGCTCTACACTGGAATTTGACACAACATTGTAAAATGACTATCACTCAATAAAAAAAAGTTAAAAAAAAAAAAAAGAATTTTGCAAGCCAGTTGTTAAACCATTGGTAGCTTGAAATTGGCCATGGAGGGAGTATTTGCATCATGGAAACTGGCTTCTCTCCTTGCCCTCCTGAGATCCAGTTTAGCAGCACACTGTTGGTTGTTTGGCACATCTTCAGCCAAGTGAAGTCATAGTGAAATCAGTTCAGAACCACATAGATCTCCAAACAGAAATCAGGACTGAGGGAAGAATGGAATGGATGCTGGAGAGACAACCAACAAGCTCAGTGGTTGTGGGAGAAAACATTGCAAACTTGAGGATGCACTATTGAACTACATTATTATAGTTCACCTTAGTTAATATTTATCAAGCATTTACCATGTGCCAGGCCCTGTTTGAAGTACTTTATGTGTTAACTCATTTGATCCCCAAAACAACCTTATGAGGTTCTGAATATCATTACTATCTCCATTTTACAAATCAGGAAAGTGAGGCTTGGAGAGGCTGAGTAACTTGGACAAGGTTATACATGTAGTAGGTGGTAGAGTTTGACTTTACATGTAGTAGGTGGTAGAGTTTGACTTTGACCCCAGGCTACGTTAACTCCAGGACACATGCTCTTAACTACTATGCTGCACTGCCTGTGTTATATACGTTAGGTTATGCTGCAGTTATGGCCCCTAAAGCCCAGGGTCTTACAGTATTAAAGGTTTATTCTTGCTCACATTACATGTTGGCTGTGTATCAGATGTGGTTCTGCTTCACACATCTTATTCTGGAACCCAGGCTGAAAGAGCACCTCCTATATTGGCCTTTCCCCAGAGAAAAGAACAATTGTACAATTCTTGTACCATGTGATGATTCTTAAGATTCAAGTAATGTGTGGCATACTTTTCATCATATTCCATTGGTCACAGCATATCACATGGCCAAGCTTGACTCAAGGAGGGCTGAGAAGATTTCCCCCTCTCCCCAGGCACTGTAAGTCATATGGCAACCTGCTGGGAGTGAATAATTGGGAACTGTTTTGGATTAGTTTCCCCTGACCCAGATCCTGAGTCAGGAATTTGTGGGTTAGGTGATCCATTAAGGAAGTGTTCCCAGAAGAATTCAGAAAGGGAGTTGGGGAGCAGGACAGGGAAGGAGACAAAACTAAGAGTATAATTTCAGGCAAAGTCCTGAGCTGAGCCTTATCCAGGGGGGTTCTAGGGGTATAAATTATACCTCAGAGTTTCTCCCAACTCAAGGCAAGGAAGCTGGGCTTTCGTATTTCCACAGCTGTCAGTTATTGGTTAAGGACTGCTCTAAGGGGACATAAGCAACTGGGCACTTTTGGCTTTCTGAATACAGGTGAAGCAGTTCCAGTAGCCCTGGACCAGGACTTTAAAAATAGTCACAGGTGCATGGTTCTTGGAAACAAAATCACACAGAAATCAAGAGAGGAAATAGAACCTGAAAAGGGATCTGAGAAAATCTGGACAGAGCACAAATCATGTATACTAAAGGAATGTTAATGCCATCTCCCACACTACCTCTTTTATACTGCTTAATTTCACTATTAAAGGTAGGACATTATTTCTCCTATAGGTAATGGCATATCTTTGATGTCAGGCAAAGGAACCACTATTGCTCCCATTGGAACAAAAAGCAGTGGGAAGTCATTACTGGTTTTTCAGTAACCCAGTGTAGTATTTGCTGAGCACATGTGTCTAACACTGAAATCCTTCCAGAGTGTAGAAAGATGTTTGCAGTACTGCAGTGCAGTTCTGGCAGTAACCCAGAGTTAGTGCAGCCTCCACAGGTTACAGGCACAGTCCCCAGTAAGAATGCCCTACTCCACCTAGTTTGAAAGGCCCCAGGCCATGCTCACTTCTGACCAGTTGGCTACAAATTCAGGGGTTTCCATGACCCTTTTAGCTTCCATAATTTGCTAGGGCAATTTACAGAACTCAGTAAAGTGCTATACTTTATGATTACAGTTTTATTATAAAGGTTACAAATCAGAATCAGCCAAATGAAGAGATATATAGTATGAGGTCTGGGAGGGTCCCAAACATGAAACTTCCACGCCCCCTCCCTATGGAATCTGATCATCACCTTCCTAGCATACTGATAGATTCATCAACCAGGAGGCTCACCCAGGCTTCAGGTGTCCAGAGTTTTCATTAGGATTTCATTATATATGCATGACTGATTGAACTCAATCTTCAGCCCCTCTTCCTCTTCCTGAGGAAGTTGAGCTGGTATCACATGGCTCAAATCCCCAACCCTCTAGTCACATGATTGGTCTTTCTGGTATGATCAGCCCCCATCCTGAATCACTCATTAACATAAACTCAGGTGTATTCTGAGGACCCCACTATGGTTAACAAAGACATCCCTATCACTTAGGAAAATCAGGAAGGGTTTAGAAGTTCTGTCCTCAGAACTCAGGACAGACTAGACATATTCTTTATTAGACAACATGTGTCATTGGAATGAAGAATTATATTGAACTCTGAGCAGAATTTTTTTTTCTAATTCTACAGGTAGACATATATGTAAGAACAAGTATAGTACACCAGAATCAAAAAAAAAAAAAAAAAAGTCTTAAATGCAAACAGGGAAGTAAGACAGAGGACCTACAAAGGAACTAAGAGTAACAGCAGACTTATCTTCCACAGCAGTGGAGGCTAGGAGATAATGGAATATCTCCAAGAGAACTATAAGGTAGGTTGTTCTTTCTTATTGAAAGGTAAAACATAAATTAATTATAGGATACTGCAGTGATATTTATCTGTCATCACAAACGAAATTTAACATGTTATTGAAGGTATTCATTTAAAACCCAAAACATTATTTTGATGATTTCTGATGTAAATCATTCCAAATTATATCACCCCATCCCTCCCTTCTTAACAGATGGTTCAGGTTCAGCATTAGTGTCTCTTAGACAGTGAAAATCCCAGGGGTTACTGGGGTCTGCTAGGCTGTTTGCACCTGAATTAAATGTTCCCACATGATGTGTTTCATACTTCTCTCTGCTTTTTATAATTCTGTCTTACTGCAGCAGCAGTTTTATTGAAGCTCTTAATCTGTTGCTGATTTAATGTACATTTGTTTTAATCTGTTGCTGATTTAATATGCATTGGTCAGGGGCTTTCTCCATCTCCCTGATGTCTATAGCTTATTAGTTCTATGTGGCAGATTATATTTTCTGAAAATGGGCACCACAATATATCCCATCCAACATGGTCTCTTACAATGTAATGTTGACATAATGTATGTTCTCCCCCCTTGAATCTGAGTGTGTCCATGATGCTATGTGACTTCCAAGGTCGTAAAAGATACAACTTCCACCTCTGAGAATGCTTGTTCTTGGAACCTAATTACTGTTCTGCAAAAAAGGGGAGAAACCACATGGAGAGGCCCCATGTAGGTGTCTGACAGATCCCCAGCTGAGGTCCCATTCAACAGCTAGCACCAGTCTCCCTCCAAACTTGTGAATGAGTGAGTGCATGAGTGAGTGAATGAGTCAGCCTTCAGGTGAGTCCAATCCCAGTCTTTCAGCCACCCCAACTGAGGCCACATGGAGAAGAAACAAGCTGTCTCTGCCTAGCCTGCCCAAATTATGGATTTATAAGCAAAAGAATGATGGTTGTTTAAGTCCCTCAGTTTGGAGTGGTATCGTTCACAGCAATAGATAACTGGAAAACTATGTGACCACTTTTTACTTACTGCTTGAAATTTGTTCCTTGAGATTTGTCAGTTGGAGCCCTTTGAGAGCTCTTAACCCAAAGGTGTCCTTTGCCAATTATAAGGGAGTTCAAACCTTATAAATTATTTCAGGTTTCCTCCTGCTCTAGACAAAGCTGCTCTGGTTTCAAGGAAGGGAAGAAATCCATTCAATTTACTCCAGGAAAAGGAGGTTTATGAAAAGACACAGAGAATTATGGGAGTCCAAGAACAGGAACTGCTACACAGCATGGCCTCACAGAAACTGCAGCTGTTTTTACATATATATAATATATATGTATTTGTAACATTTCTACCACTCTCTGCACATATATTTTTTTCTCATTACATAGTCTTACTTATTCGTCAATTCAGAAGTAGATCATCACACCTTTCCCCATTTCCTAGTCTCCTTTCTAGTATCAATCTTTATAATTCAAGTGCTGCTACTGATTCAATGTCTGGTTTCCATTTCTTGAAAAGACATCTGATTGAAACAGGTCCTCTTTGCTAAGTGAGGCCAAAGCACAAGCAACTGGGCTAATGACACCTGAACTGACCTTGGTCAGGTGTCCATCCCAGGGCCAACAGCTGCAGTTTTGAGATAAGGAGTCCCCCAGAAAGGGCATGGGTGGGCGTGCAGCGATCACCCTCTCTAGAACATCTCCTTCCAGCCAGAAAATGAAAGCTGAGATGGGCACAAGCATGACCAGATGAGAGCAGCACATAATCAGGAATGGGCAGCTCAGGGGAGGATCAAGAATGAGGGAGGATGAAGAGGAACCATGTCTGGCAGCAGATGGTGGGACCTGCAGGCCTTAGTAAAGTTTGCAGGTGGCATTTCACCCTTGATGGCACCATGGTGTCCTGCATAGAGTCTCTAGAGTCCAACAGACTCTGAGTTCAAACTCCAGGTCAACTAATCTAAAAGCTGTGAGACGTAAGGCAAATTACGCTCTCTGAGCCTTGATTTCTTCATCTGTAAAAGGAGGATAATGGTACCAACTTCACAGGGTGAGGGTGGGAATTAAGTATTTAACACAGGATCTGGCTCATTGTAGCCATTCACCAAAAATGAACTCCCTTTCTTCCTCTACTTGGAAGCTCCCCTTCCAGGTTCTGAAATAGTCTGGGATAAAGATCCTGTGGCTGGAGGTCAAAAGGCTTCTCACCCCAATTACAGCCTCAAAGGAGTTCCCTGCCTCAGGACTTTGCACCTTGCAAAGATGAAACAAGCCTTTATGGGTCCAGAGCTGCCCTGATGAGGCTACCAGCCGCACCCTTTTTCTAAAAAAAATCACCAGATTCCTAAAAACTTGCGTAACAGAAAGATTGCAGATGGTTTGGAGATATAAGCAAAAATGTACACATTTGAAATCAGTGAATAGAAATTTACAGTACGACAGCATTGAAGTAGTGCTCTTGGTTAGGCCCTTCTCATTTTAAGAACTAGTGAAATTATGAAACCATCAGGCAGATCTCACTGTCTTCAGGCAGTTCAGCAGCTCTGTACACGGCAGTTACTGAATGACGTATGTTGCACGTTGAATGCCAGCACCAAGGCACAAAGGCTGAGGAAAGGAGCACTGGATTGAGTCCCAGGCCTGGGGTCCATTCCCAGCCTTGCTGCTGACTAGATGTGTGTCCTTGGACAAGTCACTTTCCCTCTCTCTGCCTATATCTCCACACCTATAAAATAGAAAGATCAGACCAGACAGTTTCCAAGAGGCCTCGAGCTCAAGTAGGGAAGGGATATCTTAGTGATTAAAAGAAACTTTAGAATTACCCAGACATCAGTTCAAATCCTGCCTCTTCCACTGTAAGTGGTGTGACCCTGGGCAAGTTGTTTAACCTCTATACACCTCAGTTTCCTTATCTGTAAACTGGGGGTAGTTATAGTGTAAGGTTGCTCTGGAGATTGAAGAAGATAATGCACACAACACCTTGTAGATAGTAAGTTCTCAATTAATGTTAAGATGTTATTGTTAGTGAATGGAGATTTTAAAATGTACTTTTGAAAGCATAGCTCCATTAATCAGGTTGACCCCCGGGGCTCCCCAGGCCAGAATCAACAGGTTTTTGGAGCGTCAGAAGAGGGGCAGATAGAAATTTGTACAACAAAGTCATTGTTCTCCTTCCTTTTTGTGGTGGTAGTAGGGGCCTCCTTGCAAGACAGTAATCTTGAAAGACAGCCTATGGGGAGAAAGAAATGATTTTATAAATATTTTAAGCTTCCACTTCCTTAACAAGTCAGTCTGCAGAACTTGATCATTAAGGTTACTATAAGCCAGGCTAGAGAGAACTCAGTATATGTCACAGAGCAGTATTTCTCTAACTTCCTTGGGAGAGAATTAAACTTGGATTCCTTGGTCCTACCCCAATTTGCTCCATCAGATTCTCCAAGGTAGAAGACATTTTAAGCCAGTGTCTGGTTACTCTTGTCTAGGAAGCTAAGGAAACCCTGGCAGAGAGGGTATGTTCACCCCTCACAAAGCCCTGCTGTGTTGTGAGGAGGAGGAGAGGACAGGGGGAGTAATAGGTTGCAAGACTGAGAACTGACCCTTCCCCAAAGTACATGGGGAAGGGATGGGGAAAATTGTCTTTTTAATGAGGTGACTGAATATTTGTCTGTTAGATGTAGTTGATTGGGTTGTTGTTTTGTTTTTTTTTATGTTGACCCATATGAGCTGTTTATATATTTTGGAAATTAATCCCTTGTTAGTCACATCATTTGCAAATATCTTCTCTCATTCCATAGGTTGTCTTTTCGTTTTGTTTATAGTTTCCTTTGCTGTGCAAAAGCTTTTAAGTTTAATTAGGTCCAACTAGATTATTTTTGCTTTTATTTCCATTACTCTAGGAGACAGATCCAAAAAAATATTATTGTGATTTATGTCAAAGAGTGTTCTGCTTATGTTTTCCTCTAGGAGTCTTATAGTATCCGGTCTTACCTTTAGGTCTTTAATCCATTTTGAGTTTATTTTTTTATATGGTGGTAGAGAATGTTCTAATTTCATTCTTTTGCGTGTAGCTATCCACTTTTCCCAGCACTGCTTATTGAAGAGACTGCCTATTCTCATTGTATACATTTGTCTCCTTTGTCGTAGATTGACCGTAAGTGCGTGGATTTATTTCTGGGCTTTCTGTCCTGTTCCATTGATCTATGTCTGTTTTTGTGCCAGTACCATATTGTTTTGATTACTGTAGCTTTGCAGTATAGTCTGAAGTCAGGGAGCATGATTCCTCCAGCTCCATTCTTCTTTTTCAAGATTGTTTTGGCTATTCAGGGTCTTTTGTGTTTCCCTACAAATTTTTATAATTATTTGCTCTAGTTCTGTGAAAAATGCCACTGGTAATTTGATAAGCACTGTATTGAATCTGTAGATTGCCTCAAGTAATATGGTTATGTTAACAATATTGATTCTTCCAATCCAAGAACATGGTATATCTTTCCATCTGTTTGTGTTGTCTTCAGTTTCTTTCAACAGCGTCTTAGTTTTTGGAGTACAGGTTTTGCCTCCTTAGGCATGTTTATTCCTAGGTATTTTATTCTCTTTGATACAGTGGTAAATTTCCTTAATTTCTCTTTCTGATACTTCGTTAGTATATAGAAATGCAGCAGAAGATAAACAAGGCCTACTGTATAGCACAGGAAATTATATTCAATATCTTAAAATAATCTATAATGGAAAAGAATCTGAAAAGAATGTATATGTGTTTATATTTATGTTTTATATAAACATAAACATTGTTTCATATAAATGGAATCATACAATATGTGGCCTCTGATTTCTTTTACTTTGCATAATGTTTTCAAGGTTGATGTTGTCATGTATCAGTACCTCATTCCTTTTTAAGATTAAACAGAATTCTATTGTATTGATATACCACGTATTGTTTATCCATTCATCAGCTGATGTTCTTTATACCTTTAAAGTGCTTTTTATATATACTGTGTCATCTGATCCTCACAGAAACTCTGGGAGGTCGTCAAGGCAGGTATTATTCTTTATTACCATGATGCTCCCCATTTTACAGATTACGAGATTGAGCCTCATGAGGGTGGAATTGCTTGTACAAGGTCCCATATCTGGTAGACCCAGAATCAGAACCCAGGTCTCTGAATTTGGATGACCAAAATCTTTGTTGGGCAGTTTGCTTTGTAATCACTAACAGTGTCCTTCCATCAAGAAGATTCTGAGTGGACATGTGTTCCCTGTGGCAAGGCAAGTGAGAACCAGTGAGGATTCAACCCTTGGACAGGCCTAATTTTGTCCATTGGCAAAGTTAGTCATTTTCTACAAGGCCTAATCTTGCTGGGTCTCTGCTTAAACCTCCTTAAGGACTCCTCGTCCATCTCTGCATGAAACATACTTGCCTAGAGTGCTGTAGGAGGCTGGAGCCCAGGGAGGGCAGGATTGGTCTTGCTCCCCTATACTCTCCGACACCAAGCCCCAGCAGTCAGGGCTCCATGTTTGCCGACTAAGACATTTTAAGGGCCTAAGGGTTCTCTAATGTTTTGCTCTTTCTCCCCAGCAACATGTCACCAATAGCAATCTCCCATTATCCAGAGCAACCCCTTGGGCCTTGTCACTTGCAACGAATAACAAGCAACTAGGAGCTCTAGCTCTTTAGCACAGTTGAGCAGGACTTTGGGGAGTAGATCCCCACTCTGCAGCAGTAAGGGTTTCATTCCTGCTAAAATAACACCAAAACCACATAATGGAAAATTCAGAAAACTGAACAAAGCAACAGAAATGACCTATAATCTTACTACCCTAATACAGCTGTTATTTTGAAGAATTCCCTTCCACTGGATTTCCTTCCTTTCTTCCTTCCTTTCTTCCTTCCTTCCGTCTATCCATCATGAAAGTAACACAAAATACAGTAATATTTTAAACATTACCTTGTATCTCATACTCAGGGGACAACCACTGTGAACATTTTGCATATTTCCTTCCAGTCTTTTTCAATACTGTTTTTTCGCAATTGAGATTATACAGAATATTTCATTCTGTTAGTATCTATGTATTCTCTGTTACTATTTTTTTTTCTAGTAGAAGAAGTATATGTTTATTACAGAAATTTCTGGAAAAATTACAAAAAAAGAAGGAAGTAAAAAAGAACTAAAATGTTCCTTCCACAGATGGAAATTTTAGCGTGCATTTTTTTTTACATAGTTGTAATCCTACTGAATATAGTGTTTTATCTTTTTTCCTACCTGTCTTATTAGCATTTCCCCCTGTTGCCTCATAGTCTTTATAATTAACTTTGTTTTGTTTAAATTTTTAATAGGTAAGCACATTTACATAGTACAATATTCACAAAGCTCCTGACTCTGTATCCAGTGCTCTCTGCTCTGAACCAGGGGGTTGAGGTCAGGATGGTGACCTAGATATGGTTCTGGGGTCAGAGAGGGGAGCCTAGAACAGGAGCTGGAGGCAGGGTCAGAATCAGAGTAGGGGTAGGGGTCAGTTACTTATACCTATACCTGTTCCAGTTGCTGAGTCATAAATCCTCCAGGAATTCCAGATATTCCACTCATATCTAACTTCCCTGCTTGGAAGCAGGCTTGCCAACATGGGTTTTGGAGAGGCCTCGGACCAGAGATGATAGGCCTGTCATGGAGAGAAGCAGCCTGGCTAAGGGAGGGGTTTGTTGGACCACCAGGTTCAGGGAACCATCTTGGGAAAGCTGCCCCAACCCTACACTCCCAGGGGCCCAAGATGGCTTCTAGCAGTGATTCAGGTCTTGCAGGCACTATTCCTGGGAGCCCAGCCATAGTGCAGAGGGGTGGCAGCAGGCCTAGATCCCTGTGATTCCTGGACAAAGAGTGAGACGCTACTCCTCCTGGCCTCTTGGGACATCGACTCCTCTTTGGAAGCTACTTTGAGAATATACCAGAACTTGATTTTATCTGCATAAAATCCTTAGGAGAGTCTCACTTTGGGATTTAACCTCTGAAATACCTTTCTGGATACCCCTTCAACACCTAGCCAGGGATTCCTGAGGGGTGAAGGGCAAGTACATTCCTTTCTCCTGAGGTAGAAAAAGAAAGAAACAATTAACCTACTAGAGCAGGCAGACATGAATGAAATGATTAAATAACAAAATAATTAAATAAAACTGCCTCTTACATCAGCGAGTGGGTACCTTCGGGTTCCTTGGCTCCTGATAATCCTCACAGAACCCGTTAGTAGTTTTTGTAAGTCCCCTTATACAGATGGGGAAACTGAGGCCCAGGGAAGTCATGTCACTTATTCTAGGACACACAGAGGAAAGCACCCAAGGCCAGGGCTCCAAGGCTATTGGGCCTGGTCAGGGTGACTCCTCCCATTTTGGTCCTTGCCCCTAAACCACCCAAGGGCAACCCTGAACCACTTGCTGATTGGCTTTTCAATCATAAACTCAATCAAAGAGAAATTTAAAAACACTGGTAGGGGGCAGTGTTTCTTCAGACTTTGAGGATTATAACTCATAATAAGAAATGGATTTAACACCACAATGCAGTAACCAGACACACAAACACAATTCATAGCACTTAGAATAGTTTATAATTATTTTTTAATGTTTAGTTACAAATATGTAAAACCAAGTACAAGTTTCGTGAAATAATGCTTCCCCTTACTGCCCAAGATGCATACTGGCATTTTTTATTCTCTACTGTTCTGTGTCATTATTTTTGAAAAGTGCTCATGTACTCACTAAATTGAGTCCATGACCTGCAGTTTGAAAAGCATCTAGATGGATGGCAGCTGGGTCCCCACACCATTGTCCACAGATGGGTGAAGCAGATAGTAAGGAGAGAAATCTGACTTTGTGCCCTTTATGCCTGACATTGAACTGTGTGCTCTGGGGACACACGAAAAGATACACGGGGCTGGATCTCACTCTTCAGACATTTATAAGCAGAGGAACAAGACTTCCCACACATAAAACAAGACTGACATGAATTAAAGGCAGAAAGAATCAATGCCTCTTAAGGACTGCATTAGTCTGCTAGGACTGCCATACCACAGACTAGGTGGTTTGAACAAATTTATCACAGTTCAAGGGGTTGAAAGTCCAAGATCATGGTGCCAGAAGGTTTGATTTCTCCGAAGGCCTCCATCCTTGGCTTACAAATGGCTGCCTTCTTGCTGCCTCTTCACACAGTTGTCCCTCTGGACACGCACCCTTGGTGTCTATGTGTCCTAATCTCTTCTTATAAGGACACCCGTTAGATTGGATTCTAAGGTACTGGGGAATAGGGCTTCAACATATGAGTTTGTGGAAGGGAAACAATTCAATCCTTAACAAGGAGCTTCATGCATAACACACTAGTTCCTGTGTCTTCACACAAGGCTCGGCACTGTGGGCCTTATTCCTGTTTTGAAGACAAAGAAGCTGGTGTTGGGAGAGATTGATAATGCTCACAGTCCTCCAGCTGACAAGTAATGGCACAGCATTTGAATTCATGCTCTACCCTCTCACATATTGTAGACTTTGGGACTTTTGTCGAAGAAGCAGATGGCACTGGGCTGAGTTTTAAAAGGCCATTCTACAGGCAAATGGGTGATGATTGAGGCCAGAGGAGAGGGAGGATGCAGTGCCTGGGCAGAACCTTGTAGCTTTGTCCAGATGGAAGGAAGAGCAGATAGCTTTCCAGGCAAGGATAGTGAGAGCTGGAAGGTCCTCCTGAAAACTCAGTCCACCCCTTCCATTTCAATGGTGAGGTAACTGGGTCCCGGAGAGAAAGAAGTGATGCAGTGCTTCCACATTGTGTGTCTGCGGGTGAAAGTCTTGTCTTCTCCTTGTCTTCAAGGCCAGGCACGTTGTCAGTTTCTCTGTGTTCCTCATAGAGCCCAGCATGCCATTTCGAGTAGAGATTCAGGTATTTACAGGAGACTCTAGACATAAGACACTGGGAGGAAAAGGGACAGTGGGTGTGGAGAGAAGAGGGTCTCAGCTTTATGCCCCTGACCCTTAACAGTGGTGTATAAAGGTCTGCATTACACATTAGGAAAAAGCAAGCAATTGCTAATCACAAACACTTAGAGCACGAGGATGTGGATTATATATACACACACATATATACCCCCACCATTTTTCCCCCTTTTTCAAACTTTTCGTAAGAGAGACACCCAACAGCCAATATGGAATCAGCATCAGAAGGTCTTTTCTCTCTCTGAGCTCCTCTTCCCTCTTCTTCCTGCGTCCCCTAGAATTTTCCACATTCTCCTACATACCTTCAAGTGAGATTTTTACTGGACAAACCTCTTTCTTTTAAAAAAATTTTTTAAAATTTATTATTGTATTATTTAATTTTTTTATTTTGGTGGGGGGATAATTAGATTTATTTATTTTTAGAGGAGGTACTGGGGGTTGAACCCAGGATCTCTCCATGCTAAGCATGCATGCTACCACTTGAGCTATGCCCTCCCCCACTCCCCCCAAACCTCTGTTTCTTTAATCACTTCTCAAAATGTCTGTTATTTTACTAAAAGATTTGTCCAGTGTTGGGCTGGTAAATGCCCAGCTCTCCAGGGGGAAAAAGATATATCAATAACTTCAAAAATGTCCATAATAATAAAATGATAGTAAAATAACTAGAAAGTGATGAATTTTGAGTATATATTACTTTTGTCTTTAATATTTATTTAATTATGAGTTTATATCATGCATCGTCAACAGGGCTGAAAATTGGTTCTTGGCAGGAGGCAAAAAAGTCTTACTCTTTTGTAGGTATAGAGTACAAATACATAAACCAGTACATAAATGGACATACAGCTTATCTGTGATATTAAGATTTCATGGGGAGGGTGGTAGGAGACTAGGGGAAAAAATGTATAAAAAGGCTTCTTAGGAGGCAATAATGAATGAAAGTTTGAGAAACACTGATTCATATAATTTAATTTTTAATGATGGCTGTGTTTAACAACCAGCTCATTCCTGAATATTTAACAGTTGGCTCTTGCAAGCCTGTATGAGCTGGCTCCAGCACACCCCCAGACCTGGGGTGAGGCGGGTGGGAACAAAGTAGAGGAGGGAGAAAGAAACCCCCTGCCTGTGGTACATCAGGCTATTAGGAAAGATGGCATGCAAGGGGTGTTAAGGCAGAGGGTCTCTGGACCTGCATAAATCAATGGGGGCTGCCCCTCTGTCAGTCCCAGGTCTCTACCCAAAATCTTATGTCCTGGCTCATGTCATCCCATCAGGTGGTTCCCCTGTCCTCCAGTAGCCCCGGTGCTCAGGCAGATGGGTGGTGGCATCTTGCAGGGCCCCCCAACCCAACAGGGATTTGTGCATACACCTTCACCCTTGCCCTCCAAGGGAGCTTCAGAGAATTCAAACAGTCTTTGTTCAGTGCCTCTGGTTGGGTGGGTTCTTCTGAAAGACCTACCTCAGGCAGATGTGGGGGATGTCAGGAAGGGAGAGGCTCATTTTCCCATTGGGGATTGGAGGAGCCCATTCAGTGATGGTTCCTCCTCATCAAATGTTCCCAGTGATAAGGATGACACAGCTCTCAATGCTTGATTAGTTGGGCCCTTGGAAACTTGGATGGCCTTGGGCACCTTTCAGTGCTGTCTAGGTTGGGGGAGGTGGATTGGGGACCTCAAGTATGCAGATCCCAACAGATGCCAGCATGGGGCCCCAGCTGGGCCTTCAGCCTTGCCAAGTCAGTGGCAGGATGGGGAAGGACTGTGCCCTCCTGGGAGCATTAACAGTGATTGCTCTAATTATTCCAAGGGAACCGGTCCAGGGTCAGCCAGAGGCACTTTGTTTTCTGTAAACAGGGCAGAGAGGAGGGACTGGGAAATCTAGGAAGAGTGGTTCCCTTTCTTTCCTCTAGTCTGTCTCTCCCCCTTTCTTGTCCCATTAGAAAACTAGAATCTTGCCTGCTCATCCCAGAGGCTCTCTGGGTCCTCGCAAAACCTCCATGTGGTTCCTCAGAATCTTATTCTCCAAAGACCCAACTGCCTCCCAAAAGGATCAGACCTGGAATCTACACCAAACAGCAGCTTTCCTCTCCAGCCTTGCCTTTCCGTTTCTCTGCCTGCAAAATAGGCTTAATCATTGCCCGTTCACCGGGTCAAGGAGTAGGAGTTAATTGGTGTGAGTTGAGTGCTCCAAGACTCCCAGTTGAGGCTCTGGTGGTTGGGGGAAGGGGGTGAGCATTGCTTATTTGTGCCCCCAGCTGTCCTGGGGCTTCTTTTTACAAAGGTCATTTATATGGTATGCTGATTCACTAACTCTTCAAAGATTCACCAGGGACTTGCCCAGCTCCCTATCTGACAGGACTGTCCCTATCAGTCCCTAGACCAGCTTCCAGCTTTGGGACTTTTTCAGGCCTCCCTCAGGAGGCCTCTGAGGCCAGCCTGTCACTTGGAGCTGAGGGAGGCTGAGATCTACACTAGCTGAGGATGGCCAGCCTCCAGCATGATCCAGGAAGAGTTAGCCATAGGGCTCCAAACTGGGGTGATGGTGGGTCCCAGCAGGTGGACTGCATGCCTGGGAGGGCTGGCCAAGGTCAGCTGGCCAGAGGTCAGGGGCAGGACTTGCAGTTCTCATGCTCCCCATGTCCTACTCAGAGTCTTTGCACATACTGTTCTTCCTACCTGGAACTCTGTTTTCTTCATATGATTAACTCCCATTCATCTTTTCTGCCCCAGCCCAACCTTAACTTCCTCCAGGAAGCAGCCTTCTCTCATTTCCATGTTTATGATAAATCTTTGTGACTACAGTTTTCATAGCAAAAGGAACCTATTTATTGACCTTTTTTTTTTTTACTTGAAGTATAGCTGATTTACAATGTTGTATTCGTTTTAGGTGTACAGCAAAGTGATTCTAAGTTTTAACAACTGCAGCCTTTTCCCTTTGTACCTCCAGCTCTAGGGAAACCCTGTGTTTTTCTGTGGCTGTGACCCACTGATACTTCGACATTCTCTCTGTCTTTGCAATTCTTCAGTACTTAATTATTCTTTATGTAGATTCTGTCTGTTGAAATGACCATTGTGGTTTCTGTCTTCTGACTGGACCCTGACTGATACACTCATCAGATCCTCGAACCTGAGGCCCAGAATGATACAGTTAGAAGCAGGAGCCAGAACCCCATACCCTTGCCCTGCCTGAACTCTAAGGGGAAACAGTGCCTTCAGTCCCTTTTTGGGAATACTATAGACTAGAGAGGGATGTGCTCCTTACAGGGATATCTAATTAGCCCTGGAAAAACTGGGCCAACAGTTAAACCACACAAACAAAAGAGCTGCAGCTCTACACAGAACTGCCTGCTTGGGCAAACACCAAGACAAACAGTCAGGGCACTCTGCACTCTGGGCCCCAGCCACCAGGGCTGCAGGCTTCCTAGGCCCATGTGGAGGCATCTCAAGAAGGAGGGGCTAAGCCCCCGGAGTCTCTCCTTTCTGGACTCCAAGTCTTTGCTCATTCCCTCTAGGATTCTCTGAAACAGACTGCCCTCCTCTTCTACTCTAGAACTTTCTGGTAAACTGTGGAGCATTCCAGGGCTTACCTCCCTGTGCATGTCAAAGGCAGTGAAGTACACATAAGGAGCTTCTGAAAAAACTGATGCCTGAGCCCCATTGCAGAGATTCTGGTCTGGCCCAGCATTGTTATTTATTAAAGCTCCCAAGTGATTCCACTGTGTATTCGGATTAAAATCCACTGAGTTAAAAGAATGTATTAGGACAGCAACTCTCAAATTTGAGAGTGCATCAGAATTACCTGGAGGGCATGTCAAACCAAAGACTGCCAAGCCTCACCCCAATTTTCTAATTCAGTAGTTCTGGGGCAGTTCCCAAGAATGTGCATGTCTTCTAAGTTCTTGGCTGATCCTCCTGGCCTGGGAACCACACTTTGAGAACCCCCAGCTATGGAGTTGGACACCCCAGGTTCAGATCTCAACTCTGCCAGATGCAGTTGACTATCCATCTGAGAGGGTTTTGTGAGGACTGAAAGACATAATTTGAACAAAGAGCCTCACACAGGACCTGCATGTAATAATGTTCAATGAACACTGTTATCACTATAATTATGATAATTAGTAGGCAGGGCTACAGAATTCTTGAGTTATACCATGTGACATTGAACCATCATTTTAATCAGAGCCTCAAACTCCCCCATCTGTAAAATGGGGATAATGATACCCTGACTCAGCCCACTTTACAGATTGAAGAAGGATCAAAGGAGTTCCCTGATGCGAAAGCATTTTGGATACTATAAAGGGCAGTAGGAGAGTTTTATTAGAAAGGAGTCAGGTAGGCACAGCCCCATCCTGGGGCCATAGGTAGGGTTCCCTTCTCACCAAAGATACCTGAAACAGCAGCTTCACATGCAGGTGAGAGAGGAATTCCGGTGAGTCCCTCTAGCTGCCTGCATGTTTTTCCTGTCACCCTCAGGCATATGGCACACCTGGGTGGGGAGTAGCTGGTAGGCTATTCAAACATCTAAGGGGAAGAGATACGGGGCTGTAGGCTCAGCCACTCCCACCTCACCAGTATTTCTGCAAAGAAAAGGAATGTGGCAGAAGAGGGCAAAGTTGTGCAGAGATTCCCTCCCCAGGCCTCACAACACAGTGACCATCAGGTGCCCTTCCTCCTTGATCCTTCCTCTCCCTTTCCCATCTGCCTACCCACCCATCTCCACCCACCTGGCTCCAGGGAGGGGAGTTGGGCAAAAGCTTCACTCCCAGGAAGACTCTTCTGCTCAGGGTAGGAACTTGTACACTTGGTTTCATCTCTTTAGTTCAACTCACAGATAGATATTGCATGTTTGCTAGTATAAGGCTGACAGGCTAGTTAATATTAATGCTTTCTGCGCTTAAAAAAAGACATAATTTGGAGGAATGGGCTCACAGGTGCTTAGCTAGAAAGAGCTAGGAGCCCTTGACAGTGAGGATGTGATAAATGAGTCGTCTCCCACACTGCTGGTAGGATGGGGCAGTCGGCTAGACTTTACTCAGGGGCCACTTGGCAGAACAGGTCAAAAGCCTAAAAATGTGCATTATCTGATTTGGGGGTTCAGGTCTAGGATCAATCCCAGGAAGTATCACAAAATGATCAGCTTTTTTGAGTCTTGGCTCCAATAGTGGGTGACCTTGAGCAAGTTATAGCCTCATCCCTAAAATGGGGCTTAATAATGGCATCTCACCAGATAAGGCTGAGGAGGAAATGAGACAATACCTTGAATGTATTAAGTGCTCACCCATATTAGTATCTTGGTTAGGGGTCCTCCAGAGGCAGACCCCCAGATAAGGATTTGGGAAATGAGCCCAAGAAGCATGTGGAGCCGTGAGGCCATGAGACAAGAAGGAAGGCCACGCAGAGCACATTTATCGAGCTCTACACAGAATGAGCTGCCCACTTGGAAAAATCCCTAAGGTAGAGTCAAGAAGGTGAATGGTACCTGGATGCCTCTATTCATTTAAGTCTTGCTTTTAAAATGCTCAGGACTGTCTGTCTCCTCAGTTCTTGTACATGAGAGAAGAATAAAGCTTTCTCTGGTTTAAGCCCCTTATTTTGCTTTTCTGTTACATACAGCTGAGTTTAATCCTTTTCTGAAGCTGAGGCCAGTAGCTGTCCCATCAGAAAGTTGTCCAGGGGATCCACTGTGGAGACCCAGTGACACAGGCAAATGCTGTGATGTCCAACATCACATCAGAGAAATGATCTCACCAAGAGACCCTACTCACCTTACCCATCCTCTTGGAGCCTAATTATGCAGTGAAAAAGGTCCTCCTAGGTAGGGGTTCATCCTTTTACCCAAGTCTCTGGGGTGTCTGGTACCTCCTTCCTGCTCAGAGGTGCCATGGTACCTCCTCAAACATGTGCTCCATGCACCCAACCCTTCCTACACTCTTCTTCACAACTTACCTGTTCACTGTGCCCTTCTCCTTGGTCTCTGCTCTGTTAGGTAACAGCTAGCACATCTGAAAAGTGAACTGGCGTTACTGGGTTAATGTGTCACCCTCCCAAGTAGGAAATGTACACTTTTGACAGGGGCCAGGAGGAGACAGGGCTATATGCCCAGAGCTGAATGACATGAAGATCACCAGAAAAACAGGAGGGCCACGCTGCTGCTGGTCTCACTTCCTCTGTTGCACTCCCGTTTCCTCCTTTATCCCATCCCCTCCCTTGGCACAGCTGACCATGGCCACAGCTCCTGCCTTAGCAAATGCTAGTTCCCCACCCTCCACCACCATTTGGCCTGAGCTGCCATACTGAAAGCAAAAGGAGGAGTTGGAACAGAAAGAAATATAAAACCACAGAAAGAGAAGAAACAGCTGGTAGATTATTGGAAAAATTCCTGGGCAGGAATCCCCAGCCTTCAAGGGCTATGCCTGGCTGAGGATGTTCTTTAAGGGCAATCTTGAAATGCGTTCTTAGCGTTGTTGCCAACTCACGGGAGTATGTGACCCCTGGACCCCACCCTGCCCCAGAGTGGGTATCTGCACAAGGTTAGTTTTGTTTTGAGGGTCAGAGCAGAGCTAGAGAGGAAGGAGGAGAGGATGGCCAACAGGCACACAGAGGGGGCATGGTGCCTGAGGATCCAGGCTCTTCTGGGATTCCAGGGGACAGGGCCTTTCCCTGAGGCAGAACCCAGCAAGGAGAAGGCTTGGCAAAGCTGTGCAACCAAGAGGGCCATGAGTGCAGGTGCAGGGAGGGGCACTCTAAGAGGCTGCACTGGCAGCAGCCGGATGGTGGCAGCCAAAATAAAGTTGGCTGCTCTCACCTAAGTCAGAGTGAAATTTTACATCCGTTCAGGAAACATGACTGAGACCTGGAAGAGGCTGGAACAGGGATCTGGCTTGTGCTTCTGTAAATCTAGAGCAGGCATGGTAGTGGTTGGCAAGCAGGGAGGCAAAAGCAGTGGTACCACCCAAACAAAAGCATGGCTCCAGTCATGCACAGGCACCTGCAGACTGGCCTTCAAGAGGGGCTGGCATTGGGATTTCTGATGAAGAAATGTGAAGGGACCTGCAGGGTAGAGCTATGGGGAAGGGACAGGGGATGAGGGAGACTGGGAGTGGGTTTGTGACTCACCAGAACACTGGGTTTGAGGATTGGTTGATGGAATTTGGGGAGAAGGTTTGAGGCTGGACATTGTGCAAATCATCATGTCTTCTAGCCAAGTCTGGAGACTCTTCGAGCCCCTTGTTTTGGGATAAGAGTTTGACCCAACAGAAAGACCCTCCCACCCCCAGTGAACTGCAATTAATGATAATACAAAGAATAATCCACAGAAAACTGGTAGTCAGTCCTCTTTGATGGGGAGGGAACAAGTTCTGCTAAATTCATTTATTCTAGGCAAGGTATGCCCTGAGGAATGTTCTAAGCCCTAACTACTGATCCTTCTTTGTCTTCACGCCTCTGCCCCTCCTCAGTGAGGACAAGGGAATGCAATTGCCCCCTGAACCCCCAAGTCCCTCCAGTCACATGCCCATGGACTAATCTTCCAAAAACACTGGATCACCACTCCCTCTGCCCAGCATTTGCCACTGTCCAGACCAATTACCTGTCAACCTGACCTCTCGCCCTTTCTCACTGAGGATAGTGGAGTTGTGGAGTGTCGCAGTCAGAGCATGGGTTCTGGGTTTGAATTCTGCCTCAGTGCCAGTGCTTCCTCATCTGTAGACTAGAGATAACCATACCTACTTTATGTGGGTGTACTGAGGATTAAATGAGTAAATAAATACAAAGTACTTAAAACAGTGCCAGGTATATACTACCGCTACTACTGCTGCTGCTGCTGCTGCTGCTGCTGCTGCTGCTGCTGCTGCTGCTGCTGCTACAATAATAATAAATGTGAGCTATTATTATGTTGCTGTTCAGTACAGTGTCCACAGAAGAAGGATTTCTTTGTTGTTGTTCCACTTCATCTGGGTGACTTAGTGTCTAGCACATAGTAGACACTGAATGGATGTGTATTAAATTTATTTATTAGTTTGAACTCTCTGTTCTAACTGAACTCTTCCCTGTAACATACTTTATACATTCCTACCTCCATGCCTTTGCTCGTGTCATTCCCACCTCTTGAAGAGCCTTAACCCCATCCAGTGTAATCACTCCTACTACTTCTTATTTCCAGCTTCGGCCTCCCCTCCCCTTAGAGGCCCTCCCTGGGCTCGGAACCTGCATAAAATAAGCACTCAGTAAAGGCTCAGTGGTTTGTGGCTGGTTTGGGTTTTTTTGTTTGTTTGTTTGTTTTTTAATGCTTTGGCTCCAAAACAGTTTCCTCACTGACTTGGCACTGAATGTTCACCGCATCCTGAGATGGCCCTAAGAAGCAGAGCCCCCAGCTACTATATATGTCCTTTATCTTGTGGTTCTGACATTCAGAGAGGGCTTCCCAGGTAAAAGCCACCTGAATAACTAGACATAACTAGACATGTGGTCTCCAAACCACAGTTTCTGGGCTTCCTAATTGGTGAGTTGAAAGACATGGCATCTGTTTGCCCAAGAAATACGAGCCAGGCAGCTCTACATCAACGGGCTGCTTTCTGCCCTGGACAAGGCAACAGCTGCCTGTAACTTGGCTATTTATGCACTAAAAAAAGAAATTCCATGGTGACCAGTTGACTCAAGCCAGCTCCAAATGTGAAGCGGTAGTTTCAAAGTAATCCCTGATGACACCAAATGCTCTCCACCCAGTCCTTAATAAAACGAAAAGAGAAAACAAGGGCAAAACTTTAGCAGTTTTTGTGAGTCAATATTCTTAACTGCCTGGAGTGAGTGGTGTCAGAGCTAGAGTTGGATCTAGAAGGTCACAGGCCTAACAGCCCCCTCCAGGCAGGCTTGTCCCCTATAAACTCCCCCTTCCCCAGAGATGGGGTACTCACCACTTCCTGAGAAGGCCCACTGCACCATCAACAAGGTCCTCTCTAGAAGACTGGGGACAGGGGAAGGACAGGAGATTGAACTTAGCAGTGGCAGGTGTGGACCAGGCTGTCCATGGGCCTCCTTGAATAGCATGATTTCATGTTTTTGCCATAACCAACAGACTTATCACACATTAGGCCTTCTTCTAAGTGCATTACATACATAGCTCTCTCTCTTAATCCTCACATACTGCTGGGAAAGCAGGCCCAATTATTTCTGCCATTTTACAGATGGAGAAACTGAAGCCCAGGAAGATTATCTGTCCCACTTGCACCACTTGCAAATGGCCAGGCTGGTTGGAACGTGGGCCCAGAGTTCATTTTCTGAGTTTAGAACTAAGTGGAATTTAGTGTGGGCCTTTCCTTTCCCATGAGAGTGCCACTTCCTCTCCAATACCACAGCCATGCTTGGCACCTCCCAGTCACTACTATCTGTATTTGCGCTCTGCCCCTATTGACCCAGGAGAAGTGCTCTCTGATAAAGAGGACATCGCCCAGCTTTATAGTTTCCTCTTAGCCTCCCTGGCGACACCTGAGCCTGCTGCTTCCCCCTTCCCCAATCCCCACACTCATAGTCACACTCTCACACTAATGTACAGGCACACTTCACACTAGTGACACACACTGGACATACACAATCACACGTTCACATATAGATACACATAAGCACTCATATATTCACATACATGTAGAGTTACCCACCTCTGTGGTGGATTATTGATTGAGGACCACTTTCTAGAAAATCATGCCTGCCTCTCCTTAATGCCCTTCCCCCAGCCATTGGAGTTACAGGGTTCTGCCTTATATCATGTTTAATAAATGAGCCATTCTGGCTCTCTAAGGACCATGGTCCCCCCTTTCCTGTGCCCCCAAGCAAACCTGAATGTCCTCTGCATGGAGTTGAGAACCAGCTTTCTTCCCCATGCTGCCACCTTGTGATTTGAGCTCATAACTGCAGGCTCTCTGCCCAGGGGATACCCACTTCCCAGGGTAGCCAGGTGGGCAGTTATGGGAGGTCTACATCCAACTGTTACCTGTCTACAGATAGGCAAACTGACTAAATGAGGATGCCCTTTTCCTTCACCCGATCCTGACAGGCATAGTCCATTGGCTGAGAGATGGGTGGATGTGCCACTTGGACCAGCTTATGGCAGGACTCTTATGAGGACCAAGCCAACAGTCATACAATTATGGGATTACTGGCCTACATGTGTGTCTTCTTGACATCCTTAGAGTCATCCTAATAGTGGATTCAGCTAAACCTAAATGAGGAAGATGCAGCAGCAGGTGACTGTGTGACCTCTGATATTAACCTTTGCTCCTTCCTTAGGGCCTTGGAGGGTCTGCCTGTGACCTCTAGCCTGGCGCTTGAGCTCACATTGATGTGACTGGCTCTGTCCTTGATCTCGCTTACCCCGCTCAGGGACACTTCCAGGCCTCTGCCTTTGGTGAGGCAGTCCAGGATGTGTGCTCCCCTTTCCTCCTTGAGTCCACAGCCAGTGTGTTTCAGGCAGAGTGATTTCATCCTGTCTTTTATTTTTACTCAGTTTTATTTTTGGCTCTCTGGTGCAGTGAAATGAGTCAGTCCTACTCCCCAGATGATGGCTCAGTCACCACTGGTCCTGGCTAGTCCTCTCTTGTATTATGTATTTCCCTTTACCCTGTGGGTCACTCCCACCCCCCTGCCCCATAGGCAGCCATTCTAATTTATCCTTTATTTGTATGTGTTCCAAAATGCAGGGGTTTTGTAGGCATGAGTTGCCATACAGCATTGCCTAGTGCCTTATTCTTCCTTTACCATTTTCCTAACAGTGCTTCCTAACAGTGTTATTTAATGTGTTTGGGGAAAGGGTTAATAGATACACTGTGTCGGAGAGTAGAAGTGCCTTAAGTGTTCAGAGACTCTGCATTAGTGATTATGGAAATGACTGCACTTTTTCCACTGAGTTGTGTTTCCTAGAATATAACCTCAGAATTGTGGACCATGGGCACCCCAACTGGGCAAGGCTGCCCAGAGGCCTGGGTCCTCACAGTTCTGCTACAGACTTACCAAGACCTCCCGCAGGTCTTTCACCCTCTGACCCCTGGAGTCCTCATCCATTAAACAGCCTGTTAAACTAATGCCCCTCTAAGGGCCCATCTACTTTGAATAGTCTTTGACACTCAGAATGCTGTTGTCTGGAATTCACCAGCCCTAGAATTCATTTATTCATTTAATGGGTTCTTACTGAATACCTACTCTGAAACCACACTGTCTAGGTTTCAATCTCAGCTTCCTCACTTGCTGCTAATGTCATATTGGGCAAGTTACTTAACTTTCCTGTGCCTCTGTTTCCCAACATGGAGACAGTAATAGCACCTACTCTCTGAGGGTTGCTGTGAAGATTAAATCAGTTAATACAGGTGAACAGTGCCAGGTACCTATCAAGTGTTCATTAAAGATTATTGATTTTTTTTCCATTTAAACCCTATAATAGCCCTATGATGTAGTATAATTAGTTCCATTTTACAGATGACAAGACCAAGGCCCAAGAAGCCAAGTAATATACCTAGGCTTGTATAACAGTATTGCCAGGAGCCAAAACTAGGTCTCCAGACTCTGAATGCTATACTCTTCCCACCAAGGACAGCCATAGGACCTCTATTCCCAATGTGCAATCTGGAGATGATGTGCAAAATCTTGATGCTAATCTGAGTGACAGAAAGTGACTGGTTACTATTGCAGAGACAACTCCTGGCCCTGGCACTCTTCATTCCTCCTTGGCATCCTTCTCCCATACCGTGACCTTTATACCCACTGGCCCTCTCTAAGAAAGAACCCAATTCTTCTAGGGGTTTCCTGGGTATTTATGCAGCCTGTGAATCAATATGAATCCCAATGCCAGGCCTGTTAATAGCATATACACACAGCTAAAATGTGCTAGAAGAGCTTGGGCCTGAGTTCCAGTCCTGGCTGCGGCATTTCCTTACTCTGGGGTAAGATATTTTCTTTCTCTAAGCTTCAGTTTCCGCATCTGTTCAATGGGGATAATAACTGTTAACAGAGTTGTGTGAGAATTAAGTTTTAAGAGACTATCCCAACTTAATCAAATTGTCTGGCCTCTGTAGGAAAAAAACCTGTTTTATAGCCTGATGCTGCCTTGGATGAATTGTCACCCACTGTGTGCATTTAACATTTTTCCTTTCCCCTCCAGGAAGACAACTGTCTGGACCTGCTATCCTTAAAAAAAAAAAAAAAAAAAAAAACCTTATTCTTTTTTTGAACTTGCCAAACCCTAGAATGTCAGTGCTAGAAAGGACCCTGCAGGCCATCTGGTCCCACTGTAGCAACCTTGTCTCCAATCAACGGCTGCCTCTGCCTGAAGCAGTGGATGAGGCTGAGTCAGAGCTCAGCTGGCAGGATACTGGTCCACATGCTCCGGGTACAGCAAGAAGGTATAGGCCACCATGTGAGGTACATGCCACTTCCAGCCCACTGCCCCCTCTCCTACAGATGGGCAAAGCAGGTAAGTGAACATTTCATCTCCTCCTTCACCTCAAGGCTACTAGATCTGATTGCGGTGTTGGCACAGGAGATAGTTTGTGTGCCACCTGGCCCACCATAGGGCAGGGCCTGTATCACACATGATTACTTACAGTCATCACACAATTAGCGTTCGTGCCTCTATCTTTTTGAAATTCTTTAAAATTATACTAATAGATTTTAGGAAACAATTTGCCCTCAATCCACTTGACTTCCACCTCAAAACATAATTTTAACCATTGAAACAAATGGTGCACATTTGTTAGTTTAGGCATTAAAACAGTGCATGTTTGTTTCTCTTAGAAAACAATGGAAATATTTGCTGGGAACCCCAAGACAGCCAGCTAGCAAACAGGAAAGACCAGAAGAAAGCAGAGTAAAAAGCACCCTTTAAAGTGAAGGAAAAGCCCAGAAGGAAAGAACTTATGTGCTTTCAGACCTAAGGACAGTGTCAACACAGTATCCCTTGGGAAAGCAAAACTGACTTGCCTGAAAACCCTACATAAGTGGGTTGTTTATTCACAATCTGCCCACTCCCAGGACTCTAGGAGTGGGCAGGCTACAAAATAGGAGTTTATCTTCAGCGGGGAATGGTTATGTGCCACTAGTCATCATGAGGCTCCCTGCGCAAGTGAGGGGTTCAGGGGCAGGTGCCTGAGGGCACTTCAGTGCAGGGCATCTCTGAGGCCCCTCCTTATCCTGACATGAGAGCTGGGCCTGGACTCACAGGCTGTGGGTTTCAAAGCCGGCTTAACCTTCCTACTATCTGCATGACCTTGGAAAATGTACTCCCTCTTTCTGGAATTCAATTTCCTCATTTACAAAGTGGGGCTATGATAGCACCTCTCTAACACCCCCTAAACACAAATGAAGACACTTCCCACTCCAAGCACACAATATAGAAAAAAAACTTATGAAAACCAGAAGCTACTGAGTCTCTTTCTTCCTTTTTTGTTTATGTGTTCTCTAATTTCTCTACTGTGGATTACCTTTGAATTAAAAATGAGTAATTAAAGGGGATGGAGTAGAACTGATGTGAAAAACGCTGAGCTTGGCAACTTTTGGGGCACTCTCTGTGGCAGGCAGTTACTGAAGCTTTACACACATTACCTCAGGTTGTGTCCCAATAAGCCTGGAAGGGAAGCAGTGTGGCTCCCACTTCTTGGCTGTGGAGACTGAGTTCTCAGAGAGGTCAAAGGCCTCACTATCATGAGAGGCCATGGTGATGTCCCAGGAGTGGGTATACAGATACACAGCAGTATGATCAAGGGTCAGCCCTCCAACTCTGGAGAAAGTGGAAACTTCCCCTTGTCTTGCAGTGTGACCACAGAACCTCAGAGCAAAGCCTTTCCCAGCAGAGCGATACTGTAGGAACCTGCTTTTGTGGGACCTACTCTAGGTCAAGGTCAGGTTAATTTATTATTAAATAACAGCCTGTGTCCAACCAAAGGTTTCAGCATATGAACTTATTTTTAAATTATTTGTATATAAAAACATTGCTTGCTCATGGTATTCTTCTCTTCAGTAACAACAGAATGCATTCTCTAAACAAAAATGCTAATTATACTGTGATAAGAAATACCTCCTAATAATGATTTACTATGCTTTTATGAAAAAGAAAAAAAGGACAGGATAAATTTCTAAATGCCCTGCCGTTGGTAAGCAGATTGCTTCTTTCAAAAGGCTGATAAATGGTATTTTTGAAATCCTGGGAGTAGGTAGCCCACCTGTTCTCCCATGCTCTAGAACCACCATCTGTCACCATGGCTGTGCCCTGGTAATACAGCACTCCACCCCTCAACACTGCCCCACCCTGATACTGAAACCGAGGCCAATGGGACAATCAGTGCTCTGAGCTGCCCAGAGGAATAGGGCAGGCAAGTCCCTCTGCAGCCTGGAAAACCTTTCATAAAAGCACCAGCACCATCCTCAAACGCACAGGTGTATGCCTGTTGCTCAAGAACTCCACAATCTGTCCACAGCAAGGGAAGTGGTGAAAATGAGCAGAGGATCAGGAGACAGCCCTTGGGGCTGGCACTGACACAAACCACTGGGTGAATCAGACCTGCACTGAGTCCTGGAGCCACGTACTGTTTGCCCTCTGTCTGAGTCTTTATCTGCCAGGGAGATGGGCAAGCAGCCAGGGCCCTCTCAGGTGAGGGGTTTAACAGCCAGGCTGTGGCACCCTGCCACGTCAGATGTCATGACTGGTCTCTGAGGAACACTGAGCTGGGACTCAGTAGGCCAAGTGCCTGGAAGACAGCCCTACCTGGGCTTTTATGAGTCTGAACAATTCACTCCCCTGTCCCTTCACCTCAGGCTCTGTGGAGTAAGGGTATGGGTGGCCGGGTGGCATAAGGAATTCTCACATGGTGCTACAGGAATCTCACAGACATTTGATTGTATTTAAAAAATACACATGTATGTCTAATGATTTTTTTTAAGTATTTTTTAAACCATAAAATCTATTTGACCATATGCATATTAACATGCTGAAGTGAATCTTTACTTTCTAGTTGTTTTGGAGTAGTCTTTCCTAGCCTATCACTTCTGGGATTGTAAAATAAGGTGTTAAAATTTTTTAACATTTGCATTCACTTCTCTGTATAACCAAAACACAGGAAAAAGTGGGTTCTGAGGTCAATCTAAGACTGCATTCATCAAAACATTATTTTCTGTCTTTATAAGCCAGTATTATCTACTAGAACTTATACTTTTTATAGGAATAATTTAAATTTTATGTACTTTATACTTATCATATAAGATTTCATTCCAAAAAAAGGTTTGGCTAGTTTTCAAGTTTGAAAATTGCCAATCCCCATCTCCTCTAGCTCTGACTTTCTACTGATCTCCAATTCCAAACCGTGAACAAATTCATGGGGTCTTAAACTTGTCAGTCCACATAAAACGTTGAAGTTTCCTGCCTTTACTTTTAGGCATATGGCTTTTTTCTTTATATATCCAAGTTTCTATTCCAGTCTTCAAAACTTAGCTCAAGTACAACCTCTTCTACACAAAACACTTAACATGAGTCTTAGACCTAAGCCTTGGTTTCTTCATCTGCAAAATGAGAAACTGCCCTCAAATGGTGAAGGTTCAAGTGAGCTGGTGGTATGTGTATGTAAAAACACTTAGCAAAATACTGGCACATTAGTTCAAAGAATGCTAATTACTACCACTATTGTCTTTATTGTTATTATCATAGTGAAAAAGACTTGAGTCAGTGGAGACTCAATTCTACTGAACAGGTGTGTGACCTCAGGCACAGTATTCTCAACAGGGCAGTACTGCCTCCTAGTGGCTGCCTGAGAAAAAAAAATTTTCTTTTCTTTTTTTAAATGGTGGTCTCACTGGCCAAGGAGCACATTAACTAACTTCAGGGGAAGGGAATGGAGATACTCAGTATCTGGCACACAAAGAACTGCCCATGCCCACGGGAATGAACCAACTACAGGTGAAAATAAGTGCCTGGATAAAGCCATTAAACAAATTATTAAGTGGAATAAAGACATTGTCTAGAAGTAATTGGGTAATTTACCTTGTGTATTTGGATTCCTCAGCTTTTCCCCTTCTATCAAAGGATATATACTATTTAGTAATTAAAGAGTGTTTAAGTACCAGGAACTGTTTTGAGCACATTTCATGTATTAATTCACTTAAAACCTTGTAACAACCCCATGGGGTAGGTACCTTATTTACTCCTTTCCCCCTGCCCCACATTATAATTATAATATTTTTGACATTATAGTTTTAAGGCCCAGCTCATTTGAGAATATTGTACTTCCTCCTTTCTCCAATTCAGCAGTCTGTTATTTGTCTTGGCATGTTATCCCTTCTTCAGTTAAGCTAATTTGCCCTTCTCTCCTGTCAAATTCAAGTTAAGTCTGGTGTATCATTACTTCTTGGCTCTAGTTTTTATTCTGGTGTCTACATGTGCCTTCACTCTTAATTTTCTTGTAGGGCAGGTATGGAATGGCTTCAGGTGGGTTCAAGCATCTGAATTCTTGTCTTCTAGCAGTCATACCTAACATAAATACATACTACTTTATGAACTGCCTTCCTTTTATTGTTATATTATAGTTAAGGCTTCATCTTGATTTTGGGGGTAAATAGTGAACTAGAAAACATTTCACTTTAGAACAGTCAAGAATCATTTTACATTTACATTATTATTTTTTTTTTACAAGGGGGCCCAAAGTCTGAGAGGGTTAAGACCAGTCTCCCTGTGTGAGCTTTTCGGGTAAAAGGGGGATAACCCCAACATCACCGAGTTGATGAGAAGCACCATACATGTGCTCAGCACATGGTAATTCAATTTTACCTCCCTTCATGTCTAGCTGTCTGCCTTTTCCCCCCAACATCCAGCACTGTGAACTTGAAGGAGCAAAGCAGCACTTTCTGGTGAAAGCAATCTCATCTAGCTGCTAGGTGACACCAAGGCAGGTACCCAAGGAATTCTGGGAGTTTTCAGTCCAGCTCCACAGCCTCTATACAGAACCGAACCAGGACTGCCTCTTAGCAAGCTTAAGAGGCAAGAACAAGAGTGGGCAGATGGTACAGCTGGTGGGCAGAGTCCCAGGCTAAGGGCACAGATGTGCCTTGTTCCATATACAGGGAGGCCTGGGAGAACTGGGATAGAGAAGAGACAGACATAATCCTGACTGCTCTTCATAATCACCTGGGGAACTTTTAAAGCATGCAGACACCAAGTTCCCAGTTCAGACAAACTAAATCAGAACCTCCAAGGGCCGAGCTCAAATGTTAGTTCTTGAAACTCCCCCCCTCCCCGGTGATTCCAACATGCAGCAAAGGGTGGGGGAAGAAACCAGATTCAGCAGTTATACCCTCTGAGGTATGTTTTTGTTATCCCCAACTTTACAAATAAGAAATTAAGATAAAAGTGACTTGCCCCAGGCACACAGCCAAAAGATGGAAATTTGAATACAGGCTGGCCTAATTGGAAAACCCATTTTTAAAGAGACACCTAACACTTTTAATCCTTCATCTTATCTTTCCCACCTGCCTATCACTGTGACTGGAGAAGCCCCTTTCTTGAAATCTGCCCATATCTTTTTAACCACAAATGTGTCCCTCTTGACCTTGGACCCCTCAAATTAATGTCCCCTCAAAGTGGACAAGTCAAAAGTGGGTAAGGATCAGGGTCAGTGGAAACATTCCTATTATGTACTGGGGGCACTCCTGCTTGCCCAGCACCAAAATGGGTCAGTTTTGCTTACAAGCCATTCCTCGACTGCTTACTGCACACTAGTCATAGTGTTAGCTATCGCTTCCTAGGCAGTGTCATTCTGTGTTGAGTGCCATATGTGCATCACATCACTACATTCTCAACATAATAGGAGGTAGTTGTTCCCTATTGTTACCCATTCTATAGATGAGAAAAATGAAGCACCAGAGATTTTGCAGCTGGTCCAAAGTTACTGAGTTATAAGCAAGGAAGCCAGGATTCAAACCCTGGCTAGCGACCTCAAAGCCTTAAGACCTTAACCTTATACTGCTCCCTGGAACTACCACTGGATTAGCTGTTGGAGCAGTCCTTGTCCCAGCGTGACCTCGGGCAAATCCACCTTCTCATCTCTTAAAGGACTGGGACTATGGACTCTAAGGCCATTTCCAGTTAATCTGCACCTAGTCCTGCAACCTGGGTTACACTATTCCAGCTCAATCACTGCTGGGCTGTAACCAACCTCTTCCTCAATAAAACAAGATGAGTACATTTGCCTTAGATTACTAACACCCTTTTAAATTATTTTCTTCCTGTCAAGTCCAAAAAATTGGCCATTAAGGAACCAATCTTGGATGTTGCACATGGCAAGTACTTAAAAACCCTTCCTGGGCCCAACCACATCCGAGAGATCCAACCAGAGACAAATACAAGGCTGGCCCATCCTTACCCTTTGTCCAAACCTTTTTAACCTCTGCCCTTTCAGCTTAGTTGAAAATAACATAGAATAATAAAAAGCTGAATTAAAAAAAAAAAACAAAACAACATCCTTCCATTCACCTGTATAAGAATTAATCTAAATAATTTGAGGAAAGGAATGGAGCATTCTTCCAGGTCAACAGACTGCAGCCTCTGGAGGCCAGTTCAATTGCTTTAATCACCAGGTCCACTGTCAACATCTGAGTGATCAGTCAAAATGTGCCAGCAACTAAGAAATGCTGCATAATACTCCAAACTTCAGTCACCCAGGTTTTGAAAATAGAGAATGTGCTCTCATGAATCTCTAAAACAGCCTTTTCTGGAATTCTGGGGTGTTCTCTGGAAGATTCTATTTTTTAGAAAAGGAAAAAAAATTGTATTTTTTCTATGTAGTTGAAAAAGTTAATAGAAAGTTTCGTGTTTACCAGTCCTTATATAAAATGCAGTACTCACCAATGTTGCACTCACGTTCCTGAACAGGTTAAAATTGAGTGATGTCAAGACCAAGAGACTGGAGTAACCACAGCAAATAGTCCCAGCTTTGAAGCATGCCCGTGACACAAGGTTAATAGGGAACATGGACAAACAGTGTCAACCCAGCCACACTAGTACAGCTTTGTCCTCCTTGACGATGACATTTTAGTCACATTAAATTAAGCATCACTAAGCGTCGAGATAAAGCTGGGCAGGCCTTTGTCAAGAAATAACTGACTGCTTCACAACTGTGGTATCTGCCTAGATGATGACATATATGGTAGATTTAAATAGTATATACACCTCAGATGTGCATGCTTCAGATGTGATAACGTTAGCTGAAGGACACCCGGTTGGCATTTCTAGTTGTATCAATACTTGCTTATCACAGTATGCTTAACTTTCTAGAAAACAAGAATTTAAATTACCTCTAGAAAGGAGGTAATTATTTTCCAATGTATATGCAATTTAATTTTTATCATGAGCGTGTTTTACGATTAAGACATGCCCTAAATCCTGACAGTCACTGAATGGCAGTAAAATGGCATGTTACGATTGGGTTGTAAAGTAAAAATGCAGTGAACAGAAAACAAGGGCTTTGAAGTATGGCCTCAGTGCTGAATACACACTGAAGATCTTCCTCAACTTAAAATGGAGTTACATCTCAGCAAATCCGTCATAAGTTGAAAATGTTTAATATGCTTACCTACCCAACAGTTTTAGCCTAGCTACCTTAAATGTGCTCAGAACACTTACATTAGCCTACAGTTGGGCAAAATTATCTAAGAAAGTGTTAAAATACCTCACACAATTTATTGAATACTGTATAGTCAGTGGAAAACAGAATGACTGTACGGATCCAGAAAGCTTCTGAAGTGTTTCAGAGTTGTTTACCCTCATGATCTCATGGCTGACTTGGAGCTGTGGCTTGGCTCACTGCCCCTGACCAGCACAAGAGTATCGTGCTGCACACCGCTAGCCAAGGAAAAGGTCAAAATTCAAAATTTGAAGTAATTCCTGCATATTGGTTTTCCACCATCATGAAGTCAAAAATTCAGAAGTTGAACCATCGTTAAGTTGGAGATCACCTGTACTTATTCAGTTCAATGAGGAATGAAGTGTCAGGAACTTTCTTCCGCCCTCTTTAACAAGGATACTCACCTCTCAAGTGATTAAACATCACATAAGAAAAAGGCCCTGGACAATGTTTGGCAGAGCAGTACTCAAAAACAAAATTTCATTTCCTGGAGAACGTAACTGGCCAGAGAAAGAAGTGGTGGGGCAGATAGGGCAAAAATTAATCAATTTTTAAAAACCTTCCCTTCCTGACCACTCCAGTTCTTCACCAAAGCTTCCAGCATCCTAAAAGGCAGCTACTTTCAAAGATTCAGATGTTAGTCCTCTCCAAATTATCAGTGTTCACCTACTCCTTACTGGGCAACTTCTGCTCCCAACCTCACTTCTGGAAGCTAATTTCATGTCAGATGGATTGCCAACTGAAGACCAACCAGGATTTTCAGTAAATTTCTTGTCTCCATTAAACTCCAGACAGCTGGGACACATGAAACCAGCCATTTCATCCTTGGCCTTCCTGCCAGTACTGAAGCTGGACAAATTATCCCACACTGTTTATTTGAAGGAGGACGGAAGAAAAGTACAAAATCATCATCAGACTAGAATTAGTTCAAATTCATCGTTTTAAGAGTCCTTTCAGTTTTATTTCCAAATCCTAGAGCAGTTGTGCACTCAATTTGTTCCTTACCTCTACACTTCTACTTTATGACTAGATTAAGGTACTCATTTCTCCTTCACCTCAGATTCTTTATGTAGCCTTTATCTGTGAGCTCTGCCTTTAGTCCTTCCCCCACCCCCCAGTACCTTACCATCTGACTCCATTCACTTGTTTTCTATTGCTGCTAAGGGGCTTTTCAAAGGACCCTCAACTAATTATTTGCCACCTCACTCCAGATCCAATCTTGGCACTCCAGAATGCCAAGATTCTTAGGGCATTTAAAAGCCCTACAACCAACAGCTCTTATTCTAATCTTAAAACAGGTGAACATGAAATTGTTTAGTTCAAGGCTTCAACATCCTAATGCTGAACACAAATCAGATAGCTCATGCTTTTAGATACTGAGCTGGTGTTGTGCCTTCTAACTGTACCCTCTTCCACATAAAATGCCTTTGTCAGATTACCATGTGGGAAAGGTGTGACACAAGATTAAATGACAAATCAACATTCCAATTTGTATTTATTTGCAAAGCACTCTTGTTGAAACTTAACATGGATCATTTTATCTAAACTAAGTTTCATTATAAAACATATGGCAGAGCCAGCTGGACTGGGTTAAAAGAAAGTACCAGCTGCCTAAGTTTAAAAGGACCTAGAAATTGTTTCCTGAGGGAATTATTCAAAAATAATTTTTAGCTCTCAAAACAGTGCTAATTTTTATACTGATCCTTTTCATTCCCTCTTTCAAATGATCAATACAAATAACCCCCACTCCCTTCCAAGGCAGCTTGCTTAAGCAATCTTTCAGCAACTTTCCCCCTTGACTCTAGTTTTGGGACTTGGCAAAAAAAAAAATAAATAAAATAAAATAAAATAAAATAAAGACCAATAAAGGATGCTGACTTGCCCTAAATTAATCTGAATGAGTTATGTACTGAAACGAAGATGCCAGTTCACAAGTGAATAGGACTTCAAAAAGAAAGGGAAGTCACCTATAAACCACTTTTCTGGAAGGCTTAAATTCTGCTCTGGAAATAAACCTCTCCAAATTATGTACTGATACTTAGCAAAGAAGCTAAGTATCAATGTTTCCAGAGATTTTCACTTCAAGACTATAAATACATACACATACTAATAGTTAAAGCACTAGATGGCCAGATTTTAAGACTTCAGTAAAATAATCATATAATACAATGTTTTATGCGTGTCAGAGAGAACTAAGGAAAAACTAAAGATGAGAAAAGTTAACGCTCTACGCGTTTATTTCACGTGTTTAGGAAACATTTTGGCTGTTCTCACGTGTTCCATCCAGGTAGAGAAAAGAACTGGGATACAGAACAGAGTCTAAATACTGTATTATGAATTTCTGCAGTCCCAATAAGGGGTAAGTTGTATGAACAAAATCAAGCAGTTACACTATGTTTATCAAGACAAATTTTCAATGTATCTTCTTAGAACCTCACAAGTATGCTGTATACAGCTGAATTCTTTTTAAGTATTCAATGAATCTTTAACAGGATTAAGAGAATTTTGTGGACACATAAAACTGAATTCAACACTATCAGATTTTTTTGATAAAAATATACTCCAACCCAGTTTTTCTTCAGCTACTTTAATTATAAAAATCTTTCATGTTCTCAAAAAAAAGAAAAGAAAAACCAGAAGGCAACAGTCTAGTACAAAAATATACAACTAGAAGACATTACCCACCAAACTAGATCTGACAACTAAATCATGTTTAGGATTCTGAAAATAAAAGCACATTTAAGACAAAGTACTAAACCAGTGGTTCTTATATAACCAGGGATGGGAAAACTAATCAATGTGCCTGGAATCAGGCTGTGATTTTGAAAAACTTCTGTCATTCCAGATAAAGCGCAGTACGAATATGAACTAAATGACTACAATAAAAAGCAACCAGGATTTCCCATCCAGACAGGAGTCTAACTAAAAAGGTAGAGATGCCATCTACTGACCATGTGATCTTTTGAACTGGAAAGAGTATAAACCTAGATAAATGGTATCTACATCTCATAAAATTTCTCTAATTTATCTTTGTCTTCACCTTTTTCTGCTTAAGACATGGAAGTCATAAGTAACCCACAATGAACTGAGAACTACAAAATGTTATATATTCTTGCAAGTATAAAAACCAACTATAATCTTCAAATGTTATGTTTCCTTACATTATCACCAAGTATTAAGTGACCTCTCGTGAACACATGTAATCACTACCCCAAAAGTCAAGTTTTTGTGACTGCTTTCATTAACATACTCAACTTAGGATGCATAACAACTGGCTAAAGGGACTTGTAATTTCAGAAATTACAGGAACTATAGACCTTTTAATAGCCATAATGTAAATGCAGAATGCAAGGGTTTAACCATTTCTGTCTTCCTTTTTTTTTCTACAAGCCATAAACCTGTGCTAGGGCTTCTGGTTAAAGTGATTACAAATTTGGACCGTAAGGTCAGATAGCTCCCTGAGGTTGACTTTTTATCAGGTTGTTTAGCCACATTATAGCCATAAGCTACCATCCTTTAAAAAAAAAACTTTCAGCAAGTTGCTTACTGCCAAAAATGCCCTTATAAATTTATAAGAGCAGTGTAATTATTGATGTACCATATTACTTCCATGAATTATTAGCTATCTTGCCTTGCTCCTAACAAAGTTTAGGCTATGAAATGTCAAGACTAAAGGCCCAAAGCCAGAGCTCCCAGTAAGTCAACAGGCAGTCTCAAAAGTGTCTTCTATATTAAGGCTCATACTGAACTTCACTGGCAATTCTCCCGTGTCACCAATAACTCTCTTCTCCCGATAAGGACCACTGGAAATAACTTTAGAACCTACATCTTATAAAATATCCTTAAAGATTAAAGCAATGACTTATCTTTCATATTAAAGACAGTACAGCATAATCCAAAACTATCTTTAGCACATTTAAGGAAACTAAGCCACAAGACTGTTGCATTAATCTACTTGCACAAAAATTTGAAGTCACAACTCCTCTAGATTTCTAAGAGGAAAGTTATGCAGGCCTCCATAGTCAGTTCTGCACTTACATTTGGACCATAGTGGATTTTACATCATGGTGGATCAATCTAGAATTCCCATGCAACCTCAAATTATATAAAATGGAAGCAATTTTTAAAGCTTTGTGGAAAGCTCTCATGCTAATGATAAAAGCCTTTTTTATGGTAACTTTGGGTTATAATATATCAGATGGCTGTACTTTAAAATGTTGGTCACTGAGTATCAAAGACTTTGAACTGGCTTCTACTCCTAAAAAAAATGTATTACCACTTAGGTGGACAACCAAAAATTCCCTTTTCTTCAAAAGCCTCAATTGTGTTTCTTACAAAGTAAGATTTGTGTAACCAACTGCCTTTTATGGGACAAGAAACTATGGTAATAGTGGGTTCGACTATTACATAATTATGCTAATATTTTTATTGTCAAAAGCACTTTACAAGAAAATAAGTATGGCTTCCAATAGGAATGTTATACCTGGACTTGGTACCAAGCTCACAGATTTTACTTTTGCAAGGAAAAACAGGCTTTCAGGTTAAACAACAATTGTAACCAAAACTTTAATCCCAAGGATTCTCACAAAACATTACAAATGACAGCATGAAAAAAAATCTTGCACAGTAACTCAGAAGTTCAGCTCTACAATGTACCCTTAAACTGGCAGGACACTGGTATCTTGGATAGTCTCAAATTTCCCAATAAAGAATGTTACAAAAAGCTATGTATTCATATACAGCAATCACAAAAAGAACTTATGACCTAAAGCAAAGGTAAACTAACTTTCTTGAAACTTAAGATTCTACACCAACTGGACAACCTCTTGTCCAGTGTGAAGACTAGTGAGATTTTAAAACCTCTAATCTAGCTTAATGGTGCAGCTTTAATTTTTACCTGCTGGCTTTTATTCATAGCAGCTTTTAGACTGCTTGTTCAACTATAGCTGCATACCATATCCCAGCTATGCAAAGTCGTTACAATTTTTGCCAGTTTTGTTTCCATAGTATTAATCACACTTTAGCTGGAGGAGCTAGAAGTTTATTATAGAGGTTTATTATGTCTATGTATGACTAAAATTCAAAGCAAATTCAATTTTGCTTAAGGGAACATTGTAAAGTAACAATTCTTGGTATTACATGCCTCATATGATCCATTTTAAACCATAGAGAATTACATCTTTATGTGTCACTGTTCCAAGAGACAAACAAATGTGAACAGCTAAAACATCTTAAAAATGCACCAAGCTTATGAAGTCTCAAACAAAACTTGAATTTTCTGTACATACTCCTGTCAAATGAAGTTATTTCCTGTACACCACTCCTCTTGCAAACAGGTCTTCTATTTCCTTTCATTTGACCTAGATCGGCTAAAGAAACAGAAAAACAAAAGTTACACCTGTAACTTGATTACACTCTGATGTCATCCAAAGACTTTTCATGGTAAAGTTATTAAAATTGTGTCAAAATGGCTTAAGAGACGACCTGTTTGTTTTTAGCACATTACGTATGCAAGGTCTTACATGGCATAGATCATTAAAGATCTTACCTACGAGACCTAGAGAAAGAACGGGATGGCTTGTGATTTCTTTCCCGAGACAGCGATCTCTCTCTTCTCCTATCTCTAGAAAGGGACCTGAAGTCAGAGAAAAGAAAAATAGGGCCATTCAGAACTATACACAACAAATATTTCCAAGTTTCTGAAAACTAAAAAGCTGGTTCATTCTTACAACTGGCTCTACATGCTATTTAATTCATTACTAAAATCAAAGTCTATTACCAATAACCACATCGCTTGGAAAACACCTTAGGAACAGCAAAACACTTGCATGCCTAAGAATGTGGCCCCCAAAATGGTAGTTATTTACCTGCTCCGGCTGCGAGAGAAGCTTCTCCGTCTTGGAGATCTAAAAGCAGAAACAGGAAAATTAGGCTAACTGTCGATTAGCATTTATGGCGTGAGGCATTTCCCAACTTTTCAATCTCACTGTTGGGCCCAGTGAATGTGCCGAAGAACTGGCACCCATCGTCCAAAAAATTAAAAATTAAAAAAAAAGAAAAGAAAAAAAAAAAAGGCATAGAAGGATTAAGGAACCAAAAGCTCAAGTGAAAAGCAGGTATTCCAACCATGGATTCACTTTAACAAAGAATGCTTCACAGCAGATCTGTCCAATGCAAGACTTCACGTCAAACTAACTTCACTACCCAAACACCACACCAAAATGTAGTCCCACAAGTAGTTCCAAAAACAGTACCATAAACCAGTATTTGGAACCCATGCAAACCTGTAAGTCCATGACAAGACTTAGGTACCAGGTGGATAGTGTAATTCTGTGAAAACGCGCTAGGTGTAAATATTGATGCCATTAAGTGCTACATTAGAACTGCATTTGTGATCGTCACATTTAAGAGTGTGTTTAGGCTTATCAAAATTACCTTAGCTTGGCCCACTTCACCCCCAAAATTTAAAAAATTTGAGAACTGTTAGTAAAACCATTTAAAGGTGATAGGATACAACAAATTTTTGCTAGAAAAGAAAGCTAAATCTGTTAGAGTTATTAAAAATTTTAGTTTGGCATCTCACACATGCAAATAAGTTTCACTTGAAGGTCTAGTTACATTATGAGTTCCCTATCACCCTTAAAAGTTTTATTCAAGCAATATATATGTACGTTACCATTCAATTATGCACAGCCAGCCTTTGATCCAGAAAAAAGAATTACTTTAAGCCGCTTACTCCTTATTTTAACCAGCAGTAAACTGTATAAGCAGGAAAAACTTACTAGTTTTTGGGTTTCAACAAGCTAGAAATGGTGAGGTGAGGCTGCCGGACTGACGGCCAGGAAGAATTTGCTGAAAAGGTTTTGCCAGATGTTGCGTTGGATTTAGTTGGTTGGCGAAGGGGGTGTTGTGGATTTTTCCTGCTTTTTTGTTAGCCGAAGGCTGCTGCTGTAGTTGTTGTGAAGACATTTGGTAAATAAACAGCTGAGCTGATTGGCCAGGAATGTGTGGGCGGTCGAGGTGGCTGCTGCCGATTTGGTTAAGGTTGGAGAGAAGGCTGAGAGAAAACAGCATGCTCGGGAACCAAAGGGCGGTGCAACCTGACGACTGGCCATGCCTGGGTCATGTGAAACGACACCAGCCAAGCTGAATGGGGCGCGCTGGTCACATGACGCTGAAAGGGCTAGTTGACTGGCTAATGCAGACTCAGAGGGTGGTGAGAAGAGACATGATGGTGACTCTGTAACGGGGTTCATTTTTATTAATAGATGGACCAAAAAGCACAAAAAAAAATGAAAAACAAGCCATCAGTACAACCATCTATTAGCTAACAAATACTCTTTATTATGATGGGCAACAGTGTGTTGTTTTGTCTTTCAACACAGCAAAAGGGGCAAGATTTTGAACTCCTATCTCCTAGAAGGACTCCACTCACCTGTAAGAGGTAAATTCAGTCCTATAGAAACTATTTTGAAGTTTTGAGGAGATGTGGAGTCAGCATCCAGACAATACTGCCTGGCCCAAGAATGATGCCATTTTCAATTATAAAAAAAACTGAATTCTCTCCTATTTGGGTTTGAAGAACAGATGACTGGGATTACTTTAGCCCCCTTTTTTGGTCAGTGACTTAAGTTAGTTTCAGAAATGATATCTAATTTACCAGTTAACATTAAAACAGCTGCCTGTTTGATAAATATTACAATCGTGCTAATAGTAGAAAACACATTTTTGTGAAGAGCTAGAGTTGAATGTAATGTCTGTCATTATGGAGTCAAGAAATGGAAAAAGGCCTAAATTGAAGTATAAGGGAAGACTTGGAAAGATGCAACTAGAAGATGAACTAGAAGATAGATCCAAGATAGAAGTTACTCACTACCAACATGAACAGTGATCTAAAGACAAAAGCCAACACTCAGCACAACTCACATACCCCAAACTACACCCAGCAAATGTTTCATAAAAACCTCTGATTCTTCAGTTTAAAACCCACCAAAAACTTTAAGAGAAATACCTGCTCCTATTAGCTACTCCATTACATCAATACCTCTAAACACGCTCTAAGTACCTGCGGCGGGGTGGAGGACTCCTTCTCCGATAATCATCTCGAGGGCGACGACCCCAAGAGGGAGGTGGTCCACGATTTCGACTTCTCTTTTCACCATTGGACAGTTCCACCCTTACTCGGCAGCCACACAGTGTTCTAGGGGGCAAGAAATGTTAAATTTAAAGCAGCAAAGTTGACCTTCAAGTGTATCAAAGCAAAACAAAACAACTCTCCTATAGTTAGCTTCTTTGCAAAGAACATACCTGAATGTCTGCAGAATCCTTAATACCAAAACAAATTTCAGTTCCCTCATTTTTTTCTAGTAAAGAACACCAACTTCCTTACATCTTTGTTAGTCAGATCATTGGGCTCAATGTTAACAGCTGCAATTTAAGTGTGAAAACCTCTGGATTCATCCTCAAAGAACTAGTTCATCTGTACATCCTATTGTGACTTCTTCTGAGGTCCCAACAACTGTTTACTAATCTTACTATACTGTATTCATCGGTCTCCACCTCCCCCCCCCCAACCAATTAAACAGCAATAAACAGGACAGAAGCATTCTGGTCATTTAACGTCACCATCTCCCCCCAATCACCACACAATAGTTGACACATACATAATAAACTGCAGCTGAGAATACAGAAAAATAGTTATCTCCCACCTTTTCATTGGTCCACAAACACTGAATTTAGATAAGCCACTTAATTTGGAAAATGACTAGGAAGAGGTGGGACCCTGGAAAATTTTTAATTTCTGTAATCTACTTAAATAAATGACCTTTTATAAAGCTGTACTGCCAACCCTCAGACCCCTTAATTTTGGGATCTTGAAAATTGAATTCTTGCTTTCATGAAATCCAATGGTTTTCAAAACCAGGAAGGAGAAGGGAAACAACACCTGTTCACTGGAAGACACAGGTGTTACAACAGGTAATAGGACACTGTAATGCAAAGGGAAATAGCTGTATGATCCACACACTTCCCAAACTATTTCAAACCTGTGTAAAAGATAATGGTACAATAAACCCATGTAACCACTATCCAACTACAATCAGTTTGTGGCCACAAGGCCATGTTTGATTCCACAATTATTCTACAAACAATTCAAAGGGGACAACAGTGCTCTATGGAAGGTTTAGATTCAAACGTCTCAAGGGTTTTCTGAATGCACCTATCCACTCAACCAAGGACTGTTAAAAGTTACTTTCTTCAATGGTCAACTGAACAGAAATGTTTCCTACATACCTTCACTAAAACTGTTCAGTCCTTTTGATTCCAAAAACAGGTTTATGTGAATCTCCAATAACATCAACTTCAGACAGCCAAGAAGCCATCTAGAAGTCACGTATCCTAGAGATTTTAAATATTAAAACACAAGCAACATTTACCATTAGTATAAATTAGTAAATTACCTCCCATCTAGCTCTCGGACAGCATCCGCTGCATCTCGAGGATCTTCAAATTCAACAAAAGCAAAGCCAGGAGGGTTTCTAGCAACCCAAACACTTCGGAGTGGTCCGTAATAGCCAAAAGCTCGTTCCAATTCAGTCTTGTTACCATTGTTTCCAAGATTACCTACATAAACTTTACAGTCCAATGGACAGGAATCACGATGCATTTCTGTAACAAAAAGAAAATACCCCAAATATCATAATCCACACAGTGAAAAAAACTAGTCTTTGGAAAGAATTCAAAAATACTAAAAACCAAAAAAGTAAAAGTACTGCCCTTGAAACACCCAGACTCACCCCAATCGTTACAGATAACTGCCTGGAAGCCAGCACAAATTGCATTAAAAATAAAACAAAAGACTGCCTCCCCAAAAAAATGGGGGGGAAAAAATACCCTGGAGGAGCATTTACCACAAAGTAGGCAGTTAGGGACTTTACCTGCTATTTCAATGAACCTCAAAAAATTTTTTTTCAACAGGCACTGAGAAAGGTAAGCAAATCCTGAAGACTCAAAAACAAAATGAACTGTAAACTGACAATACTTAAAAAAAAAAAAACCGAAATGAAATGCTTAAGAAATACAGCAGTTAAGGCTAAACCACTAGAAAAGTGATACAAATGTGCCTTCACAAGACTAAACTTAACCAGCCTCATAATCCACAAGCAGCAAGACAAACTTTTTAAATTGTACCTCACTGTATTCTCAACAGCCAAAAGATGTTAACCCAAGTTCAGCAACAAATGGTTAAATTATCCGCAACAGAGGAATGAAGTACAATTCAAGGATGAAGTACTCATAAATGCTACAAACTTGAAGGCTGGATGCTAAATTAGATACCAGACGCAGAACCGCACAAACTTATTTAGACTCCACGCATATGAAATATCCAAAATGGGTAAATCCATAGAGTAGTGGCTACCAGGGGCTAGGTAGGGGAGGAGTGGGATAGGGCAAACAGGGAGTGGCTACTTAACGTGTACAGCTCTCCTTAGGGGGTATAAAATGTTTTGGAACTAGAGGTGATGTTGCACAACATTGTGACTGTACCAAATACCTCTGAATCGTGCACTTTAAAATGAATCTTACGTTACTTTCACCTCGGGTGGGGGTAATAGGTATTCGTTATGATTTTACGGCACTTTGTGGGCTTACATCTGATAAATCACTACTTATAAAGGCGCCTCAGCAATAAATCTAGTCAACTTATAAGCCAGTATCAATTGCACAGAAAAAGCAGCCTGTCCCATAACTCAGCTGAAGGGCTGTTGACAAACACCATGTTCTCACTCTGGGCTAATCAAATTTTAAAAAGCCAGTCCAGACACATCCTATTTGCATGACCTCACCCTGTGCCCAAAAGTTCTGAGACTAAATCATTGCTAGGGAATGGGGGGGGGGGGGCACTACCGTGACCAGTTTCAGGCCTACGTATTAACAGGAAGCAGCTACAAGAACAATTCAGCTCAAGGAAGATCGGTTTCAAAAAAAAAAACAACTAGATTCAGGCTGTATAAAGTGAAATCAAGTTAAAATTACAAAAATGAGGTGACTACAGAAATCATTTAATATGGGTCGAAAGATCCAGTCTTGATTCGTGACTTGAAAAAATCCTGAGAAGCTACCTGAGAAAACGTGCCCCCCCACCCCCAAAAAAGGCGCCATAAATTCAAAGGCCGCGGCCCCGAGTACAACCGATTACCGAGTTCCTCTTCGCCTCAACTCTCGGGCAGTCTCACTCTCTGGCTTATCACTCCCAGTGAAGGGTTAAAAACACCTCCACTTCCAGACCTGGGAACATCCTCCCAAGGGCCGAGAGCCCCCGCCACCGCCCCGTGCTGAACGTCACAAAATGGCGGCTGCGTCTCTTTGTCTCAGTCTGGCACCGCCATTGGCCCGGCCCGACCTGGGTCCTGTTAAGTTCCACTTCCCACTTCATTTCTTAAGTCGCTGGTCTCTTACCGAGATCTTGTGTTAAAAACGCGGAGGCTCAAAACCACACACCCTCGGCAGGGTCGTCCCGCTCCCCACACGCGAGACTCCCGCAGATGCTCTCGCTGACCTGGCGTCCACGAAATGGCGGACCACCGCCTTCTCCCCGCCCTTATTTATACGCCAACTGGAGTCACATGATTGGACGGGCTCGCCCAATGAAAAGCGGAGGAGGTCGTGACGGAGCAGCTACAAACGCAGCGAGAACCGCGGTTACTGGGAGCGCGCTCTGGCTGTGCCGCCTTGTCCGCGGAGACGAGCGCTGTTACGCTCTGGTCGCCTGAGGCCCGGAGAGTGTAATTTCCCCGCTGCAGACATTCGAGTTACCCTCAGTCCCCCCTCCCTCATCTCCAAATAGGCTAGGGTTCCCAGGCGCCTTTAGAGCCTTTTGCTTCTAATGAGATTAAAGTATTAGATGAATTCACTAATTACTTTATCCTTGTGAGCGGTTAGGCTGGAACTAAGACCGTCAGTTTTGCAAACGTGCTACGGAGTTGCTCTCAAGGTCACGGAACTGTTTGTGACTGAGCTGCCACCAGATTGTGCCCGCCCAGGTCCCACACTTAAGGAAAAGCCCGATCCTGGAAGGGCTGCCCAACTCTGGCTGGTTTTCCACCTCTCACCCAAACTGCAGGATTTGGCAGAGATGGTAGCGTCATCATCCTGGACTCTTGAAATGTTTACTAGAAACTCAATGGCAAATGAGACTGGTCAGGCAGTCTGGAAACGATCACCTTTAGCAAATAACAGTGAAAGAAGGTTCCTGAAGAAGATTGAATTTAAATTCTGGGACGCCAAACGAGTGCCAGCCTGTCTCCTTGCAACGGTATTGACCTGGGGGCAGGGGTGGGACCCATGGGTCATTCACACTTCACTTTGTTTTCCACTTCCATAAAAAAAAAAAGAACACAGCCACGAGAATAATTAACTCTGGGGAGAGAAATACCGCGAATGTGTCAAAAAAAATCACGAAGATCTCCCTCTCTAAAACAGTGAGTTCAGCTAGGAAGTTTGCCCGGTATTCCCTACCCCCTTTCAGTGGAGTCTAACTTATTGCTAAAATTTATTTAAATTTGCTCTCAAGAAAACAATAACCATTTGTATGTTTCCGCCATTAGCTGAAAGCTATGCCAATTATTTACTTGTTTTGTTTCTCCCAGATATTTTCTTTTGAAGCCGTATCTCTTATTGTGGCTCTAAAATGTTTATCTGTAGCGGGGAGAAAAAAGATTTAATGGCTCTGAGCCTTAGTTTTCTTACCTGTAAAATGGGATTTCATACCGCAAGGAAGAGAGGAAATGGGAAGTACTTTTGTTGAGCCAGGCCCTGAGCTAGATTTACTTGGGATGTTTCCCAGGCGAGGCATTCTAGCAAATGCTTTCTGTTTTTCTTTTTAATTTTCTTTTTCTAAATGCTTTTCTCTTCTGGCTCACTTACATTTTCTCTGATTTACTCCCCTCCTTCTGTGAAAGCTTTTCTCCAATTTTTACTTCCCTCTATCAAAGCAATGCCTTTGAAGTCAGGCACTGCTTGATTTGGACCACAGAATTGCTACTTAGTGCTAAAGTGTCTGGAGAAGAATCCCTTACCCTCGGGATTGGTTTCCTCTCTGTAAAATAGGATAACTACAACAACCTTGCAGGGTTGTTATGTGCTGTCTGCCCGCACAGGAACTTCACTTTTTGCCTGGAAACAAGCCTGGCACACAGCAGGTTATCAATACACATTTGTTTATTTAATTAGTTAAGTGATGTGTGTAACTCATTTGGCACAATATTTGCCCCCCAAAATGCTGACTCTTTTAAAATGTTCTTTTCACACTTCAATATCCCGTTCTTTCCCACCGTTTTTCCTGGGTTTTTGTTGTTGTTTGTGTATGTAATGCTAGTCTAGCATGCATCTTTCAATGGAGCACTCTTAATCCCTCCAACCATATTCTCAAACACCTCTTGAACCTCTCTGCCCATCCACTCACCCATTCCATCTTCTGGTAACTGCAGCTAAGTGAATTATCCATTTAAATTATGGAATATTTTAATGTTTCTTTAAATGTATTCAACCACCAACCACTGTGGTCTAGATCCTACCACCAGAGAAAGCTTCACGAGACGACTTCTTAATTTCTTGGACAGGAAATGGGGATCATGTGTTGTAGTAAACAAACATCTGTTGATTTTCTCTGAGGAACTACTTTTCTCACAGTAGTCCACATTATTGATTTAGGTGTGGTTGGGTCCTACACCCTACTTTTTCAGAAGTAGAGACATGAACACCCTGGTTAATTAAATCATTCTGGTTCTTAGTGCCCCTCTCTACCCACCCCTGTTAGTTCAGGAATGGATGAGTAATCCAATTAGACCTGTCAGTTAATGGCACTTGTAATTTTAAAAATTACAATAACTTCAGAACTTTTAATAGCTAACTTAAATGTAGAATATAAGGGTTTAACAATTTCTAGCTTCCATATTTTTTACAAGCCATAAACAGTGCTAGGGCTTCTGGTTAAAGTGATTGCAAATTTGGACCCTAAAGTCAGATAACTCCCTGAAGTTGACTTTATATCAGGTTCTATCTTAGCCACATCATAGCCATAAACTATTATCCTTTTAAAGAAACTCTTTCAATTTAAGATTCTGCAAGTTGTATACTGCAAAAAATGCCCTTATAAATTTGTAAGAGCAGTGTAATTATTGATGTACCATATTACCTCCATGAATTCTTAGCTATTTTGTCAGCACTGCTGCTAGGCCAGCCATTGAGAGATGTGCTCCCTTCCTCTGATTGCTAGGGTCCTGAGCCTGGCAGCCATCCTCTTTCCAAGAGGGAGAAAGCAGCCTGCAGTGGACCCAACCTAAAGAGAGGGAAAGCTGAGAGTTGGGGAATAAGGAGCTCTAGAACGCCTGTTTAAGAAGCGCTGAGCCCAGTTCCACTTTTGGGATTCTTAATTGAACGTACAAGTTCCTTGCCTCTTCCCCTGATTTGCCTAAGCTACTTTGAGTTCGTTTTTTTCCTGTTACTTGCAAACAGGATTCCTAATACAGAAATTACTCTGACACAGACTTCTCAAGTCTGAGAACCATGGCTCTAAGTTATCTTCCAAGTCTAAAATTCACCTGTTATCAATTTGATAAATGGGGTTTTTTTTTATTTAAGAAAGAAAAAGTTATTGATGGCCGAGCATTTGTATCTATGTACGAGAATTAAAACTTTAAATATTGTGATTGACTTCAGGTGTTCATGAAGGAAAATCTAATAAGAGCATGGGCCATAACAATAGTTCTTAACTACTTGGTTCAGTTAGTGTCCTGGCAGGAGAAAAATAGCATACTCAACAAAAGGTTAAATGAAGAGGCAGTTTTTTTCAGAGGTATGTGGGTAAGGAAACCCAGAAAGGGTGGGGTGGAGGGGGAGCTTCCAGTGGCAGCTCTTAAGCCCAGTGGGGAAAAGAAGGGAGCAGTGTTACCGGGCCAGACAAATGCTGTAGCTTTGAAGAGAGGCCATAATGGCCTTAGGTAGAGGAACTGTGGCAGCCGAATTTGGGCATGGGGAGGGGTGGTCCGACATAACTGGGCTGCTCTCTCTTCCCATAGTCCCATTTTTCAATGGTGCCTCCCATTGCCCAAAACTAGCTGGAAACCTGAGGGCAAAAGAGCTGGGTGATGCAAGCGCAGGTCGCCTTCCAGGGCGCAGAATGAGGCAGAGAAGACTGGAAACTGAGCTAGGGTTGTATAGTCCAATACAGCAGACACTAGGCTCATGTGGTTATTTGAGTCCTAATTGAGATGTTCTATAAACATAAAATACAAGCTGGATTTCAAACATTTATTATTTTAAAAAAAGAATGTAAACTATCTCACTAATTTTTATGTTGATTACGTGTTGAAATGATAATGTTTTTGTTGGGTTAAATAATGTATTGGGTTAAATGAACTGTATTATTAAAATTAACTTAAATCTATTTATACTTTTTTATGTGGCTACTAGAACACTTAAAATTACATGTATGGCTCATATTATATTTCTGTTGGACAGTGTTATTTACAGGGAAAAGTGGAAAATAACCTCACACAATTACAACAAATACTCATTTAAAAACTCATTTTAATTTTGTATCTTGGACAACTATGTGAAAATAGTGTTTCTGCAAGTTACATATTTAAAGCTTTTTTAAAAGCATAATCGCCTTGACACTTTGAGGTATTACCCTTCTATGTATTTTTATATGATCCCCTGAAACAGTTTTTTGGATCATATTACATATTTAACAATCATTCATTCAGTCAAGAAGTATTTGTTAAGTACCTTCTATTTTTCAAACACAGATGGATTTGGAGGAAAAAGTAAGATAAAACAGAGTCACAGGCTGCCATCATGGGGCTAAGTCCCAATATAGTGGGGAATTAGAGATAATCACACAAGTGGTTGTGAAATTACTTATGTAGAAAATAGTCTGTAGAGGGAAATGGTGTCTTAAGAACATATGTCACAGGAAAGATTGACTTGAGTAGTTAAACCAAAGATGACTTCCTGGAGGAAGTGATAATTTAGTGATAACAGGAGATATCTGACAAAGTTTGTCAGAGGAGTGAGAGAATGTTGCTAGAAGAGGGTACAGAATATGTAAGTCATGTAGTAAGTTAGAGGAACTAAAAAAGAAAAGGAGGGGGAAAAAGACCAGTGTGGTTAAAGCACAAAATGAGGAATAGATTTGAAATTTTATTAATATGAAAAATGTTCATTTTATACATGTATTTATTCATATATCACGAAGTATTTGCCAAGTGCCTACTAAGTGCTTTCAGTGAAGCAAAGTCACTTTCATTCAGTCAATAAACATTAACTAAGTACTTATTATGTTTCTCTCTGGAAGGTTCGGAGAGCTGCTATAATCAGATGTTGGAAGTGTATGCACCCAGGAGATTTTCCACTTCCTTCATATAGAAGATTCCAGGTGACAATTGGACTTTTTTATTTTTTAATGGGTGCTCTTGTGCCTGAAAAAGAATAATGATGGATTCTGGTGTTTTGATTAATATTAAATTTACCAAAGTTTCAAATTCTTAAATCTAGTTCTTTTTGTATGGTTAAGCTAACCTTCCAATCATTGTTATATTTCCTTCTAAAAATCTAATGTTTTTTCATAAGTTCAATAATTTCCACTGTCCTTAGATAAATCTTTAATAGAATCAGAAGTTAAGCAGAATTTCTCTAAACAAGTAAACTTATTTATACACTTGAATGATTTAACTTCTTTAAATGTATCGAGTAGCATTTGTACATTTAATACATTTAATTTTCTGAAACATTTTAAAGGTCTATTATAGTAGACTTAAAATTCTAACAAGCAAGATAGCCCGTGTTTATGTATTGGAAGACTTAATGTTGTCAAGATGGCAGTAATATCCAAAGCATACAGATTCAATGTAATCCCTATCAAAATTCCAAAGAAATTTTTTGCAGAAATGGAAAAGCCAATCCTCAAATTCATGTTGATTTCCAAGGGGCCCCCAAATAACCAAAATTAACATTAACAAAATTAACATTGAAAAGTAAGAACAAATTTGGAGGACTCACACTTCCCAGTTTCAAAACTTACTACAAAGCTATAGTAATCAATACATTGGTACTAGCATAAGGACAGACATAGACCAATGGAATAGAATTGACAGTCCAGAAACAAACCCATACATTTATAGTCAACTGATTTTTGACAAGGGCCAAGACTTTTCAATGGGGAAAGAATAGTCTCTCAAAACAAATGGTCTGTCAAACAAATGGTGGTGTGACAACTGATACATGAAAAAAAAAAAAAAGAAGTTGAACCCTTACGTCATATCGTATACAAAAATTAACTGCAAATGCGTCAATGACCTAAGTGTTAAATCTGAAACCATAAAATTCTTACAAGAAAACATAGGGGCAAATCTACATGACCCTGGATTTGGCAATGGATTCCCAGATATGACACCAAAAGCACAAGCACCAAAAGAAAAAGTAGTTAAATTGAACCTTACCAAAATTAAAAATGTTTGTGCATTAAAGGGCATTATTGAGAAAGTGGAAAGGGAACTGTTATGTAATAAAGTTGTCTGGTCTTTGTCCCAGGTTCCTGGCATTAAGCTTCCAAAACCCTTGGAATTTCCTGAGCAACCACATGATAAGAGGGTTGGGACTTTGAGCTAGTCCTACTTCTGGGGAGAGGAGAGGAGCTGGAGATTGAATTCAATCATGTAGCCATTGATTTATTCAATCAAGCCTACATAATGATACTCCTGTTAAAAACTCTGGACAGAAGCTCAATGGGGCTTCCTGGTTGCTGAACACACTGATGTGCTGGAAGGGTAATGCACTCTGAGTCTATGGGGAGAAGGCACAGAAACACTGTGTTGGGAACCCTCCCCAACCTTGCCCATTTTTCTATTTGGCTGTTTCTGATCTGTAATCTTTATAATAAAAATGGAACAGCAAGTATGGTGGTTTCTTGAGTTCTGTAATTCATTCTGGTGAATTATTGAACCTGAGGGAATCATGGGAATTCCTACATTTGTAGCCACATAGTCAAAAGTGCAGGTAACCTAGAGACCGTCAGAAATTGAGACTGGTGTCTGAAGAGGAGACAGTCTTGTTGAGAACCATGCTCTTAAACTTAAGAGAGTCTGATGCTAACTCTGGGTATCTAATGTCAAATTGAATTGCAGTATACCAGTTGGTGTTGCAACAGTTGGGGTTGAAATGGAACAAAAACCTACAGAATGAGAAAAGTATTTGCAAATCATATATCTGATAAAGGAATAGTATCCAGAACTAGCATAAAGCACTTTTACTACTCAAAAACAACAAATTTAAAAATGGGCAAACTTGAATAGACATTTCTCCAAAGAAGATATACAAATGGCCAAGAAACACGTGAAAAGATGCTCAACATCATTGGTTATCAATGCAAATCAAAACCACAGTTAGGTGCACCTTCACACGCATCAGGATGGCTAAAATAATCTTTTAAAAAGGAAAATAACAAATGTTGATGAAGATATGGAGAAATTAGAACCATCACATGTTGCTGGTGAGAATGTAAAACAGTGTAGCTGCTGTGGAAATGTTTTTCAGTTCCTCACAAAGTTAAACATAGAATTACTTTATGACCTAGTAATTCTACTTCTAGGTATATACCCAAAAGAACTGAAAACTGATACTTGAAGTACATGCACATGCATGGATATAGCAGCACTATTCACAATTTTGCCAAAAGTTAGGGAGAGCCTAAATGTCCATCAATGGATAAACAAATTGTAATATATGCATATGGTGGAATATGATTCAAAAGGGATGAGTACTGCTCCATGCTACAACATGCATGAACCTTGAAAACATTATGTTAAGTGAAAGAAGCCAGTCACAAAATGTCTCATACTGTATGACCCATTTATATGAAATATCTACAGTGGGTAAATTTACAGAGATAGAAAGCAGGTTGGTGGTTTTCAGGGATGAGGGTGGGGTGGTGGGAAGCAGCTTCTTAATGAACACCAGGTTTCCTTTTGGAGAGATGAATATATTTTGAAACTAGGTACAACATTGTGAATGTACTAAATATTACTGAATTGTTCACTTCAAAATGGTTAATTTTATGTTACGTGCATTTCACCTGGATTTTTTTTTTCATTGAAGTATAGTCAGTTATAATGTATCAGTTTCTGGTGTACAGCATAATGTCCCAGTCATGCATACATATACATGTATTTGTTTTCATATTCTTTTTCATTAAAGGTTATTACAAGATATTGAATATAGTTCCCTGTGCTATACAGAAGAAATTTGTTTGTTATCTGTTTTTACATATAGTGGTTAACAACTGCAAATCTCAAACTCCCAAATTTATCCCTTCTCACCTTTTTTCCCTTGTCACCTCAATTTTTAAAAAAGGAAAAAAAAAAGAAAAAATTATAACAAGCAAAAGTGTTTTAAGTCTCTAAGCAATTCTTATAAACCTAATGTAATGGACAGAATGTTTGTGTCCCCCCAAAATTCGTATATTGAAACTTGAAATATTTTTTAATTTTATTTTTTTTGAGGTATAGTTGATTTATAATATTACATTAGTTTCAGGTATACAACATGATTCAAAATTTTTATAGATTATACTCCATTTAAAGTTATAAAATATTGCAATATTCCCTGTGCTGTAACTTGTATCCTCCTAACTTATTTTAGACATAATAGTTTGTACCTCTTAATTCCTTACCCCTATCTTGCCCCTCCCCCCTTCTCTCTCCCCACTGGTGACCACAAGTTTGTTTTCTGTATCTGTTTCTGTTTTGTTATATTCATTTCTTTGCTTTTTACTTACTTATTTTTATTATTATTTTTTCCATTCCTTTGTATTTTAGATTCCACATATAAGTCACATATATTGAAACTTTATCCAATGTGGTGGTATTTTGATGTGTGACTTTTGGCAGGTAATTAAATCTTGAGGGTAGAGCCCTTATGAATGCAATGTATCTGTGATATCGTAATTTATAGGAAAATTATATATTTGGTCATTCTGATGACTGAAAAGTATTTCTCATATATATTTGGTTTTCATCCACAGTTCCTGGCTCACAACTCCCAAAATCCTTGGAATTTCCTGAGAGATAAGAACAATGCATAAAACTTGGTATCTTGTCCTCAGTTCCTCAAAACGCTTCAGGTAAGTTGACTTTTGGATCCCACCCAAGGATGGGGCCTGGTTGCCAGGAGAACTAACCATGTGATTAGCTGGTTAGAACTTTCAGGCCCGCCTACTGACCTCAGGGGAGGGAAGAGAGGCTGGAGGTTGAATCAATCACTGTCAGTCAATGGTTAATCCAATCATTCCTTTGTAAAATTAATTAAGCCTCTGTAAAAGCCCAAAAGGACAGTGTTAGGAGAGCTTCCGGGTCGGTGAACACCGGGGAGGTGCTGGGAGAGGGCATGAACGCTCCCCACCCTTTCCCTGCCCCTTAGTCTACACATCTCTTCCATCTGGACGTTCACCTGTATCCTTTATTATGATAAATCAATAATCTAGTAAATAAAATGTTTCTCAGAATTCTGTGAGCCTTTCTAGCAAATTAAAGAAATCAAAAAAGGAAGGAGCTGTGGGAACCTCTGCTTTATAGCACAGGCGGGAAGCACAGATAACAACCTGGGCTTGTGACTGGCTTCTAAGTGGAGGGTGGTCTTGTGGGACTAAGCCCTTTAGCTGTGGAATCTCAGATTCTGTCTCCTAGTAGATAGTGTTGGAATTGAGTTGAATTCACAGACACCCTGTTGGTGTTCGAGAATTGCTTGTTGGTGTGGGGAAGCCTACACACACACACACACACACCCCTTGGAATTGGGTCCAGAAACCCCCTTTTCAGTACACTTATTAGGAGAAGCCAGAGAACTCTCTAGCCCTCTTTCAGCCATGTGAAGTTACATGGAGAAGTCACCAGAACCCAGTCATGCTAGCACCCTGATCTCAGACTTCTGGCCTCCAGAACTGTGAGAAATAAATTCGTGTTGTTTGTAAGCCACCCAGGCTATGGTACTTTTTTTTATAGCAGCCCAAACTAAGACATATAACAGATCAAATCTGTAGATGTTACGTAAGAGTTTCGGCTCTGGACAGAGATGTAGGGATCTGAACACTGGTGAAAGATTTGATGACATTAAGGAATTATGATTAATTTTAAATGATTTTTAAAGTCCCTGATGTTTTAGAGATATATGCTGAGACACGTACATATGAAATGATGTGTTCTAGATTTGCTTCAAAATAATATGGGGGTGGGGAAGTGGATTAGTGGTAAAGATAAAACAAGATTGAGCTTTGTGGTAGCTCATAGTGGAAAAAAAATGTGACAATGAATATATGCATGTTCATGTATAACTGAAAAATTGTGTTCTACACTGGAATTTGACGTAACATTGTAAAATGACTATAACTCAATAAAAAATGTTAAAAAAAAAAAAACAAGATTGAGCTGCAAATTGTTAAAGCTGGGTAATGAGTACATGGGATATGTTATACTCTCCTATCTACTTTTTTAATATATTTGAAATTTTACATAATTAAAAAGTCCAAAAAAAAAAAGAATAGAAAAGAAAAGGAGAGCAGTCACAAGAGGAGAGCTGGAAGAGAAAGAGAAACATAATTATGCTGTTGCTGATGTGATAATAGTGTAGCATGTTATAGAACATTTACAGAACATTTACATTCAGTAATTCAGAAGAGAGAGGCTAACTGCTTGCTTCTTCCTAAACCTCTTCCCAGCTGTAAGATCCCTTCCTGTCTTGAGACTGAAGCCAGCCTGGCACTTAGAAGACAATAAATCTTCATCAAAAATGAGCATGAAGCGCTCATTCCCAGCCTTCCCGACACTTGCCCAGAGGCTGCTGCGAAAGTCCCAGACTTGGTCGTAGAGCAGAGAGAGGTCAGGACGTAGGGACCCCTAGAATTGCACCCCTTGCTCCTGGTCTCTTCTCAGCTTTCCCTAGCATGTCCTGATTGCTGCTGATTGCTTGCTACACACTTAAGAATTTAAATAACAAATATACCCAGATAAAGCTTTATTCTCCGGATAAAATTCTGTAGCTTGTTTCACAAGCATTTATTGTTTATGTTTGTTTTAAATTTTAAGGTGCAGGGCCAGCAAATGGGATTATAAACTGTTCATTTTATGAACTATAACTTGTTCATTTCAGGTTATACTTTATGGCTCCATTCAGGTTATACTCCTCATTTACCAAGTTTAGTCCTCTTAAGTGTGTCACAGAATCAGAAAGGTTGGGAAACATTTAATCAGCAAAGAGGAGTTATGTGTCTAAGTAAACTGGCAAGGCTGGTGGCCATTTAGTGGGTTTTAAGAGGATTCATAACTATTCTTAACCCTCCCTCCCCTCCAAAAAAAAACCCCATAAAAACCCACATAGGTTACAGGACAATGCAGGCATGATTCATTTTTTCAAATATATATGTGTGTGTTTGTGTATGCACCTATATACACATATACAGATATACATATGTATATACACACGTATATAGACACAGAAATAAGTAGGAAAGGTTATATACCAAAATAATAACATTTATCTCTAGAAATGAGAAAAAAAGATTTCTCTTTTTTTGGCTGTTTCTCTGTATGGTCTAATCTTTTATAGTTATATTTAATGAAAATTAATAAGAATTTTACTGAAGAGCCAAAATACCTAAAATGTAACCTGGGTTTGAAACATTTTTCTTTCTTTCTTTTTGTTTTTTAATGGAGATACTGGGGGTTGAATTCAAGACCTCATGCATGCTAAGCATGTTCTCTACCACTTGAGCTATCCCCTCCCCCACTAAAACTCTCATTTTAAATTGGTCCACAGTTATTTTCCAATAACTATCAGATAATTATCTGATTTCTCCTAACCTGAGGATATCAAATAACAACTGAAGCCTGTGGCATTTGAGTAATTCTGTTTCCCTGACATCCCTGCCCCCCCACCCCACCCTTTCACCACACGCAGCAACTCCCTGCCCAACAGGTAGAATAATTTTAACCATCTGGTTTTCTCTGGAATTTACTTGATTTATAAAATATAACTGTAGCACTTGAAACAAGTGGAAACTGGGATACAGAGAGGCTAAGTTATTTGCCCAAGGTCACACAGCTTGTAAGGGATAGAGATGGGATTCAAATCCCAAGTCTGGTTCTAAAGCCTGGTGATAACTAAAGGAGTGGAGAAAGCAACAATGCTCAGAAATTGTGGCCATTTGGAAAGGGTGCCTTTGGAGTCTCTGGGGGAGTGAGTGAGGTTTTTTTCGGCTCCCCACGTTCCTCTGGGAATCCCAAGGAACAAAATGTTACATGAACAGTTGTCCTTCCCCCGCTGTGCCTGGCCATGGAGGCAGCTCAGTTCCTGAGTCTCCTTTTCTGATTTCAGCTCCACCTTCTTCCTGCCTTGGTGGTGCCTGAACGTCAATGCCTGCCTCAGTGTATTACCTTATTTGGTTCTCAGACCCACAAGGAGGTCTGGAAAAGGATCCAGGCCAGAATAAAAGGATTGCTTGTGCAGCCAAGGGGTGAGAAATCTTTATTTCGGTGACCTTGGCTTGCACTCTGGATGTCACAAGCACAGGGAAGCAAGCTTAGCCTCAAAAACAACTACAAGAAACAACTGAAGAGGGCAGAGTGGAGGTGCCAGTGTCACAATTTTTAGTGTGTGCTTAACTCTGTGTTCTGAAAGAGGTTTCTATTTATTCAGCTCCCCCATGTCTGTCTTTCTTTCCTCTTTCTGAGTTCCTAGAGTTTACACACCAATGCAAAGAAATTCAAGCCTGGAAAGTCTAAAAAGTTTACATAGCTGGTGCCTTGGTTGTCATAATTTAGCACATGCTTATATGTAGCATGAATAATCTCTTAAACTTGGTTCAGAGAGTCTCTCTCTCTCAGTCTCTTCTCTCTCGTCTAATTTTTGAAACTCTGTTGTGTTGGTTTCTGGTGTACAGCATAGTGATTCAGTTATACATATATATATATGTATACAGTTATACAGTTATATATATATATATATATATATATCTTTTTCATTTCTTTCTCATTATAGGCTATTACAAGATATTGAATATAGTTCCCTGTTGTAAACAGTAGGACTTTGTTGTTTATCTATTTTATATGTAGTAGTTAGTATCTGCAAATCCTGAACTCCTAATTTATCTCTCCCCTTCCCTCCTGGTAACCATAAGTTTTTTTTCTATGTCTGTGAGTCTGTTTCTGTTTTGTAAATAAGTTCATTTGTGCCAATTTTTTTAGGTTCCACATATAAGTGATATCATGTGATATCTTTCTCTGACTTACTTCACTTAGTATGATAACCTCTAGGTCCATCCATGTTGCTGCAAATGGCATTATTCCATTCTTTTTTATGGTTGAGTAGTATTCCTTTGTGTGTGTGTGTATTTAGATAGATAGATATAGATATAAATATAGATATAGATATACCACAACTTTTTTATCCAATCGTCTGTTGATGGACATTTAGATTGCTTCCATGTCTTGGCTGTTGTAAATAGTGCTGCTATGAACATTGAGCCACAAGAGTTTAAGTCACTTGCTCAAGGTCTCAGAATTCAGAATTACCAAAGCCAGGGTTGACCCCTGCAGTCAGGATGCTGACCACAGGCCTTACTACTTCTGAGGTCCCCCAGGTAGCTGAGGCCTCTGTCTTACTTGTCCTGTTACATTTCAACCTGTTGAGCCCTTCCTCTTACATTTTTATCTTTTCCCTTCTGGTTTTGCAAGTTCCCAAGTCTTTGGCTCCTCCTTCTCAATGCCCTTCAGAGTTCTGCTTCCTCCGTTGCTTCCCTCCTGGTCTCTTCCTGGTTCCCTGTATGTCTCTGTCCATAAGGGACCTCATCTACTTTCAGGACTTAAGTTCTTTGCTTTATCTGTGCAAGGGTGATTATTCCTTCATGGCTGAACCATACATTGAATACACATGCTTCTTTCTTATGTCCCCAGCAGACTTCAGACTTCCAAAATACTAACTCTCCATCCTGTGCCCCACATCTGAGTCTCACTGCTTCCCGGCTGCTCTTGACTGACCCCTCACAGCCTGCATACTGGCCCTGCCTACCTCCTAGTCATCTTATCTTTCCTTTTCAGAAAGAAGCTGTGTACCTCTGCATTCAGTCTCCTTTGCCCAGTATGCCCTAGCCTGAGTTTTTTAAACTTTCAATCTCAGTAGTAAGAAATACTTCATGTGACATCACAACTCAGTACCTGCCCAGTACATGACACAAGGGTAGGCAGCATCTAGACTGTCTCAACAGTGTTGACAACACTATGTTCATGTTCAAGTTAGAATATAGATGCCAGGTCACACTGATGAGAATTCCAACCCAGTTTGTGTCCACACCCAGGGGAGTTGTTCAAAATCTTTAACCATGGTTCGGTCTGGACCCTAGCTAATCAAAACAATCATGGGAGGGTGATGAGAGAAGAGACTGGGTGCTAGGGTGGGAGGAAGATGGGCACTAGGGTGTGGGTGGGGGTTGCAGAGCAGCAGCTATTTACCAAAGAGCACAGATGTTTTTGACTATTTTAACAACTGCTATCTCTGTTCCAGAGCCTTTCAGCTGAATACCACTCTGTCTACCCCTTAGCTTCCATGTCCTTTACTGACTCCACCATCTAAACCTGTTGTCAGCCTCCTGGTTTTTCTGCTACTTGCTACTTTATGCCCCTTCCTTGCTTGGAAAAGAGCCCAGGAATCAGCCCTAAGTAATTCTAACTTCTGAAAGAAAAGCAGTCTGCTCAGAAAGAAGTCAAAGAGGGGGCTTTCATGACAAAGGAAAGTATTCCAGGCCTGTTGGGTCACAGTGTTCAACTTCCACCTCATACCAGCAAGTGCTGGGAAGGACAACAGCCTGTGAGACACTCAGGTAATGACCCTGCTGACAGGGAGGTAGTTAATGATGGGGAGATGAGATGTTTCTCAATAGACTCTGACCATGTTACTAGGAAGCTGGGGCCCAGTATAGGCATACTGTGACAAGTCTTCAAAGTACCTTGGCAACCGAGACTTTTATTTTAGAGGCCAACTCTTATCAGGATTCTTGATCATTGGGTGAGATTGAGACCTTGAGCAATTTCCTTGAGCTCTTTGGAGTCTCATAGTCATAGCTTTCATATTGCAAAATTATCTACCTGAATCAAAAAGTATGTAGGTACTAAAACAACTCTTTGTTTTGAAAACTGGCAATTAAAGGAAAGGAATTAAACATTTAACCTTCTTTCTAATGGTAACTATATTTAGGGTAATTACATAATCTCAGTTTATGAGAGAAAGCTCTATTTTACTGAAGAATGACAGTTACTGAAGAATGACAGCTAATCAATATAGAAACAATAAATCAGTATTTTGAAAGCTCTAATGAAATTAATTCAGGCAAGTATTGTCAACTGGTGTTAAAATCATTAGGTAATCCACACATTAGAAAGGCTAAAATGAAAAAGCCTGACCATACTAAATATTGGTGAGAATATGGAATTGGAACTCTCATAACATGCTGATGGGAATTTAAAATGTACAATGACTTTGGAAAATAGTTTGGTATTTTCTTTAAAAGTTAAACATATACCCACCATATGACCCAGCCATTTCACTCGTTACCTAAGAAAAATGAAAGCATATGTTCATACAAAGACTTATACATGAATGTTCACAGCAACTTTCTTTGTATTAGACCAGAAAGGCTCTTTGAAGAGATTAAGGGTGTGACTCATAGATCCCCTCAGTCATTTCAACAAAAGAAAGAGATGGGATTATCCAGGAAAGATAAGTAGAGGAGCTTCTTGTCTACTGGAGTAAATCCCTATGACATGCATAGGAGACCCACAAAGCTCTTGAGAATTTTACACCAACAGAAACATTGACAGCTTGAACTGAAAGGGACAAAGAGAGATAAAATGAAAGAAGTCTGTTGTATAACCGAAGTTCTACAGATAGGAATCAGGCTGATAACACTACTCAGCTGTAAACATGTGTACCTTTTATGAAAAAGGAAGGATGATGGGGTGGGTGTAGTTCAGTGGTAGAGTGCTAAGTGTGCATGAGTTCCTGGGTTTTATCCCCACTACATCCATTTAAAAAAAAAAAAAAGAAGAAGGAAAAGGAAGGATGACTCAGAGCATGGATCTTCAAATTCAGAGAACAGAGCTGAGAGCCATGGAGAATTATTCCCAGGCCTTGAAACCTAATGGAGTTGACAAGGCTGGATTTTGAAATTTCTTGAGACCAATGATTCCTTTTTTCCTTCTTTTTTTTTTTTTTTTTTTCCTTTTTAAATGGGAACATCTATAACTGTTATCCTATGTCAGCCCCACCATTATCTTTTGGGAAGAGAAAACTTATTTTCCAATTTCATAGTCCCACAGATAGAGAAGAATTTTGCCCCAGGATGGATTATATCCAAAGCCTCAAGCATATCTAATTTAGATGATTTTAATGATGAGATTTTGGACTTTGAGTTGATGCTTTAATGGGTTGATACTTTGGGGGACCTTGGAATGGGGTGGGTATGTTTGACATATGAGATGGACATAAATCTTTGAGGATCAAAGAGTGGATTGTGGTAGGAAGAATAATGGCTCCCAAAGATGTCCACATTCTCATACCTGGAAGTTATGAATATGAATGTTACATGGCAAAATGGACTTAAGATTGAGAATCAGATGACCTTAAAATGGGGAGATTATCCCGGATAATCTCCCTGAGTGGGTCCTATGTAATCACAAGGGCCATTAAAAATGGAAGCAAGAGTCAGATTACAAAGAATGGTCAGAGAGAGATGATTACGAAGAATGGTCAGAGAGAAGCCATGTTGGACAAAGGGGACCGTGGGCCAAGGGCTGTGGGCAGCTTCTAGAAGCTGGAGAAGGCAAGGAAATGGATTCTCTCTTAGCACTTCCACATAGGAACACAGCCCTACTGACACCCTGATTTAAACCCAGTAAGACCAATATTGAACTTCTGACCTACAGAATTGTAAGACAATAAATTTTGTGTTGTTTTAAGCCACTAAATTTGTAATAATTTATTACAGCAGCAATAGAAAATCAGTATGGTACCCTTTAAAAATGTGCCATTTATTGTATGTCAATTATACCTACACAAAGCAGCTAAAAATTGAATGAATGGTTGGTACAGAACTGGACACACAAATAGTGCCAATTAATACCACATTGGAGAAAGAGGAAGGTGTAGCTGAGTGGCAGAACGCATGCTTAGCATGCGCAAGGTCCTGGGTTCAATCCCCAGTACCTCCATTAAAAATAAATAAATAAATGGACCTAACGACTTCCCCCCTGCCCCAATACACACACACACACATAAAAATCACATTGATTGACTTTTAGCCAAATTGGCAGTGAGGTTGATATAATCACATAATAGAAGAATTTGACTCTCATTCCCCTAAGACTGGTTGAATCTTAGCATCAGTAATGAGTCTAGATGTGAGGTGTCTTCTGATGATGTACTATGAATACACCACACTACTTAAGCTGTAGTCTAGCCAAAAATGTTTAAATTGAGTCTCTTATACCTTTAGATACAACTTTTAATTTACAGTAAATTCAGGGTGCAAGATAAACACTGGCACAAGGAAGTAGACAGACAAATCAGAAAATGGAACATTCTGCAGGACAACCAGATCAATGAACAGTCTCGGACCAATACTGCTTTCAACGAATGTGCTAAGGACATTTTGGGGAAATTTTGAATATAGCCTGGAGATTAGACAAAATGGAAGTTTACAAGAGTAGAAAGGAAGAGACTGTCTTCTGAAAAAATAGATTATAAAATAATATTAAATATATGATTTTATTTAAGTTAAAATGTATGTGTATAGAAAAAGATCCAGATTGCTATTCACTGAGATGTTAACAGTGGTCATCTCTGGTAATGGGATGATAATATGGCCTTATTTTTGCCTATTTGGATTTTCTGACTTTCTACATGCACATGCATGATTTTATAATTATTGTTTTGTAAAGAATATTAGGATATCATGAGACAACAGATAACACGAAGTATTTGGACGACATTAAGCCCACCTGTGGCTACTCCCCAGGGGGCGCTATGATAATGAGTGATATTTACTGAGAGCTCACAAGCTGCCCCATATACTTTGTATTCACTTAGAGGTTTTTCAAACTTTTTGGATGGTGACTCACAATAAGAAATACATTTTACAGAACAGTGCAGCACACTCATACACATACACAATGGAAACAGATTTCAGAAAACAATTAACTGCCCTGACTGTGTGCAATGCATTCTGTTTTCTGTTAGATTGTATTCTGATTCTATTTGATTTTTTAAAAACGGTTAGCCCATTAAATTGATTTCAGGACCCACTAATGGATCATGATCTGCAATTTGGAAAACTCCTAACTCATTTAATTCATGTAAACACACACATGCACACACACACACTCCTGTAAGGTAGAAACTGTTATTGAACCTGTTTTTCAGGAGAGGAAATTCTGACACAGAGAGGTTGAATAACTTGCCCAAGCATGCACATCTAGGGGTGAAGTGGGATATTCTAACCCAGGGAGCCAACTCCAAAGCCTGTCCTTTGAACCACTCTTTCATAGGGCCTCTCCCATCCTGCTAGCCACGTGGTGATAAGTGAATATCTGCTGGTAGATGTCCCTGATTCTCCAGAGGAGTGATTCAAGTACTGTCAGAACAGAGTGCTCTGTTAAGGTTATTGGAGTGTTCAAGGCTACAGCACATTTCAGGAGCAAAAGTATTTTTGGACTCATATTTCATGATGAACAGTAAGTAGTTCTGTGTGAAGATATAGATAATTCTTCCAAATCAGATGATTCTGGGTTCAAACACTGGCTCCACACCAGGGACAGGCCAGATTTTGTGGGGACAAAAGTTTATACAGTTTTGAAAGCTCTTCCAAAGGAGAAGAATAAAGTTTATGGATTCAGAATTAGGTTTAGGGCTTTGAAAGAGGCCCATGTAAGAGAGGGCCCTGTGGCTTAAGCTTCCTTAGCTTCCTGTTTATTCGCCTTTTTATTTCTGACACTCAGTTTTCTAATTAGCCCTTTGTTTCTGACACAGTTTTCTAATCTCTGAAATAAGGGTGACAATTCCTGTTTCTCATGGATGCCAGAAGGTCAACCTCGCTGAAGAGCCTAGTACAATGTTCACTGAGTAAGTACTCAATCTGTGATTGTTAATAATAATGATGATGATTAGAAAATAGAATACTTCAATTAGAAACCAGTTTTTAAGCAAGATTTTGGAATAAAAACATGATACAGAGAAAAATTATTTTGTGAGTTCATTTAAGCCTCAGTTCTGCAACTCAGCTCTCCCTGGAGTCCAATTATTTTGGTTTCTCCAAAGCTATCTCTCCAAAGGGAAGTCTAAGTAAGAATAAGAAAGCAGAACCTCCAAAAACAGAGGCATATTTAGAGAGAGGATCATGGGAGAAAGTCAGCTGCTGGGGCCCCCAAAGGCCAGATATCTACCCTGTGGATGTCAATGAGAAAAAATATTTAACTGTTTTAAATCTTTCTCAATAAGCCAAAAAAGAGCATATTTCAAGATACATTTTGTTGTTGAGAGAGGAGGCAGCTGGACAGACTCTGTCCTGGTAGAGTCAAGTTTAATCACCTACAGGCAGACACTTCATGCTTGTTTTTCTGCTGTGTCCTGAGGGATTATAACAAAGCAAGAGGCCTCTGGAGTCGGCTTCCCGGCCTCTGGAGAAGGAATAGTATTTGCAGAAAAGCATGAGGTCACTTTGCCTTCCTCTTGCATCTTATATCTGCCTCTCAGGGTTTGAGATTCTAAAAGAAGAAGGTATGTTAATATAGAGTTACACAAAAATATAACGGGCGTCTTTCTCAAATGAGTGGCTTCTCTTGGTTATTTGTGGGTTTTTTGTTTGGGGTGACTGTTGTGTCATTTGGTAATAAATAATAAGTGGGAATACGTGGGAAGAGAAAGGTCAAGAGATGGTGGGAGGTAATTAGATTAATTAGGTAATTAAAGGGAGATACGTGGGTGATTGTTATTAACTTTCTTGCTAGCTACATTTGGGCACAAGTACATGTCTTATTTTTCTTAATATTTCCAAATGATTCATACCCTATGCAATTCAGCCAGTCACAAGCTCTTCACATTTTCCCCCAGAAATTCCTCTGTGTAATGCTGAAGATGAAACAGCTCTTCTTTTTCTACTCACTGGCAAAATGATATTTTTCCTTCTGCCACATCTATTTTTTTCTGCTAAGGAAATCAGGCAGTTCTGGATTCATCTATTGCCTTCAAACTTGTATTTCCCTCGATTCCTATCCACAGCACCATGTCAGGAGGCTACTTTGGAATATTAACTGGTGGCTTTCGTCCCCAGGATTTCTTTCCTCCATGGCCTTTCCCCCCATTCAGTGAACTAAATGTTTGTTATGTCAACTCAGAGAAGGGTGGGTTCAGCTAAAAGAGGAGTCTTTCCTTGGCTTTGGGAAACAAAGGACTCACATGCAGAGACAACACTCAAGGCTTGCAAGAGTCTACTCTGTTTAGGGTCCCCAGACTGTGGAAAGAGTGGCTGGGGAGCTCAGAAGCTTATGTATTCCATACAAGGCCTGTGCTGTGCCCCGATGCCTGGATCAGGCCTTCTAGGGTGGAGTTAGGAATGGGGATGAGAGGAAGGCCCTGGTCACTGTTTTGGTGTCTTCAGTTGTTCGTTGTTAGGCAAAATTTCATACAGAGAGACCATGTGGCCATGATTAGGACACCCTCAGAGACTGCTGCTTTAATCATTTCCAATGATCATTTTGAACAGAGTCTGGAAAAACATAGGGAAAAAATTTAAATGTGTGAGGAGGATGAAGGGGAGCATTCGGGTTCCTTTAAACTAGCATCATGAGGACCGTGAGCTCTCGGTACCTTTCTGCCCAGGTAGCGTAGCATGTGATATTCAGAAGCTGAAAGCCACCCTCCCCTGTGTCTTGCCACCACAGAAGTCCCTGGAAATTGGATATGACTCAGGGGAAAAGCTGGGGGTGTAGAATGACCCTACATGTCTAATTGCAATCTGTGATAATTGCTACTCAGGCAAAGCACAGGAAGCCGTGGGGACTGGTCTGGGGGGGGGGGGGGGACGGGGAAGGGTGCCCTGAGCTGAGACCTAATGAGTAAGTTAGACAAGGTGTTTGTGATGGTAAAAAGAAAATACAGTCCCTGGGCTGGCAATAGTCCCTGGGTTGGCAATTACCTGGCAAGCCACCCAGAACCATTTATGAAATATTGCCGTGAGGAAAACTGCAAGGAAAGGAGAAGAAGGGACTGGTTAGTAATTACAAATGCTGCAAGAGGTCAAAGCAGCATAAGGACGGTTGGATTAAGGAATATGTTGTGTTGACTTTGTTAAGAATAGTTTCAGCAGATTGTGGGAAGGAAGCAAAGTTACAGGAGGCTGAAATGTGGGAGGTATATAAATAAATATGGTAGAAGTAAACACAGATAAATCTTCATGAAATTTGGCTGTGAGAGGAACAGTAAAGGGGAGTAGCAGGAGCTGGATGCGGGGTCAAAGGAAAAGGCTTTCAGGTTAGGGAACCTTTGAATATGTGTAAATGTTATAGGAAGCAGCAACTAGAGAGAGCGGGTAAGGAGAGAGGATGGAGTGGGTGGACTCTCATTGGCAAAAGGCCCCTGAGCAACCAGGAAGTGAAAGGAGCCAAAGCTCAGGTAGGAAACTGGCCTAAATAGGAGGGAAAAAGGCTGGAGAAGTCTGTGGATTTGGTGGCAGAAGGTGAGGGAGCTGTCCAATGGCCTCTGTGAAGTCAGAGGGGAAAGGATCTGTTAATTGGGGCGAGCTGGTGGGCAGGAAGTGTTGGTAAAATCAAAGAACAGAAGAAGGTAGAAGAGATTTGAAATAGCTAGTAGCCGTAGACTGGGTACAAATTTAGATGTGTGGGAAAAACCTTCTACCTCAAGGACCTTTATTTCTGTTTTGAGCTCTCCTTCCTATAGGTGGCAGAGGCTTCATCTCAGTCCGTTCATGGGTCTGGAGCTCAGAAAACCAATATGGGCTGAAATCATCAATTTGGGGTTCATCAGAACAGTTTGTGTCTGGAGTCCCAGGAGCCACTGACATGTCTTGGGGAGAGAGAAGAGGACAGAGCCAGACTTGGGAAAACTCAGGCTCAGCAGCAGAAGAAGAATCAGCAAAGGAAACTCAGAAGGTAGGAAGAAAAGCAGGAGAATGTCATGTCACAGAACTAACGGAAGTGAATATTTTAGGTAAGTGAAATAAAAAGGTCAACTAGAATTACGATTATGAAATATCGGTGGGTACCATGTCCTCTTTCTTTGAGTTGGGGCACACACTCTCACACACACACACACACACACACACACACAAACCAGTGAAAAGATATAATCATAATAATACTCATATACCTACTATTTAGAGTACACAGTTCCTGATTACATCATTTAACCTATTATATATTGAATTCAATCACATTAACTGAGTGAGTATGACTATAGAGGAGTTTTATTGTTATGAGGCCAGAGATGGGGACCACCCAGGATAAGAACTGCTAGTGGTCATCAGGGGTTTGGTCAGAGCTGTGGAGAATGAGGCAGGTGTCAAAAGCTTGGTGCTTAAAAAATATTCTACATTAGCTTATTCAGCTTTCAGTAATAAGGAGCAGGTCGGAGAGAGAGAGAGAGAGAGAAAATCTTGTTCCAAAAATTGGAAGAGGGGAAAAAATTCTAAAATTCAGGATGATTAAGCTTTGAGGATCTTAAAGCAGTCTGAGATTCAATCTTAAGATTTAGGAGGGGAGGACTCTGTTCTTCACCACATCTTCTCACAAGATTTTCAGAGTCAAGTGATTCCTGGCCAAGAAACAAAAGCAGAATCATTCCATTCCCCAGTGGATTCGGATGCAAACTAGTAATAAAATAAGGTACAACTCCAAGAGGAGACATTGGAGAAGAACCAAGCTGGGTCGATACGGAATTGCACATGAGATGGCGCACGTAATTCTACGGTATCAAGTCAGTTGCATCTTACTGTACCACTCTGAAAGCATCGTTATCTGGACAGCTGGATTTTTTTTTTATTGAGAAAATGATTTTTCTCTTTGTTTCTATGTTTCTGCACTAGTAGGTTGAGACAGTAATTAATATGTGAGAACTTTCGTTGGAAAAAGATTAAGATTTAGGAGGTGAAACAGTTTCTGTTTGGGACAAGTTCATCTGTAGGCACTGATGCCTGCTCTGTGTGCTGTGCAGGAAGGGAAGCACCCTGAGAGAATCTTGCTTCCTACAATAGAGTGCAACTGAAAACAGGACTTCAGGGATTAAATCAGATTGTACGTGGACTAATGGAATTCACTGGTAAAAAGAGAACAACTCTTCTTAGATTAATTTACTTTGGCATATCCATTATTGAAAAATTATGCAACCCTTAAAAAAAAAGAATGAGGCAGTTCTATTTATCCTGATATGGAAGGATTTCCAAGATATCTTTTTCAGTGAAAAGTACAAGCTGCAAAGCGGCGCATTTAGAATGCTCTTATCGGAAAAGGATCTATACAGATACGTTTGCATATGCAAAGAATATGGAAGAACACACAAGAAACTGGTGACAAAGGTGGCCCGTGGGGAGGAGAGCTTGGTGACCAGGGATCAAGGTAGAGAGTTTTCATTGTACACTCTTTTGAATGTTGTACCAAGTATTATTTATTTTATAAGATAAATATATGTAAATACATAAAAGTTGCCTTTGGTGAATCATTTTGCAAGATTCGTTTGCAATACAAACAGCCACTCCCTAATTTGCTTTGGAAATGTTGACATTTGTGTATTGGATTTTCTTAAAGCATGAAATACCACAGTCTGCACACCACACCCTGAGTGCTCTAAATTTGAGGGCACCAACAAAATCAGCCATGCAAGTGCGATTTTCCAAAAGGTCAAATGTTGTCAAGCAGCAGGGGGCTTGACACATTCCAGGCATCGGAGAATGTCAGAGAGGAATGGCCTGTGGACAGAGTTGGTACAATCCTTTTTTCTAAGTGAGGAGACCAAGGCTAAAGGGGAAGAGTCTTGCCTAATAAAGAGACCATGCCATTTTGTGTGAATAAGGGAGAAAAATAAGTCTCTCTATCGATACCTGCATAAAGAACTCAGGAAGGATACACAAAACACTAATATCAATGGTTAACTATGTGGAGAGGCAAGGTGAGAAATGGGAGGGTGGGAGACAGATGTAGGAGGGAGATTTTTTGTTTTGAACCTTTTATAATCCTTGATCTATTTTTTGAACAATATAAACCTATTTAAAAACTATAAAGAGAGCCAGACCATGTCATCTACGTGACTTACAATCCAGTTTTCAAGGAAGACATCTTGAGACTGTGAGCTCAGAGATAAATGAAGCCAGCTGGTGTTAAAACCACAGGTCAAATCTTGCTGCTTCAAATGCCAGCGATGGTCTGAATTATTTTATCATATTGAGATTTGTTTGAGATGACATGAGCCATCAGCTGGGCTTAGATATTGTTTTTAATTATAGACAGATTTGTCAAAATCGTGCAGTAACAGCCCATTGCTAGTCTGTGGATTCAGTCATATAGAGAGATACCACAGGGCAGGACAAAGATCAATGGACTAGAAGTCAGAAAAGCTCATTCTAACCAAGCTTTGCAATTTAATTCATCTGTGACTTCGGACAACTTAATTCCTTTCCTTGGGCCAGTTTCTCATTTGTAAATTGGAAGGATTAGATGAACTATTTCTAGGTTCCCTTTTAGCTCTGATATTACTGGAGTCTGAAACAGTTGTTAGCAATTTAGAACTAAAGGGGAATTTATGAGATAATTTTTCAAAGCCAGGAGATGGTAACAAGCTTTTGGGTCTCCTTTTGCTCCTTTGACTTGAAGCTACAACAAGCACTAGCAAGTGATCTTCTTGGCCCCTTTCTCCCCTGATGAGATACACACACACACACACACACACACACACACACACACCCCTACCCTGATGGTAGCTATTTAGATCTGTGTTCTCAAGGCTCCATGAAACATCTCAAATAAATTAGAGATATCCTGTATAATAGACGTTCCTGATGGAGAATCACAATGCTATTAAAGGACCTGAGAAGTCCTGCAATAAAGAAACTCATAATTTTACTTTACCCAGCATTTTCCAAACTTATGGATGTGGAACACTTTAATGTGTCCTATTACCTCAATTTGGAACAACTGAGATTCATATGCCTCTATTTTTAGGGAATTTATGAGATCAGCTATCATTTTGCAGTTAGAACAGCTCTAGGGCTTCTGCAAACATGGGAAGTTTGAGCACGTTCCTAAGGGAGCCTGAGAGTCTTGTGACTCACGCAGCTCTCCACCCCACCAATTGAAAGAAAACCTTTCAACAGTGGGAGACTCAAAAATTCCCTTGCTTTACAGGAAGGTTCCCATCCAAGCACAGTGAGGTGAGTGGACATCTTATCCCTTTCATGTCTGGCTTTCAGATTTATTTTTGCTTTAGGGAACTTGTTTCTATCACTCTTTTTCTTCAGAAATTATAGTTCTCCTTCTCTCTTTGCTTCATAAGGTTTGTTTAATTCCCTCCTTCTTGTTTTTACTCCCAAACAGATAGGTGGGAAAAGCTTGTGCCTTGTTTGGATACTGGGCCTGCCACACTTCACATCCTTCATTTGTTGAGATTTTTCACCCTCAATTTCCAAAGAAATGTTGACTCATTGTGATACACACACAGTCATTTGGAAAAAATTAATTTAAAATCTGTATTTCTTAAGACTTCTCAATTATTCTGGCCCCATCATTAAGTATTCAGTTTAAAGAAAATAAAAATCTCTAAGCAGGCAAAATTGTATGGTCAAAGCTCTGTGTTGGCATATCTGTAAAAGTCTGAAAGCAAGAAACAATATGGAAAGCTACTTTTGCATTTAGTGCTTTCTTGACTTTGAGTTTTCAGGTTTGCAGACTAAGCATTAGGATAAAGGTGACCAGTCAGACAGCTGTTGCAGGGCTGGCTCATTATACCAATGCTTCCCTGAAGAATTGGGGCTGCAGATAAATTCTCTTTCTACTGACCAGGCTTTGTTACTGGCAGTTACCACAGAGTCTGTGCTGTCTGAGTTCAGCACTCTCCCTCCTGCTCTCCTGGAACAGTGGGAAAGACAAGGAGATGAGAAAGCAGCTGGATGGGGGTGGAGGAGGTGCCCCCTGACTCTCCCACCCACTCTGTTTACCTTAGCACAATTCTTTGACAGGTTGTCTTAATTTACCTGGGAAATATTTACTGAAAACTATGGTGGAAATTTAAAGAGAAGGCCATGAAACTAAGTGGGAGGGAAACACTAAAGAGAAAAAACAAAACAAAACAAAACAAAACAAAACAAAACAAAACAATGGGAGAGAGATTACTTAGGAGAATGGAAGTTGTTATGGTCAATTTTACGTGTCAACCTGGATAGGTTATGGTGCCCAGTTTGGTCAAACACTAGTTCAGATATGGCTGTGAAGGTATAATTTAGATATTGTTAACATTTATAATCACTCAACTTTAAGTTAAGCAGATCACCCTCCATAATGTGAGTGGGCCTCATCCAATCAGTGGAACACCTTAAGAGCAAAGGCTGAGGCTTCGCAGGGAAGAAGGAATTTTGTCTCAAGATGAAGACATAGAAATCCTGCCTGAGCTTCTAGCCTCCTCACCTCCCCTGTGGATTTCAGACTCAAGACAGCAACATCACCTCTTGCCTGGGTTTCTGGCCTTCCAGTCTGCCCTACAGATTTAGAATTTGCCAGCCTCCACAAGAGTGTGAGCCAGTTCTTAAAGATAGATCCCTTGCTTTCCCTCTCTAAACTATTGCTTCTGTTTCTCTGGAGAACCCTGACTAATACAGAGGGTTCCAGGAAAGATTACCCTAGAGAAAAAAATGGAGCTGTTTGACCATAATCTGATAAAAGCTTTCCAGTTTGGCAGGGAGCTTGCAGATAAATCAGTGGTAGATATTTAAAAATAAAACTATGCAAGGGAAAAAAAGATGAGACAATTGTTAACTCCAGGGAAAACAAAAATTGGCTTAAGAAGACGGTAATTCTATCTCACTTGGTTCATTACAAACACTGAATATTGATTCAAAGAAAATGGCACTGGTGGAAGAAGTTATGTGGAAGTTGTGGTGTGAGTTAAATCCTCATCTTCACTGAGGAAACTTAAAAATATCTAAAGATGAAAATATAAGAAAAAGTAATATTATTTAGAAACAAGGAAGTAAATAGAAGAAACAACTAAAAGCATTGAAAGCAGCTGCTTGCTGATTGACTTCCGTGGGAGTGGGTGGGGCAAGGATCTGCTGTTTATCATTTTAAGTCTTGTAGATCATTTGGTGTTTTTCAAGTCCATGGGTGTATTACTTTGATACAAATAAAAACTAAATTTAAAGTTATGAGGGTCCAATATGGAAAATTTGGGAAGAACAGATAAGCATATGAAAGAAATAATAACCACTCCTAACTTTTCCAGAGAAAGCAACTATGCACATTTTTTTGAGGAACAGGATTATTTAGTGAATTTGTTGATAAATCCTTCAGAGCTTAAGGATTTAAAAATATCATGACTTAGATAAACATGAACAAAAAATAAAAGTACAATCCTATATATGCAATATTGTAGATATAATTACATACAGTATAATCATGTACAATATAATCCCATATGTGTATATTAAAAAATAATCTGTACACCTGAAAATAATATAATGTCAATTAACTATACCTCAGTGAAAAATCGAAATAAAAATAGAGGAATCAGCCAACCTTAGCAGAAACTGATATAAAGAAAAAGGAAAATTGCTGCCCACTTGGCAGTTAGTTCATTCTACTGAAATTTGTGAATCTCAACGTACTTAAAAATAAACATTATTATCCAGAGTGATACTTTCAGTCAGGTGAAGCCATTTAGTAGCTAACTGGAATTCACTAAAATAAACAAAACATAAAATACTAAAAGAAAGAAAGAAAGTAGTTTGAAGGACTAGAAATCTGTTATATAACTACCAAAATGTTACTTGGTAGTGACCAGGGCTGGGACTAGGGTGGGCCAGTGACGTATTAGGATTCACAGTGTAAGGAAACACTCTCAGGATCATGCAAGTGCAGGGGTTGCACTTGAACTTGAGTGCTGTGTCCTAGGTGCTTCACTTACCTCACCCCTGGTGGGGACCTAGGGCTCTGGTGGGGACCTAGGGCTCCTGGATTGTGGGCACTTTCCTCTTCTTATTTTTCACTTAGATACGTGTTCAGATTCCTTATTACATCAAGGTCCATGGACCAGCAGTATTAGAATCACCTGGGAGCTTGTTTGAAATGCAGAATCCCAGCTCTGCCTCAGAACTTCTGAGTCATAATCTGCATTTTAATTGAATCCCAGGGTTGATGTGTTAAAGTCTGAGAACCACTGGACTAGCAGTCATCAAGCATAGCTCCTGCTTGCAGTTGGAAGGGATATTCAGAGGTAATTGGATGGAAAGAGGTATGGATAGATGGATATGTGATAAAACAACAAATGACAAATGTAGAATCTATATGGTATATGTATAAATATTCACTGTAGAGTTCTTTCAACTTTTCTGACTATAATTGATGTCATGGCCCCCAGTGAGTGGGGCACACACTGCCGGGGGCAGGGTGCAGGGTGTGGTATGACGCCTGTTATCTAGAGGACTGTGGTCTTTGCCAAGAAGCTGAGCTTAAGCTGGTGAAGCAATCACAGGTCAGCCTGATGGAGCAGAAGTAGGTGATTCCCTTGGGACAAAGAACAATTTAGAGCAACATTTAAAGAGAGGGGAAAGGCTAGTGGGTCTGAAACTATCATCTGTTCATAGGCACTTAGGTTGCTTCCATATCTTGGCTATTGTAACTAATGCTGCAATGAACATAGGAATGCATATATATCTTTTCTAATTACTGTATTTGTTTTCTTCAGATAAGTACCAAGGAGTGGAAGCTGGATCAAACTGTAATTCTATTCTTAATTTTATGAGAAATCTTAATGCTGTTTTCCATAACGGCTGCACCAATTTACATTCCTACCAACAGTGCAGAAGGGATCCCTTTTCTCCACATCCTGAGGGAAGGTCAAAACTGCAATTAGATCAGGTATTAAATCTATTTGGTATCTTGGGCTTTAGCACAAGTGATGCCATTTTGGGCCTGTGGTTTTCCCTTTAACACTAAAAACTTACCCTATGTGACCTGTGAAGAGTTATAAGGATCAGAATGGCTATTATCAAAAAGGCAACAGGATGGTGGGGAGGGTATAGCTCAGTGGCAGAGTGTGTGCTTAGCATGCATAAAGTCCTAGGTTCAATCCCCAGTACTTCCATTAAAAACTAAATAAAAATAAATAAACCTAATTACCCCACCCCCCAAAAAATGCAACAGGATATAGATGAATGGATAAGTAAGATCTTATATTTATTATATTAATGTAATGTTATATAGTATATATAAATATATAATAGATTATTATTCAGCCATGAAAAATAATAAAATCTTGCCATTTGTGACAACATAGATGGACCTAGAGGATATTATGCTAAATGAAATAAGTCAGAGAAAGACAAATACTGTATGATTTCACTTATATGTGGAATCTAAAATAAATGAACAAACATAACAAAACAGAAAGAGTTATAGATAAAGAGAACAAACAGGTGGTTGCCAGAGGGGAGGAAAGAAATAGGTGAGGGAGATTAAGAGGTACAAACTTCTAGTTGCAAAATAGTCACAGGTAGGAAACATACAGTGTGGAGAATATAGTCAATAACTATGTAATATCTTTGTACGGTGACTTACTCATCATTAGGCTTATTGTGATCATTTTGATATGTATAGAAATATTGAATCACTATGCTGTATAATAGGAAGTAACATAGTGTTGTAGGTTAATTATACTTCAAAAACAAACTCAGAAAAAGGGATCAGATTTGTGGGTACAGTGGCAGGCAGGAAGGGGGAATTGGATGAAAGTGGTCAAAAGGTACAAACTTCCAGTTATAAAATAAGTATTAGGGATATAATGTACAACATGATAAATATAATTAACACTGCTGTATGTTATATATGAAAGTTTTTAAGAGAAAAAAATAAGTTCTCATCACAAGGAAAACTTTTTTCTATTTCTTTAATTATGCTGCAAACCTTAACTTATACAGTGCTGAATGTCAATTATACCTCAGTAAAAATGGAAGAAGAAAAAAGGAGTTGTGAGGATCAACTGAGATTAAGTACTTGAATGTGGTTTGTAAACTGAAAAGCGCTATGCAAACATCTGGCACTGCTACTAAGTCATTAAAGATGGGGAGGACTGACAAAAGGCACTGGGGGAGAAGGGCCTCTGGGAGAAGAGAAGGAAAGGTAAAGAGGTTTTTGCGTGCTAGACAAAAGGATACTGGGCTTTTAAGTCTAGAAAGATGGAAACAGTCAAGGAAGGCCTATGTTTTCAAGACAATTAAGGAAATAAAATCTGGGACCTCAAGCTTTAAGGATAAAATCAAGCCGTATGATCTCACGCAGTTACACAAGAGCGTGGGCACCGTAATGTCAGTAACACCCTAAGAATGACTTGGGCACATGTTTCTTTCTCTGCATAGATGGCCTGTTTGAAGGCAGGCAGGGATCATGTCTTTGTTTCCAGAAGCCTGATACTTTCTGATCAAGACCACTGCGCTCCACTCTCAAGGAACGTGTGCCCAAAGGCTTTGGACCTTTTTATCCCAAAGGGTGGTACAGGCTAAGCTGCTGGGTAGCCTTGAAAAGCATGTTTTTCTGTGCATGCTGGGATGCCCTCTTGGTAGCTGATGTCTAAGCCTATGTAGAACTTGCCCGATCCCAAGACAAGGCGTGTTAATCTTTACTGCAAGGAATAGAAGGTGGGGCCAAGGGTTGCAGCAGATCTATTGTGATGATGGTCGAAAATCAATGGATATGACGGTACAGGTGGTACAATTTCATAGAACTGCAGAGGAGTGCGAGCACAAGCGCACAGACACGCACAAATGAGTCCCTGCCAAACTGGTTAAATCTGAATCAGGTTTGTAATCTAGTTAATTGCATTGGTCTAGTTAATTGTATCCCGCCAATGTCAATTTCCTGGTTTGATAATGTAGTACAGTTATGTAAGATGTTGAAGGAAGCTATGTGGGTGATGGGTATAGGAGACCTCTTTGTACTAATTTTGCAAGTTTTTGTGAGTTTATAATTATTTTAAAATAAAAGTAAAAAAAAAGACTCCCCCAGCCCCGCCCCGCCCCGCCCACCCTGTTAAGGCCCCACACCTCACACTTCTGCCATCAACTCAGCCTCACCAGCTCGGACGCGGCTGGGGGGGGCGGGGCCGCGCACGCGCAGACCTGGACTCCCCGCCGCGTCGCCGGGAAGTCACGCTTGCGCAGTCTGGGCCGCTGGCTGCCGCGCCAGCCCCTCTTCGCGGCGGGGGAGCCGGCTGTCTGGGCCCCTCCGCTCGCCTTCTTTTCCGGCAGTTGGGGCACTTCCTGTTGTCCTCACTCGCAACCGCCACTCGGCCGCTACCTCAGAGCCCCTCGCGCGACCCCTCCTCTCCTCTGGTCGGCTGGCTGCTGCCGCTGGGGCTTCTGTCCGTACATCGAGACCGCTGGCCCTGCCGGCGTCTGCGGCTGGCCGCCGCCCCCAGCCCTGCCTCCCACTGGTCTCTGGTGAGTGTCTTGCTGCCGTTGTCTTCAGTCTATCCCAGGCTTTTTCTTTCATCTCCTCCTCTTCCCCTGACTCTCTTTGGGGTTCTCCCTTTCCCGCTGGCGCCCTTTCCAGCCCTGTCCTTTCGGCCCCTCTCTAAAGCCTTCTCACAGTTCCCACTTCTCCCGGTTTCCAGAGACTCCTTGTCGGTTCTCTACACGCTTTCCCATCCCAGGCTCCCCACCCCGTCCTTTCTTTCTCTTCTTGTGCAGTTGGGGCGGGGAGCCAGGCTCTCTTCTTTCCTTGTTGCCAGCTTTGTCTGCTCGCTGCCACCGCTCAGTCCCCTACGGTTATTACCAATTTCTACCTCCTTTTCTTTTCCTGGGAGTCTAAGAACCTGAGAACTGTTGTGTGCGGCAGAGATATCGAAAGACCCCTTGGGGGGCGGTACCTTTGAGTCTGCCCCCTTCCCTATGGTTAATCTTAGGGTCCTGTGCTTAAGATAATGTGGGGGGGGGGAAGGAAAATTTAGTGAAGACTCTTTTAAGAAGAGAGTGGAGGAGGAAAGTCTTAAGGACTTAGAGCAAAGTCTGTGCAGAAAGACTTAGAAAAAGTGTGGAGAACGGCAAGTGGAGAGACCAGATCTACCGGTTGACTAAAAGACACAAAAAGAAGATTTTTTTTTTTTGAAATGTATAAAGGAAGATTGGAGGGAAGAAGACCCTGTGCTTCCTCTCCGTTTCGGCTCACTTTGGCTCTTAATTAGAATTAGCCAGTCAGTAAATGTGGATTCCCTAAACATACAACCACCACCAACTCAATAACAGGCTCCATTCTCCATCCAAACATTAGATGCCGGCTTCCTCATAAAAGGACGGGAACAACTCTATGCAATTCTGTATAGAAAACCATTTCATGTCCTACCTAACCCTGGCCCCACCTTCCCCATACATACATATTCTTAGATCCTAGTAATGGACTTAAGAAACCAGTGTTTTCCTAGTGAATCTTTTATAAAGTACTTACTAAGTGCATAGCATTGTGCTTGGTATGGGGAAGCATACTAATAGTAGTATAAGACAGGGTGCTTGCTTTCCAGCGGCTTACAATTCAGTAGGAGAAATTAGATATGTGACTCTTAAGAAATAACCTTAGCCCCAATGTTGAATTGTCTGTGAAAGATACTGGATTGTCAGTCACAAAGAAATAAGTTGGTGAGAAAAGGGGTATTTATAGAGATAACAGTACCATTGTAAAGTCAATCGGTCAACCATGCATAACTATCTATATTGGATAAAACAGTAGTTTTTATTTGATATCCTTTTAATGTTTACAGTACCTACCCTAGACTTATGAGGATCACATTCTTTTGTTAACTTTTTAAAACTTTTAAGAATTTCTTACCTATTATTTCCTAATTCTGCAGAGTTGGAGAATGAAACAGATAGGGCAAGGGTCTCCAAATGGCCTGTAGGTTAGGGTAGGAAGGCTTGAATTGTCAAAAGTGAAAAGTACTTAGTTGACCCAGTAAACCTATAAATTGCTATAGGGTAATAGTAATTGTAACTTTTGATGAAAGATTATTAGAATTAGGCTAACTCTTTTATGAGCAGAGGAAGAGAAGGGGGAGGAGGTTTTGAAGAAAGGTCAAACAGGACAGTGCAGCCTTTGCCATTACATTAGAGACTTAACGAAGGTTGAAAACCATTCTGCTAGAAAATTGTTGGCGTACTATATGAGCATCTTTGAATGCACTTAATCTCCTGTTGATCTTTTACAAACTTTAGGAAGTCATGCCAGCAAATTAAATGGGTCGAAGCTTTTGTTCCCTAGTCTTTATATACTCATCAATGTAAATGTAATTTTGTTCTTTACCTTTGTTAACAACTGAAAATCATTAACTTGCTCCGCTGACGTTTATTAACTGCCTATTACATGGAAGGCACTATTTGTCTTAGGCTTAAAGACTGATATTTTTATGTGGAAATAGTTTCATTTGTTTTGTATATACATATATATATATAGAGAGAGAGAGGGAGAGGCACTCTTCAGAAATTTTCAGACAAGGGAGGAGTACAGAGTGCTCTGTTGCTTCAGACTTGTTTTTAAATCTGGTTTTAAAATTTCTTCACCAGAGTGCATGTGGTTTTCATTGTGGGTGGAGGGGGTACAGACTGACAAATAAGGAACCACACCCAAGCTTCATAAACCAGACTGAGGTTTTAAAAAAATTCTACTGATATCCTAAAAACATTTGAGTTTGCTTTGGTTATTGGCAGAAACTTCCCCATGACAAATTACATTTTATAGTAAGGTAGAGATGAGTTCAATGTTCTGAATTTGTGATTACTGATCATTTTGGCACATTACGAATCAAAATGTTTGAAGTGGAGCCTTGATTTTGAATCTCTTTGCTCTGAAGGTATTATTCTTTGTGTGATTTTATAGAGTATCTTTTTATAAAATTGCTTAAGCCTTTTTTCTTAGGAATAGTGTTTGCATATTCCTTAACAGAGTTAGTTTAATCTACAAAACAGTTTTAAAAAGCTGCTAAGTATTAAGGAGAGAGCCTTAAGAAAACTTTTCATGAAATGTACTGTCTTTGAAAATGGCCCTTGATCCCTCCTGATTTTTACTCAGTTTCATATTGAGATGAAAAGACAGATTTAGAGGCAGGTCCTGTGGGAGGAAGGTATGATAAGGATAAAATACTGAGCATTATTGCCAATGCTGGAGCAAGTCAAGGTTGGTGAACAGCCTTGCAGGTGAGACAATGTAGGTTGGTAGGAAAACAAAAACAAAAACAAAAAAAACTAGGGAAAATGCAATTTAAATTTAGGGGGGAAAAGGTTCTATAAGCTATTTAAACCTTGTCGATATCCTTTTTCAAATACGTGAAACTGGGAAGTTAGGGTCTCTTGTTTTTAAGGCATTTTCAGTCACTCAAATTATGATCAGGTTTTTTCTTGGTAATATTGTTCCATCATAGGTCGTTGTTTTAACTTGTAAATTCAAATAGACAGCAAACACTTACCAAACACTGTAAGTCATATCCGCAGATGAAGATTTTAGTCACAGATTTTTTTTAAACTATAGAAATCGTAAATTTACAAGTTATTGATAACTTGTACAACACAGGGAATATAGCCAATATTTTATAATAACTGTAAATGGAGTATAAGCTTTAAAAATTGTGAATCACTATATTGTACACCAGTAACATATAATATTGTATATAAAGTACACTGTAAGAAAATCGAAAAAAGATGCTAATGGTGATTACAAATAATTTTATGCCAATAAATTTGAAAATTTTGAAGGAATTTTAAGAAAAGTTAATAATGGTACATACTCTTTGAAGAAAATATGGAAAAGGACAAACAATAAGATGATCTATTCTCACTGCCTAGAGTTAGGCCACTAATAACATTTTAATATGTATTTCTAATAATTCTGTGCACATACAGTAAACACATAAATAAAATTGAAATCATGGTATATGTACTATTTTGTAACCTATTATTTTCTTTTAGATTGGAAATATTTTCCCTGACATTAAACATTCAAACATATTTTAATTGCATGTTTTATTATAACTTAATCAGTTCTTATGGGTCTTTGATTTCTTCAAAGTAGATTCCTAGATGGTGAAGAATTGTTCTATATTACATATTCTTAATTTATGTATGTGGTATTGTGATCTTGTTCTCTTTTTAAAAAATACAACACCATGTTTTAAAGATATATTCATGTCGCTTTTAGGTACAAGTAGATTTGCTTCTGACTGCTGTGTGGTATTTCTTTGTATGCATCCACAGCATTTAATTAATTTATTTCCTTAATGAATTGCCTCCAACTTCCCATAACACAGATAAAGGCATAATGAACATCCTCTGTAATGCACATCCTTGTGCATGTCCTCTTAAGACTCCGTGTGATAATTTCTCTAGGCCTTATAATTAGGGATGGTATTTATGGGTCTAAAATCATTAATATATGCTCAATTTTCACCAGATATTAAGTTTGTCTGGCTTTTGTTTTATGTTAGCTGTTTGTCCTGAGAAAACTTGGGCCAATTTATATTCCTACCAGTAGGGTAAGACAGCGTATAAATTGATGGAGTTTAGCTCCAAAACTAATACTTCTTTTTTTCTTCGTTTCTAGCAGCCATGGCAATGACAGGCTCAACACCTTACTCTTCCATGAGTAATCACACAAAGGAAAGGGTGACAATGACCAAAGTGACACTGGAGAATTTTTATAGCAACCTTATCGCTCAACATGAAGAACGAGAAATGAGGTAAAGAATTTTGTTTGAGAATATTGTGTTGTGGTTTTGGCATTCATGTTTAGTGTTGTTAAACACATTCACCGTATGATTGAAAAGGAGACAGCAGTAGCGGCCATGTTATAGCCGATTCCATTAAAGTGGAGTGACAGTGTCACTGATTTCCAAAGCCCTTGCTATTAACCCAGTTCTTTCTTTTTATTTATTTGTGTATTTATATTGAAGGATAGTTGGTTTGCAATGTTGTGTTAATTTCTGGTGTACAGCATAGGGTTTCAGTTATATATATATATATATACCTTTTCATATTCTTTTTCTTTATAGGCTATTATAAGGTATTGAATATAGTTCCCTGTGCTATACAGTGGACCTTGTTGTTTATATATAGTAGTTAGTATCTGCAAATCCTGAACTTCTAATTTATCCCTCCACCTCGCCCCTCCCCTTTTCCTTCTACTAACCATAAGTTTCTTTTCTATATCTGTGAGTCTGTTACTTTTGTAAATAAGTTCATTTGTATCATTTTTTTTTGAGTCTACATATAAGTGATATCAAATGGTATTCTTCTTTTTCTTTCTGTCTTACTTCACTCTTCAGGTCCATGCATGTTGCTGCAAATAGCATTCTTTTATTTTTCATCTGAGTAGTATTCCATTGTGTGTATGTACCACAACTTCTTTATCTAGTCATCTGTCGATGGACATTTAGATTGCTTCTATGTCTTAGCTATTGTAAATAATGCTGCTATGAACATTGGGGTGCATGTATCTTTTTGAATTAGAGTTTTCTCCAGATACAGTCCAAAGACTAGGATTGCTGGATCATATGGTAAGTCTATTTTTAGTTTTTTAAAGAATCTCCATACTATTTTCCATAATGGCTGCACCAAACTACATTCCCACCAACATTGTAGGAGAGTTCCCTTTTCTGCATGCTCTCTCCAACATTTATTGTTCGTGGACTTTTTAATTATGGCCATTCTGACTGGTGTGAGGTGATACCTCATTATAGTTTTGATTTACGTTTCTCTGATAATTAGCAATATTGAGCATTTTTTCATGTGCCTATTGGACACTTCTATGTCTTTATTGGAGAAATGTTTAAGTCTTCTGCCCATTTTTTGATTGGATTGCTTATATTTTTGTTGCTAAGTTGTATGAGCTATTTGTATATTCTGGAAATTAAGCCCTTGTCAGTCACGTCGTTTGCAAATACTTTCTCCCATTCCATAGGTTGTCTTTTTGTTTATAGTTTCCTTTGCTGTGCAAAAGTTTATAAGTTTAATTAGGTCCCATTTGTTTATTTTTGCTTTTATTTCTATTGCCTCAGTAGACTGCCCTAGGAGAACGTTGCTAGGATACTTTCATAGAGAATGTTTTGCCTGTGTTTTCTTCTAGGAGGTTTATAGCGTCTTGTCTTATGTTTAAATCTTTAAGCCATTTTGAGTTTTATTTTTGTATATGCTGTGAGGGAGTGTTCTAGCTTCACTGATTTATGTGTGACTGATCAGCTTTCCCAACACCACTTGTGGAAGAGGCTGTCTTTTCTCCATTGTATATTCTTGCCTCCTTTGTTGGAAATTAATTGACTGTAGGTGTGTGGTTAACCCACTTATTTTTACTACTAGTCAATAACATAAAATTCAAAGGTAGTATAAAAAAATTAATTGGGCCAAATCCTTGGAGTTCACTGTTAAAGCAGTGTGATGTAATGGAACGAGCAGCTCTTATGGAGCCAGGCCTAGGTTTAGAATCCTGCCTTTACCATTTAGCAGCTATATGAGGCTGGAACAAGTTCGTAGTCTTTCTGTGTATCAGTTCTCCCATCTGGAAAATGGTGATAAAACTATTGCAGGGTTGCTGTGGGGGTTAGATATAACATATGTGGGTACCCAGCATAGTGCTTCACACATAGTAATCACTTAGTTAATGGTGGTAGTAGCAGTTAATATTATTGATCTGGTGTTCCCCCTTCCATATAGTAACTCATAATTAAAAATTTTTTCCCCTGATGAAGCCAAAAAACTTTCCCCTTCCAGTATTTGATTATGAAGATACTCAGAATTGCAGAAAACTTGAAAGAACTGTACAGTAAATATTCATATATATACTATATTGATTCTAAGGTTGTCATTTATTGTTTTATCACATACCCATCTATCCATCCCTCTTTCCATTCATTAATCCATCTTAATTTTTTGCTGTACTTCAAAGTATGTTGCAGATGTCAATATGTTTTATTTCTGAGTGTTCCTGCTTGTATAACAAACCAGAGTTCTATGTATCTGTATATATGTGTGTTTTAAGGGAAGGTAAAATTTACATACAATGAACTGCACCATCTTAAGGGTACGTTTTGATGAGTTTTGACAAATACTTACACCTGTATAACTTAAAACCCCTATCAAGACATAGAATATTAACCATCATTCCAGAAAGTTCTTTCTTGGAGATGCTCCTTTAACCCCAGGCACCACTGTTGTGATTTTTGTTTCTACCATAGATTAGTCTTATCTGTTCCATACAAGTGCAACATGTAAATGGATTCATTTGAATAAGGCATCTTGCACTCAGCCTAATGTTTTCAAGGTTCATCCATGTTGCTATTGTATCCATAGCTTGTTCCTTCATACTGCAGAGTACCATTCTGTTTTATGACTATGCCATAGTTTATATATTCTTATGTTGATAAAAATCTGGGCTTTTTTTCAGTTTTTTGATGTTTTGAATAAGTTTCTGTGAACATTTGTGTACAGGTCTCTTTGGGAACATTTGTTTTCATCTCTTTCGTAGATATTTAAGAGTGGAATGGCTGGATCGTATGTTCAATTTTGTAAGAAACTGCTAGACTTTTTTCCAGAAGGTTACCAACAGTGTTTGAGAGTTCTAGTTGCTTTGTATTTTTAACATTTGTGTTACCAGTCTTTTAACTTTAGCTGTTCTTGTGGATGCTTAGTGGTATTTCATTGTCATTTTAATTTGCATTTCCCTGATGATTAATGATGTTGAACATTTTTCTTTGTGCTTTTTGGCCGCTTGTGTATTTTCCTTTGTGAAGTGTTTGTTCACATTTTTTGACCATTGAGTTGTAGGAGTTCTTTATATAACTTAGGTACCAATCCTTTGTCATACGTATGTTTTGCAAATAGTTTCTCCCCGTCTGTGGCTTTCCAGTTCATCTAACTTGGCATTTTTTTTTCTTTTATAGTTATTGCATTCTGTAGCCTCTAAGAAACCTTTGCCTATCCCAAGTCATGAAAATATTCTGTGTTTTCTTTCAGAAATTTCATAGATTTAGTTGTTACATTTAGTTATGTGAGCCATCTTGAATTAGTAAGTGTGTGTAGTATGAGGTGGGAGTTGAGATTTATTTTTTCCTTATGGATATCCAGTTATTTTAGTGTCATTTGTTGCAAAGATTTTTCTTTCCCTGTTAGATTGCTTGGCACTCTGTTGAAAATCAAATACCATGTAAGTGTGTATCAATTTGTGGGCTCTTTATTCTGTTTCATTGATCTGTTTGTCCCTATGCCAGTATCACACTGTCTTGACTACTGTAGCTTTGTTGTTAGGGTTTGAAGTCAGGTAGTGTAAGTCCTCAACTTTGCTGGGTTTTTTTTTTTTTTTTCTTTTTCCAAGATTGCTTTAGATACGCTAGGTTTTTTGCATTTCCATATAAATTTTAGAATCACCTTGTCAGTTTCTACAGAAAAGCCTAATGGAATAATGGTTGTAATTGTATTGAATCTGTAGATTAATTTGGGGGAGAACTGACATCTTAACAATGTTGAAACTTCTGATGCATAGCTCTCTACCTTGTTAGGTCTTTAATTTTTCTCAGCAATGTTTTGTAGCTTTAGGGTGGAGCTCTTTGTGTCTTTTGTTCATCTGTTCCTAGTATTTTGAGGGTTTTTTTTTTTTTTTGATGCTACTGATTTCACTTTCCAGTTTGCAGCTAGTGTATAGAACTATAACTGAATTTTGTATGTTGACCTCATGTCCTGCAACTTGCTAATTTACTTATTCTAGTAGCTTTTTTTGTAGATTCCATAGGATTTTCTATGCAAACAATTGTGTCATGGCCAAATAGAGAGTTTTACTTCTTTTCCAATCTGTATACCTTTTCTTTGTTTCTCTTGCCTTTTCACATTGGCTGGGATTTGAGGTACGATGTTGAATGTAAATGGTGGGAGTAGACGTCTTCGTTCCTGGTTTAAGGGGGAAGCACTACTTCACTGTTAGGATGTTAGATGTAGGTTTTTCAGAGGTGCTTTCATAGGTTGGGGAAGTTTCCTTTTGTTCCTTTTTGGCTGAGAGTTTTTATCATGAGTGGGTGTTTCATCAAATGCTTTTCCTGTATCTATGGAATGATCATACTGTTTTTCTCTTTTTTTACTGTGGTGAATTACATGGACTGATTTTTGAATGTTAAACTAACCTTGCATTCCTAGGGTAAAACCCTCTTGATCATAATGCATTTTTCTCTTTATATATTGCTGGATTCAATATGCTCATATTTTGGTAAGGATTTTTGCAACCATGTTCTTCAGGAGGGTGTAAATCATAATTTACATAGGATATATGATTTGACTTTAAATATGCAGATCTGTTGGTGGAATAGCAAGATACTGTGTACCTGGTGGTGGCTAACTGCTGTTCACTGGACAGACAAGTGCCTGCAGAGTGCCCTTTGTTAGGGTCATGAGGATTCAAGAGTAAATTTGCACACTGTATCTCTAAGCATGTTGGAGATAGTTATTTTCAAATATAACCACTCTCATGAAGTCAGAGATTCTGGTGTTGTAGTTACAAAGCAAATGCTTATGAGTTCTGATTAAGTTATGTGTTTTATTTGGTAATACTTGGTTTTTAATCCTACTAATCCTCTGTCCTACTGTGCATCAATGATCTATATCACATTCTCCAGGAACAAGATGATAAGTGGTTTTATCTACATTGTTAATAAGTGTTGTACTGTGATTTACACTAAGACTGCACCCCAACAAGGATTGAAATCAGTGCTTTTTGTTTTATTTTTTATTCTTAAGATGGAAAGCCCTTCCAAAAGCTTCAGTGGTTTTGCTTTTCTTAAAGACCAAATTAATCAAAAGACATAGGAAAAAGAATGTTAGACATTTAAGAGGATTAGAATGTTTGTTCTTGTAATTTTGTTGTTATCAAATCATCATTATTTTTCATTTTAAAAAAGCAGTAGATACTTTGAACTTTTCAGAATCAGTATTGTTAATCTTTCAGTGCCTTCATTTTTGGACATGAGTTGATATTGGTTTTTTTAGTTTCTTGCTAAAATTCAGTAATACTATTTTATATTTTATCATTCCTAGAAAATTAGACACTAAAAAGAGAAATAGTGATTGGCAGGAGTTAACCACAGTAGTAAGTAAACTAAAATTAGAACTGTCAGAAATGGATTTTCAGGCATTTCGATGTTTTGGGGAAACATAGAAACTTGATAAACAGAGTTTTAATGGTATGAGACAATGATGATAAACATTTTATTATGGATATATGACTAATATATGATGAGCAGTTTAAAATAACAAGTATTGGGCTAGTAAATTTGGGGGCTAGTAATTGAGATCAGGTTGCAATACAAATTTTCATTTTGTTTGTATATGCCTTGTTGTCTCTAAAATCTCTAGTATTTCTCCCACTTATATGCAACTTTTGTGCCGTTCCATTTATAGTAGAGCACTGGTTTAAATTTAAAATAAGGAATTTACCGCAGGGGGAAATGAGACCAAAGCCTAGAAGTAGAAGAAAAAAATAAAAGTCATTTGTGAGTTGTTTCTTGTTTAAAAGTAAAATATGAGAACATTGGGCTGTTTCATGGAAACACTACAAAAAGTCCTACAGATTGGTTTAAAAACGTTTCAACTCCCTGAGTCTAGTGCTCATTACACGGTATTGCAGAATGCCTGTTAGTGCTGCTTACAGATTATAAACCGAACCCATTCAGTAGTGTAGGTTCATGTTCTTTTTTTAATCTGTGTTTTGCTTTTGATGGTGGCCCCTGCTGTAAGCTTCTCTAGGAAAAGCAGTTCTCCTATTCTTTTTGTTTTCTGGGGTGTGGGGTAGGAGTGGAAGGAATTAATTAGGTTTATTTATTTAGTTATTTTAATGAGGTGCTGGGGATTGAACCCAGGACCTTGTGCATGTTAAGCATGTGCTCTAACCACTGAGCTATACCCTCGCCCCCTTCTCTCTTATGCGATCTACGTACCCAGTAGATGTTGATACTTGCCTGGTTATTCATCAGAAAGTAATGATTTGGGTAATTTGTAGCAGTTTGAAATCAGAACTGAGGAAACTGGCATTTCTCATTCAAAATACTCTGTGTTCCTGTTCTTTATGAATTCTATTTTGGTGGATTAATTAAAGCCACAAAAACCTAATTTAATAGGCAATAATTGTATACTGTCCCCCCGCACTCCCCCAAATTGAATAAGAACTTTCCTTCATTTTACCCTGAGAACTAACATTTTCTGATGCCTCTCTTAGATATTCTTACCCAGGTTTTCCTAACTATGTATGCATTTGGTCTGAACTGGTACTGAGTTGCAATATGTGATTATTATTAGAGAGCAAGTGTTTATTTAAGACCCAGGGATGGGTAAATCTAGACTTTCTAAGGGTATTCACCAATTAGATATCAGTCAAACCAAAGTAATTTGTTGAGCTTTTAGAAAAAAATCTGTCATATTCATTTTTAGGGCATTTCTTGAGAATTCTGTTTTGATCATGGAGATAACCACTGTTCATATCTATGGTATTTTTCCTGGTATCTAGTGTCTCATCAACAGAAATTAGAAATATTGTCTACTCAGCTCACTTGTAGAGTGGACTCGTCTATTCCTTCCATCTCTGCTGCTTCTGAATGTAGCTGTGCTTGGAAGCGAGCCTAGATTAGGCATAGAAATGGGTTAATTACAAGAAGTAGTCATGAATGTATGTGCACTTTATGACACATTCTTACCTTTTTTTTTTTTTAATTTAGCAACATACATTTTAAAAAGTTGCTGTGTGCAAAGCCCTATTCTTAGTGGAGAAGGAGGATTCAGATGTTGGCCCAGCTTAAAAAGAATTTACCATCTCATGTGGGAAATGGCCTCACACGCTAATAAATAGAGCTCATGGAAGCCTTGCTGGGTGGGTTTGGGTGTGGCTTCTGCGTGTGAAAGTGCCTTTTTCTCCCAGGGTTCTGGTTTGGAACATTGGAGTTGAGCCAAAGAGTGGCCTCACCAAAGGCTGGGGTGTTAGCTTGCCTGGTGCTGTGACCAGAGATGTGGAAGGGCCTGCTTTTCTTATGCATTATGGACAGTTTTAAACACACCCACAGATAGACTGATACAGTAAGCCCCCGTACATTCATCTTTCAGATTCAGTAATTATCAAGGCTTTGCTAAATTTCATCTATTCCATTTTGTTTTTTCTTGCTATTGTGTTTTAAAGTAAATTTCAAACATCTGTCATTTCAGTCCTACATACTTCAGTATGCATCTCCAAAATATGGCCATTTTCTTGTCATCACAATGCCAACATGATTCCAGCAAAGTAGTATTGTGTCTAGAAGACGTCACCTATAAGTCTTTTGTGAGATGTCGCCGTTTGCCACTTTTGGTTAATTGTGCATGATAGGGAAAGTATCCAGAAAAAGCATAATGAAAGAATCTGTTTGTGTTCAGGGAGTTGATTCTGATAACTTTACCCTCAGGTAGGTTATCTACTGAAACTAATTTGATCACAGTTGCAACTGAGCTGTAGAATACTTTCCAGTTTGAATTTAGATTTAAAATTCAGTTGCAGGGGAGGGTATAGCTCAGTGGTAGTGTGCTTAGCATGCACAGGTCCTGGGTTCAGTCTATGGTACATACGTACATACATGCATACATAAATACATAAATAAATCTAATTACCTCCTCCCCCAAACACCCCCCCCCAATAAAAAAAATCATTCAGAAGGAGCCATCTCTGTGACACACACTGTGTGATAGCACATTGTACTTCTAGCACAGTCTGGTGTGGTCATTCAAAAAATATATAGTCAGAAGGTATGATGGTGTTTGATACTCAAGGCCCAAAAAGAACAGACTGTGGTTGAATTCTTATAGTTCTTGCCATGCTTTAATTCTTCTCACTCTTCCCTGCTTCAGCTATTTAACCACGGAAATGGAATTAATTTTCGCTGCTGAAACTGCCAACAGTCCAGCCTTCTCCATCCAATACATGTGCACATGTAGATGCATATCCCAGAATATTCTGGGAACCAGGAGAGAAGTGGGCAGATTGGGAACCATGTAGATGTTTTCTTCTTTCCTTCAGGGTCAGAGTAGATCTTTTCACGTCCTGGGAGTTTGGACACAAATTCTTGTTTATCATCTGAGCCTGTGGATTTGTACTGTAACATGATTTCTAACAGTATTAATTTTAACTAAATACCATTGATGCAGTAAATACTCATTGACCAGAATAAAACTCATTATCTTCCCATGTTCCTCTCTCTGTGTTTCCTGTCTTGGTTAGTGGCATCATTATCCTCCCACACAAGAAATTCTAAGACTTTTCCCTTGACTCCTGCTGCCAGTTGGTCATCTTTGCAAAACAGCTCTGTTCATTTCATTCTAAGTTTCCAGCCTTAGTTCCAGATCACTGCTGTGCACATCTGAATCATTGTGACAGCTTTCAGTTTGCCTGAGTCTTTGTCAGTTGCTTTCCCTGCCAGCCCATCAGCTCATTACTGCTGGCTGCCATTCTGAAATAGAAACCTCATCACATTCCTTTGTGCACAAGCCTCTGATAACTCTCAGTTTTTCACAGACTAAGAGCCCCCCTTCTTGGTGTGGCATTGGAAGTGCTGTGTGCCGCACTGCACCAGACTGCGTGCTGTCGCTCGTGCACCCTGTGCTTCTCTTCTTCCCTGCCCTGCTCCCATTGCCTGGTGTCTGGAATGCTGATAAGTAACAGAGGAGAGATTCCAGTCCATGTGCTTTCATTTATTATGCCAAATAAATAGAGGTTGTGTAGAATTGGTAGTACGGAAGTTTTTTTTTTTTTTTTTTTTAAAGTTTTATCAAATCAATATGAGACTATAGATCAAAAAATATTCTTGGATGCAGTTTCTGAAGTATTATACTCCAAGGATTTAGAGTCTTAAGTTTTAATAGCAGCGCCAATCACCTTTTTAAAACATGTTCCGCCTGTTGAATTTCCAAGTCCTGCCTTTACCTTTGTTGTTTATTACTCTTTGCTTGTGACAGGGAGGAGGAGGAGGATGTGAACATAAGGAAGTAGATTTCAGTCAGGGACAGGGAGAGAAACGCCCTCATACAAGAGTCTATCAAATACCAGCTGTCTGTGGTTTGTTGAGGAGGAAATACTACAAAAAAAAAAAAAGAGAGAGAGAGAGAAAGAACGTTTCATTTCAAAATAAGATTCTTTGTTGCACTGACATCTTATACAATCTTTGTCAAAATGTAGAACTAACAGAGTAGGAATCTTTTTACCTGTCTTAGTAACTAATCTGTTTTAGTGAGGCATTTTGAGATTTATCTGCTTTTATCATTTAAAAAATTACGTTTATATAGACTTTACAGAAAGTTATCATTCAAATGTTATTTCATATGTCTTTATTTTTAGACAAAAGAAGTTAGAAAAAGTGATGGAAGAAGAAGGCCTAAAAGATGAAGAGGTAATTAATTTAAAAATATTCCTTGAAACCCAGTATGGCAAGTCATCTTGTCCAGCAGGTTGTTAGCACTGGTGCACTGGGGAAGGGTTTTGGCTCAGAAACAGGAAATTAGGAGGCCTCGCATAGCGTACTCTGGATTTAGGTATTCACTCAGACGGAGAGGTTAATGATTAAGTACCCAGGAGAGGAAGCCTTCTCTAGGCACAGCTATAATAAATTAATTAGCTTTAAAATTCCAAGAAAAGAGTTGAAATAAAATTAAAAAAGTGAATTATAGCATTCTTATTTCACTGACAAGGCGCCATGGAAGTGGAGCAAGCTTCTGAAATCATTATGAAGGCAAAAATCTCTCAGATCAGCCCTTCCCACAAATGCCCACAGATGTGGTAGAAAATATAGTTAATAAGAAACTGCAAGGAACTGAAATAGCAGTGGAAATGCTCTTAAAAAGAGGAATGAATCATAGAACCCAGGATAATGGTGGCAAATACCCAAGACTTGTAGGAATAACAGAAAGTTAATGTGTGAAATGAACCACAGTGTGTAAAAAATTCAGAGAGAAATTTAAAAACCATTCCTTTTTATAAAAATGGTTAGAGGAAAATGTTGACTGCTATCCTTCCTTCCTTAGAAACGATACAATAGTGAATTGTTGAGGTCAGTTCGTCAGAGTCCGCAGAGGAGGCCCCCCTTTGTTCAGCGTGGTCTGGTTATCATGTCTGAAGGCCGGGGGAGGGACGAGTGGCCTCTTACTCGTCCCTCTGTGGTGCTTTGACGTATGAAAGGATTATGCGTAGCTTGGGTGGCCCTGCGTTCCAGGTGGGTTAAACCACGAATACCACTGTGTTGCAGAGTTTCAGAATTTCAGCTCCTCCCCTTCCCACCTCTCTCCTTCTTTATTTAAACATTAGAAACGACTGAGGAGATCAGCACACGCTCGGAAGGAAACAGAGTTTCTTCGTTTGAAGCGAACAAGACTTGGACTGGAAGATTTTGAGTCCTTAAAAGTAATAGGCAGAGGCGCTTTTGGTGAGGTAAAAAAACCCCACATAAATAATAATAAATCAAATACAGAAATACTACAGAACTTCAGAGCTTCTAACATACCATGAGCTCATGATTGTTGCTGTAACTGAAATATTGGGGGGTGGGGGGTGTCAGGCATGCCAGCCCCTCATTTTAGCTGCTCTGTCCTCCCCTCTCTCTTCTCCTCCACTGTCCAAAAGTCTGACTGGTCTCTGTTCTGCCAGAGATGATGTGGATGCTTTAAGTATTGATCTAGAGAGAGAGTTGAAAGGTAGAAAGAAATCAGTAGTATTATTTACTGAGTGCTTCTCTCCCACAGTCATGACAATAACTCATTTTATAGATGATGAGATTAAGACTCCGAGGGGATAGATGTCACATAACCATTTCGCAGTGGTACCAGAAGTGAGGCCTAGGTCTTCCTGACCTTAAAGCTCTTGCTTTTCCCAGTTTCACACTGCCTCTCCAGGAGCAAGCTCACAGCGTATCTCCACCCTTAATTTCTTCCCGCCAGATTGGTACAGATCTAAAAAGATGTCCCCAGGAGACAGAATTTATAGAAATGAGTTATATAGGTGGGGGTGGAACGTGAAAGCATTGCAACCTTGTCCCAGCTGGTCTTGCAAGTACATCTAGCTTGTTCACAAGAGCCGTCTGTCGGGGAGGGTGTGAAGGAACCTGTGCAAGATCATCCCCATTCATGGAAAACACCCAAAGTGGGTGATCTGCTGATGCAGCAGTTTCATTTTCCTTGTATAAAAGGAGTAGCATATTATTAAAAACCAGTATCTAGGGCAAATGGGAGTACATATTGAAAGGCACAGGTGAAAGATTAATTTGATCCTTCCATGTTTAGGATCCCTGTTGGCCCCTTGAGAAGGGGAGGGTACAGGACCACCTCTAAAAGAGCTTTTTGTTGAGTGAGGAAGGGACATGGGACTCAATCAGGGAAAATATGAAGAACAGTGCAAGGAGAGGAGAAAATATATATTTTGGGAGAGGAGGGGGAGGATGATGTGCAGGGAATTGCCAAGAAGTTTTTCTTTGGGTTTCCAGACAATTTTCTTTTTATCATAAGTTATCTATTCTCTCAAAAAAAAAAAAAAAAAAAAAAAAAAAAAAGGAAAATAAAGAGAAAGGAAAACTGCAGAAAACCTGTTTCCCTAATTATACATTTTAGCTTTTTTCCTCCCCTTCCAGTCATGTTTTCTATGCCTGAGTTATTGCTGTTGTTTTAAACATCGTTTAAACATTATAATCATTTCCTTAGGTTTTCTGAGCTGCCTGGGTGACATGTGCCATAGGTTGAGTGAGTCCTTAAGTTCAAAAGTGAGGGTTTTAAGTTAATTAGATTGATTTGTTCAACTAGGGAGTCAGAGCTGTTCAGATGTGGAGACATTTGAGGAGGTTTCCAGCACTGACTTCACTGTGTGTAATATATCCATTTTGGAACATTGAATTAACATTAAATATTACTTCCTATAGCACATGAAAGCATTAGCTTGGCAGTTGTGAACTTTTGACTTGGCATTTCTTTGTAACTTTTAGGTGCGGCTTGTTCAGAAGAAAGATACAGGGCATGTGTATGCAATGAAAATACTCCGTAAAGCAGATATGCTTGAAAAAGAGCAGGTAAAGTGATTTTAATCAGCTTATGAATTTTTATCTCCTAAAACTGTTCTTTTTGCTTAATTGACATGTATATTCCTGTTACAGTTTTCTTTAGCTCTGTCATGTAGGAATATACATACAATACTACTTTTCTTTCCCCAATAAAGTAGTTACATATATTTTAAAAGTATAAATAACTATAGTATATGTGCAGGTCTTTTAAAATTGAAAGCTCATTAGCAAAGCATCTGCCTTTTGTGTCTCCCGGTTGATCACCAGCTGTCCTTTTCATGAGGAGCCTTTTTTGAGGTCATACTTGCTGTGGTAGCATGTTCCTTACTGAATGCTGAGAGAGAGAAATTCCATATACACTTTGGAACTGAGGCTTAAGATTTGGAATTTGCGATTTAAGATGTATCTTAACATGGTTCATTCTGTACACGCAAAGTTGAGTTTTCTGAGTAGCTCATCACTACCCAAGAAAGACCAATTTTCTTTCTGAATGAATTTGCAAAAATACAATGCAAACGGTAGAGCAATGCAAATTCTCCTTTATTGATTAAGAACACTTTCTAAATCTCAAACCTACTTTGCAAATAGATTTAGAAGATGCATTAAGTACTTTATGAAAAATAAGATTTAAAATATTGGATAGTATATTAAAAACAAGAATGCGTATTTTCTATTTATTTCGTTTAATTCAGCAGGTTGCTAAGAACAGATTCTAGTGAGTGATGCTTGCAAATATCCTGTAAGATATCAGTTGCTACAGAAGGGCCAAGAGACCCTGTGGAAGGAAGAGCTCTGGGTACAGAGCCCAGGAGCCAGGTGGAGGCTGGCTCCACATGCAGTCCTTTTGCCTCTTGAGAGGAGGCATAATCATTGAGGCATATCTGCCTTCCATTTAAGTGCCTGCTCAAAATTTAGAATTTTAATTTTCATTTGTTACCCAACAGCTTTTGACTCTCAGGAATTTTGGTTGAGTATATCAAATGCTTTGGCAGTAAATTTTCAGACATTGTAGTTTATAAGAATAACAACCTTATTCAAAATATGCAACAGTCCAATTTATTATCTAAAAATGAGTGTGTGATATTGGTGTAGGCACTGAAAGAGTTTCAATTAATCTTGAAAAGGAAAACATAAAGCTGTAGGCTGCATTGATGAGTATATTTTGCTTTTCAGAAGTAAATTTTATTTTTACAAAGTGTATTTCCTATAGTTTTAACCAAGGCTCAAAACATTTCTTTATCAAATAATTAGCATTCAGAATAAAATTGTAAAGAGAAGTACACATCGTGACTTTCACCTGTTAATCCTTCATAGCGTGTGCCAGTTGCCCAGCATGCTAACATGGTAACAGAGGATGACCAAGCGTATTGTATAAAAATATTTTCTCAAATACTGTACATTCTTCAAAATCAGCTTCTAAAATTTTTCTACATGAAAGTAAAGGAAATGTCTGTTTAAATTAGGATTTTAAATGATGCATTAACTTAAATTGGTAGAGCTACCTTGCTGATGGACTCAGCTCCCTAGGTTTGATCTCAGTGTCGTTTCGCTAGTTTCTGGCCACAGACTCCACCTGAGTCAGTCACCCTGAGGCAGCATGCAGCAGCTTTGTGCTAGGTCAGAGCAGAAGTAGACCGGTGCAGATCCATCACTTTCGGGTGGGGCTGACAAAGGGGAGATTCAGAGCCTAGCTTTTTTGTAGGTATAGGTGCCTTATCTAGAAGAAAAGAAGAATTTTGTTTGCATTTACTAAACTGGGAATTAAAGCAACCTGCTGAGAGTTCATTTTTCTGTCCCATGGGGCAGAAATTTCTGCTACCTGAAAAATAAATTTTAAAAGACAAGAGACCAGCATTTGGCTATCTTCTTCATGTTTCTCTTCAAGTGCAGAAGGAAAGCCTCCAGTTGTGACGCTAGTATAGTAAGATGGGACAGAAGACTGACTTTTTATCCCTGCTTTCCTAGTGCCCAGGGTAGCAACTAGCATGTAATTCCCCACTCCGTTAAATATTTATGGGACAGGGGAAGGGGAATTTAAGGTGTGGATTGCACCTCTGGCTCTTCCCTCCCCTACCCTAAAATCAACTGACTTCACTCCTGATCTTGAGATTCTTAGCTGCTGTTTCAACTCCAGGAGAGAAGGGAAAGGTGTGGCCACAGTGCCTGTAGCTTTCCCCTCAACAAACAGGGAATGTTGCAGTCACCATCCTGTCCTCCAAGGTGAGTGACAAGTGGCAGGTAGTGCCCTGAAGTAGGTAGAGGCCTTACCAGGAGCCAGGGGAAGCAGAGGCAGGTGAAAGCTGCCTGGTATGGTCTTCGTGTAGTAATGACTGGGTCATAGCCATGGCTGGACTTAAGCAAGTGCATTAGTGTTTTCCCAAAACTTTGCTCCTGTATTAAACCCAAGTAAAGGCAGATGCTTTACTCTGCTTCTTCATGATTTTATAGCACTGTTCCTTATCATCTTTATCTTCCATTTTTCCCACCTCATACCATAAGGAGAGATGTAAAAATGTAAATTTTCTAAAACATTGAAGCTATTTAAACATTTCCTAAAAACAATAGAAAAATTAAAAAATAAAATCCTAGGGAACAGTTTTAGCAGTGCGTGAAAACTTAAATGCCTTTAGGCCCATGGGAGTTAGCATGGAAGAATGAGGCAGGTTAGGTGTAAGACAGGAGGGAGGAGTGGGGTCTGTGTCCAAATGGGAGAGAAAGTGCCTGGCTTTGCTAAAGGCATTCCAATAAAACAAACATACAAAACAACAACCGTAGGCTGTGTACCAGTGGAAGTGCCAGTTTGTGAACTCGTGTCTTTTACCTCTGAACATGTTGTGGGAGGTCCAGCCCTGGAGCACATGTTAAGACCAAAACTTTTATTCAAGGATCAGACTGGATCTTAATAAATTTAGACCTGATTCAACACAGTTTTGTATCTTGTGACACATAAGAGGAGAGGCACCAGTGTTTTGAATACTATTAAATATTTAAAGTAGATAAGATGAACTTGATAATAATAAATTACTTTAATGGAGTAATTCTATGACTTCTCCCAAACCTTTGGTATCTTGGTCTCCTTAGCTAGATATTTCAGTGAAAATAGAAAACTGGAAATGTCATAGATTTGAATCTATAACTTTTCTTAGGTGTACTTACATTTCAGTTCAGTAAGGACGGGAAACTTGAGCACATGGTCTGCACGGCTGTGCACGCAGTATGCTGTGGCATCAGAGTATTCTGGAATTGTCAGTTAGGGTGCTGTCACCGCAGATAATATTGCAGACCTGAGTCAGGGTGTGTTTAGAGAGTCTCATCTTGGGGACTTAGTTTTATTAAAAAAAAAGATTATTAGAACAAAAAAATACACCAAAGAATGGTAATTTTAACCAATCAGAGGTTCAATTTATAGCACTGTTAAAGTTTCCATTTAAATTAAAGCCATTGATTTTGTCTTTTTTTTTTTAAGCCTTTCATCACTCAAGATTTCATTACTGAACATCTCCAAGTCAAATGTTGTCAATTTTGAGTTAGTAGGTTTGCCTAAGCATAAATTAAACCTTTTGCATCATCACAGTACTCAAAACAGTATTTAAATTGTTTAAACAAATATACAGTCTAATAAAGCAGAGCAAGGCTTGTCATTAATCAAATGCGTATACCTCCAGGTTGGCCACATTCGTGCGGAGCGCGACATTCTAGTGGAGGCAGACAGTTTGTGGGTTGTGAAAATGTTCTATAGTTTTCAGGATAAGCTAAACCTCTACCTAATCATGGAGTTCCTGCCTGGAGGTAATTACTTGACGATGAAAGGTCATTTTTCCTTTTTGTTTTGTGGTTTTTCTCTCACATCAATTAACCCTCCTTTCTAACTTTTAATCGTGCTTACAAAGTTGCTTTCTGTATCTTTTTTAGGTCTGTAAAGGAGGTCAGTAACCTGTCTGTGCTGGGGTGCCTTTCTACAATTTTAGTGCCATAAAAGTAACATTCTCATTCATTCTCATGATTTCAGATGGATATTTCTTTCTTTCTTTCTTTTTCTTTTTCAATACGTAGGAATAAACTAGGGACTTTGCCTGCTCTCCTGTCAGTGGGAATACGTGTAATCAGTTATCCCAGTGACAGAATTGAAGCTGTAATATTCTTTGCTTCAACTTTTCTGTTTCTTTTTCTATAATTTATATTAATAAGGAGTGAATTTCTCATTACCTATATTAGTAGCCAGAATCAGTTTCTCATTTTTGAGATGGCAAGTTTTATGTAACTCAGCATGTGCATCGTCTAAGACAGCTCCAAAGTAAACCCAGCACAGAACATGCCATCTGTTCTGGGGAACACATTCTGGTTCCCAGTGAGCAGATGAACTGTCAGCAAACTGGTGGGGAAAAAAAGAAAACTTTTTCTTTTTTGCTTCTGTGGCAAAGCCAACATAATTGTGGTGTAATATTTGATCTTGTGACAATCTTTAGTTTAGATGTAGGGTCACCAATAATTTTTTATTAACAATTGATGAAGCCTAGAAAAGAATCTGACAGGATGAGGAGAAACTTTTTAACATTTAGATGCCAGTTCTTAAATAGAAGTAAGAACCAGCTCAGTCACCAGCCAGCCAGTTGACGTGTGTCTCCTCAAGCCTTACCCGCACCATCTTCCATGGCTTCTCACGTCTCTTGGACCCTCCCTTTGCGCTTGGTGGAGCTGGCTTGCAGAGCCATAGACCATCTGGCCTGAGCCCTGATCATCTGGGCAGGCGCACACAGGTGAGGCCATTGGCTGCTCTCCTGGGCCACCGTGCTAACCAAGGCCACACAGATACTAGAGCTGGCCTGAGTGCAGCGCCTCCATCTCTGGTGTGCCTTCAGATTGAATGTGTGGCTGCCAGGAGTGATTAGGGAATTATATTTTTCAAGTCTTAGGTCAAAAGAGGGAGCATTTTAATAAATGGCTTAATTTTTGCCTGAGGGTAAAATACCCATTTACCTCTAAGAATGCAAAACTTCCCCCAGACTTATAAATGAAATGAAATTCGAAAAGCACAATGATACTCTGTTAAATTCAGAGGTGTCTTTTCTCTTTTCCCCGTTTACTAACATAAATGGCTTTATATGTGATCTAAACTGAATCTTTCCATTTCTTTTAGCTTTAAACTACTTATACATCCTTGCTTTGCTTTGCTTTTGTCTAACTATTAAAATCAGAATCTTTTTTTCACCATTTTACTTTGCTGGTATTAAGCAGAAATAATTAAATTTTGATTTTGCAGAAAACTAAAGAAGTTACCTTTTAACTGCTAAAATACTGATACTGTTTTGTAAAAGTTGCATAAAGCATTTTGGTGTATGTTTAAGTACCTGTAATAAAACACTGGAGGAAGAAACCCACTGATCTTGGGAGGTGTTCACTGTGCACTTTTGGAAGGCAGCTGTTACACATCCTAGTGCGTAGCATTTTCAGTTCATATTTAGCTTTTGTTGACTAATACTTTGCTACCAAAATTTGTTTATGTTCTAATGTTTTGTGAATAGAAATTGGAGAGCTTGTTTTCAGCCTCCCCAAATTTTTACATTTTTGTTGTTTGGCATTTCTGCTTCTCTCTCTAATAACGGCAGTACAGCCTCTGTGGAAATGCCATTTGAAGAGAAGAGACAGCTCGCAGATGTTTGTGCAGAGAGAAAAGTAAAGTAGCTTTATCTCCCAGCTCAAAACGTTATCTTAAGCAAATTTACTTCTTTCCCCTCCCCTAAAATGAGAGAAATTTCCTTTCTCCAAAGTAAAATGGAAATCACAGCTAAATGGTCAGGATCAGTTAGCTTAGGTGAAAGTGTTTGGCTCTCCGTGGCTGTGAATTTTGCCTTTTAAGTGTTAGAAGCTACTTACTGTTTCTGCCCATAGTGGGTCAGTCTCTGGAACACCGCAGAGGCCCGTTTAGCGCTGCCTTACCTTGCAGATAGGAAAGATGTATCTGGAGACTGGCACTTATTCATGCGTTGGTTTGTGTGCGTGTACTTTGTATCTTGTTTTCAGGGGACATGATGACCCTGTTGATGAAAAAAGATACCCTGACAGAAGAGGAGACTCAGTTTTATATAGCAGAAACAGTGTTAGCCATAGACTCCATTCACCAACTTGGATTCATCCACAGAGACATCAAACCAGACAACCTTCTCCTGGACAGCAAGGTACCGTGGGGAGTAGCAGCCTGACCGTGTGTCTTCACCTGTCTGAGCAGCCTCTGGTTTAACACCACATGGCTTGTAGTCATCACAGCCGGGGTGCTGTGAGCTACCTGGTGCATTTCTCTCTCTCTTTTTTATAGGTAATTTTGCTGTTACTTCTTTTCTCAGGAAGGCTTATAGTTTTATAATTTGACTGAACATTCCTCTTAAAAATAAAGGACATTTTGGAAATGATTAAGAATAAAATTGATTTAGGTTATTTTATAATAAAGCCAAAGATAGTCATCTTCTCTTAGCATATAATTACACTAGTGCATCACCTGTCGAGAGCCCCTCTGTTGGGCAACCTCGTGCGTTGAGGAGCCCAGGCAAGATCCGGGAAGTAAGGCAGCAGCAGCAACAATCTGTCGCAGAGTTTACTTCCAAATCCTATGCCCTCTGCTTAGAGAAGAGCCCTGCACGGCCTCTGTAATGGCCTCTTTATCTTTACCTTTAGACATGCCAGTGAGCTCTGGTGCTTGGTTCTTAAACTCACATCAGATCTTGTGCTGCTGGATAGTTGGCTGCTCCTTGGCAGCTTCTCCACCATCTGGGCCGCACTTAGCTATGAAGTGAATATATTGATCCAGAGACGCTCCAGAGTCCCTTCCAGCTCTAAAATCTAGATTGTTGTGTTCTTTTATGTAGAATTGCTGTCTAGACTGAATTTTTTTTTTTTTAAGTAGAAAAGTGAATTTAGTTCCTTGGGTATTCTTTCTTACTGCCTTTTGATAACAGTCTTTGAAAAAGTTGAAATTTGGTCTACTTTCTTTGAAACCTTTATTTTTCTGTTTCAGGAGGGCAGATTTGTCAGATATTTCTTCTAGTTAACAGCTTTTTTCTTCATTATAAGAATAATACACATACATAGTGGAAAATTTGAACAATACCGAGAGTTATAATGAAGAAAAATAACTATAATCTCATCATTCAAAGATAACCACTATTTTAGTATAATAGCTTCAATATCTTTTCTGTTTGTGTCAATAATTTATGTATAGTTAGCATCCTAGAAGTAAATAGCTTGGTATTCTGCTTTTAAAATGTTAATATATATGAGATTATTTTTGTATGTCACAAGGTTCAGATATATTTTTAATGAAGCAGAAGCCCTACATTGTGTGGTCTTGGGTTCAGATGCTCTGGCCCTGTACCCCGGGTGCCTTAGTGCTGGCTTAGCTGTAGCTTGTAGTCTGTGTTCAAGTCCAGCCAACATACTGAAGGCCAAGAGTTGGGGGCTCAGTCTAGAGGAGGAGGATTGGGGAACCCTGTTTGGTGCAGACATACTCTCTCAGTATGCTTGCCCAGACCTGTAGAAGTGAGCTCACTTACGTGTTTAGTCATGCATATTATAGAAGTAAAAATGTGGAAGTTTTGCATCCCTGCTGTATACTCAGAGAGCTACAGAATTCCCTGAAAATCTGGTTTTAAATAGCATTTGCTCCAGGCACTGCTTTTTAAGATGCCTTTTTCCCTTAGAGGTGTCCAGGTAAAACATGTAATTATAAGAACTGTAAGACACTTCTCTGGCTTGTGGAACAGGTTATTTGCAAATCCGGAAGGAAGATACCAGGTTAGCAGGCTCAAAGCTGTCTTTGGTAGTTTACCTTGTGTGTGTGTGCATGTGTGTGTTTGTACACACACACATATACACACATCGCCAAACCTAATGGGATTTAAAAAACAAAACAAAACAAAACCTGATCCAACGCAAAGCTTCTATAGCCTTGTTCCCTGGGAAGTTTGCATGTTAAGGCGTGAAGGAAGGTGGTATCGTGGAAAGACCACAGCTGTTGAAGTCACTGGATCAAACCTTGGCCACACCACTTCTAATTGTGTGACCTTGAGCAGTATAGATCCCTGAGCATTAGGATTTCCTCCCCTGTTTTTAGTTTTACCTCCTTATCTACTTAGCATTTTGGTTAGTGAACATTTGGTCCTGTCCCAAATGTCTGTAAGACATTTGGTCCATAAGTTATTTGGTTCACACTGAAAAAGATCTTTGAAATTTGGTCCTATCCAATTTCACCCCCAAGAGCACCTTCCTCTTCTTAAGGTCTGATAGTGCCAAGCACCAGGTTGGAAGCCTTACGTGCATTAATTCTCATCATTCCTGCCAAGAAGATACCATGACTCCCATTTTCCAGATAAGATCAGGAGGTTGGAGAGGTTAAGTGGTCCTGGTCAGGAGAGAAAGAGCATTGATTTCTGGCTTTGGTTCTGCTGTTTCATCCACAAGTCATTGAATGACAGTGAAGTGTGGCTTAAGAATTTTATAAATGAGACAACACATTTAAAGTATGCCTGGCTTATAGGAGGTGTGAGTTTTCCTTAAAGAGAGTGATAAAGTCAGAGACTTTTGATTGGAATACATTATGGCAACTTTTACCAAGAACTGTGAGGTAAAGTTTATTCCCTTTGTCTTTGGAATAGTTTACTCCTTGGAATTTATCCTAATGAAATAATTCAAGAGGAGAAGAAGCTATATGAACAAAGATTTGTTTATTTAGTCATCATTTAACAACCATTAATGTTGAGTCCATCCTTTGTACCATGCGTGGTTAGGGTTGGGAACGCAGGCCCTCTCTGGCACAGGGGTGCTTGCTGTAATCCACAGCACTCGAGAGTAAGGAGTTGGAAATGGAGGGAACATCCAGTATCAGGGGGACAGGCAGACGAGGAGGTACTAAATCATTTGAATATTATGTAGACATTAAAAATGATGATTTTGAAGAAACAGAATATTTGATTTAGTTTAAGAAGTAAAATTAGGTGCTATGGATATTGTATGCCAGCTATATTTCAGTGAAAAAAAGGGAAAAAAATTAGATGCTATGGAGGATTCAACTAGTTTAAAAGTTTATATTTGGACAAAAACAAAGATAATATGCAAAAATGAAAATACTTCTATTTGTATAATAGGGTTTGGGGTGATCTTTAAAAAATTTATTTGCTATTCTGTTTTTCCCTGTAACAAAAGAAAAAGCAGTGGAGCTGTACTGGGTACTGCAAGGAGCTGGAGAAGATCATGTTTTGTTTGTTCCACATCCATGAACGTTCATCCATCCATTACCTTGTTTCTTCTTCCCCACAGGGCCACGTGAAACTTTCTGACTTTGGCCTTTGCACAGGACTGAAGAAAGCACATAGGACAGAATTTTATAGGAATCTGAGCCACAGCCTCCCCAGTGATTTCAGTAAGTGTTAACAGAGATTTAGCCTTTTTTTAATCCCTTAACTGGGCCTCAAAGAGCTATTCCTCTGGTAACCAAAATATGCACGATGGATTGGGAGATTCTCACAGTTTGAGTCTTTAGAGAATAGAAATACTCCATTCCCAGGTTTGCCTGTGATTTGTACTGTGTGGTGAGGCCATATGAGGGCTACCGGATGTGTTAAGGCTGATGTCCAAAAGAGCTTGCTTTGGAGCTCTGCTGAGAAGGTCACAGGGCATGAGAAGAAAGTCCTGGGAACAACTCCAGGTTTGATTTATCCCCGGTGCTTCTTTCTGTCATAGCACAAGGAAGTTTGTGAGTTACTTTCACTCCAACACTACCAAACCATTGAAACTATGTAGTAAAATTCCAATTCTTCCTTAGAAGCTTATACCAAATAGTGTATTATATATTCAGAAGTCTCTGATTATGTAAGAGTTACTACTCTTGGAAATGATAGTAACTTGGGGAAGTTGTGAATGTTTTAGATCCACTTTGGGACCTTTGCTTCTGATGAGACTGAATTCCCTGTGATTCTGATTAAATTCCCCATAATTCTGTTTTAAGGCCTGTCCGTGTCCTCTGGCCACATAATCCACAGGGAAGTGCTGCTTCCAGCTCTCATTGTATAGATTCTTTGAGTTAATGCTTCGGAGCCTCTGATTTGGGCTTGTGGACCTGCTGGGAAGTGTGCCATCCAGAGTTACTGATGTTGGGCAGAAAAGCAAGACTTGAGGGTCTCATGTGGCTTGAACCAGAGCCTAGAAAAGTAGTAAACATTCCTATCTGGACTTTGATTAGAACTTGTTTTCTCTACTTTTAGCTTTTCAGAATATGAATTCCAAAAGGAAAGCAGAAACCTGGAAAAGAAATAGACGTCAACTAGTAAGTAATATTTGTGGCTTCTTAAATGCTGCAAACCAAGTATGAGTAAGTTTAAAAATATGCGTGTAACTTTGCATTTGATAAATGCATGTTGTCTATTGCTTGATATAAATGACCTTAACAGAGCACTGTCATTGTGCTGGTAGCACCAGAGTAATCTCTTGAAGGAGGGCAGATAATGTGAGGTTGTTTTTGTTGTGACATTCTCAGTGGATGACGTCACTCAGGCCTTTTACAGGTGACAACCCTTTTCCTTCCTGTTCTGCCTTTTCCCAATTTTCATGGTAAATGGTGGTAAATGGGTTATAGTTAAGCTGGAGTCCTCTTAAAATGAAACTAAGTACAAATACCTACCCAGCACTTTGAGGCAGTGGTTCTCAAACTTATAAAAGTTTGATTCACTTAGTCAAGACTCCTTAATTCACCTGCCCCACCCTTTCCTATTTATGGTGGAAAAAAGAACTTGGTGATTAAAAACTGGAGAGAAATTTAAGGGACATGCTTACTTTACTAAAATTTGTGTATATACACATAAAATTATGCCTCACAACTTAAAAATAACGTTATTGTATTTTCCTTGATAGTATGTTGGAATTTATTTAAATAGTACAGATTCACCAGTGAAATACTGCTGCCCAGGCAGACTTCTGTTCTGGAAGGCACATGGCCTGGTGTCTAGTTATTGGAAAATTTCTGACCAGAGATAATAGAAATGTGTATCATCGTATGCTCAGACTTTGCTAGAAACCTATAGCAAATGGAAAGTGGTAATGGTAAATGAACAGTTGGTCTTTAGAAAGCAAGAAGAGCAGCGAGGGATGGAAACCTGACTGACTCAGAATGATGATCATGTGTATTATGTAGAAATGGTGGCACTTCTGCTTGTCGGTGTATATGTTTGTAACTTGGCAGATTTGCCAAGTATTGTTTTGGCCAGAGTTCTTAGTAAAATACTGAATTAGAGTTCTCTGTGATATCTTTAATAGCTCACTAAGTAGATTGCTGGTAAATAACTGTTAGTCATACGGGAAAATGGAAGCCTGTAGAATTAAGAAAGAATCAAAGGAAAGGCTTGCATTTTTAAAATTTATTTGAGGCCCATCAGTGGGCCTCAAGACCACGCTTTGAATATTACGATTTTTATGTTAAACCTGGGCACTGGGAGAGGCAGTAACTTAAACCACACACTTTTGGAGATGTAGTAACTGAAATTAATCTTTGATGTCTTTTTCTAACGTTAACTTAGGGATACTTAGGTTTGGTATAGCTAGTCACGTCATAGTCGTCTTAGGAACTGTGATACTCTTTAAATGTCTAAATTTTGTATATGGTTGAAACACTTTACATAGCTTGTTGTATTCCTGACATAGGGAATGTCAGGAATGACTTTGGTCGGATGCTTCTATTATGTCTCTCCATAGGGCAGTAGATCTTAACCTTGGCTGCACACCAGAATCACCTAGGGAACCTCAGGACACACTGATGTCTGGGTCCCAATCCCAGAGATTCTGGTGCAGTTGGTCTGGGGTATATAGTCTGGGTATCTGATTTTTAAAAGGATGCTGGGTGATTCTACTGTGCAGTGAAAGTTGAGACCCTCTACTGAAGGGACTGTTTCTTAAACAATAGCTCCTGCATTATTGGGAAACTGATATTTATCTGTGTTTTGGAAGGTAACAAAAGGTAAGGACATTTCTGTGATTTAAAAAAAAATTTTTTTTAAAGCAAGCCAGGATTTAACCTTTGACCATTTTTATTTTAGGGGTAATTAAGTTTACATACTTTAAATTATTCTTACACTCTGAGAAGCTTTATGCTTTTTGACACACACCACAGGGTCATGTCAGACTTACTAGGAACCACTTACAAGTCTGTGAGGGAGATTTCACAGTTTCCATATTTGGAGTTAAATGTCCTTTAATATTTAAAATGTTATTTTAAGTCTGAATAAAACTTAGGTTCTAATGCTGTGATTAAGCTTCTTGCCTTTTTATTCTGTCTACAGTAGAGATGGAAAAGTATTAAGGTCACTCATAATACCTCTTTTGATAACTTGAAGAAAATAAAGCTACCTTTCAGTCTTCAAAAGGGCAGTTAACTGTGCTTTTGACCTTTCGTAAGTAATCCCACTGAGCTAGTACCTCCTGCCTCCTAGAGGCAGGAGGACAGACTGGGAGGTACACAGCTTGAATGGAAGGTTAGTGTTAGTTAATGCTTGATATAAGTTTACTGCTCTAGGTTAAGCTTAACATATGTAATCCTTCACCCAGCCTATTACTTTTCAGTCCACTGAGAATCACTAAAAAATGTGGAGGCTTTAGCTTCATCTTTGGCTGCTTAGATCCTTTTCTAATATTTTAAGTACCAGCGTGGTCCTGGGTAACCTTAGGCCACACTAACTGATTCGGAAATAAATATGAGTCATTTTTAAGTTATTAAACCAGAGTTAAAAGTTGAAGTACCTACATCTAGGCATCCAATCTTCGCCAATTCTTTTTTTCTTTTTTTTAGTGTAGAGTTTATAGAAGTGGTTAAGTAGGAGATTATATTGCTTTATTTCCCCTAAAATCCTAAAAGAAATCATAAGTTGGAACACATCATATGTTTGAAATATTAACAATCCACAAAGCTCTTTACAGCATAGCTCTGATCGACACTATGAATACCCAAACAACAAAAGGAAAAAGAAGGGTCTAGATTTGAGGTATTAAGGGCTTAAAGTTGGAGGACACCCTAGTATGGAAAACTTGTAGACAAAGGTTTGAGAAGGGGGCAGTCCCTGGATTACCTTTGTGTACCTTGTACTAAAGTGAGAGTGAGCTCCCAAGGAGGGACTCCAGCTCCCTGGTGAGAACATCACCTTATGTGACAGGTTTACACCTGCTGTATACTGTATTCTGTAACTCCAAGATTTTTTTTTACACCTTAGTATCGTGAAGGAATTCTTTTTTGTGGCATTAGGTCTCTGGTTTTATAATAGAAATCTTTGAACAAAGAAGGTTTACTCAAAAGCTTTGCTGGAATATATTTCATCTAAATTGAAAGGTTTCTGTAGTTTCTTAACTTTTATAATTAGAATAAAAATTTCTGCTTCTTGGGGAGGGTCCAATCCATGTTTCAGACTTAAAACTTAAAAAAAAAAACAACCTGGCTATTTAATATGTATATTTAAAAGAAAACAATGTATAATTATCTATGTGGAAAAAATGGATTCCTACCTTACAATATACATAAAAATAAACTGCAGATGGAAAATAAAACTTAAAAAATTTTAGAAGAAAATACAGGGCAATATCTTTATGACCTCAGGGTAAGGAAGGGTTTCTTAAATAACATACAAGAAGTACAAATCATAAAGGAAAACTTGGTGATTTTACTACTTTAAAGAAAAAAAACCCCTGTATATTGAAAGACATAAGCAAATGAAAAGACAATCTACATGGTCCAGTCCAGCTACTTTGGAATTATCTTACAGTTGAAGTGTATTCTCTCCAACCCAGCAGTTCTAGCCCTATTCAGATACCCTGGAGAAACTCTTGCACCTCTGAACCAGGACACATGTATAAGGATGTTTATGCATTTTCCTAATGGCAAAAAACTAGAAATAACCCAGTGTCCATCGAAATACAGAGTATTTTAGAGCAGTGAAAATAATTGAACTTAAAGCTACATATGACATCATGGATCAGTTTTAGAAACAAAACATTGAGAAGAGAAATCAAATAGAAGACTGCTTGTAGAATGATACCATTTTTTACAAAGCTTGGAAACAAAACTAAGATCTCAGTTTGAGAGACACAATATGACAAGATTAAATTCCTTTTTAAAAGCAGAGGAATAATAAACATAAAACTCAGCACAGAGGTTAGGAGGAGAGGCAGGAGGATGGACTGAGAGGTATACAGCTTGAATGGTATCAGTGATACATATTTTGGTTCATTTGGACTCAGGAGTATTCATTTTATTATGCTTCATAATTTGGTAATTATACACTTTGGTGTATATAACAAATATTACATCATTTAAAAAATCAAAAAAATGATAAGCCTCAGACTTGGAGAAGATACTTGGCAGTACGTACAATTATAAAGGATTAATGTCCTGAATCAGGATTAAGGCCGTGGATTTATAAAGAATTCCTATGAATCAAAAGAAAAAACATAGTACAACTTACAAAAACAAACAAATGGGCAAAGAATCTGAACAGTAATTCACACACAAAAGATTTGAATGGCAAATTAGCATATGAACATGCAGTCAACCTTGCTAGAAATAAGGGAAATGCAAATTAAAATAGAGAGATCCCATTTCATATTCATCTGATTGGTAAAAATATAAGATTCTGACAAACAAAGCCAAGTGTTGGTGAATGTAGAGCACCAGGGAGCTCATCCCCACTCGGCGTGTTTAAAACGTGTAACCACCTTGGAGGACACCTGGAAGATGTCTGATTAAGTTGAAGATGCTCGTAATGCAAGATCCAGTGATATTACTTGTAGTAGATCCTTTAGAGAAGTTCTCACACCAGTGCCTAGGAGGTGTTACAAGAATGTTTATTCGGTTTGTCGTTTGTTTTGGTGAAACGCTGGCAGCAACACACATGTACATTTACAGGAGAATGGATAAGAAACATTGTGACATTTTTATAATGGGATAGTGTACAGCAGTGAAATGGGCGAACTAAAGCTACATGAATAAATCTCGAAATCATAACAGAGTAAAAAAAGCAAGCTGTAGCATTGTAGAATAACGCAGTAAGGTATGAGACTCTTTATTAAAAGCTGAAATATACAAAAAGTAATAAGTCATCTACGTGAATATCCATTGAAGCTCAGCACAGCAGCTTCGAGGTAGTTATGACTTCAGAGGTGGGTAGGGATTCTGGCTTTCATTGATTTTGTAGTTTCGTATCTTAAAAAGACAAATGATCTGAGACAAAGGTGGCAGATTATTAACCCCTGTTTAGTATGAGTAATGGATAAAAGGGTGTTGTATTATCTGTGCTTTTTCTTCCTGTATGTTTGTAGTATTTCATAATATTTTAAAAACACAACACAGGTGTAGTTTTTAATTTTAGAAGTTATGTACAATGGAAAGCATTTATATTGGAGCCTTCCATGTGGTAAGCCCTCAAATGCTGAGCACAGGAAGGCTCTGGCCTTCCCCTAGTACTGCAGTCCTGGTGTACGGGAGTGGATTACTTGAATTTAGAAAAACACTCCTTAGCTAAGAACTATTTACATACATTTTTCAGTTTGGTAAGTAAGCATTTATAAACCTTTGACCTGTAGGTTATAACTTCAGTTTTGGATAATAAAGCTTCCCTTAATGATTTTCCAAACGAAAAATATATATACTGCAAAGAAGGATGCTTTGGAGCAAGATGTTTAATTTCCAAATTGGGCTTTTCCACTTGTTCTGAGGCCTTGGGCAAAGCAGTTTTGGGCATGAGTGTTATCTGCAGTTGGGATGATAAGGTCAGTCTTCTTTGCTAAGCTTTGTCATAGGCTCATAAACGTATAAAGGAACAGAGCATGACACGTCCTGGGTGCTCAGTCAGTTACGGGACTAGCTGCTCTGACAGAACCTGTGCCCTAGTGAACTGACATGGCTGTGTTCATTTGGGAAGTGCTCGGGCAAATCGGGCTTGCCATTCAGCTGCCGGGCTGTCCTGCTTATTTCGCTGGTGGTGCTCGTAGCTTTTGGTCTCCAGAACAACTCTGGGCACCTTCCTGCCTGCTGGGCCTCCTGACGTGTGGTGCGTGTTTCAGGCCTTCTCCACGGTAGGCACTCCTGACTACATTGCTCCCGAGGTGTTCATGCAGACCGGGTACAACAAGCTCTGTGACTGGTGGTCGCTCGGCGTGATCATGTATGAGATGCTCATCGGTAAGTTGCACGCTTTCAGGACTTGTTCTGTGCAGCCAGGGGAGTCCTCTGTTGACAGCAGACTCTGTTTCAGTTGGGATGAGCTAAGCTCTTGTACCCCTTGTCTTTTAAAGTGAAGTTTCCTAGGTAGAAAGCTCTGGGCCTTAAAATGGACCCCACAGCTTTCTGGCTCACTGGCGCCCTGTGGTTGCTTGCTGATTGTTTATTGGGTTTTTTTCTACGTATTCATCCTCTCCATCTCACAGCTCTTTTGTTCACTGGCATTTATTAAACATCCATTGTATAGAGAGCCTTAACGGGGCTGTGTCACACACACTCTTGACTTACTTGCTGTCCCCTTTCTCAAAGCCTTCAAAGCGTGGGGCCCTCTAACTTCTCTCCCTCTTATTTGGATGGTGTATCTGTATTTGGGGGGCACATCTATAGGGGTGGCCATATGCCCAAGAGCACTGGAGTTTAAGTCTATCCATGGTGATGCTGAGCGGGCCTGTGTGGATGACGGGTGTGGCATCTGTCTGGCTGTGTTGTCTCGGGAACGTTGGAGGGAGGCCTGTGGAGGCAGATGTGACCTGTGTGCAGGGCAGGCGGAGTAATAGGGTATGTGACTATTTATCCTCTCGCCTGTAGTTCTCAAGGGGAGGCGTGGTGGTCACTTTAAAACCTATGCTTTTTGTTGTCCAGCTTGTTTGGTACATTATCCGTATAAGGATATTCCTAGAATGAAGTTGTTTCTTAATGATTCACCCTTGTATTCTTCTTTGGGCACAGTGGTTCCCGCATCTGCAGCTCTGCTACGTCCCCTTCCTCTCCCAGCTCCGGCTGTTGGCTGGCTCCCTGGTGGTACCGGAAGTACAGCTTCACTTTGGGTTTAGGAGTTTGGGGGAAATGGAAAATTGGTTTGGATGTTTTGAGATGAATGGAAATCCTATCCATGTCATGGAGGGAAGGACATATAGGATCACTAAAATAAACAGAATCATATAAGGAGAATAATCTCAGTCAGATTCAAAGCTCTGGGATATAAAAGCTTCCAAGTCCCTTCCTTTTTTATTTCAGGCTACCCACCTTTCTGTTCTGAGACCCCGCAAGAGACATATAAGAAGGTGATGAACTGGAAAGAAACTCTGACTTTTCCTCCAGAAGTTCCTATTTCTGAGAAAGCCAAGGATCTAATTTTGAGGTATCGGCGAACATTTCCCCTGCCTGCTTCCACCCAGGCTTTTTCACATGAGTGATTTCATTAAATTTTTTTCCCATCATTTCTTGGATCTGCACCCTGCTTCTTCCATTTTTCTTTTTAAAAAGGGGGAAGTTGTTCCTTTTCTTCTTTCAAAGAGACTACCCGGGTATGCTGAAAGGCCTCTCTTTTCCAGATTCTGCTGTGAATGGGAACACAGAATTGGAGCCCCTGGAGTTGAGGAAATCAAATGTAATTCTTTTTTTGAAGGTGTTGACTGGGAACATATCAGGTATATCCATATAAAAGCTTTCAGGATAATTTCAGAAAGTCTGTAGTTTGCCTAGGACTAATTTAGTAGGACTATTACTGGCAAGCCAAGTAAGGGAACAGAGCTTCTTAGAAAGTCAGGGTCTTTTCCCGATTTTCATTCATGGTGAGGATCAGGACGTATGTTGAAGCCAGCAGTTATTTCCACAGTGAAGGGACCATCTAACAAGTGTGTTGGAGTTGCTTTTACCGAGGACATACCACCTTCTCTAGTGTTGGGGCCACCAGAAGGACTGTCCCTTCCCTTATGGTAGAGGCTGTCACTGAGGGGTAGAGAAGGAAGAAGGGTGGGGTGGGGAGGGGAGCAGAGAGAATGAGATTGTGATGGCAAGGGTGGTAGTGGTACCGCCTGCCCTCTCCCAGACTTCCTTACTCAGCATCCGTTGGTTGCTAAACAGAAGATGAAGTTGTCATCTATTTCATAATTATGTTCTGATCTGTGTGTTTGTGATTTTTATTTTTGCCTCTCTCGTGTCCATTTTTAGCCACTCTGCTCTTGGCACTTTTGGTAGAGGAAGGGCAGAGCCCTACACGAGGGGACACAGGTTGCTTCCCTTTTCAGCAGACAGGGGAGGCTGTCAGGGGGAGTGCGCTATCTTTGCGTTTTAACTTCTGATTATTCTTGTCGTCCTAACTGTGAATAATTGTTAGGTAATTTTTCATCGTAATTTTGTTTGGATGTAGTCAGCTAGTGTGGTCGGTCAGTAGTCACAAGCTTTTCAGAGAAAATAAATGCTGCCTGCCCACAGGCAGTCTCCCCATGTAGACCAGGGGTCTTTTTGGAGAGACTTGATTCGTCGTGATCCATATGATTATTAACCCTAGTAATTTCTGGCATGTCTGTCCTTGGCAGAGAGAGACCTGCAGCAATATCTATTGAAATCAAAAGCATTGACGATACCTCAAACTTCGATGAGTTTCCAGAATCTGATATTCTTAAACCAACAGGTAATACTGCCACCACCTCTTGCTGCCATATAAGTGCATTATGACTTCCAAATTGTGGGGTGATGTTTACAAAGCAGGGTAGAGAACACGGAGGGTTCTTCAGGCTCTTTTAAGTATCTTTCCAGTGTTAACCCTGGGCAGCAGTGAGACCTTGTCAAAATGGAAAGTGAATACAAACTCTCATGTGTAGACTGCTCAACTGGGTGGGTAAATCCCAAACATTTGCTCTTTTGTTATTTATTAAATTAAAGCTTAGGTAACCTGAAATGGGAAAATAAAACTTTTTAAATATTGTGGAAAATATGAGGTTCAAAGAACATAGGACATCAAATGTAGACAATTCAGTGTGAAAAATAACTTTTCCCAAATAGAAGCTGTAGTATGTTCTTCAGGATGTCAGGTCTTCAGTTCTGAGCAGAACATCAGGGCAGGGCAGTGAATCAATTCTCACATCTATTTCTTTCCCAGTGGCAACAAGTAATCACCCTGAGAGCGACTACAAGAACAAAGACTGGGTCTTCATCAATTACACGTACAAGCGCTTTGAGGGCCTGACTGCGAGGGGGGCAATACCTTCCTACATGAAAGCAGCAAAATAGTTTCCTTGAAATGGAATTCTAAGTAGAGCAGACTTCCTTGTACAGCATCACGGTTTTTCTTCTCACATGCTCTTTTGAAAGAGCTTCCAAGAAGCTTATGGAACCCACCACTGTGTCATGGTAAACTCTCCTGAAGTGCGATAGTAAGTGGGTTCCCTTTCATAGCGTGTCTGCTGACCTGCAGAGGGGACACAACTCTCTGCTACATCGACCACAAACAGCTGTTCTGCTTCCTTAGAAGCATCATGAGCCAATTTGATTTAAAAAAAAACAAAAAAAAACTTGAGTTTTCCTAAGTTCATCAGAACAAAGGGGGAAGAAACAGCCATCATCCAACATGACTTAGATTGTAACATATACTTATCGAACATCAGCCAACTCCTGTGATTTGCGTGACATGCTTTCTGCCAAGCCCACCAAGTATTTTTTTGTTTTTCTTTAAAGTTTCAGTTCTTTGAAGCTGTAAAGTTCCAGAGTACTAAGGAAAAAAAGCAATAACTCTTCAGCAGCCAGCCTCCTGGCTGAAGGAAGTGACCCACCCTCCCAGTGGGTGGTGATGGTAGTTTCTCCGCAGACCTCGGCCTCGGGCAAGTGGCTTTGTATAGCCTCCATTCATGGTGCACTTTATTTTTGGTACTAGGATAAAGACCCTCAGTCCATTTTGACTATCTCCTCCAGCTCATCTGAAATACTCATGCTGCTTTTCTGAATGTTCATGGGAACGGATACCAGGTTGAGCCATTGTTGCTCTTAGAAGGTCCCCAAAGCCACTGGGCCTTGCCAAGGCGTTGTGGACCTCGTGGAAAACCCCACTTAATCCCACTGATGGATGTTGCTGTGGACCAGCAACACCCACAAGTGCTGCCAACAGGAACTTTGTTCTTGGGAAGAGCCCAGGCAGAAGCAGGAGGCCTGGGACCCTCTTGGCTAAGGTGCTGCTCCTGCTCTGTCTCCAGAACCTCCTTGGAAGTGGTTGAAGGAACTGGCCCAGTACAAAGTGCAGAGCCAGCCTTCACATCCTTGGAAAAGTTCACGCCTCAATCTTTGGTGCAACTGTATTTGTATTCGCTTGGTGTTTCTCCTTTCCCAACTTTGACCATTTTGCCTTGGAATCATGATTACAAATTTTTCCTTTGCAGATGCCTTCCCTAGGGGATAGTCCTCTCCACCCTGAAGGGTTACCTGCAGGCTTGGGCTGACCAGGCCTCTCTATTGGAGTGTTCTCCTAAGAGAGAACCTCTGAGTTTCAACACAAAGTGCCTTTTCTTTCACAGCTGCCACCGCCTTTAGAGGACTTTTGCTGCACCAGAAAACTGTGGAGGCTCCGTATTAATGCATTATTACTTTTAAATTTTTCGATAATTCTTACAGCATCATGTGCACTTGTGTAGTGACTTTGCCTGTTGCAGTGTCATGGCCATGCTACAACTGGGAGACTGTTTTATTCCAGTCTTGAGGTTGTTACTATCAGCTAAGAAAGGAAAGTATGTCCCAGCTTGCCATTCAGAAAAGAGAAATGGAATATCAAATTTACAGTAGTGAGTGAGACTACTTTGGGTTTTAAAGTCTTAGAGGAAAAAAAAAAAGTATTAGGGAAATATTAACTCTGGATGAGGGTAATGTTTGCCCCTTAATCTTTCATTCATGGTTTGTTAGTGAAAAGGAAGTCATGTATTTCTTTGCATTACCAAATAGTTGGGGTCTTAACCTCCATGTGTTTTGCAAGAATGTGTGGTAAGCATGGGTAAAGAGAAGTAACAGGAGGGTGGCAGCCTGTGTGTTGGGGAGTGGCAGGGGATAATTTGTTTTAGGGGAAAATGCCCACTTTAACTTTTAAACTTCTGAATAAACTGTGTGAAAACAGTATAAACCTGATGTTTTAAAGGAAATGTGGCCTATAATTCAAAGAGCAAGAGTGCTGGTGGCTTTTTCTAACCCCTTTGTCTGCAGACCAGTGGAACACTGTATTTAGGCCAAGTGCTTTACTGTCTCAGGGACGATGGTACCTGCTTTTTTGCTCCCTGAGAACAAGTCTTCTGAATTGGAGTCCGTGTAGAGAGACTGCCTCTGGTTAGTGGTTCACATGGTTCAGTGTTACAGCACAGGGGGCACTCTTGTAATCAGTGCAGTAAGGCCCAGAGGAGACCTGGTGACAAAAGTGCTGTCAACTGGCAGACCTTTCTACAACTCTTTGTAGCCCAGCCCTGTTTTTTTTTCAGCCTAGGTTTGGCCAGGAATCTCTCACGCTCCCAGGATGGGATTTCTCAGCTCCCTGTGCCCACCAGAGCAGGGTTCTGTCTCTGGATGCTGTGTGCGTGAGGAGTCCCTATTGGGTCCCACTTCTTAGCCCCTTCTCTGGGTCAGGGAAAGGAACCTCAAGAGAGACAAGGAGGAACCAGGGTAGGAAGTGCAGGCCAGACAGAATGTATTCCTTCCAAGTTTCATGGGTTTCAGGAAACATGTTTGGAAGGAACTATGGGCTCAGTGTTGGTCCTATTCGTAGATAACTGTTTCCTAGTCTTAAGGGGAGGTAGAATACAACAGAACTACACTGCATACGTACTAAAAGGAAGCTGAATACTGATGTCATTCAGCCTCTGATTCAGGAGTGCATCCAAATTTTCTTCAGTACCTGTTTCTTTTTAGAATTACTTTCAAAAGTTAAAGGGTAATTCCTTTGGGATTAATATTCAGGCTCTGAATAGCAGATTGCTAATTAACACTCATCTATGTAGCATAATAGGAATCTTCTGCCACTGCCTGCTAGTCTTGAATCATTGCTTTGGAAAGCCTATCTCTCTATTCCTTCCCCTTGTGTGGCACGTTAGTATCAGTTATCCCATGTACAAAACATGCTAGTAGTTTTTATAATCATTCCTCTGGCCACTGGTGTCCTCACTGCCATATCCATTGGCTTCTCTTCAGCCCTCATGTTACATGACCACCTACTGCACTCACACTGCTGACTTAAAAAAAAAATCCACTCAAAATGCCTGTGCTCTTCAGAGCAATGCCTCTGCCTTCTTTTCATTCATGTGCTCTCCCCTGTACTGTGGCTTCAGCTGTATTTTTGTGGTGAGATTCTCAAAGTGACCAACCTTCCTAGATCCCTCCGAAGAACTCTAGATCCCACTCTTCCCTTCATAGCCTTTTTTCCTAGCTCATTCTATCCTCTGTCCAAGCCAGGAACTTCTTAATGGCTCCCAGTGGTAAGCATGCACACTTGTGGGGCATGGCCATCCAGCCTACCAGTGCCTCCATCATTCCTTGCTGAACCCGCTGCCGTGGGCTCTTAGCTGACTTTGTCCCGGGTCCTTCCCCTAGATTTTTTTTCTTTTAAATTTCAAGTCTGATCATAGCATTCTCCTGCATAAGACTCTTAAGGCTCCCAATATGATGTAAGGAGACCAAACACCTTTGAGGTATAAGAGTCCTTCTTTACTCTGGCTGCATCTCCACATCCCCCATCCTCTTTCCTGAGAACAAGCAACTATCTCACCTTTGCATCTCTGCTTACATAGTTGAGCTGGCCTGGAACACCTCCTCCCCTGCTGACAGGTCCAAAACAACTAGTATCTGTCCTTCACAAGTTGGCTCCTGTGTCAATTCTAGAATCCTCTTGTGAATTCTCACAGTAAAAGCGGGCCACTCCATAGTTTTGGTGACCTGGACTATTTATAGTTCTGTCTTTTACACATGATCATAAAAGCCCTTTGAAAGGAAGAACTGTGTCCTAGTTAGCATATGTCCCTGTGACCAGGCACTGCTGGCCATGTCTTCAGAGCATGTTCTTAACCTCTGTGCTGATAAAGGCAGGCCAGCTAGGGAGGCCCTGGCTTGCTTAGCACCCCTTGAAGTTGTCAGTATTACCAATAAGCGCGCAGGCCAAGTGACCTGAGGAGACACCTGACTAGAGGACAGCCAATCAGAGACCACTATCTCGTACCTGCTTGTCATCCCTGCCACGCTTCCTCACTTGCTTTAAACCAAAACTAGAACATAGAAGTTTGTGAGTCCTCTTACCTTTCAGATTGACATTTGGCTTTGCAGGGTCCTGTGTAGTTGGAGCTGAGAGTTCAAGGGGTCTTGAAGACAAGTTAACCAGAAACTCAAGAATGCTGACCATGAGGGCTCTGGAACCTGTGAGTTGCAAGAAATTAGCAGGATGCGAAAAGCACACACAGGCTCCAGGCGAGCCCTGCAGCTGCTGCAGGAAAAAAGACGACTTAATTTTAGTATATGTGCTGCTGAAGCGAGCACAGAAGAGACTCTTCTGGGCAGTCTGGGTGCTACTTTCAGTCCTTTTTAATATCTTGACTTCCAATTTTATTTTCTGCTAAAAAAACAACATGGACACAAATGATAATATTTTATTATAGAAAAAGCATCCCAAATATAGGATTTCGTAAACACTGGTAGGTGAACAAGTGCAACTTTAAAAGTAATACAAAGTAAAGAGGCAAAACCTATAAGCATTTTGCCTTTAAGGAAATGTAATGTTCTCCTGCAGAGGTGATCCCACCCAGGGCACGAACGTGGCTCCATCACCCATACAGGCAAGGCATCAGGTTTGCTTTCTGAAGTCATTATGCCCAGTTTAACAATTTCACGATGATGGCAAGAAGTAGCATTGAATAAATTGCTAACACCCCTTGATTCTTAACTTTATGTCGACTATTACTGGATAAAGTCTCCCCATTGTGCTCTGACAATTCAAAGCCTGTGCTGATTGCTTTTACTTACAGAACACCCGCTAGAACACTACTTGCAAATATATCCGTCCCCCCCGGGCTTACTCCACAGTATGTCTATACACCTGCATACATCAGGCACCACGCTGTTCTCTTGGAATTTAGTTCAAAATAATATTGGCTATTGCATATCATGCAGTAAGTCCAGTTACTTTCTAGCTTCCTTACCCTTTTTGCTGTCATTCTTTTAATACCTTTCCCTCCACTGTGGAGAAACTATTAAGTAGTCTCACCAGACACACTTTAACACTCTCCTTGCCTGCTCCCAACTCAATAGCAAATGTTTCCTAATCAACTATATGTGATATGGAGACACAAACTCATTTTCTAAACCTGACATTCAGGTTTATCTTGGCTTGCTGGGATAGATACCTCTGAATAAGATCAAATGGTTTTACCTAGACACTTATGAAAATGTTTCTATATAAACAGCCTGGCTTACTTATTTAGGCACTTAGAAAAAACACCAAACCTGAGTTCCACCTTTATTAGAAACACCTCTTGCCCAGCTGGCCAGTAACTGACTCTGAAGGGAATGACTACAACCCAGCTCTTGTCCCTGTGAGAACTGAGAGGTTCTGCCACCGTGGAATGTCCTGACCTTGGGAACAAAGCAGCTGTGGCTGACAGGAGCCACCAAATTACAGGGATGCTGAGCTCCAGGCTGGGAGGGTGTGGGGTGCAGAAGAAACCTCCCTCTCCACCAGAAGGAACCTGTGCACCCAGCTTCTCCCTCAGTCACCACCACCTGGTGACAGCGGCAGGTTTACCTCCACAGATTTCCAGTTCATGCAAACCCCAAGGGTTGGGGCCGAAAGCAGATCAACCCAGTTCGGGGGGGAAAACACCTTAAGTTCTTTAAAGCCTAAGGAAAATCATTAACAGAACAAAGTGTTAAATGCATGCCATCTTTTCATACCTGGCTTTTTATCTAAGCAAGGACTAATTAGAGTGTTAGCTGAGGCATGTTACATATTAAATGTTAACATATAAGCTGTATAACAAAAATTACACACTTATCATAGACTACATAAAAGTTAACTCAAGTTTCCTTTGTGACGGTGTGGAAGTCAACCGAAAATCAGCATAAAGGAAGCACCATTCAACAAGTATCTGGGCTGGTCAACTACTAGTGGGTGTGAATGTAGTAACGGTAAAGTCAAAGCTAAACCTGACCTCAAATATGAGCCAATTCATTTCACAGAAATAAAACTACCCCTCTGGCTACAAAATAATACTAACCCTAAACTGTAACGCTGGCCCTCAGTCTTACAAATGGATGCCAGTGATAATGAGAATAATTCTGTAGGTGGGGGATAGCTCAGTTTAACCCCTTACTACTACTTTTTCTGAGTAAGTAACAGAGCGTTGATGTCCCCTGTGATGCTGGCCCTGGCCCTCTGCACAGAGAATACACTTCTTAAGAACATTCTTGCTCTTCCAGCCTGGAAAGAGTAGCTATCAACAACCATCTGAATTTGCCTTTGGAGGACTGACTAGGGTAGTCAGAAAGTGGCATCAAGTAGCTCACCCTACAGCATCCTATGGAAATGAAATTAAAAAAAAAACAGTCATGTTCTTATTTTAAAGAACTTGAAGGAAACTATGTGCTGCTTTGTAATCTGTGATGAGTAAATGCTCAGAGTAGGTGACTGGAAGGCCAACCCTCTACCGTTAAATAGAAAATCTCAAGATACTTACATCTGGCTCTAGACTAAATTTAGCTCTGCTGTTAACAGCCATGGGGACATCACGGAAGGTGGTTCAGTACTGGGAGGAGTGGAGAGTGGTCTGGGCTGTCACACATCGTGCACTGTTAACACAGAGCTGACAGACAATAAAATTACTAGGCCTAAATTCCCTTCAATGACATTAGTATGGTTTTCTTACCCAGTGTGAGTGGCTGACAGGCTATTTCAAAAATTAAAATATCCCACTATCTAAAAAAACTCCATAGTATGAAAAGAATATACAACAAAAAGTCCTGCATCGGAACAAAGCCTGGGCAGGCGACTTTTCCCTACCCAGATTCATCCTCCATGCCATCCCCCACCCACCAAGCTCTTATTAATCTTTCCACTGAGAAACAGCACTGGTGAGAAAATTTTGCTCCTCTTGGAAGCTTTTAAAAGCCATTATCTAAGGTCTCCTAGTCACAGCAGTGTGCTGCCCTAGGGGAAGACGTATGCTTCGTACCAGATTCTAAACCAGGATAATCCAAGTGGCCTGAGTGGGAGTTTTTCTGTTTCAGTTGTAAATTTCATTCCAAGTGAATAAATCAGTTTGTTTAGGCTCAGAAACCTTGAAGCTAAAAAGGTTTCATAAACATTGTTAAGACATTCCTGTCAAAGAATCTGAGGTTTTGGATTGTTCACTGTAATAATGAAAAACAAAACTGAATTTAAGCTCTTAAGAATTTCCTTTCGGACATTTTGAATGAGAGCCTAGTTCTTCCCAGATGCAATCTGGGCACAGAGGCCACCAGGAATGGCATCTTCATTAACCTCTAATGGGCATCCCATCCATACCTGCTTGTAGAAGATAGAGATTGTCTCCTTTTAAGTTTGGTCCCTTTGCTGCTAAGTAATTTGCCTGGTACAAAACAAAACAAAAGCCAAGAACAGCATGTAAAGGATGGAGACTGCTTTGCTGAGTATGAGGCAACAGGAGTCTTGACTTCCTTTCCTGCTTCTGCAGTTATGCAAAGACTCAGTGAACAGCACCAGACCCAAAATTTTCAAGTTACCAGGGCCTCTGCAAAGCTGGTAGCTTAATTACCAGTGAGTGCTTTTTCGTCTCCTGCCAGAGGCACAGACTTAGTGAAAAGGACACACATTAATTACGGGAGAAAGGGAAAGGACTGGGGAGAAGCATGTCTCCTACTCAGGGTGACACAAACCATGGGGGAGGTCAGCTGTGGGCATCCCAGACAGAAAAGCTCCGCAGAGGGGTGGCCCACAGCTGGCCCTAATCCTGAAAGTCGTTAGAAGCCATCTGAGAAAGTGGGGCATTTAGCCGGTCAAGTTCATCCACTTGAGGTGGGTGGTGCATTAATATCTCTTGGTCCTCCAAGACATCTTCTCCAGCAGCTACCAGATTAGTGAGGGATTTGCTTCGAACACACTGGAAATCCACGTGACGACTCTTTCCTTCTTCCTTTTCCCACGACATCTGGATAAAAGGGCGCTGCACGTAATTGTAGATCACTTCAGACCGGCCACCAGGTCTCCTCTTAATTTTTTCTTTACAGGTAGGATAACCTGAAACAAGGAAAAAGCCATTCTCATTACTCTAGCAAATCGCTCACTCTAGCTTCCATACTCCCTCCTTCCCAAACACATCAACATCATCCCAAAACTGAAGACGGTACATGATCTACTAGGGAATTGCCCAGCCTCTGAACATGCCTTCCCAGCCCCGACCACCTAACATTCTTGCTTCCCTCCTGCTCAGGTTAGTAGGTCTTATCCCTAGAAGAGAGTAACAATCCCTTCTAATGGAAGGGGGAGAGAAGCCTCTTACTAATTTTGGAAGCGTTTATTTTACTGGCTTCAATACTATAAAATAAAAATCGGTATTGTGGTATGGCTACCAAGGTATGGCTACTCTAGTCCTCTCATTCTGTTGCTTAGAGGGCATCCTGCATGAGAAGTAGTTAAGGATAAGTGGAATGTTTAAGCCTAAAGAAAAAACAGGAATGCTGCCTAAAATATCTGGAAGGCTGTCACATGGAAACAGGAGAAATTATTCAATAGCTGCACAGGCTAGAACCACACAGAAGACAGGAGGAGGAGGCTATCTGTTAGCTCTATGGAAGAATGTCCTCATGGTAGGACAGTTTAATGGGCTGCTCCGGGAAATGGAGTGATCTCTCACTCCATCCCTGCAATTTCCAAAGAGACAAGGGAGGATACAGTAGGAAAAGATTTAATAGATGATCTCAAAAATCTCTTCCAACTTTAGTTTCCAACCTAAGTCAGACACAATGAAGGTCTGGTGGTTCTTTAGGCAGGACTGAGACAGCTAGAGCAGCAAAACGCAAGGGTCAGAGACTCATGGAAGGGAGACCAGAATGGCTTCAGCACTCTGCAAGAATCAGTCTCTGAGACCCTTCCATGGAGACCACAGGCTGGAAGCCACTGCTCAAGATCACTTAGAGCACTTCTGTCAATACATCTAGACATTCCTCGGAGGTATGTAGTGGAATAAATTTAAATTCTGAGTCTCCGGTTATAGTTTTCAGAAGGACCCTTCTAGGTCCCAGAAAGGTCCTCACCAAGACTGTTGGCAGAAAAGCTCTCCCACGTGGGGAGCCCATGAGCCCATTTACCCACCAGTGTCCTTAGCCCTCACTGCTCTGTATCCTGAGGCAGTAAACTGGAACTTAGTCCTGAAGCTGCTTTAAAGCATTTTCAACTAGAAATAAAATGAAAAGGATATGTAAGGGTGAAGAAAAACAAAAACAGGAATCTTCAAACTTGGACAGGAATGTCATCTCCAAGTGGGCCTATTCTCTAGGCCCTTCAAAGCTGGGCTTTAAGGACATAAGCTGTGGCCATGAAGCCAACCTACTCCGTGAGCCGTGCAAGCTGGATATTGACTGGGATGTTCTTTACCTTCGATTCCAATGCGAATGTTTTTTAGGCCCCGTTCCTTTAACACTGTTTTAGCGACATCCCGATTCTCAATATATTTGAAAAATCTGTAGAGTTTGGAGCTATAAAGAACTGGAAAAAAAATCTCGGGTTAGTTAGAGTGAAGACGTCTGTAAGAGGAAGGATATGAGCTAACAGATTCAGATTAATGAAAGGTAGACTTGAACCCTGATGCCAAAAAATCCAGATGGATCACAGATTAAAGTTAAAAAAGAAGTCAAACGTAAGAAACCATACATGAAAATTTTATAGGTAGGGAAGGCTTTTCTGGGTATAACATAAAACCTAGAAGCCATAAAAGAAAAACTGATAGACTTAACTACATAAAAATACAATATCTCTGCTTATCCAAAACCACCATTAACAAAGCTAAAAAACAAAACAAAACAAAACAAACCAACTGGGAAAAATATTTGCAACTCATATTGAAAGGGGTAATTTCCTCTCTCTCTATATATATATACATAAATACAGAGATATTATAAATCACAAAGACAAACAATCTTTGTAATGGACAAAAGGCATGGTTACAGTTAACAGAAAAGGAAGTTAAAATGGCTCTTAAAAAGATGTTCGGTCTCATTTATGAAATGAGAAATGCAAATTAAAACTCAAATGAGATGCTATTTTTTACCTATCAGAGTGGCAAAGATAAAAGTTTAATGAAACTTTTGGTGAGGGTATGGGAAACAAACCTGTTATGTATTGTTTTGTGACTATAAACTGGCTTAAAGTTTATGGAAGATATTTTGGCAAATTGTATCAAAATTATAAAAGCACAAAGCTTTTGACAGAAATTCTATTTCTGGGACTATTATTCTATAGAGTTATACATGTGTCAAAAGACTATGTTTAAAGAGATATTCACTGCAGCATCATTTATAATTTGTAGCTTAAACATACATCAACAGGGCTGGTTAAATCAATTATGGCACAGTCATGCAATGGAATACTATACAGCCATAAAAAAGATGGTGGAAGCTTTTTATATAAGGATGGTATAGAATAATCTGTATGATATGGTACCATTTGAGAAAAAAAGCATTATATAATCGCTTATGTATGTGCACTGAGCAAATCTGGAAGGATATAAAAGAAACTGAGGAGGAAAACTGGGTAGATGAGGCAGGGATGAGAATAAGACTTTTCAATATATATCCTTTTGTACTTTCTAATTTTGAATTACTAACAATTCAAAAGGATTTAAAAATGAAACAAATGGAGAGAAGAATGACACCACCACTTAATGTGCTGCCTCAGTGCTGACACAGTATGGGACACCAGGGGTAGCAGTGGGAAGTATAACAATGTTCACTGTATCCCCAGCATGAGGACTTGTACCACCAGACTGAGCTGACGATCCAGGTGACCCAACTGACGGCCTCACAGGCTCAACAATGATATTCACATTGGTTTTGGGACCTAGCTGCTACTCTGGTCAACATGTTTCTGGCTGAAAGAATCTACACCATGCAGGGGGCTCCTACTTTGGGAATATTCTTCCCCCATAGGTGGTGGGTGGTCTTCATCCCAGTCCACAGAATCCTCCTCCGTCAGCACGACGATGTGGCACTCTCGCTCCCCTTTCTTGGCACAGCCGACCATGATGGGCAGGATCAGCTCTTCGAGGTAGTGATCAAACTGCTTGTGAGCACCGTCATTAGACAGTTCATGCAATAAAGCACCTAGGAGACAAAATGCAATTGAACATCCTCTCTGCCCAAATGCAAGTACTGCTGCACTGAAGAGACTATAAGGCAACAGCTGTTTGCACTGTTAAGGTCCAGAGAAGTGGCCCATTTAAAGGAAAAGAACGTTTCCTGCTCCAAGATGTTAATTAAGCCAATTCTGTTAAACGCTTCACATTCTGCCACTCTTCAATCTCCTCTTGTTTAATAAACCCTGAGCATTTCTGATCAATTAGTTGTTTTTTTGACATACAGTGTCAGAACATAAACATTACTTCTACAAGAGACAGAAATATCATTTGGGGATGACTCTTTATAGTACCTCTTCTGAAGATGTTCTGGACCCCAATTTCACAAGGTCAGAGTACCACAAAAAAGGAATATTCTGAAGTTTTGCCACACCAAAGGACTTGCTGTAAGTGTGTACTAGACCCAACAGAGAAACCACAAGTCCAGAGAACTTCATAGAATATGCAGAGAAATATACCATGAACTTCAAAGGATAAATTTTAAAATAATTTCAGGAAGCGTAGGTAATGATAACTGTATTCAGGCAATCAATTCTAGCCCCAACTTTAATGTTTAGAGTTTTGAACAAGCTATATTTTCTCAGTCTTCTCTTTTGTTCTGAGATTATCACCTGTCAAAGGTGAATTGTGAAATTTACACAAGTTTACATCTACAAAGCACTTAGCCAACACTAAGTTCATAATGGTAAACTGAGAAGAACCCAGCCAATTTATGTTGTGTGACTTTATTAGTGAGCCTTCCCTTATATTTAGAATCAGCATCCTTATTCATTAGAGTTGAGACACCAAGGTCCCAAGAGGGGAAGCGATTTAGCTTGGTGACTCACTTGGTCGAGCTAGATTTAGAACCCACTACGTGTTCTCTTGTTTACCCCACTTCCTCACGGTGCTCTGAAGCAAGAGAGGGAAGGAGTTAGTAAACCTCTGCAGATGACTTTCAACCCACGCTTGAATTGCTTTATGTTTAGTAATTTAAAATGTCAATTCCAAGCAAACTAACAGTTCAGCTGCTCAAATGTAGTTGGCAGCTGCTCCTGTACTTACTCAGATCTTGACATCGGATAGTGTTGAAGTCAAAGTTAATGCAGAGATAATCGCATGTATCCCTAAGGTCTGGGATAGAGATGCCATCAGGACAATTAATGATACCAGTTTTGTAATAATCCTGTAACAGATTAGGAAGAAGAAATGTAGGCAAAGAACAAAATGAAAACAAAAAATCCCTCTTCAACCCTCTACTCACTCCTGGTTCTGTTAAAGTGGTAGGTTACTAGAACTGTCACCAAGTTGGTGACTCATTGGATGGCAAAGTGGCTCCTGGCCATCCTGACATGTTTAGTCACAACTTGGTACCTGACTGAACTCACACAAGTGAGAAGGACTTAAGAATTACAGGAACAGAAAACAGTGAGAAAGGCAATGATTAGGAATGAGAAACCCTAGAGTCAGAACACAGTCCGATGGAACTCTCGAGGCTTCCGACTCTGTGTGCCCCCAGGGAAGAGGATGTAGCAAGAAGGCCACTACACACCAGCACTGTTCGAAATACAGTGGCACTGATTCCTTCCGCAATCTCATACTCGCCCTTCTCGTTGGGCCTCGTGAAGTTGTATTCTCTTCCTGGTCCAAACATCCTGAAAGATACCCAGGCAACAATGTTACCTTCTCCAGCAGGATTCTGCACAGATAAGCCTTCTCCCTTCTTCACCTCATTCTGGAAGCCTCCATTCCATTCTCTCAGTGTAAGTTAGAAACAGAGCACTTGAACCCAACCCCTCTAAGGTAAGTCTTAGGAAACTCCCTTCAGACAGGAAAAGGCGGCAGAACTGCTTTCAGTGTTTGAGTGCAAGGAGGGACAAAGCAGCAAGCCTCCACAGTTCACCTGCAGCGAGCTTCTGGGACAGCAAATGAAATACAGCCATCTGCAGGGCTGGCCCTGGAAGGTCTCTGGAGTGCATGAGGGTTGCCTCTCGCGGCCTCTCCAGCACTGAGAAGCCTGCCCACACACCCGGAGCTCGGGAACAGTACCTGCTGCTCCTGAGCTTCCTCGTGCCTTCTCCTCATCCATCAACATGTACCTATCCAGCATGCCGTCCTCGGTATTTCTGAGCTTTGCTTTCAACATCTAATCTGATAGATGAATCTGTACCAGTAGGTGCAGATATGTTAATGCTTTCCCTTTCTTGGTACGTTTTAATGGCAGAAATCTGGGGAAAAAAATGCCCTTCTTCAACCCAGGGAAAACTAACGATGGGAATTTCAGGTCAAGTAGAAAAGGAGGGTAGGTATTAGGCTCATCAGCAGTTTGACATATTTCAGAGAAGCAGGCCTAGTCTGGGCATGAATTCAGAGGTCATGAGGGCACAGGAAGTCTTGCTTTTATATTCGTCTTTTCCCATCCTTCCTCCCTCTCTCAGGTCCCCGCCAGGGAAACTCGCCCCATGACTGCTACCACTCCTGCCGCACTTCTGCATAGGAACTGCAGCATGAGAAGCCAGCCCAATGGGGACTCACTGCCAGCTCCTTCCTTACCCTGTTGGGAAATCCTGCTGCTCAACTGTTCATAGCTGGTATTCCCCTACCTTGAACTAGTTGCTTTTCAAACGTCTGCAAAAGACTCATGCTTTCCAAATCACTATACCATGTGTTAAGAAATCCATCCTAATGACAGTCTTCAAAGAATGCTGACATTTTTCTGGAATGTTCTGGTTAAAGTGTAGCCAAGACAGCTATGAATCAAAATAGTGAACAATGTTATAAATTTAACTCCCATCTATCTTTAGCAGGATCCAGGCTCAGAGTTCTTCACCTAGCAGTGGCATGATCTGCATTAACCTGGCCTCAGTTTCTCAGCTTGTCCCTCTTGTGACGGTCAGCTCACTGGCTAGGTTTCTGAATACTGTTCTGTATGCAGCCACAGGACAGAACAAACCTAGGAAACTCTCAGCATTTATGACCTTGGCTGACTCAGCTGGTAAATCACCTAGATAAAGGAACATACTACCCAGAAAATGCATGCCTTTTAAGCACTGCTTTCAAAGGCAGCCTATTTCAAACAGCCAGCCTACCCTGAGGAACACCTTTTTTGTGGAGGTGACTTGGGGGGAAATGGTGGTAAGACTGAGGACATGAAGTCATTCTGATAAAATATCGGACCAATTTAGAGAATGTTTTAATGTTCTAGTTTAATCTTAATTCAGATATTTAAGAAATATATATGTTTGGCTCTGGTTAAAAATGGTTCATCATGAATTTGTACGTGTATGCTTGAATATACACATATTTGAATAGCTAGATTCCATTTAGCCTAAAAGTCAGCAAGTTAGTGTGGTCCAGTCTGATTTGTAATTCAGTTTAGACTAATTCAAAGTCCCGAAAGAGGTTAGATCTTTAAATAAAATCCACTCCTAAGCACTAGATGAAAATCCTCAAAAGCCCAGTGTCTGTATGTATACACACAAATTATTGTACTCTTATCCCAGTGTGCTCTGCATGTTAAGGTCTGCGGTTGGCCAGGAAAGATCTCCTAACTCCCAGCCCAGGCTCCCGGACAGCACTCCTCCTCAGCAGACTCTTCCCATTCCCTAAACTCTAATCCTAAAAAGCTGGAGGCAGGAGATGGTAGGTGGAGAAGACTACAGTCTGAATGAAGCAGTACAGAGAATGGAACACGAAGAACACAGAACAGCTGTCAAACAACAAAACAGCCAGATATTAGGATCTAGTTTCAGAAAACCTGAATAGTGATGCAGGCATTAGAAACTTACAGCATTAACATATATTGCCAAGCATAAATGGCAGTAGATGGCAAGCAAAATGCTTTCTGGTAAAATGGCTTTGTTCTTGTGTAATGTGGAACATTTGTCTAATTCTATTTTTTTATTAAAAGGTGAAGAAAAAAAAAAAAGGAAAGGACTTAGATCTCACCTTATTCTAGTATCTTTGGCCTGTGGCACTCAGAAAACATTACCTTTGTGAGCTTATACAAATTGTGGATACAAGAAACTACGTACTGACTTACGTTTTAGAGGGAGTGTATAGAGGAGTTGGGAAAGAGATTCGGCAGATTATTTTCCACAGTTCTGACTGCATGCCCCTGTATGGGGGCTCACTTCACTACACTGGGTTTGTAAATGAAACAAGAATCCCCCTCCCTCCAAATCACCAACACATAAGGCTTCTGTCAGCTGGCACTCTGTTTCAAAGTATGAAGGTAGAAAAATAAGCAATGCAATGTTTTTACTCTCACATCTAATACAAGGCAAAGAGCAGGTATTTCTATTCACAGACAACAGAGTGAATTTGGAAGGAAATCATCATCAATTACCTTCCCAACATGGTATCCGGATGAGCAGTGAAAATTTGTGGATTCACAACAAAACGTGTGCCATCTACAAGAAGCGTCACTTTCTCTGGCGCCTGGGAATGAACGTTACTGCCAAAGCCCACAGTGCTGTTTCCAAATCGTTCTGGAGTGATAAAGGGTTCGTGGTTCCGTTTATTCCCACTTTGGAAGCAAGAGCCTTTGATGTCTTCCGGAAGTGGCATGATGTGAGGGAACTGAAGATTCGCTGGCTGAGAGGCATAGTCAAGTGAAAGCTCTAAAAGATCATACAAACAAAGTCAAATAACTTGTCAGCAAAAGGCCTTGGGGGAAAAATAAACCTTGTCCTCTTTTAAAAAACGAGAACAAAAGACATTAAACAAACAACCCCCCCCCAACTTTATGTATCTATAGGCAAAAACTCTTGCCTAGAGCTTGTAAAGAAAAAGCACAAACTAGGGATTCGTACCGGATCCTCGAGCTTTTGATTCTGTGCGTGCATAAGAGGAGAATGAAGGCAGTAGTGCCCACACTCTAACACTGTTTATCATTTAAATTTTTTATTTAAACTACACACTTGGTTAAAAATAGCTGAACATTAGAGAAGAACTTCTGTGGAAAACAAGCAATCCTCTGCCATACCCCTTCACCTCCCCTAGTCTTGTTTTTACAGGGGCATCACTTTTTAATTTGTTTTCATTTCTATCTCTAAATAACACTCCTATTTCCTGTGTTTTATTTAAGGAACTTGGTAACTGCCAAACTATTGGTTTCCCACATTCTTTAAAAACATTTCTAAATTTTATTTTCCATAAAAGATAGTGATTGTGATAGTTTCTAACTACCTAATGCATCACTTTTCCTAGAAATTCACTAAAAAATGCATTTTCACTATGCATAGAATCCTAACATTACCAACACCATTTTTTGAACAGGCAGGTCTTGCTCTCAACAGAAAAGTTCTGGTGAAACGGCTTTGGATTAATTCACGGAATCTCAGTTTTTTTTCCTAGTACCACTAAGGAGCAATTTTCTTTAACAAATTTGATTTTTTCTAAACCTGATTCATCACCTGTAAAATGAGAGTAATGCTCACTGTCTACCTCAGAGGACTGGTTTGACTATCAGCTAAAATAATGTAAGTGAGAGCACCTAAAGGTGTGTAATAGCACACCACATGAAACGGGCTTCAGACTCAACACACGCAATCTGGATGGACGTACACAGAAGACAATCAGGGGAAAGTACTCACAAAAGGATTACCAGAGGATTCTTTTAAATAGGGAGTTCTAACAGATTTTACTTTAATGTAAAATAATGTTTTTTTAATAATATGTTTTTTAAATAAAAAATTTTAAACATACCAAAGCACAGAGTTAATACAATATGCACGCATCACCAAGATTTGGCTGGCTTAGTTAACATTCTCCTACATTTTCTTCAACTTTTCTTTGAAAGAAAATGTTACACATACAACTGAATGTCTCACTTCTACCCCTCATGTATCTTAAATCTGTATCCAATAATTCATGAACAAGATTACTGCCCATGACCTCTAGGAAATTATGTGGTTATCTAAGTTCCTGAAATAAAACTAAATTGCTAGCTACAGCACACTCAGTTTTTCCCCATTTGCTTCTAGATAAAAGGAAAGCAAAATCTAGACCAAAGACCTATTTAGGGTTCACATCCTACAGCTTCGGATAAAATTTTCCACATGGCCCTGTGTTTGTACACATAGCATGCATAAGAGCTAAGTTTCCACACAATCCCCGGGCAAGCTTGGAGCAAGAAACACTTCAATTACCAAGACAGGCTTTCAATACTCCAAGTATGGTTCTTAAAAATGAAAGCAGGAACCTAAGTTATTAATTCAGTTCTTTAGAACACTTGATTTGATTTTCTCCCCAGCAATGAAGCAACTGAACTGGGCTGATTCCTGACGGATGCCTCAGGTTTCACCCTGCTTAAATGAGTGAGAGGAAAAGAGACCCACTACATAAATTCTCTGTAACGGGGCACTATGGAGTGGCAGTCATGCTCCACTATCGTCAGTTAATGTATATAAAATAACAGCGAAGCCTGGCCAGAAAAATACAGGTTCAAATCCCAGTCCCCAACTTCCTAGCAGTGTGAAGCTGAGCAAGTTACACAAGCTTTCAAAGCCCCAGTTTCCTCATCAGTAAAAGGATTAATCTCAGTAGGGATCAGCAAACGTTCTGTGAAGGGCTAAAAGGAACATATTTTGGGCTTTGTGGGTCATAGTCTCTGCTACTATAGCAGTCTCTGCTACTACAGCAGCCACAGACAGCACGTAAACAGAAGGGCATGCTGGCCGTGCTTCAGACTTTTATTTACAACACCAGGCAGCGGTTCAGATACGACCATAGTTTGCCACCCTTGATCTAAAAAATGTATGTAAAGTTTCCAGCACAGTGAGTGTTCATACGTGGTACCTGCTGTTATCATTGTTGCTACTGTTTTTAGTAAAAGTTTAAAAGAACCTAACAATTTATCAAGAGCCTTCACATCCATGAACTCAATAATCTTCTAGCCTTGCGAGTTAAGAATAATATTAATATCCTTGTTTTATAGAGTAAGAAAGCAGGGCTCAGAAGCGTTAAGGATCTCATCCATGGTTACAGCTGATAAGAAGCAGGGCTAGGATGTGAATCTGTCTTCTGACTCCAAACCCAAGACTATTTTTCTTACATCATTATCACCAAGTTAGATGTCTAGACTAAGTAACTGGAGATTTTCGGGGTTAGTCAGCTTTATATAACTGTGATATGTATGCTGAGCCAATTAACTGGTTATTTTTATTGAGATTAAGAGCATTTATGCCTTCTGAGTAGACTAGGCACTCAGGTGTCAGAAAACCTCCAAATAAAGTCAAGATCTAATCATCATACCATCATTTCTGGGACCCAGAGGGTAAGTAAGATTTTGAAGACCAGAGGAAGCCAGGCTATTTGCTTCTTTTTCTTGGGCCGCAGCTGAGGCTTCATCCGTTAGGCAGCTGGCCTCCTGCCACAATAACCTGTCACTCTCACTGCCACGGTGAAGATTCATCCTTGGCCTGTGTATCCTGAACTGTCTGCTAGATCAGAAAGTAAACCTGGAAGACAGAAATATGCATAATTTAGAATTCTTCCTGAACTAGAGAACTGAGAGACAGCTCTCATTCTGAGAAGAGATGACATCTTAAACATTTCTGTGATTTTATATTGAGGAACCCGGCTGATTTAAATGGTCTTTACCAAACCACTAAGAATGTTGATAAACTTGTTACTAGGGAATAATTTTAAGCTTTCTTCATAAATAGATATCAAATCCACTGATGGATATGGCCACATTCATGCTCGATTCTGCATACTAAATGGTGGTATAATAACCTGGTGTTCATACCAGAGACACAAAGGAGGCAGAGTCAATAAAGAAGATCAGCCCTTATGTTTTAAGAAATTGAGACACATACCTTCCTGCAACAATTAAGCAGTAGGAGATGAAAACAACAACTATAATGCTAGTACGAGAGGTGAAATTAGAAGTTACCTGCACACACACACAGAAAAAAGCTAAATTTGACTTACAGTGCTCCAGTTCTCCTCTGTAAGTTCTCTCTTTCACTTTCTGTACCTTATGCTCAACCCTCAATTCCCACCTCAAAATTACACTAAGATGTCACTGGCTAACTCTGCCCCAGAAGTGCACAACCATGGTGAACACCACCTCCTGAGTGACTACCACGTGCGAGGCATTTGCACCTTTCTTTTAGGTAATCGTGCCCTGTGGCCCTCCCACCCATGGGGCTGCCCACCTGCTGGACACAGGCCTGAGGTTTACCTCGCTTAGCACTTCCACAGCTTATACTATACTGAGTTCCACTTGGTGTTCTGGTACAAGAATCGTATCACTATCAATTTTTATGCGTAACGACTGCATGATAACACCATTTTAGTAAGAAGTTATGTCATTTAAGATCAGGAACATGTTTTAATACTCTGAATTTCCTGACATGCACGAATGGAGAGGTGCCAATAAACACTTGTAATGTGCGTTCTGAATCACTTCATAACTGTATTTATACATTTTTGAGCATAAATTTTATTGATCAGTTACTCCTTGTTTTAACTTGCATGAAATATAAAAATGACCCCTTTGAAAAAAATAAGCCAATACATATGCCTGAAAACAAACAATTTTAAAGAAGCGATACTTTCACAGTTGATGAAATCTTTAATTTTCAGACAATGGCTCTTACAATGTAAGGCAAGTTGAGGAAATAAAGTGAAATCTTATTTTCTGTGGGAAAATCTGCTATGTGGCTATAGCTTTTTCAGATTTCCCTTTCTTAAAGAAAAACATTTACGTACAAAAAATGCTGCCTCTTAAAATTAATGCTCAACAACTAATACAGTCAAATAGAACCACCACTGCCTTCAAGTTTGATTCAGATGTTAAATCAAGCCTGAAGAATAAGGTAAAGAAGATCCATGAAACCCAGAAAAGCGTTATCGACACTGGAAAGACCAAAAGGGGGTCTGCTTCTTTAAGCCTCACTGATTTTGAACTGTTTCACTCTGTCTACCTATGCTGCTTCTCAGCTCTTTAGTAGCTGCTCAAGAACCAAGTTCAAACTTCTTTGTTTCTCTCCAAAAGATCTCTTGAACCAAAACAAAATTAGCTTAAATAAGCTGATTTGCTAAGGAATCTGCACAGACTATTTATTGTATGTTACTTCATTTATTTCTTACAATGTGTGAAAAAGTTTCATTATAATAGAATATAATGAAAACATTTTCTTCCTAGTCTATAATACCATGGTTGAAATTCAGTTTTACTTGTATATAATTAATTAATAAATATAAAGATAGACTTGGAACTTAGCAGGGTAGATATCTCCAATGAGGAAAAGAAAGTAACTTGCTAAGCACTGAGTGAGCATTTTATCTGTATTTAGTTGGTATTACAAATAATACATGAATATTTCCCTTCTAAAAAATTCAAATCTTATAGAGAAGGCAAAAAAGGACACTGTTCATCATCCTCAAGTACCTCTCCAAGTAACTGGATCATGACTTGCTTGGTATGAATCCTTCTGGACTTCATAAAAATGCTGTATTAGTATAAAAGTGTAGTTTTAAAAAATATACAAACTATATATCATTCTCATTCTGTAACATGTTTTTCTAAACGTCCTTAAAATCCATCCATGTTGGAAGACATATCTATGTAGTTCATTCCTTCTTAACTGCTGTATAGTATTTTATGATTCTACCCTCCTATCTATTTTTAAGTTGTTTCTGACTTAACTATTACAAACAATGCTTCAATGAATAAGATCAGAGTGTACTACGAAATTCCACGAGAGGACCCAAATTGCAGTTTTCCCAAATGAATTTGGCTTAAGAACTCCTTTCAAGTAACCATCTCAGGATTAATGCTTAATGGCACACACTTTAAGAAATCACCTAATCCAACATTTCCCAAAGTCCCCTATAAACTAATTCCTCTGTAATTCTAGAATGATAGATCAAAACTCTTGACCTATGAAATCTAAGACATAAACTGACACCAAATTCTTCAACACACACCAGAGCAACCAGTCTACACATAGGGGCCTGCTCCTCTTCCAGGATGGATGTTTCATGCAACTTTGAATGTATATTTTCATTGCCTACCATGGCTCCATTCTGTAACCATCCCCCAAATGAATCCTGGTCCTCAGAACAGATCTAAGAAAAAAAAAAAGAAATAAGCAAAGCACTTCAACAATATAGTTCTCTATTGCTACAAAACTATTTGTGGCCAACACCATTCTAAAAGTCACAGCAGCATACAGCTTCAAGAACAAAAGGACCATGACACCCCTGGTACACCTAATAGTAACTGAAGAGACTGCTTCAGAAAAGAACTAGGAGTTAGAAATATATTAATAGTGGAACTCAGACTATATAGCTGTGAAGCAAAGAACTGAACATCCAGCAAGCCCACTCAAGCATCACTTCCACATAGTATGTGAAAGCATCTTTAAACTCTCTAAGAGCTACACAAGTATGTTTTATTATTTATTTCATGGGCCTCCCGTAAAGGCCCCTATTTTAAGTCTTGATTTTACTGACCTGAAACAGCAAAACCATTTAGCATTGCAATCTATTCACCTTGGAAAACCTGCATATAATCTTTGATAGTGGAATTTTCTCCACATATTCTTTGCATCTTAAAAAGGATACACTGATTTCTCTCTAGAACATAATGAAGTATTAATTCAAAATGACCTCTTTTTACTTACAATTTCCTCTAATCAATTATTTATGAAGAAAATAAGATAATGGAAATGTGATCTGTGTAATTAATTCAGTATCTTGCCAAAGAACTATTTAGATTTTGAAAATCTAGTTGGAATGGGGTTGGGGGCAATCAAACTTAACATGGATATATCTCAAAAGCATAATGCTTTCAGACTGTTAATGATACAAGGGTATGATTTTTTTAAAAGGCAGTATCCTTTTATACTTCAGAGCCAGGTCTCCTCTGTGTAAAAGCTGAGTGGTGAAAATGAGGTAGGATGCCACAGAATTTGGTAAATGAGCCAATCTACTCTCCGTCTATACTCCAAACTTAAATTACATCTTTGTCAAACTTTCATTCCAGACTGACAAATCCTAGTCCTTTCCTTCTGTTCTTCTGTGAAAACCACTACATTCAACTAGTTTAACTGCCTGTCATTGACTGTGGTCTAGTTCCACTATGCTTTTTCTTAATGCACAGTAACAAGAACTCTGCTAATGTGTTCTGTTAAAGGTGAACAGGTTTTCCAGTTTTGCTTTACCTATGCTCTCTAGTGATACCCAGGATCTCTGGGAATAGGTTTAAAAGGGGTGAAGATGAGGGGAGAGACAACTGAGGTGACAGATACAGTCTAAAATTTCTACAAGATCACCTTCTAGGATATTATTAACTGATAGTGTCACAGAGGCTGACATCTTCAAACTATACTGTAGACATATATTTTTTAAAATAAATTCCAGTAAAGTGTTTCCACAGTGGTTCTATTCATGGCCTTTGCAAACATGCCCCTAATGTTCCCATCTCAGAAGAAATTGTTTTTTGACAGTTTAAGACTTTCTGGTTTTCCTTTTTCCAGTTTATTTCTAAAAATATTGAGTGAGACTATTCCAGGATGAAGACCATATAAAATCTATTCATAACATTTCTAAATCTCATAGTTTTCCTCCCATATGTCCCCAAACCCGTAATAATTTAGCAAATAAGAGACCTCTGTTAGTAAGTTATTTCCACTGGGTTCTCCTTTCCCCCACACTTGCTGTCTTCCTCAGAGAACTCTGGCAGACCGATGAGATGAATGCTTCTTAGAGAACTCTTGCTACATTTCTCCCCAAGTATGACTTTCCATTATGGCTCTACCTCCTGTAACTGTGGCCCTGGGCAGGTTCCTAAGTCTGTACCTCAACTTCCTCACTTGTAAGAGAGAGTAGTAACTACTAACCACAGAGCTGATGTAAGGAATAAATGCGACAATACACTTAAAGTGCTTAGTACAACGCACAGCACATAGCACTCGATCAGTGTTAACTATCGCTATTCCCAAACCACAGATCTGCAAAGCACTTTTACAAATCTAATCTCATTTGATACTGGAGCAACCCCAGGAGAGAGACTGTAATTATCCTCATTTCACTGCTGAAAAACAAAAATAAACTTTAGAAAGGTTAGCAACTTGCCCTAATCACAATTCTAGCCAGGAGGCAAAGATAGACTCCAAGTCTAGGTCCTTTGATTCCCATATTCTTTTCATCCAATCACACTGCTTCCCCCAAATCATCTAGCCTTTCTTCTATTACTGATTCTAGAAGTTCTTCCTTCTATTGCTTGTCAGAAATCAAAGAGAAAACCAGCAGTTTTCAGGGTCACTGCTGCTCCAGTTCTTATCAAATAGGAGTTATGGTGGTAATGAGAGACTACTGTGATACATTGTAATCGACTGTACTTCAATAAAAACAGGATCTTGTGATAGAGTGGTTATATTTTTCCATAAATAAAAATAACACTGGTTCTTTACTGCTTATAAAAGCAATATATACTCAATGAAAAAAAATTTCAGTCAATACAGAAAGATATAAATACTTCAAAAATCAACAAAGTTATGGTAAAATCTTTGCACACCTCTGTGGGCATCTACTCCATTATGTCCTTGGAATAAACTCCCAGAAGTAAAATTGTTATGGAAAAAGATAATTAAATTTTGATATGTACTGCCAGACTGTCCCCTATAAATATACCAATTTACACTCCTTCTGGCAGCATGGAGCATCCATTCTCCAGAACTCTTGCTAACATTCAGTGTTTCAATCTTTCTTATCTTTGCTATTTGGATAAATGAAATATGACAGCTCAGCTTGATGTGATCATTTAAAAAGTCATGGGGTGGGAAAAGACAGACTAGGAGTTCGTAATTTGTTCATACTGACAGGCATATGTAGAATAGATAAACAAGATTATACTAACTACCATTCTCTTTTTGATTCACTGAAATGACACACTGTACTGCTTTTGGAATTCTTTACATTATTTTTTGCCTCAACTGTCTAACTCTTTACTTGCATCTGACCTGTGCCTTTTCATTTTTCCCTCAGGAACAAACCATACCTTCCCCCTCTCCTGCCAAGCTGTCTTTTTTAGCTCTTTTACTCCAGCAGAAAAGAAAGAAAGGAAGGAAGGAAGGAGAAAGAAAGAAACAATAATTCTGCACTAGGGTAGTATATGTTCATTATTCCTGGTAGAAAATACAAAAAAGATAAAAATCACCCATAATTCGGGGGAGAACATAGCTCAGTAGTAGTGTCCGTGCGTAGCATGCACAAAGTCCTGGGTTCAATCCCCAGTACCTCCATTAAAATAAAAATCTAATTCCCCCCACAAAAAAAAGTTAAAAAAAAAAAACACCAAAAAACACCTGTAATTCTTCTTCCAAACTTTTCTAAGCATAGATAAATATATTATTCCTTTTAGTTTTCTTTTTTACAATTTTGAAATTCTGCTGTAAATACTACTGTACTGTATTCTCAACATACTATGAACTTGGCTATATGTCATTAATCATACTCTTACACCATCTCCAAGGTACACAATATTTTATTGTACGGTTGTACCAAATTTTACTCAATTGATTTCAGTGTTTTTTTAACTTTACATTTAATCTTTAACCCATATGGAATTTATTTTGGCATACAGCACAGTATAGATCTAAAAAGAAGCCATCATCAGAACATAAAGACAACCTACGGAATGGGAGAAAGTATTTGCAAATGATGCAAATGACAAGGACTTAATTTCCAAAATCTATAAACAGCTCATACAACTTAACAACAACAATAAAAAACCCAATCCAAAAAATGGGCAGAAGACCTAAACAAGCAATTCTTCAGTGAAGACACACAAATGGCCAATAGGCACATGAAAAAATGCTCAATATCACTAACTATCAGAGAAATGCAAATTGCAAATCAAAACTACAATGAGGTATCACACCAGTCAGAATGGCCATCATTCAAAAGTCCACAAAGAATAAATGCTGGAGAGGGTGTGGAGAAAAGGGAACCCTCCTACACTACTCGTGGGAATGTAGTTTGGTGCAGCCATTATGGAAGACAGTATAGAGATTGCTCAAAAAGTTAAAAATAGATTTACCATATGATTCAGCAATCCCACTCCTTGGCATATATCAAAAGGGAACTCTTAATTCAAAAAGATACATATACTTCAATGTTCATAGCATAAAGAAGTCATAGTATATTTATACAATGGAATACTACTCAGCCATAAAAAAGAATAAAATAATGCCATTTGCAGTAACATGGATGGACCTGGAGACTGTCATTCTAAGTGAAGTAAGCCAGAAAGAGAAAGAAAAATACCATATATCACTTATATGTGGAATCTTAAAAAAAAAAGACACAAATGAACTTATTTACAAAACAGAGAGACTCAGACATAAAAACTCATGGTTACCAAGGGGGAATAGGGGTGGGAAGGGATAAAATGGGAGTTTGAGGTTTGCAGATACTACTACATGTAAAATAGATAAACAAGTTTATACTGTATAGCACAGACAACTATATTCAGTATCTTGTAATAATCTGTAATGGAAAATAATCTGAAATATATATATATATAACTGAATCACTTTGCTGTACACCTGAAACTGACAATATTGCAAATCAGCTAAACTTCAATTAAAAAGTAAAATAAAAGTAAATACAAATTAAAAAAAATAAAGTCTAGGCGCAGTTTTAACATCCTGGGTTTGTCTGTTTCCATGTGATTAGACACAAGTTAAATTTCCTTAAACAAGAATATGTATATATACAGATGGCAGCTGTGTGCTTCCAATTGCCATCACATCACAGACACAACCCCAGGTTACTCCAATATAGGGGATAAGTTTGATAACTTGGTTAAAGTGGTGACTATAGGTCTCTCACTGTAAAGAGAGACAGAATACCCTGTCTCTCAAGAACTTTTCACCCAGCGGTTTCAGCATCTATTAATGATTCTTGCCTGAATCAATTATTACATTTGCAATCACAAAAATGACTTTCTTATTTTATCATTCCTCCTACATTTATTGTCTAGCATTCTTCTGTGAAGTAGAAATACTTCACTCCCACGTTGTTTTCCTTTTTAAATATCATTATGAACTCGAAGATTTGTTTTAACCTAGTGTATTACAATCCATTACCATCACTTTTTTCAAATTGTCCCAAATGTGGCTAATGGGGTTCCCTTCAACTCTTCATCTGTGTCATTTAAACACAATTCTATTGGCTTTTGAGGCTACTTCCTGTACAAGATTTTTCCAAGCTCACCTTTCACCATCTCTGCCCTAGACCTGGAATCAGCCATTTCTCCCTGGAAACTCTGTTCCTTTAAGTGGACAAAGGCACTTAGGATCTGAGCACTAGGGTTCTTCATAGCTACTGGGGTGTCATTGCTTAGGTCACTTCAGTAGGCAAAGTTGGGGATTTTTTTTTAAACATCCATGAGTTTATGTAGCTATTTTCAACTCAAATTCAACACTATGGTTTTTCTTTTTTCTTTTTTTTTTTAAATGGAGGTACTGGGGATTGAACCCAGGACCTTGTGCATGCCAAGCATGGACTCTACCAATGAGCTATTCCCACCCATCTAGGTATTTTATATTAGTACTGTATCTTTTCCCTCATATTGAAAATCTTCCTCCATAAACTAGTTTAAAATTATAACATCAATAATACTAACAATAAAGAGTTAAAAAGAACTTACAATCTAGTGTTTGAGAATGCAAAACACAAGAGTTATATAATACAGAAAATTGATATTTTAGAATCAGAAGAGACCTTAGTGATTATTTTGTCCTGTGGTTCTCAAATGTAGCTGAAAATCAGAATCACCTAGGGGAACTTGTTAAAAACATATTCTTGGGCCCCATTCCGCAGAGATTCTGATTTAGTAGATCAAGAGTGGGATCCAAGAATGTGAATTTTTAAAAAACTCCTTAGCTGATCCTGTGGACTGGCTATGTTTGGGAACAACTTATCTAGTATATCCTTTCATTTCATGAATGAGAGATTGAATCATAACAATATTCTTTTTTAGAATATTCTACCAGATTATAATCTTAGAGTAGGGAGGCCTTTTTAATCAAGACCAAAATCTCAAAAGCTAAAAAAGAGAAAGGCAAATCTGACTATAAAAAGACTTTCAAATTTTTTATGGCAAAGGATCCTATAAAGAAAAACAAACTTGAAAATTTGTATTTGCAACAGGCTACAAAGATTTATGATGACAATACTCACTGAAGGCTTACTGAAAATGCATGAAACTAACCCAGCAGAAAAATGGGCAAAGGATGGAAAAAAGAGGCAAATACCCAAAAAAGAGCTTGGTGAAACTATACTGATAGGCTACAAAATAGAACTTAAGGCAAAAAACTACATAAGTTGGGCAAAGCATAACATTTGAAGATATACGTTGTCAGAACCACTTCTCTTCCTTATTTCTACTTTGAAAGAAAGCCTTAACAAGAGATGCAAGAGAGAAGAGGGCATTCCAATTCCATGGAAAAGCTGAAATGCCTCTGATTCCACATCCCTCCTCCTTCCTTCTCTATGAATTGCTAAGGCCAGGTTTATAGGCTGGCAGATAAAAGCACAAGGACAGTAGTGACAAGATTGTAATTGCTCGGATATACATTCCTGTCTTCTCCACATGACACTCCTAACTTACTGCTGTTAGTATCTTTTCGTCAATATAACTTATGTCCAAGAACACCACAGAAAAGACATTACAGTGACTTGGATTTAAATTAAGACTTAAGATTTTCCATTCAATTTATCACTGTCTAAAGACCCTTAAACAGTTTCCTTTACAACTTTATCAATCAAATTACCTAATTTAAAAAATTATTAAACAAAAAGAACAATAACTCTTTTACTCACTTAGTTTAAAATATAAAACAAGACAATATTGTTGAATCTATTACTATCCTAAGTTTGATATTTCCATCAAACATTTTAAACTATACTTATAATCTTAATATATTTCTTATTCTAGCACTTGAATTTTCTACCAAGCAAATCTTTAAGTACTCAAAACAAAACTCTAGTAAATCCTAAAGAATTAAACTCATAAATCTGGTATATCTCAAGAAGTTCTTAAATATTGCAACACTCTCAAACAGCAAAGTTTTCTTACATCCTTAAACCAATAATCAAACCAAAACGTAATTACTCAAGAACACAGTTTACATTAGAATTACAAATTAATCAGTTGAGATTCTTCAATATGTCAAATGACCACAAACATCCCATCTTAACTTAAACTTTAGTGATTTAACATATATCGTGCACTACATCCTATTCTAAGTATTTTACAAATGTTACTTAATACTCAGAAAAAACTTCATGAAGTAGGTGGTATTTTACCCCCATTTATAGATGAGGAAACTGAGGAAGAGGTTAAGGAAAGTTCCCACAGTCACATAGTTAATAAACAGTGGAGCCAGGCTTCAAGTACTGAGGCAAAAGAACACACATCGAAAATTCTGCAGACAATCCAAAATCACTGTATCAGAAGATGGTTCAAGGACCATCAATTTGTGTCAAAAGTTTTCACTGATTCTTAGCAAAAATGAGGACAATATAAATAATGCAGCACACACACTATTATCACAGTTCTAAGACATCGGACATTGACTAAGACATCATCAATCTAATAACAGCATTTTAGGAATAAGTAGCACTGTCATATTAAATGTATACGTGATTTTAAGATAAATCCTATTTCAAAAATATTAAAAAGGTGAATTGAAGAATTATGATAGATGTTAGTATAATGCTTTCTTGGTACTTAAATTGTATCTTTACTGCTTTTTTGATGTTAAATGTCTTTTCTTTTATAAAATAATGGTGACAGAAAATGATAGCCAGAATTTTTTTTTAATGTCCTAAAATGCTGGTAACTTTATGATGGGTTCCCAATGCCCCACAATTTTATAATCATAAATTTCCAAAAACAAATCTGGAACCCAATCACCTTCTAGGACTAGAAAAACATTTCTTCTACCAGTTCAGTCCAGTCTACCTAAAAATATCCCAAAATAAGTCTCCTGCTTAGCTCACCGTAGGAGCAATGGACAGCAATCAGACAGCAATTCCTGGGGGAAAATTTTTTTTCTCGTGCTGAGCTGAAGTCTGCCTTCCTTCCCTGCACCCACCATGACTTCCATGCACTGGTTAAGTCCTGTCCCCTGGAATAATTCATCCATCTGAATGGGACAGGTGAAACAGGAAAAAAATCTGTTTGAAGGCATTAGACAACTAGTAAGGTAGCCAAGACTCAAAAGACTGAATCTTCAGAGAAGCTGTGATGGTCAGTTTCATATGTCAACCTGGCGAGGCTACTGTCCTGGTTATCCAACCAAACACTAAGCCAGGTGTTACTGTGAAAGTATTCGGTAGATGTGATTAAAGTCTATAATCATTTTAGTTTAAGGAAGGGAGATTATCCTAGATAATCTGGGTAGAACTGATCCACTCAATTGAAAGGCTTTAAGAGCAGAACTGAAGTTTCTCTGAGGAGGAAGAAATCTGACTGTGGAATGCAGCTTCGACTCCTGCCCAAGAGTCCCAGCCTGCCCTTCCTGCTGGCCTAGTCCAGTCTCCACAATCCTATATGCCAACTCCCTGCAACAAGTATCTTAATGTATGTGTGTGTGTTTACCCACAAGTAGACAGATGATCTACATTATTCTGATGATATGTAAATTCTACACAGAAACATAATCCATAATTAAAACCTTCCCTTAAGGATTTCCTGACCAAATGACTTGACCAGCAAATCCTTCCACACTTTTAAGAAAGAAATTACATCAACCTTATGCAGCCTCTTCCAGAGAAGAGAAAAAGAGGGAATATATCCAAATTACATAAGACCAGCATAACACTGACCCAAAACTTGACATAGTCATTACCAAAAAGGATTACAGGCCACTTTTTCTCATGAGCATAAACTAAAAGTCCTAAACAAATTATTAAAAAAAATCAAATTCAGATACATTGAAAAGGATACTACATTAGGACAAAGATTAGCTTAACATTCTAAAATCAATTAATGTAATTCACTACGTTAAAAGACTAAAAAAATGTTTTAGAATAATTGAAATAGCAAGAAAGAGTACTGCTAAACTAGGTTTAAAAAAGGCAGGCTAAAACAATATAGTCATAGAAAAAAGACTGAAAATATTAATAATTATTCTCCCTTAATTACAGGCTCGTATGTGATCTTTTAAAAAAAATTTTATTGAATATTCCAAAGTCTGTAAAATGAATGTATTATTACTCTTAAAACAAGAAAAAAGGAAAATGTAGCTCTAAAAACAGAACTCTTCAAGAAAATGCTGGATTTTTTTTTAAAGCTTAAAACAGTTTAAGAGAAATTTTTTAAAGTTTAAGAAAATTATATATTACTGCATCTATAACTATATACATATATATTACTAAAGAGATTTTGATATTTTTCCATCTAGATTAAAGGAGAAACATTAGAAATACCAGACAAATTAGGAATTTAGGTTAAATACAAGAAATAGCTTCTCAAGTAGATTATTCAATAGGATGACAGAATAATCCTGGTAGCTTTAAATCCAACACGACTTAATGCAAAGGTATGGTGTGCTTGTTTCTTAGGATACTCAACAGCAAGCATGGTTCCAAGGAACAGGTGGAAGGTAGGCTAGGTAAGCAGGCACAGGATGAAGGATGCCGTATGAGTCCCAGTGCACAAGGCATTCAACAGTAAAGGCAACGGAACATTCAGATTACCTGGCATATAATTCTCTAAACAGACTGTTATTAGGTAAATTAAATTGTGTTCCCTCAAAATTCACATGAAGTCTGTTAACCTAAATCCTCAGAATGTGACTAAAAACAGGGCCTTTAAAGAGGTGATTAAGATTAGGGCCCCCTAATCCAATACAGCTGGTGTCCTTTTAAGTAGAGGAGACCAGGACACAGGCAGGGAGGGAAGACCCACCATGTCAAGACACAGGTAGAAGGCAGCCAACTACAAGAAAGGAGAGAGGCCTCAGAAACCAACCCTGACAAAACCTTGAACTTGGACTTCCAGCCTCCAGAATTGGAAATTTTCTGTTGTTTGAGTCACACAGTTTGTGATACTTTTTTATGGCAGTCCTAGCAAACTAATACACAGATACAACTGCAAAAATTAAATTTCACCCTGTCCCACCAAAAAGAGATTTATGGCAAACATGTGTAAGGATTTTTATAATTTTAAGGTATAGACTGATCTTTATATAAATGTTAAATTGTTAACTGTTTTATTCTAAGGAAGGTGAACTTTCTTTAATAATCTTAACCCAAATGTGTCACAGATCTTTCCACTATATTCCAGTGTTTTTCAAAACCTTAGTAAGGCCCTTCCTGTGTTATAGTAAGAACAGAGATAAAGTTTACTTTATATCTACACTTATCATAAAAGCCTTAATATTTCAACACTGGAAAGGACAATCTGAATCTAAAGAAAACAGTACCTTAAATGAAAATATTTTAAAAAACAATTAACCACCAGCATCTCCTGAGAACTTATAATGGTCAGGAACAGTTCTAAAAATTGTTACATGAATTAACTCAATCCTAATAACCCTCTAAAGTAGAGATACCATTACCATCTCTATTTCAGAGACACAGAAACTGATGAATATCTGAGCTAGTAAATGAAGGAGCTGGGATTCAAACCCAGGAAAAACTGGCTCCAAAGCTCACATTCTTAACCACCACCGAATGACGTATAATGAGGCACTATTAAGCATAAATCCTAATGGCTTTGGAGTCAGTTTAAGTTTGAACACTTGCTCTGCCACTTACTAGGTGTATGACTTTGGGCAAGCTTATGCTCTTTGTGTCTTAGATTCCTTGGCTATAAAATGGAAACAATAAATGACACAATAGATGTAAAAACATTTAGCAGTGTCTGATGCATAACAATGTCTACTAATTAAGTCCTTACTATTTCTAATTCAACTTTCATGAATATACAAGAACAATCCAAGAATGTCTAATTTGGGGACTCTAAGCAAAAAACAGCAAAAGGTCCTCTTCTTTCACCCGTCCTTCTTCCTACTATTCTGGAAATGCCTATACTGTTCAGTAATCTCATTTCCCATAAGAAAGTATATTGAGTCAGATTAGTAGGTAGATCAGTCTTACATTCTGTCTCCCACAGATATACCTAATAACTTTGGTAAGGACAGTAGTACAGTTATGTGACAACTTCAAAAGATTCTGGACATTGCTCAAACATCTAATATTTAATAAAAATTCACCAATATTCTTATCTTAACCTTTACTGAATTTTTTTAAAAAGCTGAGTTCATAACATCTCTTGGGATTACAAGATAACTATTTGCTCTTTCATGTTCTTTTATTACTTATTTCAAGCTTCAGAGTTTCCTACTTTAGTATTCCCACTCTTTTTTATGTGGTTAGATCACATTCTCCTTCAGTCTTCATTTTTTCCAGATAATACTGCTTTTGTACTCATGTGAAAGTCTCCCCATTTTCTTCATCTACTTACAACTGAATTTCTCTAAACCTCTTCCATTTTTGAAGCATTTTTCTTGAGATGATTTTAATGGGAAAAACACTGGGCTAGGAGCCAGGAGTCCTTACTCTGTTCTCTGATTCCTGATCTGAAAGATGAGAGGACTGCACTAGATAAATTTGTAATAGGTTCCCTTATACCTCTAAGCCTCCTATTTCCATGACTCTGGGTCTTCCAACTAGAAATCATTCAATATTCCAATAATTTCCCTAAACTTTTTACTCCAAGTTAGCCAAGGAGGGGCAGGCATGTTCAGATTCAGGAGCAGAAGATAACACTGTAATTAGGAAGCCCAGGGCTACAGAATGAAAGATGTGACATTTTGTGAATCAACAGAAAAAGATTAATAAGAAAGAAATGAGACATTAAAAAAAAGAAAAAGAAACCAAAGACAGAAAAAGGTCAGAAATACACAACCCATCTCTAACCTCATCCCTACACATCTGCTTAAAGATACACTAAGAAACAGAAAAAGCTTTTGGCAGCAGAGGTTATCCAGCCCTCGAGGGAGTAACCCAGCTCTGTGCCATCTGTGCATTGTTGTTGCTAAAATGGCCTACTACAGTGCTCTGCACACAACAGGCATTACTGGGATACCTGATGACTGAATTAATGTTGAGATGGACTGAGAGCCCTCCTAAATGCTACTGGTACTGCTACATACCAGTAAATCTGAGAGCTCAAGGCTATGGGAATTACATGGCATTGGCTGCCCTGGTTGTAAGGAGGAGACTGAATTAGTTGGGGGTGGAGGGGGGAAGATTTGGCCTAACTGTATTGCTTACATGCTGATGATGCTGCAAGCAGCTCCCAGAAGGTAAAAAGGACATATTGATAGGCATGGACTATCTTTAAGGCAGTATCAGAGTATATATGAAAGTATTTCCTACTCTGGTGTCAGAGTCCAAGAAAAACACTGTCTTTCCTAAAATTTCCTTCCAGGGATGTCAGACCTTCTTGGCTTATGATTGGCTGGGGAAGCAGAAGAGAGTAAATCAACAATGGGATAAGAAAGGCAGTTCTAAAAATTCTCAGGCCAGCCCTATGGTGGTTTTTCTCAAAATGTGGTTCCTGCATCAACAATGACAGACCAAGGGAGAGGATGCTTGCTTAAAATGCAGTCAGGGACCCACCGTTGATCTCTGGAATCAAATTTATGGGAGTGGTACTGGCATTTTTAATTTTATTTATTTTTTAATTGAAATACAGTCAATTACAATGTGTCTATCTCTATCTCTTAAAAAAAAAAAAAAGGTACTGGCATTTTTAAGGAGCAAACTTACATGTTTGAGAACTACTCTCCCAGAATTTTTTGGGGGGGTAAGGGTGAGGAGGAGTTGAGGGTGAAGATCTTTGACTTAATTCATCACATTCAACTGCCGTAACTACAACGCTTTGTTTTGGAGACCATTAAAAAAACCAAAATTTCTCAGGTAACAGCTGCAGCTTGTTTAACAGCTACCAGGGGGCACAATTAAAGGGCCTGGAAAATGCATTTTCATAAACAGTTCCTTACAACCTTATCCTGTTAGTTTGTTCACTGGTTTCTTGTTTAAAAATAAACCAGTTCAATCCAGGAATTTTCAAAAAGAATCACCAACTCCAAAATAGAAGTTTTTTTTTTTTTTTTTTTAAATAGTGCAGAACTAGTTTTGTAAATCTTAAGAAACTGTCTTGGTATAAAAAGTAAGGTTTTATTTAAAAGAAAATTACCGGTTCAGGCTCCCCCAGCTCTTCTGCAGTCAGAGGCACTGATGAAAGCTACTAATTTGTGGGTGGCAGAGAAGCAAGATTTTGAAGCAGGGGTACAAAGAGCGAGCAAAATGCACTGTCTGCTCCAGACAGAGGTTGGGAGGAAGTCGGACCAACTACCTAATTTTTAATGAATTCAATTAATTGCCAGAAAAAAACGCGCCTGCAAAGGTTTTATCAATAAGCACGCCATCATCTCACTTCTGTTGGGATAAAAACACCAAAGGCCTGCAGAAAACAGTCAAGTTTATACTTGAGCTGTCCCCACGACTGTGTTGACCATTTCCACATAAGGCGATCTCCCTTCTTCCTCGGATTATCAGGCTTTATCTTCGGCACGAAAACGGGCGCCGGGAATCTAGCTGCCAACGTTTTCCCTCGGGATGACTGTAGCACCGCGGCCTTTCAACTGGAGGTCCGACCCGACGGGCGGCCGCCCGAGCGGCGTCTTGAGGAGACCCGCCCCCTGCCCCTGGATACAAAGGCACCTTTTGGGGCCAGTCCCGCTGCCACACTCGCCCTGTGGGTCTCCGCGTCGCACTCGTCCCGCGCCGCCACTTACCTAACGCTCCCGGCCCGGCTCTCGCGCTCGGAGCCCGAATCTGCCCGGGAAGCGCACGCACACCGCACCGCGAGCAGCAGCTACGGGGACTGGCGGTGCCTGAGCGGCGCGCACCCCCCGGCCCCGGCCCGCGCGGCCACACGTCTGAGTCATCCGGCGCTTCATAATAAGAGTCCTCCTCGGCGCGCGGGGCACGCTGGGAAGGCCGGGCTCGGGCCCGCCCCCTGGGCCGCACGCTGCGGGGTGTCCCCTTTCCTTCCTGTCACGCCCCACGGTCCGAAGGAGGACAGTTCCACGCCTGCGCAGCCAGGATATATCGATTTCTGAGCTGCGGGTACCCTCTTTCAATTATTAAAAGTATAAGACAGAAAAGTTAGTAGTTATCTGAATTGTGAAATAAGCTCGCGCAGCCCTGGGACAGCTAATACTTTAAGAAAATTGTGGAGCCCTGATCTTTCCATACATTTGGGGGAAGAAGGTCTTAAGAATAATGGACCTTAAACACGTTTTGCTTGGCAGCCCCTATCCTGGATGTGCATTCTGACCGAAAGGGGTGGGGGTGGGGGAATAAAACACACATTTTTCTTAAATCATGAGTTTAGTGAAACTACATACTATATAGCAAGGTTGAATTGCTAATTTTTAATTAACTGGAAGAAAATTGCTATTTCTGATGTTCCTGCAAGACAAGTCTTGAAACAAATTCTTCCTTTCTGGAAAGGTTTTTCTCTGCAGATTTCTAAAATACAAAAACCTGGCCCCAAGGCTGGAGAATTAGGCTAACTACTGTGTCTTTTAATTAGTAGTTAAGACTAAAAGGCTCTGTTTTTGTCTAAAATTTCATATAATGAATAGCATATCAGACCTGGTACTTTTTTTTGGGTAGACATCAGGGAGGAGTATGAGATATGTATAGTCACAGAAAGCACAGATATATGCTTTTTATCATTTTATTTCTAATTTAATGCATCTCCAAAACCTGAATCTCTCAGCTATTTGTATCTGCAGCTGAAACCTGCATGATGAAACCTAGTGTCAAACTGGCCCACCTGGAATTTTCAGTTGTCATAATAGCCAATGCAAAAGGCAATGCATTTCATTTGATTGTGTTAAGTCTCCTTAAGTATAACATCTATACCAGTCAATATTACAAAGCAGTTTTCTCAATATTTTACATGATTCCAGCTTCTCAACAGCTGTGTGTGAAAGGAAAATCAAAATGGAGTGGGTACTGATAAGAGAGCTCTCTAAAATGGTGCCAGGAGGCCCTTAAGAAGTGTTTAGACGCCTGCTCAGTCTGGATAGAACCTGACCTTTTGACCTGGTGAAGTCATTCAGAACATCTGCCAGAAACTCTTGATTGTCTCTACTTATTAGACCCTTACCCTAAAACAAACTCATCATTCCTTAAGGACAAATATTTGTGACTCATGTCAAAGTCAATCACAGTTCTTGGCAGGCAACTTTTTCACAACCTCATGGCTTTTTGTCTTTATAAGACCCTTACTCTTTTTCTTCCCAGGAACACTCCTTCGGGGTTACCCAAACCTGAGTCTCCCAAATTGCAATTCTTAAGACCCCAAATAAACTCTTTTCTTATTTGCAGCCTCCTGCATTATTTTTTGGTTGACACCTGGGAGATAGATTTTGTTACTCAGATTGACAAGTAAGGAAAACAAGACATAAACAAATACAGTACCTAAGGTCATTAAACTACTAAGTGGTGCTGGTGGGCTGAGAACTCAGATGATCTGATCGTAATGTTCTTGTTCGACGTTCCTTGAGTGATGGCAATTCCACCTAACTGCTTCCACGTGAACTCCAGAGCACTTCTAGGAGGCACTTTAGATGTCTTCAGCTGTTGACACCAACCAAATAACTTAAGGTTGACTCTATCTTAGAATGAAAATATTTTAAAATAGCTATTATCAGTTATCATATAAAAAATGAATTATCCTTTCTACATACTGTATCATATGTAGTAAATACAAAAAGAACCTCCAAATCCCAAGATTTTTGAACTTTCTCAAAATAATTAATTTGCAAAAACAATTTTTTACACTAAATGCTTTAGATTGTATGATCTCTAGATCACTGCAGGCATATCAAATGGGACTTTTTGAAAGAATAATCACTTTTATTTGGAAGTCCAAAATTGTGCTCAAATATAGATGTAAATAATTAATTTCTGACTTTTTAGAGGGGGTCAGAACCCTGCATACTGACCCAAAATAGATTCAGAAGAATCTTTTTTTACTTCACTTCCGACAATTCACCTTCATTAACAATCTCTTCAGGAAAGTCACAGAGGCTTACGACCAACAGGAAATAAAGACTGGACCTTGAATACCAGAGAAGCAAGAATTTTAAACTTCTAGTGGCTGGAATCTGCTGCTAAGTCTTTATTGATACACGTCTGCTTTACATTCAACTACAGTATATCCTTTAGTTCCATGTGGAGATGTTTCATCTGCAAATTCAACAAACATGAAGCCACAGTCCAAAGGTATAGGACCCCAAGGGAATTAGGCAGGTGATGATGACAGGATCTCTCCTTTAAAGGAACTTTAAAAAATTAAGTTTGGTTATTTGGGTAACCAAACAGGAGATAAAGGGAAGTGAATATACATCAAAATATTCTGCTTCTAAGTAAAAAAGAATGATAGACTATCCCAATTTTGCAACCCCCTGTGAATTAATAGATAAAGGCATTATGCACCAATAGTTCCTGAGATCATAAAAAGAGAACTAAACAGCGTGTGCCTCCTGAAGGAAGACCACACCATCACCTAAAACGCTGCTAAGGGATAGAATCTAAATCTGATCTAGACTTGAGATCCAGATGCCAGTTTGTAGGAAACATAGGGAACAGAGCACCATGCTCATGCAATCTACAACGTCCTGACTAAGGGAGACTCTACAGGTCAAAAGGCCTCTGTCCTTCAAGAGATAAATTGTAAAGTTAAAAAAAAAGACTTAAAAGATATCTCAATTTTTAAAAATATGTGTGTATGTGTGTGTGGGAAGAATATACTGTCTAGGGGAGAACATTTGGCGGGTAAAACTATTAAAGCAAAAAGGAAGTGAAAGTACTTACTGTACAAGTGACTTATTAGGTGGTGGTGGTGGTGGTGCTAAACAGTTGTGGTTGGGAAGGGTCACATGGAAGGAGCTTCCAAGGGTAGGTAGCTAAGTTCTGTTTCTTGACCTAGTGGTGATTACAAGGGTGCTTGCCTTAGAATAACTGATTAAGGAAAACATTTTCTTTAAGTTGTCTTCTGGTTCCGTGTTTTATTTTATGATAAAAAAAATTTTTAAAGATAAAGTTTGGAGCTAGAGGCCAGTCCTACCCAAGAGCTGAAACATATTTTCTCTACAATGAGCTATTTGAAATTCACTTGGTTCCCTGGGGCAATATTAAGGTTAAATTAAATGGAAAAATAAATGCCTTAAAAAAACTTCTGAAAGATATTCCACTTTGTAATATAATTTCGGGATTTTATTTAGATATTCTTTTTTTAGAAGTTAATGTCAAGTAGGTAAGTAGAGTATATTCTGAGTGTTAGAGAAAAGGAGTAAAGTGGAATGATGAAAGATAAGGAGACCAGAAAAATTTTTTGAAGCTTAATCGTTAAATTCCAATAATGGTCAGGAAAGTAATCCATTAACATTTCCCACTGAAATTTTCTTGAGGGCAGTAACTCCCTCCCTTTTCCCCTCATGTGTCAGGGCAATTCATCTCAGAATTCTGTGACTTTTTAAAAGTACGAAGAATAAACTATTCAGCTTGAGATTCAAGAATCAAATAAACCTCTGTAAAATAGAAGTCTTGTGCAGTCAGAATGGAGGAGTCAAAAAATGTAGAAGAACGTTACCCTGGGCTACAGCAGAGGCTGTGTGTAAACTGATATGTTTCTCTCTCTTTACTCCTGCTACCAGTTGACAGACACTGACCTTCCAACCCCACCACCATCTCTGACTGCTCACATTGCCTCTGTTTACCAGCACACAAGTCTCATTCTTGAATCCAATACTGAGAATATTGGAAGTTTTTTTTTAAACCTTATATGGGTTTTAAATAAATTGCATTTGAAAAAGAAAACAAATAGACAAGCCCCCAAATACACATTCTTCAAACTAGAATTTGAACCAGTGACATTCACAAAATAGATTCCAATCACCCACTGAGTTACCACAGAAAACCATGAGGTTCTTTCACTTTGCCCAAATCACATCTCCTCCTTTCCCCAAACTTTCAATAACTGAAAAAACCGACAAAATCTGTTTACCAAAGCCTGCGTCCTGGCCCCTTATCTCCGCTCTCTGAGAACCTTGACAATGAAAAACAAGCAGATAAATAAGATAAATAATGAAAACTAGGCAAATTCAGAAAGGTTTCTTCTGCTTGTCAACAAGGAGCCTAAACAAAGTGTTCTCCTTGCTTATTTGGAGCTGTGATGTCTACTTGGAAATAAGTCAGTGTTTGTGAACGTACAAAGTACATGAAAAGGAAGTATAAAAACATAAAGTGACATCAGATTCATAAGGCAGTACGATGTGGTGAAAAAAAAAAACTGGAAAAAGAGCCAGATGACCTTGGTTTGAGGCCATTCCACCAGTTACCAACTGAGCAAGTCACCCCGAAGCTTGGGTTTGTAAGTCATGATAACTGACTTACCTATGCCATGAGGTTGTTGGAAGAAAACATTATCAAAATATATGCAAAAGTATTTTATAACATCAAAGCACTAGAAAATTTTAAGGTGTTATTAGTATTAATGTTATACACGCACTCCATCCAAACCAATATTCTCTTTAAAAGGAATACCTAAAGACTTTCTTGTGAGATAAAATTACCCTCATTAATGTTATCTGTAAATTGTCTGCATATCAAAATATACTGGTTTTTTTTAACATTTATGATGCAGTTTGAATGAAAATAAAAACATGTTACAGTGACATAATATTTTCAATATTTTCTCCTTTTATCTGTAGTCGTTGATAATAATAGTTACTATTATAAAGAGAATTTAACATATTTTCTTAAGGGAATATTTAGTTCTCCATCAAATATGTTCTTTTCTTAGTGCCTTTTTTTTTTTTAATGGTAAAGTAAGTAAACTGCCCTCATAGATTCTAATTCTTAAAAGGTTGCCAAACACACACACACACACACACACACACACACACACACACACACACTCTCTCTCTCTCTCTCTCTCTCTCTCTCTCTCTCTCTCTCTCCCCTAGGCTGGATCTGGAAGGAATTATAAGGAATTACTAAGTCCTTCCTTAGCCCCTTTTGATTTTTAATCACATGATGTAATCTATGAACAAGGTTGAAGAGAGAAATTTCAGGAAGTTCCTCTTCTTGCTCTGCATCTCTGTATAGCACTTAACCCATAAGTTCAGCTAGTAATTTCAGTTGTTCTTGTTTTTTATTTATTGTAAAAGGAGGTAGGCCCGTAAGATGCTGAAAATTAGTAGATGTTCAGCCTTGGGGTGCAATCATATACTTAGTAATTGACTTTGAGAAGGACTCAGGTGAGAGAAGGCTGAACAGGCATTAAGGAGATCTGGCATCTGGTTCTTTCGGTTAGCCATTACCTTTCTGCCTCATTTATTTTCATCTAAAAATTAGAAAGTATGAACTCAATGATAGCTGCCATTTGTTGACTGCCTTCCAAATGGTAGTGCTAAAAGATAAACTAAGGCATATTAAACATTTTAAGAGTTTCAGCAAAAATGGATTCGAAGTGGGCAGCATAAGGAGGTCTGAGGAGCTGTGCAAAGTGAAAGACTTTAATAGACAGAAGGGAGTGAGAACAAAGAAGTTACACTGGCAAAAAAAAAGTGGGTTGGTTGTTGCAGTTACTTTCTTTTAGGGGATGACTAGAGTCTATCAGGCAGAGTCCTTAACTAGTGCTGATCAGGTGATTTCTGATTGACTGGTTTAAGTCCTCTTTCTGGGAGAACCAAAACTATAATTAAGTCTCAATTTGGTGACTTGGGGTGTGTTGTCTTGCTTTTTTAACAGGAGGCAGGTACCAGTTCTAATTCTTCCAGCAGCATGGCAAGACAGGCCTTATTAGTCCCATATTATAGATATAGAAATCAGGGCTCAAAGAGGTAAAAATATCATCACAGGTCACATTCGGTGAACTCTGTGGAACCACTTCAGCTTTTAAATTCTAGGATTTCTTAGAGAGAAAATCTGCCCTTTGGGCTTCATGTCTCCCTTTTAGAAATTCCATTGTTTGGGATTCAGTCATGAAATGCCAAATGTGAAAGGGGCCTTAGAAATCATCAGTGCCAGGTCTTTCACTTGTTAAGAAGGAATCTAAGGTCCAAAGATCAGTGACCAGTCCATGGTTGTGATTTATTTTCTTTCAAGTTTGCCCCAAATGCTCATGGTAACCTGATCCTAGCTGGACAGAAATATATGTGGGAAGATGGGACAGGAAGTGGTATTTGGCCTGGGCTCTAAAAGTCCCAAAAGATGACCCTGATTATGTGTATAAATATTGTCTGTCCAAGTAAGCAGAGTTTCGAAGATTTGAAAGTCACTGGAGGACATTCACAATGAACTGATAGGTAAGGCTGGCAGCATCTTGACTGTCAACTTTCCCCCTTTGGTAATTTAATAATTTTTTCCAGGGCTGATGTGTCTCTAATACATTAGCTGGAGGGGATGTCCTTTTCCCAATGGAGAGTTTACTTGAGAAATCAAATTAAGGTTAGAAGATTGCCTGATGAGTATAGCTAAAATGTCAGGCAGTCCAAGGCACCAAAAATGCCCAGGCACTTACAACCCTTCACCCCAAATCTCCCTCTCCCCTAATCTGGCCCAAATTACAATAATCAAAATACTGTAGTATCCTTCTACACTGGAAAATATGGTTCATTTGAAAAATGAGTCTGAATTTTACTTGATGATTCTTACCCTCCCTCCTGCCCCACCTTGGTTTGTATAGCTGAGATAGCTGCCTGTTATCTTTCTCTCAAAGTCATTTCTTTTTAATTCTTGCTTCTTCCTCTAAAGCTGCAATACAGCATTATTGTGTTTACTGTCCAGGGTAGTAGCCACTAGCCACATGTTGCTACTGAGTATCTGAAATGTGGCTAGTCTGAATTGAGAAATACTGTAAGCGTAAAATCTATACCAGATTTTGAAGATTTAGATTAATGAGAATGTAAAATATTTCATTAATAATTTTTTATATTGACTACCTGTTGAAGTGATAACTTTGGGGTATATTTGGTTAAATAAAATATATAATTAAAATTAATTTTACCTGTTCCTTTTCACTTTTTAAATGTAGCTACTAGAAAACTTAACGTTATGCATGTGGTTTACATACTCTTATTGGATAGTACTGCCCTAAGTCTCCTGGAGGCCTCCCCTGTTACCTTCTTTAGTTGTTTTATGGTCTGACCTATCTTATCCATTTCTTCCTTTTCTAGTAACTGCTTAGGTTTAGAAGGTAAAATAGCAAGTCAAACTTTGTGGCCAACCTTTAAGAGGATTAAATGAGTGCATGGATGGACAATGAAAATTTTCAATTTTTGACTTATGGATTGGTGCTACAATATTAGAAAAAAAGTGGGGAGTGGACACAGAATAGCCTTCACTAGTGTCTGTAGAGATGGACTGTATGCATACGGAGGATTAAAGAGGGAATACAAGAATCATTCTGAGGAAAACCCCACCACCATACACACACCCTGAAGTAGGACAAAAAATGTATTCCATCTCCAACCTTCCCCACCTGTCTAGGCTTTTTTTTAAATCTGTTTTTCTTTTGGCTACACTAATTTGTCTCTCTTCTTCTATGTGTACTAATTTAGACTGCTCCCTTGATGGAATGTGGCTATTAAAAAGATGAAGAAAAACTGCTGGAGATAACAATGTGGGGTGGTGTAGCAGATGTAAAGACCAAACAACATTGAAAGATGTTTACTTAAATTGAAAAAGACCTTAGAGATCACCCTGTTCCATCTTTCACCCAAATCCATAACCCTTTAATATACGGAATAAAGGCTGCTAGTGTTAGAACATCAGTATTCATCTAACATACCAAATATATACTGAGAAATGGGGAAATCCACTAAATATGTATTTTTCAACAGGGAAAAAACATGAAGAAGAAAAAACATGATGCTATTGTTTGTGAACCTAAAGAACTTCTGAATCCCTCTCCCAAAGTAACAAATTGTTACAAATCACTGTGGGTGAAATACAGTGTTCAGAAGGCTTACATGACCCAACTTGTCAGCTCCCAGCCAGTTTCAGCCATGTCAAGGAACCCAGGTAAGATATTATTTGCATTAAACTAAGTTAAATATTCTATTTACCATGTATTTTTCTTAGTATTGAGGACATAAAATCAGGCATTAAATAGAGCATTTAAACATTAAGTAGTAGTGATAAATCTATTCATCAAAGTTCTTATGTGGTAAAAATCTAAAACTGACCTTGCTTCATGGTAGAAATCTTAGTTCCTATTAGCCCTGAATCATTGAAGTGACAACTAATTAAGATGATCCCAAATAGACTAAACTAGATCAAATTTATCTTTTAATAAATATTTATCTTTAAACCTGACCTGAGTATGTCTGCATTGCAATGGTAGGGAAAATTCAGTTTAGGTTTCCTTTTGATTTTATCGATATAGGAAAGAACATGAGGGAAAGATAAATCTGAAATTTTGTTTTGCAAAAATGTATGATTCTTAAATGTCCCAAAATGTTGGAAAACTAAAGAGTTATGTTTTGAAAAGCATTAAAGAGTGCTGTAGTTAAATATATGGGGTTTTAGACTTTTAGATTAAAAATATGCTAGAAACCTGAAAGGAATTATTAAAACCAATCTCAAACTACTGTCCAATTTTAAAAGAATTACATGCCACTGAGAATGTGGAAATTTCAAGCATCCTATAGTCTCTTATCACCGTATCAAATACAGTCGCCATTTTCTAGAAAGAATTCAATAGAGTAAAATCTTGAATTTTCATCTGGGTAGGTGTCAACAATTATTTCTCAAAGCCTGAGACTGTCATCTATGAATACCTTCTAGAACATATATTTTGGTTTATGAGATGTAATTCGTACACCATAAAGTTCAAATTTTAAAGCGCACAATTCAGTGGTTTTCTAGTGTATTAACAAGGTTGTGCACTATTCTAGAACTTGTATTTGACTGTAAACATTTTTCAGTGTTTTCACACTCACTATACTGCTTAATCCTCACAGATTCCTCACGAAGCTGAGGTGCGCTGTGGGCGGTTGCCACATTTACCCCCAGTTTCCTAATAACGGTTTCACCTTAAAAGCAGAAGCAGAGTGAAGAATTAATAATGCTAAGACCTTACAGTCGGAGAGTAACGCCAACAAACTAATCTACACGTTTGTTTTCTTGTCTAGAGCTCTCATTTTACTATGTATGTAAAACCTCACTTGCTCCTGGCATTTTCATCTGGTCGGCCACCAGTGTGCATTAAACGACCGCCAAACAGAAACAAGGGGACCCCACGTAGAGGTGGCGCAGACACAAGCCCCCGATTTCCTTCCCTCACAGGCCTGGGAGGCAGCAGCGCCTTTATCCTTTTATGTTTTATGATAACGCTGAAGGAACAGGGGATGTACTGACCGAGGGAGGCGGTGTGAGAGGGACATGGAGTGGTTATTACGGCGTCGAGAACGCTAAAGCCGGGTAATCGGAGGCGCCGGGAGGAGTTTTCCGGGCGCGAGATCTCCCTGCCTCTCACTCGCGTCGGAAGCGAGGAACGAGCAGCGCGCACCACCGCCCGGGCCTCCGGCCGCCTCGCGCCGTGTGCGCTTCCTGTTGGTCACAGCCGCCCACGTGACCTCCGCCGCAGCCCCGCCCCAAGCGCTTTTCCCGCGGGAGAGCGGGTCTCAGCAGCACAGCGGGGCCGGAGGTCGCACGGAGGACCCTGGGGGACCCTCTGGCTAAGAACCTAAAAAATTAGACAGGTTGGTAGGTAAGTACGTAGACAGATAGGTAGGTAGATAGATAAGATAGATAGATACTCTAAATACTGCCCCAAACCTTTGTTCGCTGGAAAGTGACTCGCTGAGCCTAAATTTATGTTACTTTAGGGACATCTACACTATACATATGAACAGAACTCTTCGGGGGAAAAAGACCATAATACTTGTATGGGGAACTTAAAGACAATTAGAGGAGGTGGGTAGGATTTTGGGAAGTCCAGAACAACCAAACTGATACATCATTTAGGAGAAATTAGACGCTCTTGGGAAAACAAAAATGAATGAAAGTGGAAAGAGGCCCCGTCCACCTCTAAAAATACAATAATTATTGATAGGAAAGGGCAGAATTAAATATATATATATTTAATATATATGTATAGGTAGTATAAATGGGAGATATTAATTGTAGAAGTCAGTAGAGGATCCAGTTATTCAACTTCTTTCTCCCTTTGAGAGTGATCAGATGCACATTTTTGCCCCTTTTTTGGTGTATGTGCTTCTAAGGCTCACCACCCCTTCCCTGCCTCCTCGTGATGGACACATTTACTTTTTCACTCATTCAAAAAAAAAAAAAAATACTAGGGCCTACTATATTCTAGGCACTGTGCTAGGTACTCGGGTGACAATGATGAACAAAAACAGTAACAGCCCTTTCTTTCCTGGAGCAGACACTGGTAAAGGTACTGCTATCTCTTGAGACCAATAATATGTAATGTGACTGGTGCTAAGAAAAGGTCCAGATGCTGTAATGGGGCTTTTTGACCTAGCAGGGAGGTTAGAGAAGGCTTCCCTTAAGATTTAACTCTGTACTGAGACCTGAGGAGGTTAAGGAAGGTGCAAACTGCAGGCAGAGGGAGCAGCTTGCAGGTGAGACCTAGTAGCCTCTCCTCTTCCAGTGACTGCCCATCTTACCCATTTCCTCTATACATACATTAAACTTGCCTCTTAGTTCTCAGAAGACACTTTTTCCTTTCAATCCCAAGTTCATTTAGGGCATAACTGGTAACCCATAATTATTATTATAGACACTGTGTATCCCATAAGTGAGTATAGTGATATACACATCTAATAGGCATTATCATGTTATTTTACATAATGAAAACATGCAATGACCAGCAAAATCTAAACTATGATGTATCTCAAGAGAACTGAAAGTGCTATAGATATTTAAAGTGGTGAGAGATCGCATTATTTTGGAGGACTAAAAAATAGGCATCTTAGATAAAGCAATTTTTGAGATACGCTTCACAGGTGAGATTTGATCAAATAGAGGTAACAGTTTATTCTAGCATAAGATTCAAGAAGAAGAGTAAAGAGGATGGACAGGTAAGTTGAGATTATTCCAAGGGCCTTGAAAACCAGTCCAAAGAGTTTGTAGAAACTAAACAGAAATGTTTTATTAAGTTTTAAGGACTTGTCTAAGATACTTTTCCTTTCCATCATTTACCTTGGAAAATTTAAAATTTACAAAAAAAGTTGCACAAATAGATCTGTGTTTACTCATATACTCTTCACATGGATTTATCATTTTTTGGCCACATTTGCTTTCTCTCTCTCACTCTCTCTACACACATATGCACATGCACTCATGAATGCACACACAGTTGTTTTTCTTTGCTAAACCATCTGAAATAAAGTTGCAAACTAACTTCATCTCTAAGTAATTCCCGATAGTGTCTCCTAAGAACAAAGATACTTTTCTGCATAACCACAATACAATTATGACTTCTGAGATACTTTTAAAGTTAAAATTTGAATAAATATTTATGTTAATAAAAATTAAGAAAAATGCATTACTTATTTTAAGTGGCTTGCAACAGTGACTGACACATTATAAGTGCTATATAAGTGTTTGTTTAAAAAAATACATTTTCATGGTTGAGAAACTAAAGAATACGAAAAGGCATGTAGTGAAAAGTCTCCTATGTTCTTGCCCCCATCTGCTCAGTTCCCACTCTTACCACTTCTATCATAGGCATTGTTCTTAGATTCTGGGGTGTCCTTCCAGAGATTCTTTATGTGAAAATGAACAATTGTGAATAGAGATGTTTATACCCCCTCCCTTTTTAGACAAAGGTAGCATATTAAGCGCGCTGTTCTTGTTTTCTCACTTAACACATGATTTGGAGATCTTTCTGCATTAATACGGAGCTTTCTTATTCTTATTTACAGTGGCATAATATTCCATAGTCTGGATACACCATTATTTATTTAAATAGTTTCCTATTGCTGTACATCTGGGTTGTTTTCAAATACTGAATATTGAAACCAATGCTACAAAGGATAACCTTGAGCACATGTGCATTCATAAAATTTGATGGATACATTGCCCACCACCACATTTAAAATATGTGAATGTGCATTATTGTTGCCATTTTGCAACTTTAAATGAAAGGAGAGCCGTCTTTAAGACAAACTAAAAGGTAGGACTGTCCTTAGATAAACTGACAGAGTAGCCAGAATTTTCCCTCCAACTCTAACCTTTTCTGTCCTTCTCTCCACCCCCTTATGCAACTGCATCTTTATAATCATAATCAACAATATCTGTGTAGGGCACCGAGCTAGATCCTAGAGTTATGAAATAGATACATGTCCTCAAGGGTTTCACCATTTAGTTGATCAGACATGTACAAAATAAAAATAGTTATTATGTTGAGTTCCAGAATGTAAAACACACCTCTTGCTTGGGGCACGCTCAATCCTTTGATGCATCCTATCTCTAAGGTCCTTCCTTCTCTGCCTCTGTCTACCCAATGGAGATACCCAAGGTTGCTGACATCCTCATAAGCTCTTTCATTTCTCCCAATGTCGATTACTGGAACTTATCCACCTGGTATTCCATCTTCCTACTGCATATACTAGATTTTATATTTCCCTAGTGACAATGAATCAGTTAAAATAATAGTTGCAAACCATTATGCTTTTGATTGGCACAGGCAGGGCTGGCCCTAAACCTATTTTGAAGTAGATGACATTTGTTTGGGGGAGGGTCTCCCCATTTGGCTGCTCTTTCGTCTCTCTGGGCACCTTCCCTCTTGGGTGAGCGCTCAGCCCCTACTGGTGCCCTCACCTTTTCTCAGGTAATTGTCAAATTACCCTTGCTGGGGTGTCAACTAATTGTTAGGGTGTCATTTCAAAATGGCTTGAGGTGAGATACTCTTTAAAACAACATAGAAACTAAAATGACAGGCAGTACAGTTGCAATTTTGATCAGAGGGCTACATACTTCACCTACTATTTCAGCCACCTACTTAGGGGCTTACCCTTGGCTGATACCCTGGCCCTCCCTGCTCCCCCATCTCATTCCTCCCACTCTTTGCTCTGTGTAGAGTTCTCGAGCTCTGGGGACCAGTGCTGTCTGTGAAGTGTGGTGCGGTACCCGCCAGTGCCCAGAGGCACTCTTCTTATGTTTGATAGTTAAACTATTGTTTTAATACTTCTATTTGTTGTCTTTGCAAACTTAAATAATTTAAACTTCTATTTCTTATTTCATATATTTTCAGCAGTATCACACAACTCTATTTTATAAGAGGAAGATGCTAATTTCCTTGCCTTCTTATCACTAGCCTTCCAGAGCCTGCTATTTGTCCCCTATGCAGTCAGCCCTCTATATCCTTGGGTTCTCCATCATCGGATTCAACCAACCTCGGATAAAAAAAAAAAAAAAAAAAAATCCAGAAAGTTCCAAAAAGCAAAACCTGAATTTGTGCGAGTGGCAACTATTTACCTAGCATTTACATTGTATTAGTTATTGTAAGTAATCTAGAGATGATTTAAAGTATATGGGAGGACATGTGTAAGTAATATGCAAATACTACACCATCTTATACAAGAGGACTCGAGCATCCTCAGATTTTGATATCCACCAGAGGAGAGGGGAGTGTCCTGGAACCAATCCCTCACAGATACCAAAGGACAACTGTACTTTTTAATTATTAGCTAGAGTTTTAACATTTATACTCTGTCCTCCAGCTGCAACCAACTCTTCTGTGCTTTTTTTCCATCAGTTGATTCTAAAAGTTAAAAACCAACAACCTTGTTTTACATTATTGTATCTATGTAAATATAATCTAACACCAGGTCCAGTGGTAGTAGTTAAGACATATGATGTAAGACTTCATGAACATTATTGTTTAATATTCATAATAACCTTAAAGTCCCTTTTTAACACATAAGGAAACTGAGGTATAGAGAAGCTAAGAACAGGTAATTAGAAAGTAACTGAGTCAAGACTTTCTCCTATGTGAGGACAGGATAAAATTTTCCTTTCTTTAGATACAAGTTTAGGACTCCTGCCAACTGGAAAAAGAATGCACATCAAGGTTACATATACATATATATTTTTCTCTTTTTTTGAGGGGGTGATGGTGGTCTTTAGCTCCTGTTACGCAACTTTGGTCAGTTTTCTTTTTTTTCCATTTCTGTTAGTGACTAATTTCAGCCACTTCAGGATTCCCCTCTTTCTCAGCAGGCGACCGAGTTTTCTGTTTCATATACAAAACTGATGTCATCAGGGTAAACACCTTAATCTCCTTACCCCTCATTCCAGACTTCCTTACAAGAGCATCATATCTTATCTATTGTATATCAAAGGAAGGGAGACCCCCTCCTGTTCAAAATTAATCCTTCCTCATGTTTCCATTCTCATTTCTCCTAAACCTCTGGGACTTTGCTTCAGTGGTTTGCCCTGCTCTATCTTCCATTTTCCCTTACTCCTGCTTTAATTCCTCTCCTCAACCTACAAACCTGGTCAAGACTCTCAGCTTAGAGAATTCCTTCATCACACTTCTTCCTCTTGCTTCTGTCCATTCTCTCTCATTGTTTCATCAGGGCACCTCTTGGAAGAGCAGTCTACACTTATTGATGGCAAGTCTAGTCTGGCAGCTTGAATTCCAACTTCACTGCCATGCAAAATTCCTTTCATTCTAGTTGCATGGCTAATTCTCTTTTGCTGTATTTCAGTCCTGGGTGATACTAGCAATTCTTTTTTAAAGGAGCAGTGTGTCCTTGGTATGAGACTTTGGGCCTTCCTGAGATTGACCAGTAGTCCTGCTAAATGTAAGCACATTTTTGGAAATTATGACTCAGATTAGGTATTATTAGGAATTGAAGGGTCAACTGTAATATATTTAATTGATTATGAGAAGGTGTATCCTTTGAGAGGGGGCAATTATTGTTGATTTTATCCTTGAAAGATTTCAATGTACAAAGTGACTGAATTTTAAGCACTACCTAATGGCATAAAGCTCTCCTAAAAGAAACCACTTGCCTTAACTAAATAAGAGGTCATGCTGAGTGAGAGATGAAGCCTTGAGTTCTGGGGAGGTGGTGTGTCTCTAAAAAAGGAAGGCATATGTTTTCCAATCTGGAAGCAGATGGTCCAGCATGTGGAGAGGCTAAGCCTTCCAGTACTGTCTTGTCTGCTTGTTATTTTATAAAGGTAAAAGGCTGGGCAAATACTCTTCAAAGTCTCTTAATGCTCTGGGATTTAGAGGTGGTTGCTACTAGCAATAAAGTCTGTATGGAATGATTTTCCTTAAGAATAATCACCTCCCAGTAGTGAAATAGGGGCTTAAAGCTGTGATTGCTTAATATTATGCCTAGTACCAACAAAAGAATTGATCAATTGACCTAAAAAAGAAATGGAAATTCTTTTCGAGCCAAATTGAGGATTATAATTGAAAGCTCCCAGAACTGTTCTGCCTGTTTAAGGTCAAAGCACAGTTACATAAATTTTTGAGACAAGGGGCTGTACATTAAATGATGTATTATTGACAGTTTACCCAATCCAGATCTACAAGTAGTGGGTCATGGGTCATCGTGGCCCCTTACAAGATTAAGAAGGAAGGTTATCTCCTAAGGAGGTCTGGTTAATGCCGATGCACAGTACACACTGAAGGGGAGGGAGGAGGCCCAAATGGGCAAAGCAAAACTTTTATGTTTAAATTTTTCTCATCTTGCCTTTAAATATGAATTTTATTTCATCACTAATCATACAGGGAAAGTACTATAAAGTTTAACACAGAGGAATATCCTTTTGGAACGAACTATAAAGCAATTCCTTCAGTTTCAACTTAAGCCACATTTTAATTTGCTTCACATTTGGACCATAAACTTCCTGTATGACCTTTTGTTTTCTGGACTTTCTCACTGCCTCCCCCACATGATTTACAGTTACAATATCCTCAGGTTTCCCCAAATTTTCAACCATACTGTCTCTTCTAGCAAATCTCCCTTTCCCCAGGGACTTCCCTTCTAGCACTGTTCTCTTGCTCCAGTCTCATCACTCTCTAGGCCTCCAGGTACCACTGTCATCCTGGGACTCCCCTTCGCATGGGTTAGATCCACCCTCTGCTAAATGTTTTTTTTTTTTTTTTCTTGGTTTAGTCATACTCTGTTTTACTGGAATACTTCCCCAAGAGACTTCCTATGAAACTGTGTATGGGAGAACAACATCCTGAGTCCTTGCATGTCTGCAAATATCTTCATTCACTTCTTACAAATTATTTAGAGTTTAGCTAGATACAGACTTCTAGGTTGAAAATAATTTTTTAATAAAATCTTTGAGGACATTAATTGTTCTACTATATTCTAGTTTCCATTGTTGATGGGAAGTCAGTTGTCAAACTAATTCATGTTTCCCTCTGGAGGTTTTTAGCATCTCGTTATGCTTAGTGTTTTGAAATTTCAGTATATTCTAGAGATGAGGATTTTATCTCCCCATCTGTTGTCCTAAGAACTTGGTGGGGCTTTTTTTTTTTTTTTTTTTTCGGTGGGACTTTCTAATCTTAAATTTGGTGTCTTTTAGCTCTGGGAAGTTGTCTTATGCTATTTATTTTTACAATTTCTCTCCTTGATTTCTCTCTTTCTGCGACTCCTATTAATCAGATGCTGGGCTTTCCATATTGGTTCTCTAGATCACCTTTCTTTTCTCTCATATTTTTAAACTTCTGATGATTCTTCTGTGTGATTCCCTTGACTTTATTTTTTCAGACCATCAATTGTGTTTTTAATTTTAGCAATCACATTTTTAAAATCTGGAAGATTTTATTGTAGGTTTATTCTTTTTTCATGGCACTCTTTTGTTTCCTGAGTGTAATATTTTCTTAAATTTCTCTAAACATATACATTAGAATTTGCAAACATTCTCTTGTCTTGCCTGAATTATATGTTTTCTTCAGTATTACTGTTTTGTTTATTTATCGGGTATCTCTCTTTCATTCTGTGGTTCTTCTCACTTGTCTGGTTATCCTTTATTATTTTAAAGAAATATGGACTGAGTAGCTGGTGTGGTTTTTTTTTCCTGCTGTTATGTAAGTAAGACTGTTTTCCCAGGTGGTAGCAGTAGCTAACGTTTGTATAGTATTTTTCCATGTTCCTGGCACTGTCCTGCACGTGTTAAATATATTAACTCAGTTAACCATCTCAAGAACCTCTCTAAGAGGTAGTTACTGTGGTGTTTCATTAGGTTTAATACTCCATCAATTGTAAAATCTACCATTATTTTGTTTACTACTCCAGAGGTAAAGAATACAGTTGAAATACGACATGCCATAGATTATAAAACACATTCTGTTTTGGCAGAATTATAAAATCTTAACATTGATAAAATAATACATTACTATTCCCATCTTACGTTTGAAGAAACTGCGGCATAGAGAGATTAAGTAACTTTCCCTGGTTACCTAGTTTTAACTATAGTGGATTTTACATTTGAACCCAAATGATTTGGCTTCAGAATCTTACCACTATGCCCAACTGCCTCTCCACGACTTCCCACTGAGTGGGGATTCAAATGGGGCAAAGGAGGCCTCTGAGTTGGGGGGTCTTTAGGGTGATGAATAAGGAAGCTGGCTTTCTGGCGCCAGGCCTCCCAAATGCCAGAACAAGGACAACTTTAATCTGAGGCACCAACATTCATAAAGTTTTAGCTTTTTCCACAAGATCTGTTCTCTTCTATTAAAGAAGAGTGGTCTGGACATTTTAATTTAAATCTGTCACAGGTACCAAGTGGTACAGTTGATCTCTAGTCAATGGCATGTCTCCCTTTCCCAGCTTCAGGGTCTTGGTGGAGTAAACGGGCTTCCAAGCCTCAGGACCCCCTGTTGTGGGTTCTTGGCACTTTCTCTGCCTGGCTCACTTGTCCGTATCTTGTGTCATCTGCTTTCTGCCTTCCAGAAACATGTACTGATCTCTCATCTGCTGTTGTCCCTGCCTCTCATTCTCTTCACTGTTGTGGTCTCATCCTCTTCCTATACTTTCATTTTGGTGGGGTCTTGGGAGAGATTAGGAGAAATGGAGAGGCTAATGCTTGTGCTCAGTCTTGAACCCTAGATCTCTGTTTTTAGTAAACAAGATCAAGATTATAAAAGGATGACCACCATATGAGAAAATAAAATATTCACATTATAGATAGCTGGCAATGGAATAGCACTTACAAAACCTTAAGAGCATATTTGCTTAAAAGTTTTCCTAAATGCAGCTGAAGAATTCTTAATGTATGACAATATTTTTAACACATTTTAATTCCAATACCTTGAGGCTTATTATTTGCTTTATGAAGGAATTATTCTTGCAAAAAGATTAACCAAGAAGTTTTTCCAAATTCCCGACTAGGCCCTTTAGATTGTGATTTTATTTTCAGAACTGTGTGTGGATATATCCATATCCACACAACTTTTCAGCATAAAGTGAGACACTTTTTCCCTCTGGATATTAAAAATTCAATCCTTGGAAAATAATAAAGTATGTGAAATGTGGCCAGTGCAACTGAAGAACTGAATTTTAAATTTTATTTAATTTTAATTAATTTAAGTTTAAAAACTGACACTTGATTTAATTGTTGGAAAACTGTTAAGTATGTTTGGAACAACTTGGGTATATGAATTTACTTTTTAACTGTAAACTTCATGAAATATAAATTAAGGTTTTCCATGAAACTAGTTAAAACCCAATTTGAGATGTGTTGTAAGTATAAACACTGGATTTTGAAGACTTAAATATAATTAAAAGAGTATAAGACATATCGTTAATAATTTTATATTGATTATATAACAGTAATACTTTGGATATGCTGTTTTAGGTGTATACTACTAAAATTATTTTTCCCTGATTTTACCACTAGAAAATTTGAAATTAATATGTAGCTTGGAATTTTATTTCTACTGGACAGAGTTGATCTATTCCAAAACAAGGCTTTGATTTTCAATAATCATTATGATGTTGGGATTTTGTCCTTCTCATTGTCTCAGATAGTTTTTAGTGACTAGTGGTGAGTGATCTACAGATAGTTAATGGAGTTGTCTCCTTGAATTCTTTTTTAAATTAAAGTATAGTTGCTGTACAGTATTATATAAGTTACAGGTGTATAATATATTGGTTCACAATTTTTAAAGGTTATACTCCATTTATAGTTATAAAATATTGGCTGTATTCCTCATGTTGTACCATATATCCTTGTAGCTTATTTTCTCTTTGAACTCTTTTCTGTCAATGCAGGTCACAACCCACCTTCTCAGCCCAAGGAGAATAGCATTGGCCAGAACCATCACCAGGAAGAAGTAATCCACAAATTGGCCATGCAACTGAGAAACATTGGGGACAGCATTGATCATAGGATGGTTCAAGAGGTGAGACTTCAGTTTCCCCATCAAGGGCCTGTCATGGAGGAGGAAAAGGCAAACAAAACAATGGCTGCCCAGTGGCTGGGATGCCCAGGAATTAGCGAAACACATGGATTAATACTCTCCGATGACCAAATGTTAGATCTGAAAGTTGTGAACCTGAGTCAAAACCAGTATTTGATTTCACACTTGCTACTCAAACTGTGGTCCGCAGTCTAGCAGCATCAGCACCATCTGGCAGCTAGTCAGACATGCAAAGTCTCAGGCCCCAGCCCACGATGCTGGCATCAGAATTTACCATTTTACACACACCCTGGAGAATTTGCATGCATATTAAAGTGTGAGAAACTCTGCTCCACACCCTCAAAGTAGGATGCATGTTAGAGTCACCTGTGGAGTTTTAAGAACAATAGCTGCCCGAGCTCCACCTCGAGACTGATTTAATTGGCATGAGTTGTGGGCTGGGCATCAGGCACTTTAAAAGCTCTCCAGGTGAATCTAATGCTCAGTCAGGGAGGAGACCCTTTGCCTTAGATTGTGCTTAACCTCCTTGAACCAACCCAGAGGTTACTATCTAGGCCTGACTCCTGATTTGTTTCTCCTGATTATTGTGAGAGATAATTAAGGAAACAGGAAAAAATAATGATTACTGTTTGAAATCTTAGGGGTAATGAAATCTGCAGTCAGCTTAGTTTTCTTCCAAAACAACCTGGGCTTGGCAGTGGAGAGAGAATGAACACATGGGGCTCTGAGGTAGGAGGGGCGGCTGCCCTTCCAAGCCCAACTTCCTGCCCTTAAATTCATCGCAGAACAGGTACCTGTGGTGCTTTCTTGTTCATCACAGCTGCTGCCATCATGCTGGCTTCAAGTGTGCCAAGTCCTCTTCTAGGCTCTGGTCCAAATGTGGCAATACTCAGGCATTCACTCAAAGAAAACGTTCCCTGAGACAAAACAAGGACAGAAGATCCCCACAAATAACGTTACTAAAAGTAAGAAGGAAGCAAACACAATCAAATAAAATGTCGACAGAGCAACTTCACACAAACAAAATATTTCTGAGTGCTTTACACATGCCAGACTCAGTTCCAGGCAACTAGAGCAGAGAGCAGGATGGGAGATGAGCTTGCTCTCCTAGGGTTCACAATGTAGGAGGGAGACAAACAGTAAAGCAGATTACCAGACTCTAGCCTAGTCAGACAGGGATGTGGGTTCAAAGAAGAACTGAGGATACTGAGTGATGGGGAGTGACTTTGGGTAGGTGATTAGGGAAGGTCTCTCTGAGGAGGTGGTATTGGAGCAAAGACTGGAAAGGAGGGAGCGAGCCATGAGAAAAGCTGGGGAAAATTGTTCCAGACAAAGGGACCTGGGAGTGAAAGCTCTTGGGATAGGAACAGACTTAACGAACAGCAAGGAGGCCAGAATGGCTGCAACGGAGTGAGTTGAGATCCAGGAGTTGGCCTCTGTCTTAGAGGGAGTGATAAGGTGTTTGGGTTTTACCTTAAGTACAAGGGAAGCTTCTGGGGAGGAAAGGCAGGAGAGTGCCATGAGCTGATTTGCATTTAGAATGAAGCCTAGCTGAAGTGCAGAGAGGAGGCGATTGTGAACTTCAAATGAGATAATCTATGTTAATCAGTTAGAACAGAGTCCGACCCACTGAAAGAGAAAACAAACTCACTTATTTAAACAGTACATAATATTCCATTGTATGTATATATCACACTTTGTTTATCCACTTATCAACTGATGAACCTTTGGGTTGTTTCCACTTTTTGACTATTATGAATAATGATGCTGTAAACACTTGTGTAGAAATTTTTATGTAGTCATACATTTTTAGTTCTTTTGGGTGCATATCTCAGAGTGGAATTGCTGAGTCATATAATAACTTTATGTTTAACTTTTTGAGGAACTTCCAGGCTGTTTTCCAGAGTGGCTGTGCCATTTTACACTGTGGCCCACCAGCAGGGTATGAGGGTTCCATTTCTCCACATCCTTGTCAACATTTGTTGCTAACTGTCTGACTGTAGCCGGCCGAGCAGCTGTGAAGTAAAATGTCACTGTGGTTTTGATCTGCACTTCCCCGATGGTTAATGTTGTGCTTCTCTTCTTGTCTTTCACTTTCTTCATGGTGTTTGCTGAAGTGAAAACGTTTTAAATTTTGATGAATTTCAATTTATTTTTTTCTTTGTTGCTAGTGCTTTTGGGGTCACATCTAAGAAAGCATTGCCTAATCCAAAGATATGAAGATTTATACCTATGTTTCTTTCTTAGAGATTTAGAGTTTTAGCTCTTAAATTTAGGTCTTTGACCCATGGAGTTAATTTTTGTATATGGTGTGAGTTAAAAGGTCATCTTCATTCTTTTCCATACGGGTATCCAGTTGTCACAGTACCATCTGTTAAAAAGACTACTCTTCCCTATTGAATTGCCTTGGCACCCTTGTCAAAAATCAGCTGACTATAAATGTTTGGGTTTATTTCTGGACCCTCAGTACTATTCCATTGATCTACATGTCTATTCTTATGCCTGCCCTAGCTTTCTTGCAGCATTTTACAAAGCTAGATTTGACCTAGACTTTTAAAAGTTGTCTTCTAGGATACTTTAAAATATTGCATTCTAGAATACTTTAAACAGACCACAGAATATTTTTAAAATAATATTTAAAATTCCTCCTAGTTTGGCTCTAAAATGCTAAAGGCTTTATTCTGCTGTTTTAAGGCTTAAATCAAGCAACTTTAAGAGAATTTCAAATCTGGCATGGTATATTTCTTTCCTATATAGTCATTTACTCACCTTTTGTACTCGGTTTAATCAAGCGGTCACATTGATTCTCCAAAAAGCTTCCTGCTTTCGATGTATTTAAAGAAACTTTTATTCTTGCTCTTGGAACTCTCTAGCAGGGAGTTCACCAAGGTATATTTTCATCTGCTGAATTGATTGTCCTTGAGCTACCACATAGCTTGACTTTTTAATTCTTTTCACTTAAGCAAGTGTTCTCGTGTTTTCAAACTGGCCTTGATTCTCAAAATAACATCTTCTATTTTGCCATTTAGTTTTGAGGGATTTGTGTTCGAGGACTTGTTTTGTTTGTTTGTTTGTTTAATCTGGGGCATGTAATTTTCCTAGATAGAGTGTGTTTTAAAATAGTTCGTCTCCCCATTGCTTTTAGGATCTTAAATGTGCCTTTGAAACTTTTCCCCACAGGTGTCTTTCCTGGGTTCTAGAAACTGGCCCCTCCCTGTCCCTACAGGCCTAGGAGTGGTAACAACTCTGCTGTTATCAGCCCCACTGTTGCACCACCCTTGTGCCTCCCCTCTCCCCCACTTCTTAGATAGTGTCTTTATCTAGTCCTCCCTGAATGATCCTAATTTGCATGTGCCATCTGTTTTCTCTGGGACCCTGACAGTAATGTTCAGGGAATTTCTTAGTTTGTTAGAAAGCTAGGGGTGGGAGGGAGAAACTAACATTTTATTAAACACTTTCTTCCAGGTACTCTGAGATACTCTTACATGTTTCATTTAATTTTCCTAATAACCCTATGAATTAGTGGAATAAGTATTTTAGGAGAAGCATCTGAGGTTCAGAGAGATTAGATAACCTAAGGTCACTCAACAACTAAGTGGCAAAACCAGAATTTAAATATATGAGCGCCTGACTCAGTGCTCTGTACATTTTTTCCATCTGCCTTGCTGGAAGGAAGTTCATTTGGTTTTTCTAACTGGTATCAACTATAAAAAGGGAAAAAAGTCCTTTCGAGATTTCCAGTTACTAACAGGACAAGGTCTCAGTTCCTTGGCCTGCTGCTTATGGTTTATCATACATTCAGTCAACACCTATTATGTGTCAGGCAGTTATCAAAAGAGACAAACTCCCTGACCTCATGGAGACAAACAATAAACAAACAAATAAAGACTACAGTTTATCAGACAGTGATAAATATTTTGGAGAAAAATAAAGCAAGGGAAAGGATGAGGAGTGTTGGGGGATTTGAAATTTTAAGGGAAAGCCTCACTTAGATGCCTTCTGAGCAACACTTTGACAGAGGTAGGGGAGGGGCCGTGGATATCGGGGAGAGCAGTGGAGGCAGGTAGAAAGCAGACTGTGAGGCAGGAGCATGTCTGGCATGTTTGAAGAATAGCAAGGAGGCCAGGATGGCTGAAGCTGAGTAAGGGAGAGAGCAGTGAAGGTACGGTGAGAGGTGGGTGGTGGGTAGGGCCTTGCAGTCACCATAAGGGTGTTCTAAGTGAGGCTGAGCCACTGGAGAGCAGAGCAGAGGGGCCACATCTCAACAGTCTGGGAGGCTCAGTGTTGAGAACAGACTGCAGGAGGAGGGCAGGGCTAGGGAAGCCCTTTGTGTCTGACCCGCAGCTTCTCCTGATGTTCCCATATAAACAGTGGGGTTTACTTTTGACTCCATAAACCTGCTGTGCTCGTTGTTCTTCCTACCTCTAGATATCAAGCAGACTTCCTTGCTTCTTTGAGAGGGCTAAGAATGCTCTCGGAAGCCAGAGGAAGAGGTTATTAACCCTGAAAAGTGTGTCCCAATTTGCTGATGGTAAAGACAGGAAAACATGTCCAGAGGAAAACTTCCCAAGGTGGTGGGGAGGGTATGGACATAATCGAACAGACCAAGAGATTCTTTCACTCACACACTTTATAAAGCAGCCCAAGAAGCCTGTTTGTGGTGTTGATTGAATTAATACCAAATTTCTAATTTTGGATTATTTTATCGCTTAAAAAGAAAATTAACCTCTCTTTCTCTCTCTCTCTTTAAAAAAGGATTTTCAACAGGAAGGCAGAGCTATCCTGGCTCATTATGTCTTAGTTTTCTTTGGAGGAGTTCACGTGTTGCTGCGCTTTCTCTGGAATAACCATTTGATGTAAAAGGAATGTAAATGTCAGGTTCTGCTTTCCTTCTACCCTTTGACAAAACATGAATGCACCAGGGCAGATGGGAAGAAGACCCTTCTCCACCTCCCTCTCTTTCCACCCACCACTGGTGTTTTATGCCTGGTTTGTTGGAGAACTGCGGACTCACTGGCCATTCGTCTGTTCAGGGCAACCAGAGAGGAGACGTCTGTGATGGCCTCATGGTAGAGCCCGAGGAGCTTAGGAACCCAGGAGGTCGTGCTGCTTAGAAAACACCAGCGCTGTGGATGTCCCAGCGCTCCTTGTAAGGAAACCTTCAGCGTTTCCTTCCATGAGTGAAATAACCTCATCCCCAAACCAGAGGTCACAGAAATGGGTGCTTTCTCCTGGGCCCCCTCCCTGGGTACCAGGCCCTCTAGTGACTGTTGGCCCCACTCCTGTTGCCCATGTCCAGGTCTGCAGTGCCCTGTCCTCCTTTTACCTTCCTGTCTACCTCATATTCCCTCCCTCCCCTCCTTAAGAAGTACAAGTATCAAGAAAGTTTGTTGCTGTAAGTTTGTATATGCATTTTGAGTTCTTTGTAGGGAGTGTTATTTAAAAAATGAAATAAACATGGTTATTTTATTGAGCATGAGACACCTGTGCATAATTTTTTTTTTGATGGAGAAATTCCATTTGTCCCTGCTCATATGGGTTCATTACTTTGTAGAGTTGGATCGTATGTAGCATCGTCTTTGTCCTTCCAAAGGGAAATGTCCCCATTTAAAAAATTCATCTCAGGCAATGTCTATTTAGTCCCATCATCACCTACGTTTTGACTTCCTGGAAGGGAACAGTTCCTAAAATGTCTTCCTTATTTATTTTTTTACATTTCTGAGTAGGTATTTATTTATTCATATGGTTAAAAAATCAAAACCGTATAAAAAGGTTTGCAATGAAAATTCTTGCTCTTATTTTCTATCCTGAATCCCAATTATGTTTATTAGTTTGTTACATATCCTTCCAGAGTTTCTTTGTACCAATACCACTACACACACACACACGCACACGGTAGTGTATAATATATGCAAGGTACAGACCTTGATTTTTTTGCTTAGCGTGGTGGTGGTCAGGCATTATTCTAGTTGTCTTACAAATGTTAAACCATTTAGTCTTCAGAAGAACTTTATGAGACAGGTAGTATTATTAGCTCTATTTTACTGTTAAGGAAACTGAGGTCATTGCTAATAGAGAGAGGCAGTAGGGACGTTAACTAAGTTGCTCAAGGGCATACAGCCAGTAAGTGACATAGCTGTCACTGTCCAAGCCTGGCAGGCTGTCCTAAGAGTCCAGGCTCTTAACCGCTCTGCTGTACTGCCTCTTGGAGAGCCTGCCACAGTCCATAGAGAGTGCTGTCAGACCATGCACAGGATTCTGCTAAATGGATGTACTGTAATTTATCTTGTCAGCTCCCTTTTAATGGATGCCTGGGTTGTTTCTAATCATTCAGCATTATAAGTCATGTTGAAATAAATAACCACGTACATTTTGGATATGTGCAGTATATTTGTTGAATATGTTTCCAGTGTTGGGATTATTGAGTTGTGAAGGAAAAACTGGGCTGGTCTAACAAGATAACTCACAAGTCTAGGAATGTGAAGGAGAGGCTGGGCTGGGCTAACAAGATAACTCACAAATCTAAGTATTGGAATACTGATCTGAGTTCTGCTAAACTAACTTGTAAATCTAGGCTAATTAGTGTTGGTTTGCTGTTCAGGTTTTTTGCTAGCCAGATGGATTTTCAAAGATACATATCTGGCTTTGGAATGTTGGTTTGCTGCCTCCCCGCCTCCACTTTTGTGATGATAATGCTGCTAAGGCTGTTCCATGCCTATTGGCCGAATACCCCAAGCTTGTACTTTACCCTATAAAACCTCATGTGCACGTCTTGGAGGTGCTCAGAGCTTCGGAGCAGAAGCCCCTCTGAGCCCGCCAGCGTAATACAGCTGAGTACTCCAACCCTCCGAGTGGTGCTTGTTTCTTGACTGGCCTGTCGTTTCCATAACAGAGTGAAGGATAAATACATTTGACTTTGCTAGATCCTGCCCTCCTACCCTCCATGGGGTTTAAGCCACTCCATATGCCCAGTGTTCTCTGTTCCCCGCAGCCTCTACAGCAGATTGTTATTAAACGTTTGAATGTTTTCCAAATTAATGGGCTAAAATTGGTATCTCAGAATAACTTAATTTTTTTTTTTAGAATAACTTTAATTTACACATCTTTTCTAACGGGCGAGTCTGAGCATCTTTTTCTATGTTCAGGAGCCAACCAGCATCTTGTTTTAATGTGGACTGTCTATTCATAGCCTTTGCTCATTTTTCTGTTGAGTTTCTGGTCTTGTTCTTACTGGTTTCTAGGAGCTCACGATTTATCAGTGCCAAGCCAACAGCATCTACACCTTCAGATTTTTGGCAGGTTATTGTTTTCTTGCTTCCTTTCCTCTGTGTATGTTGATTTGCTTTAGTGCTTACAAACATTCTTGGCTTCCCCTTAAGGCAGAGGGAACTGAGGCAGGTTTACATTGGGGGATGGGGTGGGCACTACACCTAGAGCTGCCAGGGGCCAGCGAAAAGGTGGCCGTAGGATCCACTGAGCACTCGGGTTTAGGTCAGGAAGAGCATCACAGCCTCTCTGATGGTGGTGCTCGGGCCTGGGGTGGTGGGGCGTCCACTGGGCCAAAGGAAAGGCCGAGGCTGGGTCAGGGCTGGGACCTTCACACCCCTAAGGGGAGAAGCACCTGGTTCAGGTAGACAGTATAGGAGGCCCCCACCTATCCACCTTCGGAGACGCACAAGGGTGACATGAAATTGATCTGTCGCTGTCGCGAGCCCAGGACTAGGGGTTCCCTTGGCTCTCCAGGTCTCGCAGAATCCCATCTCAGTCCCCCTGGAAGCCAGTGCCAGGCAGCCCTCGCGAGGGAGGAGCTGTCCCTCTGCGAAAGGATGAGAGCAGGACCGACGCTTCCCAGCCGGCGAGCTACAGCGCCCAGGGACTCCGCTCCCGCAGGGGCCAGCCCCTTCCCTCCCGTAAAACGACCCAGGCGGGAGTGGAAGCCGGATCCCGCTCTTTCATTTTCGTTTCCCGGAAGGATAGCAATTACCGGAGCGCCCTGCGCGCCTGCTCGCCTGGGAACCCGAGAGCGCAGCACCAGGCGCAATTTGAAAGAGATTTCCTCCCACGCGACCTTCCAGTTTTGAGGGCCAAGTTAGCGGAGGGCCTGAGAGCGCCGGAGAGCCCAGCAACTGCAGCCACCAGAACGCTCACCACGGACAGCGGGTGGCTCCCTCACCTTCACCTATAATGCAGGTAAGAGCCTGGCAGCCGGAGCACGCAGCGTGCACAAGGAGCCACCTGCCCTCCGCCACCTCAATTCCCATACCTATTTTATCAGACCTTGGCTGGAATCTCTTTCCAATATATTCCCACACCTCACTATCCATCCCTCACCGCTTCTCACTCGCCTTCACTCACTTCAAGCTCCTCACTTTTTGTTTGAAACCCATCTGTGTCTATACTGCTCCCCTATACCTCTTCTCACCCCTATGCCAACCAGATGTAGTCCCTGCACAAGCCAGACCCTCACAGCTGGCAAATGCAGCCCTGTAGGGACTCCCCTCCTTAAGTGATCTTTCTACATTTGCCTTATTTCTTCAAGAGCCTCAGAACCCCCCAGAGCTGGGCCGCCTTCTCACCTCCACTTCCCTCTCTCCAAGATCCACACCCACAACCATATTTTATCAGACCTCTCCCTGGCCTTCATGCTGAAACCCAGAGCTCTAACTCTCCGCAGCTCCCTGGCTGGCATTTCCCAGGCAGTCACAGCCTGGGATTCCCTGTTCCTCACACTTGGAAGAGTAGACAGGCAGCCAAGTCTAGGCCTTAAGCCCCTCCTCCAGCTTGGCAAGCCCCCTCTGTCAGGTGGCAGTCTCTGAGGTGGGGTTACCTGGGAAACAGCACCACCTGAGACAAGGGGGCTGGGGGCAGACAAGAAATGCAGTGGGAACTACCCCAAAAGTTGTCGAATCCTCCTCTGTGGCGGCCATGGCTTCTGGAGTTTGCCTTGCTGGCTCTAGATCCAGAGTCTTTTGCTGCACATTGCCCTCCTCAGACACCAAAAGATGAACACAAGGCTCTCGAAGATTCCCAGAGAGAGACAATGGCTCTTGCTGGAATTGGTTTCACTTTTACTTTTCAGGATGTGGCAGCCTGTGGCTAGGCATGAGTTCCAGGGATCTACAAAATCCTGTCACTTTTTTAATCCCCTCATCCTGATTAATGAACCGAATCACCTCTAGGGGCTAGGCTGATTATAACATGTAAAGATACAGACTTCCCTTGGTTGGAACTTGGGATTCTGAAATTTATTCTTTCTTTTTCTCTTTTGAAAATAGCATTTTTTGTTTGTTTGTTTCTGATTTAAGGTCTTTTTTATCCTGGCCCCTCAGGTTCCCTGTGTCCTCTCACCAAGGTTTCTAGGCTCTCAGATTTCCAGCTTACAAGTCAAGTCTTGACGGGGGAATCTTCTTCTGGTAGGTTTAGGCAGATGCATGAAAAACTTGAATCAGAAAGATGAAATTTATCAAGTGTCCATTGTGCATAAGACGCTGACTGTACCAAGCTGAAGATATGTGTGGTTCCTACCTTTCAGGCAGACATGGTGATGGACACTCCTCCCTTTGAAAAAATATTCTTAATACATTTAAGGATGACTGAGCCTTCACCAAGATGCTCGTCTTTGACTGCCCTGGTTTTCTCTCTGTCTCTAGGAGGGAGCATTGGCTGGTTCTCCTGTGAGTCCCAAGGCAGCCACACCACCCCCAGGCACCCAGGCCCAAGCCAGATGTGAAGCTCGAGTGAACCTGCTAGGTGACAGGGCAATCTGCAGGCTGCCAGGAAGACTCCGTGAGTAGAGGGGAGGAGAAAGGCAAATATTCTTAAAGGACATAAACTTGATGTATAAACTTCTTATCTAAGGAATTGCCTTCCCCTCCATCTGCTTTTGTCTCTGCTGGGTTTTCTTTAACCTTTCCTTGGTGAGGAAGTCAGAAGAGGTCAATGTGACTTCTCCTGCAGAGTATACAGCTGACAAGGCCAAGCGTGAGAGCGGGCAATCTCCTCCTCGGTAAGATGAGGGTTGGGATTGGATGAGCTATTGGGTCCCTTCCAGCCTAAGGACAAATTGTTGAGGACATTGCCAGTGAGGAAATCAGACAGGGCGAACCAGTGAACAGTTGTATGTATGTAGAACCCTCTTTTAAATAATTATATTTAATTTTTGTTCTTACAAAAATAGCATATGCTTATTGTCAAAAATTGGGAAATGACAGAGAAGCATAAGAATACACAGAACAATCAAATCCACCCAAAGATAACCGTGGGGAATGTACTGGCCACGTCCTTTCATTTCATTTTTCCTAAGTAATGCTCTTGCCTGAGGAAACTCATAACTAGGCTTTAGATTAATGTTTATGTGGCAGAGCTGAGAGATGGAAAAGCTGAGTGACAAGCTTAAGATCACAAAGGTCTCCATGCTAAGGCCAAAACCCTGGTTCTACGGATAACCTTCTAAGGGATTTTTAGAAACACTTACTAAGGCTGTGGAAATCACAGGGCAGGCAGCAAACTGATGGCTGGTGGGATCCTTAACCTGGGCGGGGGTCTTGGAGCAGCTATGGGCAGGCACATCTGACCCAGTTGTAAAGCATCCAGTCCACATCCTGTTCTGCTGGTCCAGGGGCTGGAACACTGCTTTATAATTTCACACCCTTCTGATTTTCTGGCCTCAACCTGACTTTTGAGTCAGTAATGGGATTGAGCGGAATGTGAGGTATGTCTTCACAGGTCTTGGGAAGACCTTGCTGCCTCCAAATGCCTCTGCCATCCACTGCCTGGCATTCTTCTAATGGGGAACAAGAGCCTGTGCTTTCATGGTTAGAGGGAAGGTGGGGAGATGAGAGATCCCCAGGTAGAGGATGCCCTGGTGCCTCAGAGCAGCAGATGAAGCAGCAGCATGATTTGGGTAGGGCGTGGGGAGCTTCCTTTTGTCCAAATACCAACTCTGCCCAGTAGCTTGGGGTTTAGGGCTGGCTGCTCCAAGTAGATATTTGGCACAGATTACACAGCAGGCAGGATTTGGGCTCCATTCCTGGCCCAAGCTGTGGTGATGAGGAAAAACAGGACTTTGGCAACAGACCTGAAGTCCCCAAGTGGTGTTGCTGAGGACCCTAGAGGTCATCTGATCCAGTCCCCTTGTGGCAGCTGAGGACACAGAGACTTAGGAAGGGAGGTTTCTCTGCAGGTCTCACAGGGCCCTCTGGATTGTCCCCCTCATCTCCCCCATATTCACAGACTACCCGCCACAGGTTCACCAAGTTCTAGAAGGTCGACACTGGTAGAGACCCTGGATGTCACCTTGGTAACTCCGTCATATTCCAAGCAAAACTGAGGCCCAGGAGGTGTGTTCTGCCCAAGGTCAGGTAACCTTCAGTCCCCTCCCTTCCGCTGGGTTCCTAGCTCAAGGTTGCTGAAAGGGTACAGGAGGGGAAGTGGGGATTTAGCAAGTTTAATCACCACCTTGTAGAATACAATTACGCAACCCTTTTAGTTTTTGAAGCTCCCTGCGGTGGGGCCCCGCTGAGGTAGTCACCAGGTCTTCCTGCACTTTTCTAATGAATTTCCTCCCCTCTTGACCCAGCCTGTTTCTTGTTTACTTGACTTAAGGTGCAGGGCAATCAGGACCTATTTTGAGTTCTAATCCCATTGCTATGGGTTAGATTTCCCCAGAAGCAGACTCTGAAATACTTCCCCACAGAAGGGAGAAGGAAATCCAACAGTGTCCTCTCAGGCCAGGCAGCACTATTAGCAACTGGAGCTCAAAACCAATGGGGACTTGTGGGGGACAGTTACCCCAACCCAGGGGTAAGGAAGCTGGGTCTTTATCCACTCACTTCCCACCCATCATGGGATGAGGGCTGCTTCCAGGCGTGTTGACTCCTAGCTTTCCAAGGTGCCCTGTACACCGGCTGAGTCCAGTACAGAGTCAGGTGCTGGCATCTGGCATCTCCCCGCCTTCAGAGTGTAGAGGTCAGAGTCCAGGGTCACAGACAGGACCTTCTATACAACAGCATCTTCTATATTTCTCATCTTAGATTCCATGACTCATATTTACTTCTGAAAATATTCAGACAATACAGTTCTGGCCCTTGGTAAATATATAACAGTCTTGAAAGATAAGGTACACTAAATGACTCATTTTCCTGTCAACAGCATCCCAAATAAGCAAACTGCTGACACCCAAAATGAGAGTTTGACCTTTCAGATGGCTGGGGCGATGTGAGCCCCGTTTCTTACATTTCTGGAAACTGGGTTTCCATCGTTGGCATCTCTCTGACATTTATTCCCAGTCACCCACCCCATTCCCATCTCCACCTCCAGCTTCCATTCTCATCATCAGGGCTGATTTTCCACTGCAGGAAGGTGAGCAAACAAAACAAATCTTTCTTAGCCTTGTGAGTCGGCGCCAAGTGAAGCACACAAGCCATTTCCCTGTAGAGCCTACTTTTCCCTGTTTATCGGCCTGACAAAGATGTGCAGTAGAGCAGTGGAAAGTCCACTCTGAAGATGACTGTCATGTCCAGTGACAGAAGGGGGGCTGGGATGGAGGGGCGGGGTTCAAGGGGCTCCGGCAGAGAACCTCCCACTCACAAAAGGAGATTCACAACCATGCTTCCCTCTGAGGAAGTGGAGAGTAAAGGGGGATTCGCACATCCCTCCTCCCTCCTCTGGTCTGCAACCATGAGGGTCTGCCTGAGGCCAAGTCAGGGAGAATCAGGAGCTATGAAGGCAATGCAGGCCCTAGGACCACTTGCAGGACCCGGCCTGAGGTCACAAGGGAGTAAGTCTGGGAGGAGGTGGTGCAACCTCCAGGGAAAACTCGGGGGATTTTGAAAGGAGGCAGTTTAGAGATGGTCACCAGCACAGCCTCATTCGATGACAGAGAAACTGGGACTCCACTAATGATTAGACAGGGCCTCACACACAGGACTTAGTTCTTGGTCCTGAGTCTCCTCACTTTCCAGAAAAAAGCTGTGAACTTCCCACTGTTGGATGTAGAGAGACTGATATATCTTTGTGTTTTGAAACTGACTTTCAAAGTTCCTAGTTGCAACTAAGCCACAGGAAGAGATATACAGCACCACCCCTGACTTTCAGGTGTCACAGGCAGAGGAATGACACCTCTCGGCAACCCCCTGGTGATGTAAAAGGGGAAAGAGCCCCTGGGGAGCTCCAGCAGATCTTCTGTGCCCCTGCTCAAGTTCATGTCCTTCACTTACAAGAGAGTCTCTGGGCTCTTATTTTAATAGATACAATTCTAGCAAGTGTGGATTCCTGGTATCCTAGACCAGGGTGTCTCAAATTTTCATGGGCACATGAATCCCCTGGGAGCTTTATGGAAATGCAGGTTCTGATTCAGTAGGTCTGGGTGGGGCCTGAGATTCTGCATCTCTAGTAAACTCCTGGGTGTTGCTATGGCTGCTGGAAATGCATCCGAGGACCACATCTTATGCAGCTCTCCTAACAATGATTTTCAAAGTGTTGGTCAAGACTCTCTGAGGAGGTGAAAACAATTTAGTGAGTGAAGGTAAGTATTTTTAAAAAATGAAACAGGATATATCAGAGTACATCATAAACAGTCAAGGTAGCTGTAATTTCATAATTAACTTGTTTTGGCTATTTATATATACGTGTGTGTGTGTGTCATGACATAAAATGTAATTTTTACTGTGGATTGAGGTCAGAGTGGTCTGAGAAATGCTGCTCTAGATCATGGCATATTAGAAGCAGTAAGATGGATGCAGGTGTAAAAGAGAGAGGTGAGGTGGAGTGGGGAGGGTAGAGACCAGAAGTAAATGTTCTGGAAGCAGTGTTGACAGTGATGTTGTTACCTGAAAATGAAAGGGAATGTGGCGAGCAACAAAAAGGGAGTTTCCCCAAACTAACAATTTGAGAACAAAGCGCCTCCCTGTCCCCAAACTCAGGGGCAGGGCTAGACAGTGTGCATCTTTGTGCAAATGGAAATGACCTCTTGTTTGGGAAGAAGCCAAAACAATCCTTGGCTGGGTTTCACCCCCACTGTCCCAGGCCTCCCTACCATGGTGCCCTTGTATATGTGTTGGCTCTGCTCCCATAACTGGTGATGACCATAAAGCTGAGTGTGATTACCAAGCAATGCAGTATTAGCTCTGGAAATGGGGGCGACAGAGTGCTGACTTCTCAGGGAGGCACCTGAGCCTTCCCACTGTGTCCTGGGACAGGCAGCTGTCCCTGCCGGGAGCTCTGTTTGTATCAGTCCAAAAGTTGGCAGCCGGCCAGGCTGGAAATCCCCAGTGCGCAGGCCCCCAGAGCAGAGAGAGTAAGGTGTTATCTGCCTGGAGTCTTGAGAGAAAAAGATGGTTGATGTGAAGGAACTGAAAATATAGTGGGTTGTTGCCAAGAGAGGGAGAAGCCATGGGCTGGTCTGCAAGTGAGGCCTCAGAGATTTGGTTAGATTGGTGAAGGGAGACCTGGTTAGGCTCACCTGTCACTAGATTAGGGAGACATCTTGGGGGACCTGACACCTTAAATAACACTCGCCAGCATCAGTTGAGCTCCCAGGTGTGCTAGGCCCTGTGCCAAGCATTTCACATGTGTTCCCTCCAACATTAAGAGCTCTTTTTGTCTCAGAAAGCACACACCACATGCCAGACACTGGCCTTTAAATGGACTATCTTATAGGATCCTCATGACAGTCCTGTGTGACTGGTACTATTTTTATCATCAACCTCACTTTGGAGATAAGGAAACTGAGACAATCATTTAAGTCCCAACATTTACAGCTGGCCTGTCACCATCATTAGTAGTTTTTGTTGTTGTATGTTTTCACTTCTACTTTTTTTTTGAGGTATAACTTATGTACAGTCCAGTATACATGTCTTAAGTGTATGGCTCCACGAGTTTTTATGCATGTGTACACCCGTGTAGCCACCGCACAGATCAAGATTTAGGCCATTTCCAACACCCCAGAAAGTTCCCTTGTGCCTCTTCCCAGTCAGCTCCCCTCCAGAGGGCCACCACTACTGTGATTTTTCTCCCTAGATTAGCACTGTCTATTCTCGATCGTATTTCTGTATCTGACTTCTTCCTTCAGTGTAGCATCTTTGAGCTTCATTCATGTGTTATGAGTTGAAGTCGTTTGTACTTTCTGGTTTATTGCCAGCCAGCATTCCATTGCACAGAAACATTGCAATCTGATTGTCCATTCTCTGGCTGATGGATCTTTGGGATGGTTCCAGTCCTTTTCTATTGTGATCAGAGTCACTGTGGACACTAACATGCATGTCTTCTGGTAGATGCGTTCACCATGTCTCTTAGGTCTTTACTTGGGGGGGTGGAAAGTCTGTATGGTATGTGGCCTAGGCGTCTAAACTTTCCATGACGTCTAAGCCTAGCAGCCCAGAGCGGCAGAGTTATTATCTCATTTAACAGAGTGGGAAATTGAGGCTAAGAGAGGATGAGTGGCTTCTGTGAAGTGACTTGACGGGTAAGGGGCTGAGCTGGAACCTGGACTCTGAGCTTGGAGATGTGGCCCCAAGCTAGGTGGCGGATCCAGTGAGTGGCAACTGGTGTGAGGGGCCTTGACCCACCGCTGGTTTGATGGAACCTTAGTGGCTGAGCCAGTGCTTGGATTCTGGTCCTTTCCTGGGGTTCAAGTCCTATTGGAAAAGCCTTTTGACCTTAACATTCTTTGAAGACACAGGAACAAAAAAAGGCCCTTTTCTTTATCACTGTACTAGAGATGCTGACTGCAGTGGGATGAAGGGTGAGAGTAGGAGTAAGCACAAGGAAATGAAAGAAAAACCGAATTACACTTCAGGAAAATGACAGGCTTCGAAGTTTCAGGTGTTACTGGGGGCTGTGTGTGACCTCAGGGTCCTCCAGAGACAGCTGGGAAGTCCCCCGCCCACCTCTCTGGACCTGGGAGCAGGACCACATCTGTGGCTGACTATGTCTGCAAAATTCAAGGTTTTCCCCTCTCAGGGTAGTTTTTGTGTTTTCATGGAGGCAGAACAGCCAGAGAGGTATGGAATCCATCTACATTCTCTGGCCAAACACAGGAAAACAGACCCCTCTGACTCAGGAATTGTAGTTTTGAATTTTCCTGGCTGATATCCTCAAATATCATGGATTAGGAAACCATGTACAAAAATGCAGTTGGCAGTTGATCCCCAGAGTCCAGGAAGTCCTGGCTGGCTGCCTCCTGAATGTCACCATCGTGCAGTGTCCGAGTTTGACACCATACAGCTTTTTGTGTCGCACTTCTGCATCACCGGGCTGATCTCCCACGAAGGCTCTAAATTCCTATTTTCACCTGCAATGCATCCTCTTCCCTGCATTCGTGCCAGGTATAGGTATTATCATTAAAATGACACCTCATTTTTCTCTGTGCCTTTCCCTGACTACAGAGGTGTGCTGCCACATGTTTATTAGTGGATCTGCTCTCCCGCAGAGCTTCTCAACTGGCAGCGGCTTTTCTCCCCTTCCCCAGGGACATGTGGCAATATCTGCAGATACTTTTGGTTGTCATAACTTGTGAATGGGGGAGGGGTGCTGCTGGCATCCAGAGGGTAGAGGCCAGGGATGCTGCCAGACATCTTACAAAGCTCAGGACAGCGCCCACAGGAAGGGACTGTCAGGTTCAAAGTGTCGATAGTGCTGAGGCTGAGAAATCCTGCTGCATTGTGAACTGCTGGTAAAGTTTTTTTGGTCTTACTAAAGAAAATCAATTTGGAGATGTTTTTGACCTATGACAGGCATTAGCCCTTTATCTGTCATCTGCATTGCAAGTGTTTCCCTGAAATCCAGCCTCTTTTAGTTTTGTTTATGGTATCTTTTGACACATATACAAAAATTAATGTCAAATGTGTGTTTCGTTTTTATTACAACCTCTGTGTTTCCTGTCACAGTTGAGGTTTCTGCTACCCTTGTTCAGTGCATACAGTGTCCTATTTCCACTTTTATTAGGGTTTCTGTTGTTCTATTCATCAGGCTTTAATCCATCTGGAATTGATTTTTGTGAATGATGGGAGGTGAGGGTCCAAATATAGATTTTTCCAGGTAGAAAGCCAGTTGTGGTTTTATCATATCTTCCATTAACTTTCCTGTCCCACTGAATTAACCCCACACACACACCTGGGCCCTCTCTTCTTTTCCAGTGATACTTGTCAATCTTAGGTTAATACCATCAAATCTCAATTACATGGCTTTGTGTATATGTAGTACAATAAAGGCCAACTGTGAAGAAGAGGGGTGTGGGATCCTCCCCTGTCCCCAGGGTTGTCCCCTGAGCAAACCCAGATCTGAGCTGGCACAACAAAGTGAAAAAGTACAGCAACGAGACAGACCTGGTTCTGGGCCTGGCTGCACCCCATGCTACCTAATGACCTTGAGCTAGTCACAACTTCTGTGAGCCTGTTTCCTCATTTGGAAAACAGTAACAATAACATCTCTTTCGTAGGACTGTTTGGTCATTCATCAGTCATTCAACATGTATTTACTGAGCACCTACTATGGTCCAGGCACTGTCCTAGGTGCTGAATACACACAACACTGTACCCAGCACACCTAGCCAAGTGCCTGGTACATAGTAGGTCTACATTAAACATTTGTTATATGAATAGTTGGCAAATGGGCATCGGGGGGTGGGCAAAGGGGGTACTAAAAATAAGTGAATATATACGTACTGCATACATAATGATAAACGTACAATTATATCAAATGTAAGGCATAATTGCAAAGAAAGTAAGGTGACAAAAGGAAAAGAACAGGACAGAGAAAATGACTGGTGGTGGGGAGCAGGACAGGAGAGCATCTGCTCAGCCGAAGCATTCAGGGTGGGCTTCTCTGAGGAGCTGACATTCAAACAAAGGCCTGAGTAGGAGGATGAGAGATTGACATGGGGAGAGCCCTGGCCCCGGCCCCGTGCCCGCCCCCATGCCCGCATCCTTGTGGTTGCAGGCATCCAGCCTGTGCTCTGGAGCAGGGAGGACGTGCTGCACTGGCTGCGCTGGGCCGAGCAGGAGTACTCTCTGCAGCACACGGGGGAGCATGGCTTTGAAATGAATGGCCGAGCCCTGTGCATCCTCACCAAGGACGACTTCCGGCTCCGGGCCCCGGGTTCAGGTCAGGGACACTCACTGGCTTCTTGATGCAAACCCAGGTGGGCCCTGGGAGGGAGATGAAGGGGGTGTTGGTGGGAGGCTCATGCTCCCAGCCCCAAAGACGCCCCCTTTCCATACATGTTTGCCTGGTGGTTCCCAGCTAGAGCAAAGGAGTCTGTTGTTGGCTGTTGTTTTTCAGAGCCCCAGGAGTCAGTCCTGCTCCCTCACTCTCACCTCCACATTTCCACCCCATGGTCTCACATCTCTATCAGCACCAAGCTTGTGACAGCACATGCCAGGCCTCATCTGAGAGGCAGGTGACCACCGGGCCTGGTCAGCAGCCTGCTCTCCTGTCCCACCCCCAGGTGACGTTCTGTATGAGCTACTCCAGTTCATCAAGACCCAGCGGCGAGCCCTGGTGTGTGGGCCATTTTTCGGAGGGGCCTTCAGGCAGACAGCGCTCACTCAGCCCTGCTCCTGCTCCTGCTTCCTGGAAGGTGAGGAGGCTCTTCTAGGGGCGCTGAGACCCTCCCCCAGATGGACCTCATCAGGAGGGCAGGGCTTCCTCCAGGCAAAGTGATAAAAGAGGCAGCAATGTGGGCCAAGCTCTTCATCTGGCCCTGCCTTGCCTTCCCAGCCCTCACCACCTGCCATCTGGGACTGTCCTTGGTGCTGTGGTGGCTCTCTGGCCCTCTTGCCTCTCCTCTCCTCCTTCTCTGCTCTCCTTTCCAGCAAAGAGTTGTTTGTGTGGCATCTTTGTCTCTTCTCCTGATGTCTCCATGGAAACCGCTCTCGTCAGGGTCTCCAGGGACCTGCACACGGGGCTGTCCATGTCACTCGCAGTCCTTACTCACTGCTACAAGCTTACAATTGCTTGAGCCAGAACGCTGGATGACATCTTTGATTGCTTTCTTTCTCTCTCACCCTTATCCCGACTGTAAACCAATCCTGTTGGTTCTATCTTCAAGATCTACCCAGAATCCAACCACTTCACATACCTGTACTGCTGCCTGGAGTCCAGCCCCTGCCACCTTTGGAGAACCTCCTCACTGGTCTCCTTGCTTCTGCCCTTGATCTCCTATGATCTATTTTCAACAGAGCCACCAGAGTTTCATAAGTCAGGTCATGTCACTTCTCTGCTCAAAATTTTCCAGTGGCTCCCATCTCACTTGTTAAAGCCACAGTCCTTACCCCACCCCCTGCAGTCCTCTCCCGCTCCTCTCTCTCTTGCTCATGCTGCTCCAGCCACATTGGCCTCCTTGCTCATTGAACAAGTCAGACAGAGACGCCCCTGCCTCCAGACCTTTGCACTTGCTGTTCCCTCTGCCTGGCATTTTCTTCTCCACATACCCACACAGCTCACTCCTCTACCTCTTCAGGTGTCTGTTCAAATGTTAACATGTCGTTGAGGCCTTCTCTGACCAACATCCACCTGTGCCTTTCCCAGAATTCTCTATTTGCCTTGTAGTGCTTTATTCACCCCCCCCCCATATTGTATACTGTTTCTATTTCATTTTTTAATTTTAATCATCTGTCTCCCTTCCCCACCAGTAGAATATAAGCTTCATGAGGGCAGAAGCTTTTTTGAGTTCAGTGATGTGTCCTCAAGATTCTTAGAATAATGCCTGGCTCATAGAAGGTCCTCCACAAATATTTATTGGGTGGATGGAGAGGGTACCTGGGTTCTGGACCTGGCTCTGTCACCTTTGGCTTTGTGAACAATTTTACAGATGAGGGAGCAGGTTTGAGAGACTAAGTTACTTGTCTGGGAGCTGGGGTTAGCATCTGAGCTATCTGGCCTCACCCACCCCCTCCACTGTCTCCCTGATCTTCTAACCACAGCCTGAGTCCTGGGAGAACACTAGGAGCACAATGGCATGGGGCTCTGGCGTGTCACTGAGGGGGTCTGTACTAGGGGACGCTCTGGACCCAAAGAATGAACTGTGCTCATCTGCTTGCAGAGAGGATCAGGCCCTTGCAGGTGACCCCCAAAAGGGGCCTCCTGCCGCAGCCACCAGACCCGGGCCTTGGCAGCTCCTTGAGCCATCGAAATGTCCCTGGCCCAGCCAGCTGGCCCCTCAGCAGGGAGGAGTCCCTCAATTTATCTCACTGGGCGGAGCTCGGCTGCAGGGCTGAGGGAGTCTGCTCCTTCCCCAGGACGCCCCAGGCCCCCATCGATGGTAGGATTGCCGGTGAGTAGAAGGCTGTGCTCCCCTGGCCTAGAGGGAGATGGGTTGTTTTGATCTGGAGGATAAGAGGGTCTGTGCCTGGTGGTGAGGGTGTGGGGTGACCATTCTGTGTGCTGGCCTCAGTCTGGCCACAGCGGGCAGTGAGTGCTGCCGAGATCACCAAGCCCACCTACCCTGTGTCCAGGGCAAGGACGATTTACCAGTCATAGTCAGATTGGACTGGAGTATGTCCCCTTCCTTTTTAGAACCTTATTTTTATTTTATTCTATTTTATTTTATTTATTTGTTAGTTTGTTTATTTTTTTGGCGGGGGGAGGTAATTAGGTTTACTTATTTATTTTTGGAGGAGGTGCTGGGGATTGAACCTAGGACCTCGAACCTGCTAAGCATGTGCTCTACCACTTGAGCTACACCCCCACCACTTATTTAGTTAATAAGAACCTTATTTTTAAATAGTTGAGTGCTTACTATGTACCAGGCATGGTTCTAAAGCTTTTATTTAATCCCACAACAGCCCTTGAGGTTGGAATTATTAGCCCCATTTTACAGATAAGGAAAATGAGGCACAGAGAGGTTAAGTGACCCTCCCATGATCACACAGCAGTAAGTAGCAGAAATGAGGTGTGAATCCAGGCAGTCTGGTTCTAGGGCCTGAGATCTAACCAGGTGATACTATTCTCCACATTCACTGTTAAAGGACTAACAGACAGGCAGCCAGACTGACTGACAGATAAGCTGCCTGCCTTCCCAAAATGTGTTTTCTAGTCACGGGGGGTGGGGAGGCACTTCATTTATTCCAAGACACCACAGAGGGAGCAGAATCCTTGCTCCTGGGTTGGAAATGACTGGAAATCACTGAAACACAATTATTTTAAATATAATGTTTTAAATATAATGTTTACCATTCTTTAAGCCTTTACTCTGTACCAGGCAGAGGTACTGCCTGTGCTAAGGGTTTTTTGGTCTATTATGTTACTTAATTCTCATATCACCCCATATGAGGAAACTGTGGCTTGGCAACCAGACAGCCCAGATAGGACTTAAGATCTTGCTTCCAGGCTCCCTCTGCCACTTGCCCTCCATAATAGCACATCTGATTTTCCCGAACCTCCTGGTAGGGGGCAGGATAGGATGAATGCTACAATCCTGATTTAACAGAGATCCAGGAGGCTGAGTGACTACGCTAGAGGCAGAGAGGGACTTGGAGGCAGGGCTCTGGCCACCAGCCACTGGCCAGCACCCCTGCCACCTGCCCCCAAGCAAAGGGCGTTGGCTTTTGTGCCTGCAGAGCTGGGTTAGACCCCCTGCTCTGCCTGCCACTCAGGAGCCTGGTGACTGGGACATGTCCATACCTCTCTGAGCCCATTTCCTCACCCCTTCCTGGGGGTAAAGGTAGCCACCTCCTGGAGTTAGGATTATTGAATGAGAGAGTGAGTAATGAGTCCCCACATGTGACTGTTTCTATTAGTACCATTATCTTGACCATCCTGCTACGCTCCTGGGCCCCAGCTTCTTCGAGAGCCCAGAGTACCTTTCTCATGCATATCCTTATAGCTCCAGGAAAGTGCCCTGTCTGCACCCCCTGTGCTCTACTGCAGACTGCCGGCTGCTGTGGGATTATGTGTACCAGCTGCTCTCTGACACCAGGTACGAGCCCTACATCAAGTGGGAAGACAAGAACGCCAAGATCTTCCGCGTTGTGGATCCAAATGGGCTCGCCAGACTCTGGGGAAACCACAAGGTAAACCTCAGCCAGCTGGCAGGATGGTTTCAACATAACCAGAAGAGGACAGGGCAGGGGTCAGAGTGGACCCCCAGCACTAGGAGACAGGCCTCAACTGATTGCGGGCTTCACCAGCAGCCCCAGAAGTATTGGGATCATCTTATTTGGAGAGATCCCAAGGGACAGGCAGTTACTTCTTGAAGATGGGGACTGTCTCTGGAATTTAGTAATCTTGCCTTCTAATTTCTTAATCCCACCTTTGTTTAGCAGTTGAGGCTTTCAAAGAGTGTTTACATGAATTATACATCGCATGCTGTTAAGCCAGATGAGGATGCTGGGTCCCTCGAGGAAGCTAGGACACAAACCCAGGTCTCACACCCCGTGGGATCATTGGGTATCAGGGCTGGAAAGGCCTGGGGACGACTGAGGTCAGCATTCCCAATGTGAGGAATGCCCATGGGTACCTGCTAGGGGATTTTAGGTGGTTTGCTCCAAATTTGAAGAACTAAGTATTTATTTTAGTAAGAATTAGGATTATAAAATTCAACTGCCTTGTCAATCTCATGATTTACAGCAGTGATATAAAGCCAGTGTCCTAGTCTATAAATAAATTCATTTCCTAAAATGGCACAGCATCTTATTGCCAAGCACTGCTCTGAGGGCTTTACCCACATTAACTCATTTAATCCTCACAACCACCTCGGGAGGAGGATATTATGAGATGGGGAAACTGAGGCACAGAGAGCTTTATCAGCTTGTCAGAGTTTGCAGTCAGTAAGTGGCAGAGCAGAGACTTGACTCCAGCTCTGGGCCACACTCTATTTTGTGTCTTCTCCCTAGTGCTCCTGGCTGGAAAGATGCAAATGACTACAGTCTGGGCAACCTTATCTGGAGGGAGGGAAACTTGAGGCCCAGGGAGTAGCAATTCCATTTAATGAGCACACACTATGTGCAGAGCACCGTGCTAAGTGCTCTCATGGATTAGCCAGTTTAATCCTCACAACAAATCTGTGAGATGGGTGTTTTTATCTTCATTTTACAGCTGGGGCAACAGATTCAGAGAGGTAAAGAAACTTATCCAGGGTCACATAGCTGCCAAATGGGGGAGCTCGGGCTTTAAGTGACACCAAAGCCCAGCCTCTTTGCCCCTACTCTGCACTGGCCCCCTCAGAGAGAGGAAAAAAGGACTTGGTCAAAGTCACACAGCTGGTGGCAAGGCCCTTGTGCCACCCCACCACGCTGTCTCTCCCACGAAATACGTATTTATTTGCTACTACTTGTGACGATTCGCTATTCACTATTTAAAAGCAACAATGCATTTCACTCCTGCCCCCAATGGGTCACAGCCAGGTAGGTGGCAGAACCATCCCATTATTTCTCCCCCAGCCCTTCCCCTGCCTTTCTCCTTCCAAACATATGAGAGAGCTCTCATGTGTCCTAACAGAACCTTGGGCCGAGCAACTTAGGAAACCATGTAGTCCAACCTGCTCCCTTCCAGGTGTGAAAACGGAGGACTGGAAGAAGCGGGATGGGGAACCGGGGGTAATGTGGGGCTGCTCTGTCTTCCAGAACCGGGTGAACATGACCTATGAGAAGATGTCACGTGCCCTGCGCCACTACTATAAGCTGAACATCATTAAGAAGGAACCTGGGCAGAAACTCCTGTTCAGGTGAGTGGCCTAAGGGCCAAGGTGCAAAAAAGGAGTAGGGCTGGGGTGGGGGGGTGGAAAGCCCTCTGCGGCTGGGGCAGGGTCTGATTTGCTGCTGGGACCTGAATTCCAGATTTCTGAAGACACCCGGGAAGATCATCCAGGACAAAGGCAGCAGCAGGGAGCAGCTGGAGGGCCAGGAGCAGGACAGGGTGGATTTCAAGGAGGAGATATTGGAAGTCTCTCAGTGAAGGGCAGGTGGACTTCAGGCACCGGGTACCAACAGGGCAGAGACTGATTCTCCCATGAAGGCAGCTAGCTGTACAGGGCCTCCTCTCTCCTCCCAGGGCAGCAGGGAACCCCAGCAGGGTTTTACACTCATAGGATCACAGCTGGTGTCTCAGACCTCAAAGCTGCCCAGGGACCTGGAAGGGCTGAGAACCAGGAGGCCTCACATCCAGGACATTGTGAGGGCACTGTTCTTTGGGTAGGGCAGCCCTGGGCTGGGGGTCACAGGGAGTGAGGTCTCTCCCTGTCCTCCCCATTAGTACCTGCCCAGCTCAGGAGAGGAAGCTGGTCACTGAGCAAACATCCAGCCCAACTCCTTCAATTTACAGAACAAAGCAGAGGTCCCTCACTGAACCTCAACTTTCCTAGTCTGCAAAAGGGCCATGCTCATGAAAATATGCTGATGTATGAAATGGGAAAAAATTACTGTTTTGTCAGTCTTACTAATGATAATAATGACCTAACATTTACATGCCTACTATGTGCCAGGCCTTGTGCCAAGGGTACTACCTATATTTTATCTCATTCAACTCACCTACCAACCCTCTGAGGCTTAAAGATGGGGAAACGGAGGCAGAGGCTTACAGAGCTGGGATGTTTCCCCAGAACCCAGTGCTGTGACCTGTTTTCTTTTAGTGCCTCTGAATGTATTGAGCACTTCTTAGGCAGAGGTCATGGTCCTACCTCTCTGCCTTCATCATCATCACTGAACAGTTCATTTCACCTGGCCCAACACCCTTGTCCTCAGTTTTCAGTCCTGGGGTTACTCTGTGACTATGACTCAGTGAAGATGACCTCCCCACCCCCGCCAGCTTCCTATGCTCCTATACCTGCATCTGCCATGTGACCATGGGCAGGTTGTTCAATCTCTCTGGAGCCTCACGTTTCTCATCGGCAAAATGGGGATGTGATTCCCGACCTGACCTCACAGGATTCCCAGAAAACTTCAAGAAGACAGGATTTGTGCAGTGCTTGGTGTATGCCAGCTGTGTAAGGAGCTAAGAAAACTCTGCAAACCCAAAGCTGCTCTAAAGCATGAAAATGCCTTTCCTATTGGTTCAGCTTCTCTTTTCAGCTCCCCAGCCCAGGGATGACCCGATGAGGGCAGAGCCTCTGCCCTTGCGACCCCCAGGAAACTAGGGGAGAAAGGGAAGAGAGTGCTTTCACTTCAGTGAAAACTGAACCTAGATTCACATCTTCTTTTTTGGAAGGAGGAAACCACCTCTGCCTCTTGCCTCCAGCATGTCAGGAAACCACCCCCCATCTAGCTGGGCCCAAGCTGGACTTGAGTCACTTCGGAGAGCCTGATAAGGATTCTAGGATTTGGAAACTCAAAGCTGTGACCACTCACGAGCAAGGAAGTCCTGGCTTAGTCCCATCTGGGGCCCTTGACAATTTCACACCAGAAGGGCCAAGCAGGGACCTTGGCAAAAAGGTCCAGCAGGAAAATCCTTGGCCCCTAAAGTTTTCCCTGAGACTATCCCATCTCCTTGACTTTGCTCCAGGATGAACCACAGCTTTCCTCATCATCCCTGGCCCAGAACTACATAACTGGACTGGGAGGGACCGTTGAAATCAACTTGTCCAGCCTCTCTTCTTATAGATAAGGCAGCTGAGGCCAGAGACGGGGAGTGACTTGCCCAAGGACATACAGCCCTGCTCTGTGTGCTGCCTCCTAATGTTGCCTCATTTATTCTTGTCTCGCATCTCACTCATGGGTCTAAGACACAAAGGTTTAAATGAGAGGATGGAGTCATAAGTCTCTTCTTCCAGTTATGATGTTGGCATTTGCCTGCTGGTGTGTTAATGGTTGCCAACAGCTGTGTATCCCAAGAATTATGTCTTTATCGAGGGGGCAGGGGGAGTTAAATCTCACCCAGCACTGGGACTGTTGGGGCCAGGAGTGGGCTGTGGGCTTGGATAGGGTCCACTACCTCAGATCCCAGACCCTTGGACTCTCCACTCAGCTCTGGGCTAAGCTATATCTCATTTCTCCAGGCACATTAGGCCCTGGCCTGGGATGAACACCTGGGTACCAGGAATAAAGGGATTTATTCAGCAATTCCTTCCATGAGCATTAATTGAGCACCTGCTATATACCTGGCATCAGGGGAGGCTCTGGGTTTATACCCACTTTTTATATAATTAGATTCCTGAAAAGTGTTGGGTCACTGAAAACAACATTTGTCAAAATGGACTTCCTCACAAATAATTTTAAGAAGCAGGAAACAGAGTCCCACAGTTTGAAAAGTAGCCAGCCATGTCCTTTTTTTGTCCAGATTACATTAATGTCAACAGTAAAGAGTTTATGGGGAAAAAAAGTGAGTATATTAACAAGTTCATGATGCAAGTCACTGTCTCCTGGTCCAGCCATTTACAGCATTAACCCATGGGCTCCATTATGTCCATCTTCTCCTTTATGAATTCTTGCCAACAAAGTCTTTTTCTCTTAAAAGGAAGCTCCAGATATAGCCCTCCCCCACCTCCCCCTGCTTTACTGAGATATGATTGACATATAACACTGCATAAGTTTAAGGTTGTAACATTTAGCCCTTTCTTTAATCCTGGTGGCCCTGCCACGTCTCGGGCTCTTACTGCAGGAAGCCTGGGCTGATGCTGGTGACCCAGTGTCTTTCTCATGCAGGACCCTATTTGTGACAGCCTTTCTTGGCTTCTTCCTCTGGTTCCTCCCTATGATGTTAATTGACATTTTCTACCCCAGTGTTCTCTTAAAAGTTTTGTAGAGACACACAGAAAACACAGAAACTTACAGAGCAAGGTCCTGATGCCTCCGAGCCATCCAGCATCTAATGGTGAACGTGAAGGTGGTCCAGGCTCAGGAGGAGCCTGTCCAATGCTGGTGTCAGGTCCCCTCAGTCCCCTCCTCCGTGCTGGCTTGGCCACTCAGTACGACCTCTGAACTAAGTGGCTCCTGGGACAGCCCCAAGGTTTGGATGGCCAGTTTAAAGCGGGTTGTCCTGAAATCAGAATGTGCATGTTTAAAAAGTATTTTAATCATGATCCTAATTTTTAAAATTCCCTAACCCTTATAAGATAATTGCTCATATGGGGAAGGGTGGGGGAGGCATACAAAGCAGAGCTAGGCCCTGCCCTTGAGTAGCTCACACAGCAGGGAAAGCAGAAGTAGCTGAGCAGACGCTGTCACAGTCCCCAGGGAGAGGTGAACGCAAGGTGGATGTGGGGAAAAAAGTGGCTCTGGTGAATTCTGCTTGGGAAGGGCCAGGGAGGGTGTCCCTAACGAGGATCACACAGGCTTCTGCTGTTTTTCTCCTTCCCTTTTGTGGGGGTGAGGTCTGGAGATATAGCAGCGTGGAGGGCCTTCTCATCATGAGAGGTCAGGGAGAACTCGAGGTGCAGGGGAAACAGAAGCAAGGCTGACTGCAGAGGCCCATCCCTGAGGGAGGACAAAGGGGTCCCTGAGGTTCGTGCTTGGGTCAGCCTGGCTCACTCACACAGGGAAGCTGACCAGGCTTGGGGCTGAGACCCTGAAAAGGTGAGGAGGGAGCCTTTAGGGAGAGGGAGGGGTCATCCTGTGTCTGACCCACGAGGAATGGCAGGGAGAAACTCTCAACAGCACCACCTACACATTACCTACTTCATGAGGCAACTGATGCTGTGAGGAAAGCAACCCCATTGTTTGAAGCCAGTCCACAGGGAGCCTCCAATTGTTCACCCAACAGACTTTACCGAGAAGTGCGCGGTTCCCTGCCCTGTGCTGGGGGCTTCCCTGTAACACGTCACAGGAGCCTGGCTGGCCTCTGATGCCCAGATCTAGGCTTAGGACGGACCATTGATTAAAACTGTGCTCTTTTCTCAGAAATGAAATGAAACCAGAAGGAGAAACGGTGAGAGGAGCAGCTGGCCCAGAACAGGGGCATGTTCCCCTCAGGGACAGCTGAACCCTGGGATTCACTGTCCAGAGCAGAGTCTGGGGTGGGAGCCGGGGCCCATTTCAGGGTTGTAGGAGGGCTGAGCAGAATCCAACGCTCACTTCAGATGGGGCTGCGCTGGCCCACTGAACTCTCAAATGCCTTTGTTTTGCTCAAATTAAATGTACTCTGTGTGGTAAGGCTAATACATGAAGCTCATTATGACATCTACCAGCAGTTACAAAGGTCTTTGATGATAATAAATGATACAGTAAGACAATAATAGTACAACAAATATAATGAAAATATGCACTTTGGTAGACAAAACCTTTCTGAATTTGATACCCATGGAGCAAAAACATAGAGGTTTTTTTTGGGGGGGGTGTTGTTTGTTTGGTGGTTTCATCGAGACTTATGCAGATTTGAACTCAATTGGGAAATTTTACACCTGGGCAAAGGCAATTCAAGGTTACTCCCAAATACAAATAAGAGTGAACAAATGAACCTCCTCCTTCCCTCCCTCAGGTAGCTTCCCAGGTTATTATCCGAAGAATCTGGAATAAAGTTTGGGAAGGATATGTTCCCTCCAATCCCAGAGACATGCCTCAGCCTGAGTCCTGTTAATAAGTCTTCCCTGTAATGGTGACTTCTCTGATGAGTGCAGGAGTGCCTCTGAGTTCTCACAAACTCTGTGGTGCTCATGAAACTGTCAGAAACTCTATCCTAGCTTCATTGCTTAGGATTCTGGGGACACAGCTGCAGGCTTCTATCCTTGGAAAGGTCTGCAGTTTAAAACCATACCCACCAGGTGGCGCAAAGCCTCTTGTGTTGGTGATGGTACCACTACGCTGACAGCGTCTGTGCTGTGATGGAGAATGCCTGCTCCCTCCTACTAAGATGTGAGAAAAACTTCCCAACTCAGGCATGCTCTGTAAGTAGACATCCAGCCCCTGCTTGAACACCTCCAGTGATGGGGAGCTCACTATCTTTTGGGGCAGAGTTAGTAGCTGGAGTGGGGGTGAAATTGAGGGCACCAAAAAGCTGCCTGTTCAGTGATTATCACCCTTACTCTCCCAACCCACAGGACAATGGTTTCTGAAGTTTCTATCTTCCCAGTCTCTTTGTTGGGAATAATTTACTTCCTCTTCTTATCACCTTACTCCTGAGTAGTTTATCAACTTTCTGAGCAGAGGCCCAGATGAGACCTTTCTGGGATATGGGCCAGGGGTGTGTCAAAAGCCTCTCTACCCTCACTTTACACACCCAGCCCCTGACTATGAATCAAAAGGATTAAGGCTCCCTCAGTTCCTGGTGGCTTTAGTGAAGTCAGCCTTCTGGGCCTAAGTTTCCACATCTGTGAAATAAGTAACAGCATGCTCCGCCCTGCTTACCACATTAAGTTGTTAAGTTTCAAATGAAATAATGTATTCATTTATTTAACAAGTATTTATTAAGCACCTGTGATACTCCAGGCACTGTTCTAGAAAATGGGGAAACAGTAGTAAGCAGATAAGTAAGTGATAAATACAGCATTTGCTGTCAGTTGCTGATAAGCACCTAGAAGGAAAATAAAATACAGCCAAGTGAAGGGGTCTGATTTTAAATTGAGCTGCCAGAGATGTGAAAAGCATGTGAAAACAGGAGTAAATCATCTTCACCTACATCAACTTTTCACCTGTCATCAGCCTGTCCCCCTTCTCTTTGGCCTGTGGTTTCTACCATGAAACTCACGCCTGAGACAGACAGTGCTGTTAGTTTCTGTTATGTGCAACCTAACGCAATCCTAATGGGTATGAATAATGAAGACAGGAGCCCAGGAGGAGAAGACCACGTGCCCAGAGCTATCCCTCTCTATCCGGCTCCTTTGCCTGTGGGGGAGCCACAAGCTAAGACCAATGAGATCACAAAGTCTCCTGGACAGACCTCACGGCTCCAGGTTAGGCCCATTTAAACATCCAAACTCAAGGAAGCCCTGTGTATCATCCACAGTGCTCTGGCTAGAAAGCCCCGGGGTTCTAAATATGGCTCTTGATATCCCAGAAATTCAATTAGGAAGGGATTTCCCCTCAGTCAGATGATCACCCACTCCAGCCAGTGACATACTCAGGTTATCAACCCATATATCAACCACAGTATAGAAAAAAATTTTTTCTTTGTGATGAGACTGTTAGGATTTACTCTCTTAACGGCTTTCACATATAACATACAGCAGTGTTAATTATATTTATCATGTCGTACAGTACCTAGTACTTATTTATCTTATAACTGAATATTTGTACTTTTTACTACCTTCTTCCAATTTTTCCCCCCACCCCCAACACTCTTCCTTTGGTAACCACAAATCTGATCTCTTTTTCTATGGGTTTGTTTGTTTGTTTTTGAAGAGTAAGTGACTGACAAAATTATGTTAGTTCCTGGCACACAACATAGTGATCTGATATTTCTATACTTTTTGAAATGATCACCACAATGTCTAGTTACCATCTGTCACCATACAAAGACGTTACGTAATTATTGACTATATTCCTCACACTGTACATTTCATACCCATGACTCATTTATTTTGTAACTGCAAGATCTGTACCTCTTAATGTCTCTCACCTATTTCTCTCTTCCTCCCCCCCTCCCCTCTGGCAACCACCTGTTTGTTTTCTGTATCTATGATTCTGTTTCTGCTTAGTTATGTTTATTCATTTGTTTTGGTTTTTAAGATTCCACACATAAGTGAAATCATATAGTATTTGTCTTTTCCTGACTGACTCAATTCACTCAGCACAATACCCTCTAGGTCCATCCATGTTGTTGTAAATGGCAAGATTTCATTCTTTTTTATGGCTGAGTAACATTCCTGTGTGTGTGTGTGTGTGTGTGTGTGTGTGTGTGTGTGTGTGTGTGTATCGCATCTTCTTTATCCATTCTATTGATGGGCACTTAGGTTGTGTCCATATCTTGGCTATTGTAAATAATGAATATCTTTTTCCATCCCTCATCAATCTGTGTGTCTTTAGGTCTAAAGTGAGTCTGTTACAGGCAGTATATGGGTCTTGTTTTGTATCCATTCAGCCACTCTCTGTCTTTTGATTGAAAAATTGAGTCCATTTACATAAAGTAATTGTTGACAGGCATATACTTATTGCCATTTTAAAAACTATATTTGGGTTGTTTCTGTTCTTTTTTGTTCTTTCTTCTTCTTTTGCTCTCTTCCCATGTGATCTGATGACTATCCTTAGTATTATGTTTGAATTCCTTTCTCTTTGTGTGTGTGTATCTATTATAGGTTTTTGGTTTGTGGTTACCATGAGGTTTATATATAACTACATATATAACTATATACATACATATAATATATATAAATTAAAAACTCTGCACAGTCCATGGCCTGCTCTGTATCTTCTAACATCCTCTTACAGATTAAATTGTATCCCCCAAATTCCTATGTTGAAACTCTGACCTCCAATACTTCAGAATGTGACTGTGTTTGGAGATAAGGTCTTCAAAGAGATAATTAAGTTAAAAGAAGGTCATTAGGGTGGGCCCTAATTCAATCAGAGACTGCTGTGTTATAAAAAGTGGAGATCAGGACACAGAGAGACATGAGGGGTGTGTACGTACGCAGAATAAAGACCACGTGAGGACACGATGAGAAGGCAGCTGTCTGCAAGCCAAGGAGACAGACCTCAGAAAACATAAACTCTGCTGGCACCTTCAACAGCCCCAGAACTGTGGGAAAGTAAGTATCTGTTGTTTAAGCCGCCTGGTCTGTGGTGCTTTGTTATGGTAGCCCGAGCAAACCACTACATGTCCTGTCCTGGGTTCTAGCCCTTTAAGCCTTCGTGTTATGGCTCAGTACTTTGATAAATTAGCCTGGGATGATGTTTTAACGCAGGTGATGGAATCCCTCAAATTTCCCTCAATAATGTATCTAAACTTGAAACATGAATCTTCAATGCCTAATCCCTAAACGGGATTGGCAGTGAGGTAATACAGGTATCAGCCCAGCACCCCTCTTGCCATCCTCCTGTTGATAACTGATTTTGCCTCTGGGAGCGGCTCTCCTACTCCATCAAAGCCTCCTGCCCCTGGTGATGCGGGAGAGCCCTCTAACCTAGGCAGGGCCATTGAAAGACACTCATTTCCCTGACCACAGTGATTGGTCAGGAGATGGCATATGACCCAGGAAAGGCCAATCAGAGATCTTCCCTGGGATTTTTCTAACTGGAGCTGGCAGGGAAGTTATCCCCAAACTGGTGGTGGCCATGCCCTCTGCCCTGAGGGGATGCCAGGGAAGCAAGAAGGTGATGTAGGGTCCCGACAGGGTCTGTCCTGTCCAATCGGTGGGATTTCTGAGCTATTTTGATCCCTGCGGATTTTACACACACACACACACACACACACACACACCATGGAATATTACTTAGTCTTAAAAAAGAATAAAATAATGTCATTTGCAGCAACATGGATGGACCTGGAGATTGTCCTTCTAAGTGAAGTAAGCCAGAAAGAGAGGGAGGGTGACTGAAGAGAGAAAGAGTACAGACACTCAACCTCCCACTAGTGCTGCCAGGGCTGTGGGTTGGAAAGTAGGAGACAAATTGGATAAGTTATTATCATCACATTCTGTTGCCACAACTTTTCTCCCTTACTCTTGAGAAGGGACTGGGAGCTGCTCTGCATTCACATTAGATGAGCACCAAAATCAGCCCAGGCTCCCCCTGGCTTGCTGGTCATTCTGCATTCAATAAACAGCAGCAGCTGGTTGATCAGGACCAACATTTCAGAGAGGTGGAATGTTTTCTCTTTTTTTAAATTTTATTTTATTGAGTTATAGTCAGTTTACAATGTTGTGTCAATTTCCAGTGTAAAGCACAATTTTTCAGTTATACATGAACATACACTATATATTCATTGTCACATTCTTTTTCACCATGAGCTACCACAAGATCTTGTATATATTTCCCTGTGCTATATGGTATAATCTTATTTATCTATTCTATATATACCTGTCAGTATCTACAAATTTCGAACTCTCAGTCTGTCCCTTCCCACCCCCGCCCCCTTGGCAACCACAAGTTTGTATTCTATGTCTATGAGTCTGTTTCTGTTTTGTATTTATGTTCATTTGTCTTTTTCTGTTCTTTCTTTTGTTTTTAGATTCCACATATGAGCAATCTCATATGGTATTTTTCTTTCTCTTTCTGGCTTACTTCACTTAGAATGACATTCTCCAGGGACATCCATGTTGCTGCAAATGGCGTTATGTTGTCATTTTTAATGGCTGAATAGTATTCCATTGTATAAATATACCACAGCTTCTTTATCCAGTCACCTGTCGATGGACATTTAGGCTGTTTCCATGTCTTGGCTATTTAAATAGTGCTGCTATGAACACTGGGGTGCAACTGTCTTTTTGAAGTAGGGTTCCCTCTGGATATATGCCCAGGAGTGGGATTACTGGGTCATATGGTAAGTCTATTCCTAGTCTTTTGAGGAATCTCCATACTGTTTTCCACAGTGGCTGCACCAAACTGCACAGAATGTTTTCTTTTCATCAACGTTTGATTTTTGTGGAATAACAAATGGTTTTTACTTCATTCTTTGCATTTTTTATGTATTTTTCAAATTTCCTACAGGGACGAGATATCTGATTAAAGGGCTATTAGGAAAACCATAATAAGCATGATTCACGACTACATTGCCCTTTGTCTAGCCTTTTCTCTCTCGTATCTCACATGGCTCCATCAAGGTAAGTATTTGTGAGCTGTATCAGTCAGGGCTCAATGGAAGGAAAACAGAAACTACGTCAGCTAATTTTAGCAGAAAAGGAACCAAGGGCTTACAAAGTCATTCGAAGGGTTGGAGGAGTGGGTTCCAGGTGGGACCTCCTGGAATGTTCCAGAACACCACCACCAGCCAGCAAGGGGGCCACCCTTGCTCTATGAAGGGGGTACCCACATGCTGGGACCCTGCTGATAAAAAAATACACAGCTTCTCTTAACCTTGCATGTTCCAGCAGTAGCTGGATCCACAGAAAGTTGCCCCCTGCTCACTTGCTCCTTCCAAATCGCAGGCCAGAGCATGTAATTGTCAGATCTGAACTCACACCGGAAACTCAAGCTGCAAAAGAGCCTGGGAAACACACTTTTCGGCTTTCTAGCCTGTGAAGTAGAGGAAGAGACACTCGGAGGAGGTTGAGAAGAATATGAATGGGTTCAATCCATCAGGATCATCAAGATTTTAATATTTAATAAAGTTTAAATAAATTTAACATTTAACATATTAAATTAACATTTAACTTGGTTCAATACCTATTTGAGCTAAACAACTGATGGTGCTTTTTTTTTTTTTTTTTTTGTATTGGCACTGTGAAATGACTTTTTCCCCCATCTGTGGAGTCTACAAATTTACCCCTGAAGCCCTGTCTGTGACACACATCCTTGAAATCTGGAGAAGTGGTTTCCTTTAAGAAGTTCTCATATCTGACTCTGAGTATTTTGCGTTTGGGTGATGCTGAAGTGAATAACTGCTTTCTCTACAGGAAGTGAGAAACTCCTGTGTGTTACTGGAGGCAAGAGTTTCCGAGTATTCTCTTGAGCATAATGAGCACGTCCTGGAGGAAACAATATAACTTGATTAGTCGATTTTTTTTTCAATTAAAGAACCAGCTGCTCAAGAACAAACTCAGATGCCAAGAAGCATTTGAGAAGATGCTTAGTGTCACTAATAATAACTGAACAAAGGCAAATTAAAACGAAAGTGGCTCATCCGATGGACAGCAATGAACAGGTTCAGTGGTGTCGTTGAGTGAGAAGATGCAGCTGTTCTCACAGACCACAGCTGGAGGTGTGAAGGGGTACAAAGTTCTGGAAGGGAATTCGTCAGGTTGACCAAAGATTTAAATGTGTCTCCCTTGTGACCTAACCATTCTACTTCTTAAGAATGTATCTTTCAGAAATGTCCTCACATAACACAAAAATATATTTAGAGAGATTCTCTGAAGCACTGGGTCCTCATCCTCTCCCCTCCCCTCCCTGCCTGCCTAAGTTGAGGTGGGGGGACTGAGAGTTCCACTCTAACTTTTCAAAGTCAGGGAGAAAGGTCATCTGCAGAAGGCTAAGGAGCCAGTGTGGGTAAAATGCAATTTTCTTCACGTCACCTTGTGTGGGAAATACTAGAACGTTGCATAACACCCCTCCATACTACTGACTGTCTCTTGGAGTTCTGAACCCTTTCACACACTAAATTAAAAAAAAAAAAAAAAAAAAAAGAATCTGGGGCTTGAAAGGGAGAAGGGAGACTTTGCTCTTCGGCCAAAAACTCCCTTAAGACAATGTTGTGGAATCACTGCCACAAGAATGTCTTTTTAAAAAAGAAGCAAGTTGTGGAACAGTATATACTGAATGCTCCCATCTGTGAAAATAGTAATAGTAATAGTAATAGTAATAGTAATAGTAATAGTAATAGTAATAGTAATAGTAATAGTAATAATAATAATAATAATAATAATAATAATAATGCTGCTAAGCTATTTTCTATTAAAAGTATCCCAGAAGAACATATTCAAAACATGACTCTCTCCCATGTGTGGGGGAGTTACGGGGTCCCTAGTGTTTCAGCTAATAAACAGACATGCATTACTGGAGCAATGTGGTAGCTCTGCTCCCAGCAAAGTTGGCCCAAGAGGCTTGCCTGCCTGTCAATAAAGCTTTTGTTTGGTAAGATAAGACCTTCCAAATCTGTCCTGGACAGCTCATTTTCTGGTTTCCTGGGGGAAGTGGAGTGATCTTACTTGTCAAGTAACCGAGAGCACAGTCACCTGCTAATGCAAAGGGCCACCTCTTCCCTGAAACATGGCTCCTTCCAGGTTGGGCCCTAGTGCCTGAAATCTCCCCATCTGATCCTGGGGAATTTCAGGACCGTCAGAAGGGCCCGGCCCTCAGGTTTCACCTTGCGGGCAACCTCTGCAGGTAGAAACCTGGTCTACTTTGGACTTCAATGGAAAGTCAGTGCTGACTAAGAATGAAAGTCACTAAGGGCAGAAAAAGCTGTGAGGAACACTAGCGATCAAACATGCCTTCAGTTTCCTTGATACTGGCTTCTCATTTTTTACTTCAAGATGAATTATTTTCTCTTTTATTTCATTTTATTTACTTACTTTTTAGGGCCATGAAGGGAACATTCTGAAATGACAGTATGGTACTGTCATCTGTCTGGCACACACCCCTTCTGCTGGACAATCAGGCAATTAAAGTGAATGCTCCCGAGTGCTTCTTCCACCAGGAAGGGGAATATCCCAGTGGGTTCCTGACTCAGAGGAGACAGGCAGCTGAATCATGAGCCTGGGTTACAGTAAGCTGGGTGGGGGTACCAGGACCTGGAGACCCAGACTGCTGAATGGCTGTGTGTGAAAGAGTATGTATTAGTTCCCTGTAGCTACCCTAAGAAATTGCTACAAACTCGGGGGCTTAAAAAGACAGAAATGTACTCTTTCACAGGAGGCCAGATGTCCAAAATCAAGATTTCAACAGGGTTGGTTTCCTCTGGAAGCTCTGAGGAAGAATTCATTCCAGGCCTTCCTTCTAGATTTTTAAAAAATATTTATTTAATCCATATCTCTTCAAGTTTTGTGTGTGTGTGTTGGGGGAGAGAGGTAATTAGGTTTTTATTCATTTATTTTAATCGAAGTACTGGGGATTGAACCCAGGGCCTTGTGCACGCTAAGCACATGCTCTACCACTGAGCTCTGTACCCTATTCTCCTTTCTCCTAGATTCTAGTGGTTAATCCTTGGCATCCCTTGGTTTGCAGATGCTTCACATCAATCTCTGCCTCCATCTTTACATGGCCATCTTCTCTCTGTGTGTCTCTCACAATCTCCTTATGCCTTTCTTTTATAAAAACATTTGTCTTTGGATTTAGGGTCCACTCTAAACTTAGGATGATCTCATTTTAAGATCCTTAACTTAATTATATCCGCAAAGACTTTTTCTGAATAAGGTCACATTCAGAGATTCCAGGGTTTAGGACTTGGACTTACCCTTCTAGGAGTCATTGCTCAACCCACTACGTAGAGGGACCCACTGAGACCAAGGGCAGTTGCTGTTCTCATTGTCCTTGAGCTACAGCAGTTATTTACAGCATGTTGCAAATTTCTCTCTGCCTAATAATTTGCATAATCTCCTATCTGTAAAAGAGGTCCCAGTTCCTAGAGACTAAACTGCATCCTTTCATCAAATTCAGACCTGGCAGGAAGATGGGTGTAATGAAGCACATTTGCAGAAGTAACAGGGATGCTGACTGGAGTTAAGAAATAGACACTTTGGGGCACGTGGCCACCTCCAAGGAACAGGGCCTTCTCGAATCTCCTCTCCCCTCCTCTGCTCCCCTCCCCTCACTCCCAGGCCTTATGCTAATGGGGATCTCTCTCCCCCACAGCTCTCCCAGATGGGAAGATTTGATTTGGGTTTGTTCAGTGGCCAGAAAGCCAGAGTCACTGCTTGGTGTTCTCTTTGGGAGGGAGGTCTTGATAAAGAGGGCCTGGCCCGCACAGCCAGAGTTTCTCTGTGAACCTGAAACCCAAGGTGACAGGTTTGAGGCCCCATGTGGATAGGAAGGAAGCTTTCTGTGAGGCACAGCAACCTGGAAGCTGTCACTGGGGGAGATACTCCAGGAATCCTCCCTTCAAACCTCCTTTGCTAGAGGCGAGCCATTTCTGTAATTCGCCTGGTGGGGACCAAGCCAGGGAAATACTGTTAACTAATTTTCAGTAATAATAATACACATTTACCATAGAAAAGTTGGAACGTGTGGCAAAGAATAAAAAAATAAAACCACCTATAATTCCATTTCAAAGGAAAGTCATTTAAAATATTAGGTGGTTGTATTTCCATTTTAAAAAACATATGTGTATGTTTTAACATCATTTGGATTATTCTGCTTAAGGAGTTTTATATTCTGATTTTTCTACTTAATGTTGTGTTATAACATATATAAATGGAAGTAAAGAGTGTTACTGTTTAACAATGAAGTTAAACATTTATTATGTGCTTATTGATTACTTTTAAATTTGTATTTATTTTTGCAACCTTTATAAAATAAGGAGAGTGACATTGCCTGTATTATTTGTTGCAAATAATTTTTTTCTAGTTTGTTTGTCTTTTAACCTTTTATGGTGGTTATGATGTGCAGAAGTTTATAATTTTGACTTAGTAAAGTCTATCATTTTTTTGTGCCTCCTCTCATTATTATTGTTGCTGTTGTGGGTGTTTTTTTAATTTTAACGTTCCTTTTATTAAACCATGTACACTACTGAAATCTAAAGAAACCATAAGAGTTTACAGGAACATAACCAAGACTGATGTCATTCATTTAATATGAGGCTTCATATACTGAAACAATTTATCTTCATTATAGAGCACAGAACCTTAAATTTTTGAAAAGCTAAATAAAATAGTATACCTAATTTCAAATCTGTTCCATGAACATGTCTTTAATAAGCATTTGAATTAACACATTGTAAACCAATTATACTTAAATAAAAAAAATTTTTAAATAATCATCTGACATACTTTTAGATGTTATACAAATAGCAAATAACAATAACTAACAAAACAAAATAATTTTATTCAACTAAAAAAAAAGTTTGAAACTCTAGTCTGTTGTATTTTTTTTTTTCAGTAACACAGTAAATGCTACAAATTATTGGGTCTAGGCTTCCTGAGCATCTGGAGTATCCCTGTATGCAATGAAATAATGTAAATATAAAATGTTATTGTTAAACTATTAATTGCATAAGGCAAAAATACAGACTTCACCATAGCAAAGATGACTACTAGCTTTGGTTACTATTAGATTCAACCATCATTCATTCACCAAATTTTCTTAGTACCCACTACAAGCCTGGCACTATTGTAGGCACTGGGTATACAATGAATTAAAAAAAAAAGTTTTTAATCTCTATGAAACTTGCATTCTGTTATGGGAAACAGACAAAACAAACATAAAAAATAAGAATTATAAATGTAGTAAATGCTATTAAGGAAACAAACAAGGCTTTGCTACAGATTAGTCTTTGAAAGATGAATTGTGAACGTTTAAAACCTAAAAATGAAAAAATTCATTAAAAGTTACATCAAGATGACATAGATTCTACAGACCTTTGCTAATGCTAAGAAAACTGCAGGCATTGCCCATGAGAACAGAGACCAATGTTTCATTGTCAAAGCTGTTGGATGGCATTACTTTTCAATATAGTAGCCTCAGAAAATAATTACCCAGTTTCATAGAGTTAAAAAGCATGTAAACACAGTACTTAAAAAAACAAAAACAAAAACAAACTAAGAGGAGCCTAAGGAAACAGGGAAATCAAATGTAATCTGGTATCCTCAATTGAATGCTTAAACAGAAAAAAAAACTAAGGAAATCTGAATAAACTATAGACTTTAGTTAATAATGCAGAAATATTGGTTCATTAATAACAACAATGTACCATCCTAATATAAGATGTTGCATTTATACTAATTTGTAGTAATTTGGAGGTAGTAACAAAAGCTCTGAATTTGGAGGTAGTAATAAAAGCTCCGAATTTCTATCAGTTATCTTCTTTTCAACCAAAAGAAATAAATGTTTCCCACAGTCTAATCTAAAATACCTGATGACTGTCCCATGACTTGGGAGGAACTAATCTCTCAATGTCTCAATTTTAAAGATGGTCAGGAAAAGTGTGAGAAAAACAATGGATGATGATAATCTCTAAATTGTAGGGTGTGAAGTTTGCATATTACAGCATAAAATTGGAGTTACCACATGAAGTGATTTTAGAGATAGCCATCACGAAATTGCAATCTTATATCTAATACAAAGTACAGAGACAGCAGAAGCCTCACTAGGTAAATAATAATTTCACTCATCAGAGACTATGGACTATCAACCATAAAAGAATCATTTAGCCAAAATGGTATTACACATTTAAATCTAACTTAAATATCTAGATGATGAATCTATGCCTTCTCTATTACTCCCTAACCCCAAAGGAAATCCTACAAAACAAAGATGTTCGTTACTCTAAAGTCCTCTCACACAGGAATCCTAAATTTGTAACTGGAAAATACCCCAAGAGGAAATGGAATGATTAACACGTCCCAGTAATTTCTGTTCGCATGACAGTGACGAGAATCAGGTGAGACGTGAAAAATTCCAAGTAAAACGATCAAGGTAAGCATCTGGCAGAGATGGGGAAAGCAAATGACACCGCCAAAGAACTGTCAGGGATTAAAGTTAAGAGAAGAAAACGAGGTTTCCAACAAGACACAGCCAAACCCAAGGGGGCAAAAATCGCCACTACCGCCGCCACTCCTTCACGCCCCATCTACCCCCTCCTCAAGTCTCCTCCAAATATATATCCTCTGCAACCCAGACCAACTCCCCACCCAGGTGAAAACAATCCAAGAATCTTCTAGGACCCCCCACTTTCCCTCCAAACTTCTCGGGGCCAAGCCTCCGCGGAAAACAACGCTCAGATCCCACCCGCCGCGCGCCCGGTTGAAAGGGGCCGGTTCTCCCGAGTGGGGCTTCCCGGGTGGGCCGCACACGCCTGACGAGCTGGGAAAAGAGCACGGGACGAGGGTCGGGCTCAAGGAGGGGAGCTGGGGTTGTGGGACGACGGAGACGGAGGAAGAAAGGGATGGACAGGAGGCCGGGACTGGGCGGGGTGAGGACAGCTCGACGGGAGAGGCTGGGCTCCGGGGAAAGGAGCCGGCGGAGTCGGGGACGCAAGGGTCAAAATCCGCCTGACGGATCTGGCGAAGAGGAGCCGGTGGCTAAGGAGGTCGGCGAACACGGGCAAGGGCTGCGGGGTGCAACGGAGCGCGAACGCGAGGCCCGCACGGAGCCTCCGCGCGGGGAAGGGCCGCACGGGGCTGGGGGGCGCGGGGAAGCCGCACACTCACCGCTCTGCGCCCGCAGGAACGCCGGCTTGAATTTCCTCCGCAGAGTCCCGAAGTCTCTCCCCGCGGACATGGTGGAGCCGGAGGAGCTGCCGCCGCCTCGGCCCAGAGACCTCCGGGACGACGCTGCTCCAGCCGGTTGACCGAGAGGCTAGAGGAAGGGCGGGCGCCGAGCTCACTCGGGCCCTACTGGGCCCGGCGGCGGAGCCAGGCTGGAGGGCAGGGCTCCTCCACACAGACCCGCAGCCGCCGCCGCCGCCTCCCCTCGGAGTCGCCCAGCACCGAGCGAGGCCCGCGGCTGCGACGGGAAGGGGGCCGTGCTGGAGGTGTGCTCGGCGGTCCCAGGGCTGGAGCCATTCCCTTCTCAGCAGCCCACTGGGGTGAGGGTGGCGCAGCCGGAACGCAGACGCGCCCGGGGCGCCTCACACGCGGCGCCTGAGCGTCGCCGCCGCCGCCGCCGCTGCCGCAGCCCGACCCGCCGAGTGCGCGAGCCTCCCGCGCGGCGCCCCGCCAGCCTCATTATTTTTATTCTACGAAGTCTTTCATCCAAATTTAGTTATCTGCGTATTATTTTAGGTTTTTTTTAAGTGGCATTATTGTTACATGTAATGCTTTAATGCATCTGGAAAGTATTTTACACTACAGTATAAAGTGTAGATCTGAAATGATCCTCTGACTTCCAGGCTGTTTTTCCAACACCATTTGCCGCATAATCCCCTCTTCTCGTTGGTTGGTGAGCTTTCTTTCTCAGTAAATTCGTATGTTATTTGGAGTAGTTTCAGAGTTATCTACTTTTTTTGGTTTGTCCATTAGTTCTTGGTGATACAACCTTGTTTTATTTCTGTAGCTTTATGATACATTTAATATCCAGCAGAGAAAATGTCCCTTCCTCATACAACTTATTTTTCTTTAACAAAAATTTTGTAGTAAACTCATCTGTTAATTTCCCAGTGAAATAAAGCCAGGGAAATTTTGTCAATTTCTAAATTCTAATTGTGTCACATTCTTTTAAATTGTAATTGGAAGTGAAGTGTGATGAACTATGAATTAACCAACAGAGATTTGAATTCTTTTCATTAGCTTTCCATTCAAGAATATGGATGTTTCTGTATTTTGTTACATCTTTTATATAGCTTATGGATCTAATACAGTTCTTAGAGGTAGTTAGAATATTTAAAAATTGCTATTGTGGCTGGAATATTTTCTGCCATCACACCTTCTAACTGGTTATATAGAAATATAGTAAATAGTAAATAGAAAATATAGTAAGTAACAGTAAATAGAAAAACTTTTTGTGTGGATTTACTTTGCACACAGGCTCTTTTGTGTTCAAAAATTTTGAGTTGGTTCCAATTTTCTGGCTGTATAATTATATTTTTACAAGTGATAATATTTCCTTCCTATACCTGTATCTATATCATCCATATCTATATAAAGGATTTCAATCTAACATGAATGAAAATATGAAATGGGAAATCTCACACATGTGCCCTCAGAAGAACAGAACTTAAGCAGAGAGACTGATTGCCATTAAATGCCTGATTTACAGAAGACTGAGACTTATCTCCTTATCAATGAATATTCACCAAGAATATCTCCCCATCCTCAAGCCAATGAACTTACTGCTTGGACTCCGGCTGGATTTCCCCCTTTTTGTACTCCTTGCTCATAAATAGAGCCCACCCCAAACCCTCAGTGGACTCACTGTATCTTGCTATAGCATGCATTTCCTGAGTTGAAATTCTTCTGCTACTCCCAAATAAACTCAAATCTCTGGTAATCTGAGATTGCCTCAGTTTATCTTCTTATTTAGGTTGATGTTCAATGATGTCAGAAGTAGGATCCAAAGGAGATAACCCCTGGAGGGGCAGTGACTCTCAGAATTGAGAGAGGGACCTGCACTGAGCCCCTTGAGCTCGATGCTTCTGAGAGTCACCTTCTGCTTCTGGTTGGATGAGTCTCCTCTCAGATTTCAAGCTCCCTCCTTTTGGTCAAGTTCTCTGACTTTATTCTGGATTTCAATAAAAGCAGATTGTCCTTCTGGTGCATGCTCTTTTGGTTTCTGAATTAGAATGCATTTGGTTTAGATTTAAACTTGTGGATTTTCCTGAAAGCAAACCGGAAACTAAAATTGGTGGCCACGGATTGAGCACCTAAATGCTGCCAGAGCACTTACCACCTATATATGAGAGACAACCATGTTCGAAGTACAAGACTCCTGTTTAAGAACAAGGTGGTCACAGATGAGCAAGTTTCATAATAGGTTGCTTACCACGCATAGGAAAATTCTGGGCAGTGAGGAACACCTCATCACAGGTTGGACAAATTGGGCAAAGGCTGTCTGCCAGGAAAAAGAAGTATCTCATAAAAGTCACACTGTGAAACAAAACCCATGTCCCAACCCCAGGCATACCCCTTCAGCTATCTATGAGTGTTTTTTCTTTGCTCTTAAATAGCTATGTGAGAATGGCTAGGAGTGGAATTGCTAGTCCCTGGGGAATATGGACACCAGTTTTTACTAATATTGTCTGATTGTTGTCCAGAATGGCTGCAGTAGTCCACATGCCCCCTCCCCCAGCGAAGCATGGAAGTTCCTGTATCCCCACAGCCTCATTAACATTCAACACATCATAGTAATATAAGAAACCAGGTTAAGAAAAACAACAACGATGAACCAAAAACATAACCTAGCATTGTAGAAAACCCACCCTCCCTTCCACTTCCTGGAGGCAATTGGTCCTACTTAATTTCTACCTTCAGTTTTTCTAGTGGTTACTTTTATTTATCTGAATAATATTTTCGATATTATTTAAGATAAATAATTCTTAACACAAAAAAATAAAGTGTCCTTTCATGCCTAGTTTAAAAAATTCCCATTAGGATTTCTTAGAGAAATTGTCAACCTATTGACATAGTTCCTTGATAGTAACAATTCCTTAATCTTAAAACATCTTGGATTTCTTAAATATAGTCTACAGGATGTGATGGCTAAGTCATTTAATGCACTTGCAAGTTTAATTTTCTGCTTGATATTAAGAAATACTGTTACATTATTGCTCTAAGTAATCCTACTATATCCCTGACAGTGACTTGGAAAACCCAAAGCATGTGACCCTCAGTATTAATCAGGGTTAGCAAACTACGGTTTGTCACCTATTTTTGTATGTCCTGAGAGCTTTTGAGAGTAGTTGTTACATTTTTAGATGGTTGAAAAAGATTTTTTTTAGGAATAATATTTCATGACCTATGAAAAGCATATGCAATTCAAACTCAATGTCCATAAATTCTGGGGGGACACAGCCACGCTTATTTGTTTACATGTTACCTATGGCTGCCTTTTCGCTCCAACCAGGGAGTTGAATCATGGCAACAGACATCATATGGCCCACAGAACTGAAAATATTTACCATCTGTTCCTTTACATAAAACCTTTGCCAACGCCTGGTAGAAATGATTCAATCAACAAAACTTTGTGGAGAAAATACTAGTAACAGATGTGCTGTTCTGCTCTGGGTGTTTACTGTCCTGCTAGGGAGACAGCCACAACCCAACGTGACAAGTGCTGGATGGGGCAGCATAGGGGCATCCAGGGGGATAGAGCAGAGGCCTCTGAGCCACACTAGGGAGACCAGGGAAAGCTTCCCAGAGCTGGTAATGTCCGAGCAGAGACCTGCAGAGTGAGAAGGAGCAGGTCATGTGAAGATGGATGAGGGCAGGTAGCAGGAAGAATGTTCTGGGCAAAGAGAACAGCATGTCCAGTGGCCTGAGGGATCATGTTGTTGGAGGAACTGGGAGATAGGATCATTTGCATGACTGGGGAGTGAGGAGCTGGGGTTTCGGTACAGCTCTGTCCAGTGTCAAAGCTAGGCTATCATGATGGTCACCTGAGTTACCCACTTCGAGTGGAGACCCAGAAACAACTGAGGAGGAGGAGATTCTGGGAGTCACTGGGAGGAGTCAGGGGAGTGTGGGTGGGGATTGAGATTCATTGAGCACTTTAGCCACAAGACCTAAATTCAGTCATTTTGCATGCGAACCAAAAGAATATTCTGAGACTATTTTCTGGTCGAGGGACTTTGGTCCTCAGCCCTCCCCAGGCTTGGGAAAGAGTGAGGTCACAGTCTTTCAGATATCTCTCACTGAGAAGGAAGAAGACATCTCTCCAGGAAACTCAGCAGGTGGGAAGCCCAAACTCCAGATAGGCTGGACCTTGAACTGGTGGATTCCAGGCAGAGGGTGTGGCCCTGGCAAGGAGAGTGTGTTCGCACTCTTGATCTTTGCTCCTGCAAGTCACCAAAGGCACTCTATTTCCATAATGCAAATTATCTTGCCAGGCTGAGGGCAGAGTTCTGGGAACTGGAGTTCCAAACAGACAGGTTTAATTGTCTCATGTGAAAATTCTCCTTCTCTTAAATATGTCCCTCAGAATTGCTCTACCTAGGGCTGCTGAGACTTGGGGCTCTCTTGTTCTCACCCCTCTTATTGTGATACCTGCCTTTTCACTTAAGACCAGGTTTATCTTCTGTGTCCCTGTGTTACATACCCAGGCCACACAAGAGGGTAAATAGTCTTTTTTTTTTTTTTATTGTAGTCAGTTTACAATGTTGTGTCAATTTCTGGTGTACAGCACAATACTTCAGTCATATAGGAACATACATATATTTGTTTTTATATTCTTTTTAGCCATAAGTTATTACAAGATATTGAATATAGTTTCCTGTGCTATACAGTACAAACTTATTGTTTATTTTATATATAGTAGTTAGTATCCACAAATCTCGAACACCCTGTTTATCCTTTCCCACCCTGTCCTGCGCTGGTAACCATAAGTTTGTTTACTATGTCTGTGAGTCTGTTTCCGTTTTGTATGTAAGTTTGTCTTTTTTTTTTTTAAGATTCCAAATATAAGTAATATCATAGGGTATTTTTCTTTCTCTTTTTGGCTTACTTTACGTAAATAGTCTTTCTAAACAAACAAATATACAGACTTTTGGGGAAAAAATTATCCATTTTGGGAATATACCACCGTTTATTTACTCTTCTTATTGTTATGGGGCATTTGAGTCATTTCAAGTTCTTGAGTTTCTGTCTATTATATGTAATGCTGATATAAACAATCTTTTAGTGTTGTTTTGAGGGAGGTTGTGCCTGCATTTCTGTTGTGTGTGTGTATCTAGGGGTGGAGGTGCTGGGTCACAGGCTAGGTGTCTCTTCAGCTTTACTAAACATTGCCACTCAATTTTCCAAAGTAGCTATACCATTTTCCACTCCCACCAGCAGTATATGAGAGGTCGGGTTGCCCCATATCCTCTCTGACACTTGATATTGTCAGTCTGAAAATTTACAACTACAGCTGCACACAGCAAGCAGTATGGCTGAATCTCACAAACCTGAAATAGAGTGAGAAAAAAAAAAAAAACCAGAGATAAAAGAAAACATGCAGTCTAATTCCCATTCATATAAGTCCCCCAAACAGGCAAAATAATCTAAGCTGTGAAGTCAGGACAGTGGTACCCATGAGAAGCATGAAGGGGTTTCTAGGGTGCTGGTGATGTTCCGCATCTTAATCTGGGTGCTGGGTACACACATTTATTCCCTTTGTGAAAATTCATCAAGCTGTGTAGTTGTGATTCATGCACTTTTCTGTGTGTTATATTGAAATTAAAAATTCAAAAAATATTCTCTCTCAGTCTCTCTCTCCCCCTTCCTCTGTCATCTTTCCTCACGGCATGTGGGTGGGAGCTGTCCCCATCAGAGTCCCATTCGAGGCCACGCGACCTGTATCGCTTCAGCACTCGGAAGGGCTTGCGATTGGTTTCATGGTCTGTGGTCTCTGTCTTTTTGAAATCCTCAACACTTTTTCAACTTAGGACTCTCTGTTTGCATTTGTCACTGGGCCTTACACATCGTGTCACCACCCTGTGGTGCCACAGGCAGCTGCCAGTGTCTCTCCACAGATCCTTACCCAAGGCTTGGTCTTTGATGGGCACTGAAGACAGGGCTGGGTTGCCCCTCTGCCTGATTAGAGAAGGTCCGAATGCCCGTGATGGCTCCCCTCCTGTGAGAACCTGAGATTGTACTTATCTGCAGATGGAATTACTGGGTCAGAGGGTAGTTTCCCGCACAATGTCCCGCTTGGCTGTCTGCCCCTGTGCTTCCATCTGCCTTTAAAAAAAATTGTGATGAAATATACATAACATACAATTGACCATCTTAACCATTTTTAAGTGTATAGCTCAGTGGCATTAAGTACGTTTACATTGTTATACAATCATCTCCACCATCCCTCTCTAGAACTTTTTCATCTTCTCAAAGTGATACTCCGTACCCATGAAACAATAACTCCCCATTCCCTTCCACCTAATTTTATGATTTTTTTCTGTATGTCTCTTTCCAACTACACTACGAACTCCATGAGGGTGTGGGTTGGGGGGTACTTATTCACCTCTGAATAAGGAGGAGCATGTATGATGCGCACAGGACTTGGAGGAGATGGAGGAGATGGCTAAGAAAACAGTTTTGTTAAATAAATAAAAAATATGAGATATAATTTAACCCTTGTTTGAAGCCTGGGCTGGTTCTTGGGCTAATAAATTCTCTAAATTCAGTGTTGAGTCAGTGCCCAGCACATAGCTGGATCCAAAACCTTTTTGCTGACAGTATGAATAAAGCCTTAATAACTCTGCTACTGATAATAAAATATTGGCCCTTAACCAATACAGAAAGGACCTAGGAAAGTGCCTGGCAGTCAATACATTTTCTTCTTTTCTTTGTGAGCATTATCACATTTCACCCTACATCACCCTCTAAGGTGGCCACTCAGTTTCTGAGTGAGAAACAAACTCAGAGATGTTGTACCCCCTGCTGGAGGTCACACAGCTGGCAGATGGTTCCAGGGCTGGGAGACTTTAAAGCTCAGTGCTTTCAATATTTACTTTGTAATGCCTCCCTGTGTCAATCAACTTAAACAGGATTTCTGACATTTTTTGAATAAAACTAGTTTTTCTTTTCTGATTACAAACAGGTATAAATTCTCTTTTTTTAAAAAAAAATTCAAGCACTACAGAAAGTGTAAAAAAACTTCTTAGAATGTTCTGTCAAGATTCATGGCGACCCTACCCAGGGATAGCAGGATTTGAAAAACATACCCCTTAGCAACTCCTTCTGAACTTTGTCTTCAGGTCAAGGAATGTCGGTATTGCATTCAGTGACCTTTCCTTCTGAGTCCTTCCCTCTTCAGTTCTTAGGAGAGAACTGAGGAGAGTGTACAGGTGCTAAAACTAGCCCCTCCCACCCCCTTGTGTTTCCCGTAAGGGCTTGTTTTCTAGTCCATAGACTGGCCTTCCTCCAGCCAGGCCTAAGGTTGTTTTCTGAGCACTGGTTTCTTGTTGGGGTTTAGGTGTAATAAGGAAGTTGTCAAGTGAAACTGTTTTTCTCCAGGGAAGCTGAGGTAAGCCTCCTATCGCTGGGAGAGAGGGAAGCAGCCCTGGGATAGGATGACGGGGTGGTAGGGGCGGCCCCTGGACTGGCTGCCCATGCGCTCACCTCCTGGGAGAGAGGATATATATTACTCTGACCAAAGCATCTTCTGAGACAGTCTGGAAACTGGCAGCACCTTCACCCTGAGACAGCTGGGCCTACTCCCCCTCACTGGATACAGCTTCCAGCAGACAGAGAATAGTACCTAGACGCTGCAAGCGGGTACCCGATACAGAGCCCCCGTGTCGGGAGATCCTGTCTGAAAGTGTCCTGGGACAGGAGCGACTCTCGTGGTCTGAGGTTGGTTGAATGACACTCTCTCCTTAGCAGGCTGGAGTAGTGGGTAGGTATCTTGGAGTCCTGATAGGAGGGTAGACCCTGAGTTCAGTCTCAATGCTGCGTCTAGCTTGCTGGACTTCAGTCTCTTCATCTCTAGAAAGCTAGAAAGTTCAATGATGTGATCTTGACCTGGTGTCATGCAAAAACTCTGAACTAACTTGAAGTTACAAGCTCTGAACTCAGGTCCCAGCCCTGCTGCTTACTAGCTCAGCAATCCTGAGCAAAGATCTTCACTTCCTTGGGCCTCAGTTTCCTCATCTGTAGAATGGAGGTAGCGTTACATTCCTCTCCTGCTCATTTCCCTACTGGATGTTGTAGAAGTCAAGTTACAGACTTTATGTGATGGTACATAGTAAAGGGAAACCACATAAATGGAGGTGTTGTTATTACCTATGGCTGTTATATATTATGTTATCACCTATGGTTCTATCATTTTAAGGTTCTTGTAAGCTAGACCAGGGACAGGGAGATCTTATGAAAAGAGTTCTGGTGGCCTGCTGTTCTGACAGGGATCTGAGGAGGGATCATAACATTGCATGGCCTGTGGTCTTAGATAGAGGACTGGACGGGGTCGGGATGAGGTGGGGGCACATGCAGAGCACAAACTCTAGTGTTGGATGGAGGGGAGCCGTGGTCGTCTTTGGAGTCCTCCAGCTTTGCAAGTAATGACCTCACTGGCCCCACAAGTCGACCCCACTGCTGTATCACAGGGCCTGAGATTCCACCACTAGGGAGTTTATTCTTTTGGGTTTCAAAGGATCCTCAAAAGATGCAAATCCCTGACCTTTTGGAAAATGGGCACTAGGGGATGTGTGTTTGATGGTGACAATGAGGATCAGCAGATGGTCCAAGCCAGCCCTTTACACTGAGCTGTGGGTTGGCCCAGGCATAGTTGATACCCTCAGCGGCACAAAGTGGCTGCTAAGATGCCTCTGTGATCTGAAGTTTTGTACAAAGATCCTATTGGGCTCTGCTGTGACTCTAGGCCCCTGTCCAGGACTGGCCTCACCCTATTAATTAATTAATTAATTAATTTAGAAACTGGGGATTGAACCCAGGACCTTGTGCATGCTAAGCACACACTCTACCACTAAACTATACCCTTCCCATTGGCCTCATGTTTTGAAGTGAAGAGGGACCAGCTGAGGAGTACCCAGGGATGGGTGCCCAGGCAGGGGACTGGTCCAGAAGCAGTGTGACTTGGGGAACCACCTAGACACATGGGCCTTTGGGTGATGAACTGAAACAGAGAGTACTTAGGAAGTGAGGTGACCTCTCCTCAGGTGTGAAGGACTGCTGCCTGCCGTGTCAGCTCAGTCTAAGGAGGACTGTCCTTAATTCTCAGTAGCCAGCAGTGGGATGTTCTGGCTTGAAAGTGGTGAGTTCCAACTGCAGCAAGTGTTCCAACAGGGGGTGCTAGTCTGCCTGTCGGGAATGCGGCACAAAAGAGTCCTGCCCTACAGGAGGTGGGCTGGATACTTCTCAGGTCCCTCGAGCCATCTCAGGAGCCCAGGAGGAAGGCTTTGGGCTTGAACAGGCACTCACTTTTGGGGTTCAGAGTGTCCATGGGGCCACCTGTGCTGATGAGACGCGAACATCAGCTCAGGGTGCAGCCCTTGACCCTCCAGCCCCCTGACTGGCTTCCAGCCAAGAGGTCTGTGAGCCCCACCCTATGACACCTTGCCTCTGGGACATAGGTGTCAATACCTGGGCACATGTGAATGTGTGACTCCATGCACAGGTCACAGCAGGCACGTGTGTGGACGTGATGATCTCTGGCGGTATGAGACAGCAAATTTGCTCACCTCTAAGTGCGTGTGTGTCTGTGTGTGTTTATGGGATGCCACTCAACTTACGAGAGAGAAGAAAGAATTTAGAATCCAGAGAAGTGGATTCAAGCCCCACCTCTGTCCCCTTCCTGGCTATGGGACCCTGGGCAAGCAGAGCCTCAGTTCCCCACTGCCAGCCCAGCTCATTCCCAGGGCCGTGGCCAAGTTGACCTGAGATCATGGAGATAAAGGGTTGCTGTGTGGCAGCTTGCAGGTGAGCTGGTTGTGTCTGCACATATCTGTGTATCGTTTATTCGTTCCTCAAACACCGAGAGCCTCCCAGGCAGCATAGACACAGCAGGAACCAGGCAGGCTCAGGCCCTTTCTCTGGAACTTGGAGTTAGACAGGGACGGCAGACAACAAATTAGATACTCAGATAATTATCCCCTTTACACATGGGTGGAAAATTCCAGGGTGTTGTGAGTCCTTGTAAGTTTACAGTGAATGTGAGCATGTTTCTTGGTCACATGAGTGTCTTAGCCAGTTTGGGCTGTGATCACAAACTACCGTAGATTGGGTAAATTTATTTCTCACAGTTCTGGGGCCTGGAAGTCCAAGACTCAGGTACCTACAGTTTCGATGTCTGGTGAGGGCTTCCTGGTTCAGGGACCAGGCCTCTATGTCCTCACATGGTGGAAGGGGTGAGGGAGCCTTTTGGGGTCTCTTTTATAAAGGTGCTAATCCCATTCATGAGGGCTCTGTTCTCATGATGTAATCACCCCAAGGGCCCCACCTTCTAATTACATTGCACTGGGGACTAGGTTTCAACGTATGAATTGGAGGGGTACACAAACCTTCAGTCTATAGCAATGAGTGTGTGTGGGTGTGACTCTTGTCCACACACACTCTCCCTTGGAATAGCCAGCTGTTTGTTGAATATTGTGCAAAGTCCAGGGGTGGAGAAGGGGAGTGGCTCCAAGAGACTGCACAAGAGCAGTTACAGAGTAACGTTGTAATGTTCCAGGAGCATGAATTAGAGAACGGTGTATACATGAGGTCAGTGTATAATCTAGAAAATAAACCCAAAATGGCAACATGCTTGGGAAAAACTGGCAAACTTCCTGCTCCGCAATAACTCAAGGTCAGCTCTATACACTTTTCTGGTGGTTATTGTTGTTTTTAAACACGTCACTGGTGTACATCATATCTTATCAGAAGTCCTGTGATCTGCAGGTCACTTGGGTATTTCTGAGCAGATTTGAACTTTGTTCTGAAACCCACTTTCTGCCAAGGCAATCAACAAGTTTACAAGAGCAGCTTGGTTTCCATGCAGTGAACGTTTGCTGCTTTCTGGGGGTTACTGTCTGGAAGCACGTCCCAGATAGGGTGGGATTCCCCAACAGGCAGAACCTGGGTGAAGCCCCAGGTAAAGCAGGGGCACAAAACAAGAAAAAAGAGGAAGGAAGGAGAAAGTCTTGCTTTGATGAATTCTGGACAGGCAGAATTTTACAATCAGAAAGTCTGGAAAGATTTGATTTCAGCACACATCAAATTTATGTGCCTATGTAGGTATGAGGGGGAGGTAATATTAAAACAGTCTTTTCAGGGTTTAGAGACTTTAAAAGTCTGGGGATATATCTGCCCCAGAGAGGATCTTCTAGGGTGTCTCTGGGGGTGGGTGGGTTTGCCCTCCTAGGCCAGCCACCCTCTCTCAATCCCTGGGCCTAGCACTGGAAGACAGACTCTTTGAAACATTACAGAGGAGGGGCCGCTGGGGAGGCCGGAGAGGTAGGAGGAGAGCCGAGCTGCGCTCCATCACAGCTGCCCAGAGAGGAGAGATCTGCAGGAAGATGGAAGTGGACACGGTATCAAAAGCTTTAGTATCTTGAGGGAGGATGAGGAATGGGAAGAGGCCACTGGATTTGGAGTTGAGAGGCCTGGGAAGATTGTGGAGACTCTTCACTGGGGAAACACTCTTGGATGGCCATGGTCACACATCACCCACCCCGCCTCTCCCTGCCTCTGGGGCTGCCGCAGCTGCTCCTCTTGGTTTTCTTCACCTCCCTCTGGGCTCAGGGCACTGTTCCAGGGAGAGGTTGGCCAAATCAAGGCAGTTTTCTTGAAAAAACATGGTGGAGGGAAACCAGTGCCAGGTGGAATTGTATTGATGCTCTGATTAGAAGTAGCAGTGTGTCCTTTGAATGCGGTAGGAGGACACTACGACCATCAGCCATGGTGAAAACTGTTTCCATAGCAATGACAGCTTTTTAAAAGATTACTGTGCCTCTTTTCTCACTAGCTGGGGGAAAATGCTCTCGCCCTCTGTGCAGCGGGCCCCCTGGAGCCAAGTTAGCACAGGAAGAAGAGGGGCTGAGCTGAACAAACGTGTCCTGTGTGTTTGGCTGGTTTGGTGGTTCTGTTGCCGAACAGCTTCTCTGCCAACCTCACCCAGTTTGCCCTGACCACAGGAGCATACGGAATAACCAAGCAGTGAACGTTTCTGGCTCAGCTTACTTGCATCTTAAAATCAAATTTTAAGATCGACCTAAATTTGTCTTCTCTTGAGACCCTATGGCACTAAAGAGAGAGCAACTGTCAGGGGAACAGAGCATTACTGTCACCACCACCTGCTCAAACCCAACCCCCACCCATTCTCTTTAGGGTACAACCTATATCTTGTCCATTATCATATCCCTGGCACTGAGCATACTTTCTGGTGCATAGTGAGTGCTTATTAAATGTTTGTTGGAAGAAATAAATGAGAAGAAAGAAAAAATATTTTCTTCTATGATTTCTTCTCCTTATCCCACTTAGCCCCATTTCAGAAGCACAACCATAAGGCAGCCTCTGAGGCTTTCGAAAACAATAGTCAATTTTCATATAAAATACAGATGTGTGTTGCTATAAGTGTTCATATAACTCAGATGTTTCTTTAAGGAACACTAGACAACAAATAAAGCCTTCCAAATTGCCTGCTTCTTCGTTTTCTCATTTCCTCCAATACTGTCCACATGTGGACGCCCAGCAGTGCTGCTGATACCCGATAGCTTCTGGCCATCCTCCCTAGTCCTTCCTGCCCAGACCTGTGCTTAAAGGAAGGAAGGCGTCTGGACTGTTACTGTCACCTTCAAAGCTCTCTGTATTTCCCCAGACCTTTCATTCTCTCTCTTTATGTATCTTCCTCACATTTACATGGATCCCTGCACATCTGAAATTGCAATTATACATTCTTATTTTTGCCTCTAAGCTGGAAAGAGTAATAAAGTACATTTTCATGTAATGTATCAGTTGGTAAATGCAAGAGATATAATGTAAATACATAAATACTTAATACACTAAATAATACTCAGTAAATGCATGACGAGGCTATAATTACAAATTAGAGTAGGCAATCCATAAATCTAAACACTGGAATAGGGGTTTAGAGTTATGGAATCTCTGGGAGCTCAGGGTTTAAGATTCAAGACTATATTTTATTTTTCTCTTATAATATATATTATTGAAGTATAGTCAGTTTATAATGTTGTGTCAATTTCTGGTGTTCTGCACAATGCTTCAGTCATATATGAACATACATATATTCGTTTTCATATTCTTTTTCACCATAAGTTACAGAATACAAGATTTTGAATATAGTTCCTTGTGTTATATAGTATGAACTTCTTGTTTATCTATTTTATACAGTAGTTAGTATCTGCAAATCTCAAACTTCCAATTTATCCCTTCCCACCCTCTTCCCTCCTGGTAACCATGAGTTTGTTTTCTATGTCTGTAAGTCTGTTTCTGTTTTGTAAATAAGTTCATTTGTCCTTTTTTTTTTTTTTAAGATTCCACATATAAGTGATATCATATGGTATTTTTCTTTCTCTTTCTATTTTCCTCTTAACTTCCACCAAAGGGCAAAGAGTTTCTGAACAACTTTGGAAAAATTGGAAAGCCCTGGGAGTTTCAGGTTAAAGACACACAAGTCAAGTGCACGACCCACACCCTGGCCTGCTTAAAATGCTGCCCACGAGGAGGGTGTTCTTTTGTCTTTTCCATGGGCAGCTGCTTCATTCTGAATGGAGAACAAAAGGGTCCCTGATGCTTTAAGATGGAACTGGTTCAAATACATTTGTTGTACATTAACTACACATCTTTAGGTATTGTACAGTCTACTAAGTGTTTGTGTTATACATTTATTCCTTTGTTTAACAAGTACTTACTGAGAGCCAATGGTGGGTCGGCCTTGTTCTAGGTACTCAGGATACAAGACCTAGCAAAACAGACAAAAGGGAGGAAAAGAGGCTCAGACGTTAAACCACTAAACACATAAAGATATGTTATTTCTTAACACCGGCAGTGAGGTAAAGGCGGAGAGGGTGGGCTAATGGGGGTGCCCTGGGAGGGCCTCTATGGGAAGGTGACTTTTTAAAAGAATGAAGTAGAGTTGATTTACAATGTTGTGTTAGTTTCATGTGTACAGCAAAGTGATTCAGTTTTATATATATATATATATATTCTTTTTCAGATTATTTTCCATTATAGGTTATTACAAGATATTGAATATATTTCCCTGAGCTATACAGTAGGTCCTTATTGTTTGTCTATTTTATATATAGTAGTGTGTATCTGTTAATCCCGAACTTGGGAAGGTGACATTTGAGCAGAGGTCTGAAGGAAGTGAAGGAACAAATCACAGGGAGGTCTAGTGCAAGATGTTCTAGAAAGAGAGAAGAGCCAGTATGAAGGCCCTGAGGTGGAGAAGGCCTGGGGGACAGTGAGCAGGGCTGCATGAGGGGGTGGAGTGGGGTGAGTGAGAGGGGACTAGGGAGGTGATGGGGCCAGGTGGGTAGGACCTTGCAGCCATAAAGACTCTGACCTTGGGTTACTGGCAGCAGGAGAGTGTCAGGCTCTAACTTGCATTGTGAGCACCTGTGGCTGCTGAGGGGGAAGTTACTGGAAGGAGGACAAGAGTAGAGCAGAGAGACCAGTTAGGAGGTGACTGCAAGGGTCCAGGTGAGCAGAGTCGGGGCCTAGACTCGGGTGGCGGTGGAGAAGGTGGGGAGACGTGGTTCAGGTCCTGATGTGCTTTCAAAGTGGAGCCAACAGCCTTTACTGATGGATCAGATGTGGGGAGTGAGAGAAAGAGACAAAGAAGTTGGGGTGACTTCAAATGTTTGGTCTGAGCAATTGGGAGAACAGAGTTACCATTTACCAAGCTGTCTTGTGAACGATTCTTAATAGTTTGTGAGACAGACAGGCAGGTCTCAGGCATGTTTCAGATGAAGATACTGGGCCAGAAAAGCCATAGGAGCTGCCCACAGCCATGAGGGGCAGGACGTGGCCTCTGGTTCCAGCTGTAATCATTGCCTACTGCTGCTGTAACAAAGTACCACAAACTCAGTGGCTTTGTAACAACGTGAATTAATTATCTTACAGTTCTGGAGGTCAGATGGCCACAGTCCATCTGTATGGACAAGAACCAAGGTGTTGGCAGGGCTGTGTTCCTTTTGGAGGCTCTGGGGGAGCTATGGGTTCACTGCACAATCTGGGGCACGACCTTTCGTGGTTCAGTTTCTTCCTCTGAAAAACGGGAACCAAGATACCCCTCCCTCCCAGGGTTGCTGCAGAACTTAAATGAGACAACAGCTTTGAGAGTTGATATTACTCACTTTAACGGGTAGGTTGGATGGGTGCGCCAGTCAGCACTGCTAGCTCACCTCGGCAGTCTCCGAGGCCTCTTCTAAGGGAGCTGTCTGTTTTGGTTGCAGTGCAATGGAACCTCTGCGGGGAACGAAAAAGCTTCTGTCAGGGAGGAGAGCCAGGTCTCTGGACAGGCCGCAGAACCCCAGGAAGGATTCAGAGTCGTGGGACTGCCAGTGCCTTTCCTTGCCCACCACCCCCTCCAGGAGGATGCTTTGCCGGACAGCCAGTGATGGGACCAGATGTCCTAAGAGCCCAGCTCAGTCTGTGGAGGCTCAGGGCATCACGGCCACAGCCCTTAGCCCAGAGGAGACCAAGGAGTTTCTCCCCAGTGAACAGGGGCCCCCACAGGACACCAAGAAGGACAAGGCCCAGTGGCGGCCCCAGCAGGGGTGGCTGAGGACCATGATAAACTTCTTCCTCGGTTCAGGCCCTGAGGAGCCCAAGGAGAAGGCCAGCAAGAAGGAGAAGGGGAAGGAGGGCCTCCCGCCCACAGAAACCCCCGAGGCACTGGGGGAGCCAGCTCCCAGGAAGAAATCTCAAAAGAAGGCCAGCCGCAAGAAATACAGTCACAAGAAACATGGTGCTGAGGAAACCAAGGCGGCCCAAGATCAGGAGGCCGGAGGGCAAGAGGCCAACATGGCTGCTGCCTCACACTGCGAACAGGCCGACCTGGGCCCAGCAGCTGGGGGTGAGCAGATGCCTGTTTTTATGGTAACCCCAGCACCCCACCCCCCACAAGGGCTAGAGTGCTCTGAGCTGGCTCCTCAAACCTCTCAACAGAGGGCATGTGGAAGGTGGGTCACTGTCAGGGACACCACTACAGTGAAGCTTCTCTGAGGTATAACAGCACCATGGCTGAGAGCTTGAGGTCAAACCCCAGTTCCACCACTCACTGGCTGTGTGACCTGGGGCTGGCTTGACTTTTGTTTCTGAAAGGATACAATGATACAATAGAGATCCTAGCAGTTGCTGTCTCATGGTGGGGCTGTGGCCCAGAGCTGGTACATGGGACGTGCTCCATAAATGATAACTGCTATCGTTAAGTACTCTGGTTCAAGGAGCATGGACAAGGGAGAAATAGAAAGGCAGGGAGGAGGCAAAGAGGGAAGCCCTAGCCTCAACATTAGTTTATATATGAGGACTGGTGGTGGTTGCCAGGGAAGTAGAAAGGGCCGGCTGCTGGGGTGCTGATTCTAGACTTGGCTCCATTGGGAATAAACTTGCTGTGTGACCTAGAGCAAGCTGCTGCCCCTCTCTGGAACCTTTGATTATTTGCAAAATAAGGGAGCTGGTCCCTAAGATGCCTTCCTTTTCTGATGCTTAGCATCTTGGAGTTGAATATCCTACAGGGAGCTGGAGGAAGATAGAACTTTGCCCTGTAGAACTCAAAACTCACCATGTTTTTAACAGGGAGGCGAGACCCAAGGAAGATTCAGGATATTTTGGGGAGTGGAGAGAAGGATGTCCTGGCTGAGGCAGCCTCTTTTCAAATGGAAACCTTGGTGTGTTTCTGATTTTTTGATTATGAATGTCACTGATACCCACACATTCTCACTTTCATCTTTATTCCAGGTGAGGAAGTTTCTGATCTCCACCAGTCCTTGCTCCTCAAAGGCAGGGGTGCTGGCATCCGGGAAGTTTCTTCCGAAGCCACAGTTCACCAGTGGGAAGAGGAGCTTAAAAAGCCTGACAGTGAGTCAGAATCTGCTTAGTGGCCTCTTTGTCTGCAGCTGGGGGGCAGACATTCCCAAATGAGATGGATTGCTCTGGATGACTGCTTACACTTTGGATGGTGATTCTCAAAATGCATGTGCTGATCTCCCCCTTTTGGTGCTCTGGTCACGTTTATGTTAGAGTTTCACAGAAGGGAGCCTCAGGAATTAGACTGGCTGCTGGCAAATGCTCCTGCCTTGTGTGTTAATGAGCATGGGACTTTTTTTTATATAAAGAATATAGTACATATACACACACATATATACATACATATTTAAAAATATAAAGAGTGGAAAGGATAGTTCTACACACACTCACAATTGTTAAAAGTTGGCCATATTTGCTTCGTGCGTGTGTGTGTGTGTGTGTGTGTGCAGGTTTGTTACTGAACCATTTTGAGTAAAATGATGCTTCATACTTAAATGCTTAAGCACACATCTACAAGAAGTAAAGGCAGTCTCATACACACCCACAATCCTGTTATTGCCCCTAATAAAAGCAATAGTGCTCTATTAATCTAATTCCCTATGATGAATGGGCATATTTTAAAAGATATGAAATGGAGGAGCTATGCATGGGTCAGAGAACAACTTAAAAGGCATTTAATTGGTTTTTTGCAGGACATTTATTTTACATGTTAATGGTTTTCTCACAGGAGAGGGAATTGGCTGGTAGACCCAGTTAAGGGAAAAAAGACCCACAAGATTCAAAAGTGAGAGAGGGTTGAGGGAGGAGACTGAGGGGTGGAAAAACCTGCAGACAGCCTGAGAAGAGGGAACCTTGTTTGCACATTTTTTGGTGTAAACTGATCAGCTGGCAGCTAGCAGAGTCCACTTTGGATACATTGTCTTTGAGCAGGTTAACTGGGGTATCAAAGAAGACTGTTTATGTTGTTTGTGGCTTCTCTGTAAAGACTTAGGAGTGTGGTTGAGGCACCAACGTGGCAGGCTAGCTGTGTCATGCTTGCTGGAGTGCCTCTGTCCACTCTAGAAAGTTGCCAGCCGTAGGTCACACAGCCGGTGAGTGGCGGAATTGGGGCTTGACCTCAAGTTCTCAAGCTCTGTCTTTACCATTTCCCCTGCTAGAATTTTGTAAGTTGGAAAATCAACATTAGCTTTGAAAGTATTTCCAAGCACATTTGATGGTCTGATTTCTGAGGGAAGCAGGACAGAGATTTTGATCTGCCTTCCATAGGGGAAGAGATGAAGACCCAGAGACGTTAAGAAACTTACTCAAGGTTACACAGCTTTCTGAACCCAAAGCAGATATTTACAGATCTGTAAAGTTCAAAGGAAATAGTGGGACACAAGTTGAATGCTTGAGGGACTGACTTGAAACTTCCCGCATAAAATTTCATACTTTGGCCTAGTACCCTTCCCCATGGATCCTCTAACCCTCTCACAGAAGGACCATCCCCTGGAATGTGATGCCTCCCCCACCTCCATCCCCCGACCCCCTGCCTTCTGTGGCCTAAAGGAGCTGTTTTAAGAGGACCTTCATTTAATACAGAAGGCTCAAGTAGGTCTCAGTAGTCCAAGACAGTCTTTAGAAAGAGTTCCCTTTGAAGCTAGAAAGATTAACCAGGTGCATTCATTTCTTCCAGAGGATGCTATCATCCAGAAGATTGTGGAATTGCTCCAGAGAGTGGGGGACCAGTGGGAGGAAGAGGTGAGGAGCAAACTGTCTGCACAGATGCTGCCTTCCCTCCCCCTCCTCCTCGCTCCAGCCCCAGCTGTCCTTCCAGGCCTTAGTGTTCCCCTTCTCTGGGTTCTGTCACCTCCCTCACCTGGGGCCACCCTGAAGCCCTTGGTTGCTCCTCAGTTGCTTCTTAGGGAGCTTCCCCCTCTCCTCAAGGTCAGGGGCCTGACTCAGTTTCTCTAATCTCCCCCACAGCAGCGTCAAACCCCTCAGCCAGAGGTGGCTCTGCAAAACCCAGCACTAGTCTTTCAGAAGAAATCCCAAGAGAAAAAGTCTAGCCTCAAGAGAGCCTTTTCTCTTAAGAAATATGGCTCCGAAGAGCCCAAGAGAGCGGGGGCTGCAGATGTTTCCAGCACAGAGTCCCGGCCACCCAAGAGATCCAGCTTTCTGCCCATGTGTGTCGGGGGCCATCGGCTCTCCAGCTCCAGCAGCCCTGGTGAGCAGGCTCACAGTTACCATAGCAACACCACAGCTGCCTCCAGCTCTCCAACCTTCCTCAGGGCTGGAATTGGCCATTTTAAGAGCTGCCATCTCAGTTCTGACTTTTGCTCTGCCCTGAGCAGTGTGGGGAGGGCTGTGTGGAGGAGAAAAGGGATAACAGAAGGTCACCTCCTCACATGAAGCCTTACCATCTAGGCAATCCAGCTAAGTCCCCAATGGAAACTGTGTTCAGGGATTCCCCTGACCATCCTCATCTCTCCCCAGCCTGAGCTTCCACCCTGGTAGAGGGTAGCATGTGCGGTAAGGAACTGGAGCTTAAGAGGCAGGATATCCGGGTTCCGAGCTGTACTTTCTGTATCATTCCCCCTCTTGTGCCTCAGTTTCCTCGCCTGTAAAACAAGACACTTCCCTGCTGTGTGTCTATACTCAAGTCAGTCCTCACAGCCATTATATGAAGTACACCTTATTATCCCCATTTCACAGATGAAGGGACTGAGGTTTAGGAAGGTAAAACAATGTGCTAATGGGTAGTCACATGGCCCATCAATGATGGAGCTGGAGCTACAGGGAGAGAGGGTCATTCTGGGCATCAGGGAGGAACAACAGCCTAGCAGATCATCCTGGCAAGGGGAATTTACATTTTAAAAGGAGGAGGCAATCTTTAATTCCAAAGAGTAGATCCCCAGGGGTCGGATTTCAGGCCACAAAGGGAGATATTTTCAGGCAAGGGGATTCTGGCTGTAACATGTTAATTTGTGCCAGGGCATCAGGCCTTTAATTCTCCAAGCTAAGAGGGTGGAGGGATGAGGCACCACGAGAGGGAGGAGAGGGGAGCAAAGCCCAGGAACGCCCGCTGTGTAGACGTGCAAATGGATTAGAGAGCTTGGTCTTCAGTAGTCAGAGCCATGGCCCTACCCAGTGGCTCCCCTCCACCCAACCAAGGCCTTTGTGTACACTAGCCACAGAGTGCATTCTGGCATCTCCGCTAACTTCTGTGCATTAGTTAACACCGTCAGACTGACAAAGCACACCCACCATTTCCTCTTGCTTCTCAGGTGTGGAAGAACCTGAAGTCCAAGAGGCTTTGTCTTCAGTCGATGTGGATCACAGTCCCTTCCAGCTTTGCACCCCAGCAGGATGCCGGGGACCTGAAGAGAATCTGCAGAGGGACAGAGCCTCGGAATTCAGTCAGTACCCTCTCTCCTTTTCTCAGAGGCCCCTTGGAAAACATCTGGCCTGACTCCTCCACTTGCAGAAGAGAAAGTGAACCAGAGAGAGGCAGCGACCTCTCCTTACCTCCCTCTGAGCTCAGCAGGCTGGGGAGGCAGTGCAGGGTCCAGAGCACAGGCCCCGAGCCAGACTACTGTTACTTACCCTGTCTGAGCCTCAGCTGTAAAACCACAGGAGTGATGAAACCTCTTTGGGGAGGCCAACATAAGGAGATGCAAGGAAAGGGCTTAGATGGTATGATCTTTGGGGCCTGGATTTGAATTTAGGCTCTGACCTCTTCCAGCTGTGTAAACTTGGACAAGTTATATCATCTCTGGTCTCAGTTTCCTCATCTGTAAAATGGGGACAATAACAGTACCTACTTCCTAGAGTTGTTGGAGGCTCTAAATGAATCAATGACAATAAAGCATTTTGGGCAGTACCATGAGCAGCTAATAGATGTTATTTGCTGCCATTTATTATGATTATTATTGTTGTTTTGTAGCCCAGCTTGAGAACACAGCCCCAGAAGAAGTAGAGAGGATAGGAAGTGGGGTGGGGACCCCAGGAGAGAAGCTGAACCAATGGGAGCTGCAATCACTGTTATTATTCTTCTATCATTGGCAGAGTCATGCCTAGAATCTTATAATCACCGTCAGTTCTGTGTCTGAAGATCAGCTTCCCCTGCGCCCCCTCACCCCCATTCTGCCGTGTTTGCTTTTCACAGAAAATGTGCCCTGAAGGGGAATTGAGAAGGGCCCTTCTTCTACTTAGAAGAGGGGGAAGGAGTAGGGTGCAGGAAATTGTGGGGACCAGGGCTTTCCAGATGGCCTGGAGGCACCTTCCCCTGGAGGCAGTTTTCCTCACACCTAACATGGCACATCTGGGCTCACAGTGGTGAATGGATAAGTGGACAGGTTCCCATGAAACCAGCTGTGCCCTCAGGCCACTTCTGAGGAATCTGTGGTCCCCATGGGTTGGGTCTAGGACAACCTCAAATGCAAGCTCATTAGCGCCCCTCCCTGGAGATCTGTGAGAATCACCCAGGGAGCCACTGGGCCCTAGGAAATGAAGACTGATCATAGAAGAGCTTCCCTCAGCACTCTAAGTGTGAGCAACCACTTCGTTCTTTTCTAGAAGAATTTATCCAGAAGATCATTGCCCTACTCCAAGATGCAGAGGAGCAGGGGGGAGATAAGGTGAGGAAGATGTTCCCCATGTAGACCCTGACCCTCATTATGGACACCCCCACCCCCACCCGGCACAATAACTCCCCTGCCCCTCCCCCAGTTCCACATCTTGCCAGAGCCTGGTTCCAGTCTCTCCTCCTCCGAGCCTCCCCCGGCCGCTGCTGGCATACTTGTTTCCCCAGCTCTAAGCATCAACCCCTCTTCTCCCTGGGACACATCCTCTGGTTCACAGTGGGTCTCTATTTGTTTCAGGGGCTGCTGGTCTTTTTCCTCAGCTCACTTGTAATCTCCTCAAAGGCAGGGGTCCTGACTCAGTTTCCCTTATCTCTCCTGCAGCAACTTCAAGTCCAGGAGCCAGAGGTGACTGTAGAAAACCTGGCCCCTGCCTGCAGGAGGAAATCCCAAGAGAGAAAATCCAGCTTCAGAAAAGCCTTTTCTCATAAAAAACATAGCTCCAAGGAGCCCAAGAGAGTCGGGGTGGGGGCTGCAGGCGCTGCCAGCCCAGAGTCCCGGCTGCTTAAGAGGCCCAGCTTTCTGCCGCTGTGTGTTGGGGGCCATCGGCCCTCCATCTCCAGCAACCCTGGTGAGCAGGCCCGGGGTTGCCGTGGTAACAGAGGCTGCCTCTGGCCCCAGGCTTCCTCAGGGCAGGGTTGGCCAGCTGTGTGGTGTCTGAGCAGAGTGAGGGTGTGTGGGAGGGCTGTGGAGAGGAGAAAGCGGGCTGGTTGCCAGCCAGGACCACTCCCCAATACCACCTACCCTGCACTCACCACATTTAAACACCTAAAAACAAAGGTGGTGTGAGAGCAGTGCATCTGTTCATCAGCTACATGCATCAGAATCACCTGGAAAGCTGAAAGAAAAACAGAGACCCAGGTTTGATGAAGTAAGATACGGCCCGGGCCTGTTTCCTCACTACACCGAAGCATGAGAACCACCGGTGTACAACAATTCCCCTGACATTTACGGACGGCCTGCAGCGTGCCACTTTCATACGTATTATCTCATTTAGCCTACTTAATCCCTGTGAGGTCAGTCAGTCCTCTTACTTCCATCTGACAGACGGAAAAATGTTCAGACAGGCTAAGGGCTCAGCAAGCCTCGCAGAGTTAAAGGGGACGGGGGCTTACTTGGTGGGGCCTGTTGGCAGGCCTGCTTGTTTTCCTCCCAGACTGTGAGGAGGACAGAGGGATGGGTGGAAAAAAGAAGAATGAGACTTTTGGAGGGCCAAGGAGCGCTGTGAACCCCTCTGAGGCAGGTCCAATGGGGCTAGGGGTTCCCTGAGGAGCCTGGGAAACCAGGACCCCTCTGAAGCCAGTGCCTTTGGACAGCTTCTTGTCAGAACCTGGGTTCAGTGATGTGCTGGTGGATTTGAAACAGGTGCAGACACACTCATACCAACTCCTTTCTGCCCTCAGATCTGGAGGATCTAGAGTTCCATGAGCCCTCGCCTGCAGAAGGGGAGCCAGATGGGTCTTCAGAAGTACCCACCCAGGCCAGAAGCCACAAGCCAGAAGCGGGACCTCAGCGAGGTGGAGCGAGTGAATCCAGTTAGTGGCACCTTCCTCTTTTTGGGATGGTGGCCCCGGGGCTTCCCTTTTGCATGGATTTTACAGGTTGAATCCTAGTAGGGAACTGGGAAGGAGGCTGACGAATATCTCAGGAGACTCTAGAAGGGCAGGGGGGAAGACACGGTTGGTCTTTGAACTGGGGCTGTTGGGGCAGAGTTGCAGGTGGAGAGCCTTCTTTAGGTAAAGAAAACCTGTCTATTCTGCAGGATATAAATTCATACCCTCCCCCCATCTCATTACTTTGCCTAAATTGTTTCTTATAAAATTCCTAGCTTGCTCAGGGTCTCACAACCAGTGGTGTACTGGCCACAAGCGCTGGGCAGGGGCAGAGGGTCAGGGGGAAGCCCTGATTTGTAGCAATTGCAGATTTCTGCGGTATAAATATTTTCACGATGGCCGATTTCAAGCTGCCAACAGTTAACAAGAATGGGTCCACAAATGTTTTGAATATTTACAATTAACTCTTGGTACAAGCAGCCACTGGCGCGCTGCTGTTTATAGCCCAGGCAATGGTGCACTCTTGCTCCATCAGTAGCCATGGGGCGTCCCCTCCCTGCATTCAGGTTAGCTGTTCCTGGTCCCAACTCCCATTCCTGATCACACTACTCTGTAGCCTAGGTAAGGACATTGGGAGGTCTCAGTTTCCTCATCCATCAAATGGAGCTGAATGCAGTAACAGGTGAGGCTCAGCAGGCCAAAGTCCCTTCTATTTCGATAAAGCAAACCCAGATGAAGCTCTCACATTCTACCCTAGTTTAGGGGAAGATTTTTGTTTGCTCTTCATAATTAATCTCTGTGCTGTGCTTCAGAGACAAAATACTGTCTGTAGTCAATGGATGTGTTATTGCAGAGCTTGTCAACAGTCCCTCAGTCCTTCCTTATTTTCCTTAGAGGAGCTGATCATCCAGAAGCTGGTGGCCCTTCTCCAAGAAGTGGATGGCCAGTTAGGGGACCAGGTGAGGACTGACTCCAAGTTCAATCCCCACCACTGCATCCGCGTGACTATGGCATGTCCCTTAACCTCTGTGAGTCTCTGTTTTCTCTTTTGCAAAATAGGGGATAAATACCTACTTGCCAAGGTTAGTACATATACAGAAAATGCCAGACATATGGCAAATGAGAAAAATATTAGTTTAAATGAATATAAACCTCATGTAGCTCCCCCTGCCAGCCAGGACCTCCCCTAGTCCAAATCCTCCATGAAGTTCAGTCCGGGAAGCCTCTTTCCCCAGGTCCAGGCTGCTGGTCCCTCTGATCTTGTCGTCTCCTATCACTCTGCCTTGGCACACAGTTCAGCATTTACATGGTCTCCAATTCTTTCAAGCATTTAGATTTTCCTCCCCTACTAGATAGCCTATAACAGAAGGTTCCCTGCCTTTGAAAACCTTGCAGTCTACTTGGAGAGACCTACACAGATCACTTAGGAAGAGGTGTCAGGAGTGAGGGCAAGTCACAGATGAGTAATCAGTGTAGCAGATGCAGTTGGTTCCTCACCTTAACACCACCTGGCCCAGCTCCTGACGGCCAGCACCTGCATCCTTTTGCCTGAAGACTAGCCCCCAGAGCCATTTTAACACCCAGGTGGTAGGCCAGAATGAGCACTGTCCACCTCCCCAGGAGCAGCCCTCAACCAATGGCAGATGGGAGCTGGTGTATACATATCCTACTCCCTTGCCCCTTGGGGTGATAATTCTGAGCAGTGTGCTCTACATGGGCTCCCAGAGTGCCCTGAGGGGATCAGAAGCTGCCGTCCCATTTTTGTCCCAGGTCTCCATTCCCTCATCCATGTTTGCCAGGATCATTTATCACATAAATGAGTTGCATCCGAGTCCTGGTCTCTGGGTCCACCTCTGGAGAACCCAACCTCAAACATTTAGGTATTAAGATGAGGAGGCTTAGGGTGGAAACTGAAATCATCCAACATCCACTCTGCCCAAAACATTACATAAACTATCTCATTTAATCCCCTCCCCCCAGCAACAATGGTGGTGGTAGGGATGTTATTACTTCCATCTTACACATGACCAAACAGAGGCTCAGAGAGTTCACACAGCTAGTAAATGCGATTTAAACATCTATTATCTAAATCCAAAAACCTGCATTTTTTTTCTCCCCTCTGTGTTCAGCTGCTTGGAGCTGAACCTTGCAGAACAGATTCTGAAAGGCTAGCGGTGATGGAGGAATTTAACAAGGGATGCTTGTCTCAGGGATGATGAGGCACCCAACCTGGCTGTATGGAGTTGGGGGAGGGGGCAACTGGTGGGAGGGAGCCACCTGCCAGCAACACTGATGGCCTGCTTTCATTTCTGCTTGCAGATCAGGCGACACCCCAGCTTTAAGAAATTTTTTTACAAGCTCTCAGACTCCTCCCTCAGAAAGCTGCTAGCCACCCTGCGCAGCCAAGAGACCCCTTCCACCGAGTCAGACAGGAACCTCACCAAGAGTCCCTACCCGTTTGTCTTTGGCCTGGCTAACAAATGTCCTGGCAGCAATTGCAACGTCGCCCTCAGCCTCGTGGGCCTACACTACAGGCAACCCAGTTATAGCCAGTTCCCATATGGGGAGGCCAAGCAGGTGAGAAAGGGCAACTGGACACTAAGGGTAACAGGCTCACAATCACCACAGGATCTCCTTACTGTCCTCTCCCCTCCCCTGCTCAGTTCAGGACTTTCAGGTTCCAGCTCAAATGCCACCTCCTTATGGAGGCCTTCTGAGACAACCACAGTGGACTTTTTCATTTCCAAAACTCTCTCTGGCTTTATCTGATAATTAAAGCACCTTCTTTATTTGGCTCTGATCTCCAGTTTGGATATGCCTTTTCAAACTTCTAGGTATCAGTATGGAATATTGGACTGGTTACTATCTTAGCTCACCCTCTTATTTCTTGGGTTCTGCTGCTTGCCTTTCCAAATTGAGACTGTCATAAAAAAAAAAAAATAAGAAGAAGAAGAAGAAAGCGAAGTAAGATTACATATCAAATAAGGGATGGCTGAGGTAGATGAGAAGGATCCCTGGGCTGTTTGGTTCTGGAAGGCTTCCAAGAAGCCATCCTTCACTGACCGTGCCTTGATTGATTACGAAGAACCGCTCTTCTGCTGTCACTCACTCTTTTGATTGGTTTCATGCTTTTCCTAATAACCCCCGTTCCCTGAGGCTCTGGGATGGTCCCTATAGAGATAATACCTATCACTATTTTTTTTAATCTGAGTTTTCTGGTGGACTCTGATAAAATTCTCCCCACCCTTTTCAAATTCACTTAAATGACCAGATCTATAGTGCAGAAACTACTGAGTGAAGTTGTGATTTTCAAGGAATGAAATGTCCTGTTGGTGTTGGACAAATAGGATCAGAACTTCTATATCCAGAAGGTCCCCTGGGAAACCAGACTTTTATTGCAATGGTGTCACCATCACTCAAACTCTTAGACTTCCCCTCCTGGAATTACCTTTAGAAGCCATGTGACACATCTCTCAAGAAAGCTTGTCTTACTTCATGATACTTGAACTTTTCATTTGAATGGTCTGTCCTACATTGGCTTGTTTTCCTGGTGGGAGCTCCTCGTAACCTTAGACCTCTCGTTTCTCAGACTCATTGTCCTCTCCTAGAGAATGAGGATAATTTGCCCTCCAAGATGGGTTAAGTAATAGCTTACAGAGGGATCTGAGTTCTTTGTGAAAGATATTAGAGACACTTCAGCTCTGACATCTGCAGTAGCCCTCACTCCATCTACTGGTTTTACTACTCATTCATTTATTCACTCATTCATGTGACCAGTGGACATTCAGAGCCTCCTATGTGCCTAGCTGTGCAAGGTGCCATGAGGGCTGGTGGAAGGTTCAGCTAGTGGAAAAGACAGAACGTTCACTGATGACAAAATTAAATATCAATTAAATGCCAAATTAGCAAAAACTGAAGTCAATAAAGCAATTTGGTTCTGGGAACCTTCCAGGAGGTAGCAGGCATTGATTTTGACCTTTGAGGATGGAGAGGCTGTAGATGGGGAGAAAGGAAGAAGAGGACACTGCTGGCAGGAAGTACTGTGTGAGTAAAGACCCAGAGGTGGAAGCCAGTGGGTTCATGAGAAGTCTGCTGTTATCAGGGTGGGACCCACACATAATTGGGCTATGGTTAAAACCTGTGTTCTTTTTTCATCCCAGAACATCACAAGCTCTCAGACCCAAAGTCCAGATTGAAAACTGTGCTTTGCATTCAAGTTCCCGCAAACTATCCAAACTTTGGCGGCTTTAGCCAGGAAACCCTGAAGATGCTCTGTGATGTCCCAATCCAGTGCTGCATAGACAGGACTGAAGACAACAGCTGGCAGCCATTCTGTATTCATGCATCATTGTGGGCTTCTTGAGACAGAGAATGCACAGTGTTCTTCCACAAACCTGGAGTCAGAGGCCGTTGGAGGACATAGCATTGGACTGGGATTTAGGAGACCAGGATTCCACCTGCTGATCTGTCCCAAACTTGCTGCAAGACCTTGTACATGTCCCATGTCCCCTCTTTTCTCCAGACCTTGGATTCTGGGCTGGATTAGTGACCCATCAATGAGCTGGAGGCAGTCTTTAAGTACTGACCAAATGAATAAATGGACGAATGAGTGAATGGACAAATGATCGAGAGGAAGAACCCCTGAGATCCAGACAATTCTGCTAGGCATTCGCTGGGAGGCCTTGGTCCTCAACCGGAATTGTGCAACCAGTGGTTCTAACTCTGAATTGGGAGTTAGGGAGGAAATGGGGGAGCTACCTCGACAGTCATTGGTCCAGAGCATTGGACCAGGAGTCAAGGCCTTTGCATTCTGGGGCCAACCCTAGTGCCTAATGCCAACTTATGTGCCCTTATTTTTTTTATCATGTAATTTTCATGATCTACCAGGGCTAAAAATATGCCCACATCACATAAGAGGCCTTTTGACATTTTTCAGATGTTAGTTTTAAATGAGTCTTAGTTTTAAAAATAAATTTTTGGTTAATCTCTCACCAGAACATCCACATGCACTTAACAGAAGCGTATCTATGTATAATACATAATTATCCAGTTGACCCAACAGTGTTTTATGCCCATATGAATATGTAGATCCTCCCAGGAACTCTGCAGCCTCCAGATGGGGAAGACCTATAGACTGGGGACAACTGGTCTCTCAGAATCCTTCCAACTCTGTATCCTATAATTCTACGACCAGAGAAATGTTGATGCTTTGCAGCTCTCCTATCTCATGGGGGTTTGCCAAAAGCCAGTAAAATGAATGTGAAGAGTTCTGAAATAACATAGTGCTGTGTCTATGTATGTTGTTATTTTTATTACAGCTACAGTCTGGGTAGTTTTCAGGAAATGGGGGAGAGCTTCAAGCTGGATGGCCATGGATGGTTGCAAGAGTGTGCACTGCTCAAGAGCACATACCCCAGGAAGTGCTATTCACTTCCAAGACATTGTGAATTTATAGATTTACGATGACGATTTTCCAGCTGATGGCAGTAAAGTGTCTTGAGAAAGGGGCTTCTTTTTTTTTTTGCACAAAGGTGAGGTTTTGTCTTCTACACAGCTGAACAGTTTCAACAACTTGGCTCAGGTGGACAATTTGCCATGTATCCATTATCCACATGCATGCCGACAGCTATGAACAAGGGCTATGAGGCCTTGGACATTACCTGGAACACGAGGCCATGGGGAGAGGGTGTTAAAACCTGGATGGCAAACTCATTCTTGTTACTTTCAGTAGACACTGTCTTGCTGTGTTGAACTTGTGGTGAGCACCATTAGGTGGGGCTGGGGAGGGGGAAAAACCAAGGGCAGAGAGGTCCTGGGCACTTAGATGGGACTGGCCTCAAGTCTAAGGCAACATTTTAGATTCTGAAAGTCCTTTAGTGTTATTGCTGCTTCTGAGAAGTGGTGGAGGGAGGGGGGAGGTATTTATGGATTGATTTTACATGCTGTTCAGGAACGTGGTGCCAAAATGTGAAGGATTAGAATCCGTTTTGAAATGAGGGTCAGGAACCTTCTGCACATGGTTTCTTATTTGGAATGATATTCTTTAAGCTGTATAAGTATTTGGTGAGTTTCTGATGCTGGCATCTGAGTCTCATTTTTGTACTGTTATTTGAGCAAATAAAGAAATTGATTTGCACAAAGGTCTTACTTGAATTGGATTATTCACCATGGAGGCAAAATGGGGCCACCTACCACATCTAGGCCAGTCTGATGCCTGCAAGGCTGAGGGGGTCTGCCTCCTTGTCCCTGCTGGGGGCGTCCTCTCTGAAGCTACTCAGGCATCCGTCTTTGGGGTGCCAACTCGCTGAGGCAATAAAAAAAGTGTCCTGGGCTGATCATCAGGTGACCTGGGTTTTAGTCCAGCTGCCTGCAGGCTGATGACCTTGGAGGTAAGATACTTGCCTGCCAGACCTAACATTCTACAACTCTGTGACTCTTAAGGTGACAGTGAATTAAACGTCCAGGAAAATCTGGGCCAGTCCCGATGCCACATCATCTGTCTCATTAACCCCTAAACTCTGGTGCCCAAACTCCGTCACTCCAAACAAGGATAAAAATGGGCAGAATAAAGTGCCAGGTTTTTGATCTAGAAAATGATCCAGAAAGGCATCGAAGGCCTCCTTTTTCCTCTCTCAGATACCACGTTAGTTCTTCCAGCGGCTCTCTAGGGAAGCAGAACTTGTATGCACAGCTGGTCTTCTTTTTAAAGCATGTTTCCATTCCAAACCCTTGAAGGTGCACCTTGGTGTTCTGAGGAAGGCAGGAGAGGGCAGCATTACTATTCTCATCTCACAGATGAGGAAACTGAGGCTGGGGGTGTTCAAGGTCACACAGCCAGCTACAGACAGAACCAGCCCAGGACTCCATTCTGAGAACCCCTGTGTTAGTGCCCCTCCTCCTCAACTGTCAAATCCGTTAGTTCATTTAGTCAACCAGTATTTTTTGAGCACTTACTACATGCCAGGTCTGATGCTAGCTCTGTGGGATATACTGATGCAAAAGACACAACCCCTGCCCTCGGGATGCTCATGGATATGGGAATTTTGTGCCAATAGGAATACAGGATGATGGGACAACGTGTGAGAGTGGGGTTCCCTCAACTTACGCCATAGAGGCTCAAGAGCACTGAGGTACATGGGAGACCCTGCTGCTTTAGGAACGCATTTGAAAGCTGGGCAATTGACATCAGGACATAACCGAATTTCTCACCCTGAGAAGTCAGGAGGCTTAGTGGGTGAGTCAGAGATAATGGGGTCAGGGGACAACTGGCTGAGTTGGGGTGCTAGCTGGGTTACAGAGAGGGCTGTGCTGTAGGTGTCTTTGATATGCTTGTTTAGAAAGACCAAGGAGTGTCCTGGCCTTGACTTCGGTACTGGTGAGAGCTCCCAATTTCAAAGCACAGTGACTGGCACATCAGGGGAAAAAAAAATCCATTAGTGTCGGTTTAAAAAAAAAAAGGGAGGAAGGAATTATTAGGGTTGCCAAATTTAGCAGAGAAAAATATGGGTGGCCCAGTTAAATTTGAATTTCAGATCTACAACAAATAATTGCAATGCTGGGGGCATACTTATACTAAGTAATTATTCTTTGTTTATCCGAAATTCAAATTTAACAAGGTGTCCTGTATTTTTTTCTGGCAACCCTGGAACAAATGCAAGAACAATTCTCTTAATTACCTCAAAATGGGGAAAAGGGAAATGAAAGAAAATGAAGGAAAATACATAAGAGGATTTATCGATACTCATATAACATAAGAGCATCTGGGCTTTAAATTAAATTTACATGTGTCCATCTCAGGGGCCACAGTTCAGGGCTGTCTTCCACCCTGTCCACTGGAATTTGCATTCTAGGATTTGTTAAGCAAATGCACCAGAGGCCTGTGGGCAGCCCAGGCTCCCGTACTGGGCCTGGCTGGGGCTAGAGGTTATTCACACTCTGCAAAGAAGTGAGCCAAATTTTTTCTGGACAGGCTGGAAAAATTGAGGCTGAAAGTGTCTTTCTCGTGGAACATTTTCACTACAGGTGTGCAGAGGAGACAGAGTCTGCTCTCATTTGGGCTGGGGCTGGGGGTGGGAAGGCACGTGTGGCCTCCCATTTCCTCTACAATTACAGCAGGACTCGGGGAAGGCTGGGGCGGCCCGCTCAAGCCGGCCGCATCACATAATCTCTGGGGAACTTGTAATGGCTGCGAGTCAGATCAGATCAGCTCCACCAGGGTAGTCCCACGCGTGACTCAAGTGGAGTCCACTGGTTCCAAGCCAAGCCTTTAGTACGCTGTACGAACAAAAACAGACAACAGAAGAAGACACCACAGGAAACAGAAATGCCTCAGCCCTGTCTGACCCCCCCGAGTTCTGCCTTGTGGGCGAGATCCTAGGAGCTGGGTTGGGAGGAAGGCTCGAGCCCAGCTGGCTGGGAGGAGGCTGTGCTGCACCCTCTTCAGTGCCCATCTGTGTTGACGTCCATCTGTCTGTCCACAGGAGGGTAGTAGAAAGACCACAGGGAAGCTGGGCGGGTGTTTAGACAAGAAGGCTCCTGCCCGGGGGAAGCAGGACCCTCTAGACAGATAGGCTTGGCAGTGGGTGGCACCTCAGTCCCTGGAAGGCCTGGGGTGAGGGGAGGGTGTCTGAGAGCCACGAGGAGAAGGCTCGGCCTCACCGGCGTCAAGTTCTCTCCTGTTCCAACTCAAATTTTCTCTCTCGGCTCACAGCTTCCTAGAAAAAGGACACAAATTCATCACTTCTAAGTTCCGCATCTAGGACTTCCCTCCCCTTATTTCCACTGAGAACAGTCCCCACAGTTTCATATGCCTTGGGCATCCTGAGCAAGTAGGTAAGCTGATGGATGAAAACTGGAAATCTCAAGGGTTCACTTTATTTTACAAGGGTCTTTTGCAAAAGGAGAATTCCATTTGCAGAGCAGGAGTTGATAAAAGAGTGTTTGAAACATTATTTGATGTACAAAAGTCTGGCTTTTCAGGAAGGGGAAAGAAGAAGAGTGGCCTCTAGGGTGCTGAGTACATTTGTGCAGGCTGCACACTGCACAAGGATACACTGCTGATACAAAAGGATAGGCAGCTCATAGACATATTTATTTCATATGTTATTTGTACAGTTTTCTGAATGTTATGTATACATTTTGTAGCTTTGTATGTCATTCATACAGTTTTCTAGCAGTTGGCTGTCAATTGTTCAAACAAAATCAGTCTATCACAACAACCTTCCAGCTGGCAATCAAGCTCTCAAGGAAAGGGTGCTGTTTTCTTAGTGCACAAGGCATTACATGGGCTAATGTTGGCTTTGACTGTGACCAGGAAGAGGCAGGTAGGGGCAGAAAGGAAGCTGAGCTGATGGGGCTCAGGGATCACCACAGCATCCCTGGACAGAGCAGGGGCACCCTGGGGAATTCCACATCTCAGGGCAACTGTATTCCTGGATCTAGCTGGGATGAGGCCTGTAGGTGACCCAGACTGTCTCGGAAGTGGAGAGAAGAGAGAAAGCTGGGTGGACAGGGAGGAGACCTGGATGTGAGAAGTCGAGGAAGCACATATGAAGGGAAATGAGACAAAAAGGGGGAATTGGAAGTCCTGATTTCTAAGCCTTCCTCTACCTGCTCTGTGACCCTGGGCAAGTCACTTGCCCTCTCTGGAAAACTGCAGGAAGACACCTGCAGAGTCCACCTTGAAGAAATGGGTCAGTAAAAAAATCAAAACTTGGCTTATATGGGGCTCACAGTTTGGCAAATTAGTTGATTTTACTCTTGTCTTTGGTCTAAAGTTCAATTTGGGGATAAACTCTTGAAAGTTGGGGATTGAGTTGAATTCGTCTTTGATATCCTGAGCCCAGAAGAGTGCTTGGCACTAATTAGGTGCTCAGTAAAGGTTAAGTGATTATCAATGACAATTTAATATAGCCAAAGTCTTTAAGAAACAGGCTTAACATTGGTCAGGACCTTTAGCTGAAGGTTGGCAAAGTTAGGAGCTCTACACATTGAGTCACATGGGCACCCACCTGCCTAGTCTGGTTTTTAAGTATAGTTCTATTCAGAAGCTGAGAGGTAGCTAGTTAACCTCTAGGAGTTATATAACCATAATATCTACTAATTTTTGAGTGCTATTACACACCTTCCACTCTGTGAAACAATTTACATGGTTGATCTTTTTAAACCCTCACAACAATCTTATGAGTTGGTATTAGCCCTATTTTACAGATCAGGAAACAGAGGCTCAGAAAGACCAAGCATCGTAAGCACACTCACTGGGTGAGACTGTGGCAGAGCAGGGATTTTATGTTGAGTGAGTCCGACTCCAAAGCCCAGCTCCTCATCCCCACCCTCATTGACTCCCCTTCTACCTCTTGTAATCTTTCTGCAGACCGTTCCCAAAGCCCACTCCTCCCTGTGTTATTAGAAACATTAGTCATACTCACTGCATTTTGCTGCCTGTTTTTTTTAGATCGTGGATGTCTTGGGAAGCCTCTGCTGGTGCCACTTGTCTTTTGTTCCTCTTGAATACCTTGCTCACCCAATTGGAATCTTCAGCAGGGCTCTCCCTGGGCAAATAGATGAAGTAATGGTTGGTTGATGACCTGTCTTGTGTACACCACTATTAGGGCCCTGCTCTGGTTCAAAAGGTAGACAGGTAGACACCAATGCTATGGTTCTCTACCCTGGCTGGACATCAGCATTCCCCAGTGAACTTTTATTTTGTAATCAATGTATATTTATCTAAGTAACATCAGGCCAACTAGTCAGCTGAAACTCACACTTTTATACAGTTATATGTCAATGCAGTAGAGTTTAAATCATGTGAACAAAATGCATAAGTTATGCCCAAGCACAAAATGATTAAATTTAGGGAAACACTTTCAAAAAGTTTTATAATTAAAATTATACTTAATGTGAGAAGCAGGTATGTTTAATATACTTGATATGATATCGAGTGGAAATATCAAAAATAAAAGTGCCTCAGGCCCTGTCTCCCAATACCCACAAGTGTGGCCATGGAGAAATTCAGCCACTGCCAGAGCTACCGGAAGGCAGGGAGGGATGGAGTTAGGGGGCGGAAATACCCTTGCTCCACCCTCTGATCTCCTGCTGGTGCCTCCCACTGGCTAACCCAGCTGGCACTCAGCCAGCAAGGGAGCCTGGGTAAGGAAGTTCCCAAGGAAGGGAAAAAAACATGGCTCCCTAAGCCCTCTCATAATGACTGCAGAGACAATAATGGAGTACTTGTTACACAACCCAGACAATTGGTGTGCATTATAAACAAAGATTTTCTGGGGACAGTCTACAGTATAGGAATATTAGCCCCCTTATTATGCTGGTAGAAAATAATGTGAATTAAGGGAAGTCTTTGGTAGAGTCCCTTAATTTATACTGTGCAGGGTCCACACCTAAGGCTAGGATGTAGCATGCCTGCTAGCTGTCTTGAACTGAGACATCACCAGGAAGTCAGATATGAGGGTGCAGACTCTCCCACTGCATTCAGAGTAGGTACATTCTCCTGTGTGCACAGTGGGGTGTTGACAGGAATGGCACTGTCAGCATGAATAGGCTCATTTCCCACACGTTGCCCCCACAGAAGAAGGGAGAAGTTGGGGGAGTGTCTGTGAACTGTAAGGGGGTGCACTGTAATCACACAAACCAGGAAAGGATCCCAGTGCTCCTCGGGCAGCTACAGAGATGGAAAGTATCAGAGGAGGGGGCTCCTCGTCTGACCGAAGGAAAGAACATGTTCCCAGTTGAGGAGACACTTACACTGCGTAAGGCTTGCTGGCGGTTTCCAGAGGTGTGGTGCTTTTTGAATTTGAAGAGGCAAAGGAAGCTACAGCCAAAAATAAAAATACAGGCGACATGAGTGAGATGGGGTGGGGGAGGAGTACTCAGTCATTTTTTGAAATAACAATATATTGGAAGTAAGTGAGGATATCTGAAACAGTAAAGAACTCTCTTATTCTCATATTTAGGACCAGAATCATATTGTTGGACTTGACTGAGATCCAGGGCAGTATCATCTGTGAAAGGCCTGAAGCTAGTCCTTGATGTAATCTTATCAACAATTTCCTTACAAAAAGCAGCTGTGTTAGGGAAAGCTTTCAGGAAAATCCCTCATAGAGGCCTGAACTTCTTCCATCACCTGCTTTATTTAATGGTTTTGTCTTTTTTACTGGAATAGAAAATTTGAACAGTTTCACGACCATTGTTCTTAAGTAAGCTCTTTGCATGTTTTTTTATGCTGATTTTTTTCTTTGCATGTTTTTAATCAGCATGGGGATATATAATATATGAAAATTAATACATAATTATGTAATATATGTAAATAATAATAATATAGAATATATTTAAATTCCTCTACCTGAAGTTCTTTCATCTGGGGACCTGTTGGATAACCCTCGCCCTCCCAAATCTATGTGTGGTTCCTTTGTTTATGGGTTTTCCTAGGAATTTTTGCAATACCTCCCACCCCCAACAACAACATGGCCATAGCAAAATGACTGATATCACGAACCCCTGGGGGCTCCACTCTGCTCAGCTCCCTCAGATGGCATAGGATGTCCCCGCTGACACTCAGCTGGAGGCTACAACAGGGTTTCTCGACCTCAGCAGAACTGATGTTAAGGGCCAGGCAATTCTTTATTGTGAGGGCTGTGAATCACCGCAGGATGTTTCACAGCATCTCCCGACTAGATGTTACCCACTAGGTGACAATTAAAAATGTCTCCAGATATTGTCATATGTCTCCTGGGGTAATATGACTCCCAGTTGGGAACCACTCAGTTATCTGAACCCTCTGTCCACCCCCAATATGAGTGAGGAATGCCAATTCTGGGCCCAGGATTCCTCAGGCCATTGGCTGCCTTAAAGCACAGGTGTGATAATATAAAATAAATGCATTTCATTTAACAAGCAATAAGAGAGCAGATGAAACACTTTGACCAGTTTTCTGACTCATTGTCCTGATATTTCTGTCCCATTGTGAGTAAAAGAATCAAAGTGAACCTATTCCAGGGAAAGGGGGCTCATCCCTGACTTGGGGCAGATCCACAAAGAAGGAAAACTTGCTAATCTCTGCTACTGTATATCATAATAACAATAGAAGCTTGGCTGATGGACCATGAGGACCTGGCTTCAGCCCATCATTTGGGCCCCTCTCCCTTGATCCCCACTCAGACCATCCACAGAGGCCAAACAGATATCTTCCTCACCCTGAATGTACCTTGCACCTTCCTTCCCTGCACCTCAGCCTCTAGAATAAACAAAATCTGAAATGTTCTTTCTACTCTGTAGGATCCTACAAACCACAATTGTCAAAATCCTGCCCATTTCAATTCACCTGTCACCGCCAAGAAGCCTCCCCTATTCCTCCATAGAGAGGTGATCTTATTCTCTATGAATACCCCCAACACTATTTTTGTTAGTTATATAGTACCTAAGAATTCTTCTTGTATTTTTGAGGTTGGTATCCATGCCATTCCTTCTGTTGGAGGGGAGATTTCCTGAGAGTGAGGAATTGAGAACTATTCATCTTTGCGCCCCCAGAAAGCTGCTTCTCAAACTATCTGTAGTGAAGAGCCAGTTTTTTAAAATCCTGTTTACAGTCCATAAAGGACTAGTACTTTTGTGAAATGCAATGCAAATGAATTAGTAGGAAAATGACCAAGCTCTTGGATGTCAAGTCTCTATATTATTGTGATAAACATTTCTAAATGCTTACTCTCAATTTCTGCACTCATTTCACTGTGAACTAGTAACAGATAATTCAGAGGCTTTTATTGGTCCACAGACCACTCTTTGAGTAGCATCGCCCTGGCACAATGGCTTTCACAATAAAAATAGCAGTTCTCAAATGTGAGAGGGCTAAAGAATCATCTGGAGGGCTTGTGAAAAAAAAAAGGAAGACAGCTGGGTCCCATTCCCCCAGAATCTGTGATTTAGTAGGTCTGTGGCAGGGCCTAAGAATTTTCATTTCTAACAAGTTCTCAGGGGATGCTATTGCTGCTGGCTGGGGACCACACTGACAAAGATTGGACTAAGGTAGAAACAAAATGTCAAGTACACTGCCCTCTTGTGGTGCCCTGTCCTCATAGCAAGTAGAGCAGCTAACGCTAAGGGCTAACTTCACCAATGCACCCCTCTAAAGCTACAGTAATTAGTTACCATGCTGTTACACACTTGCCAGTGGGCTCAAGATATGAAGAAGCTGTGAGAAGCCAGAAGGGTCCATACCTTGAGGATGTTCAGGGTCTGGTTCCTCCATAGGTGCAGGTGATGATGGAGGAGAATATTGGGGCAATGCTGGAAGTGCTCCCACAGCGGAAGGCCCCAGGGATGGCTTGGGGGACACAGGTGACTGAAGGGGTGGGGATCTGGGTGGTGACCCAGTTGGTTGTGCCTGCTGTGATGGTGATACAGGTGATTGCCCGGGAGTCGAACTGGGTAGTAAGTGCACAGCTGGGCGTGATACAGGTGGCAAGGCAGTTGGAGGGTGTGATGGTGACGAGGCCAGTGGCAATGCAGGTGGTGAAACAGGTGACTCCGCAGGCCACTCACGTGTGGATTCAGGTGCCTGCACAGGTGGGGACAGAGGTGGACCATGGCCACCCATTTCTCCCTCTTTGGGATGTGTGTGAAGTTGTGTGGATTCTTTCAGACTAGTCCGCTCTGTTTGGAGGCTTGGTTGACTGCGTTCAGGGCACTCATTGCCAAGGGCGAGTTGTATCTGGCAGTACAATTCTACCCGGGGGAAAACCACTCTCTTGGAAGGAGAATTAAGGTAAGCAGCATCTAGAAAATACAACAGCATAGGGTCACAGGTGGCATTAGTATCCCCCTGGCATCAGTATAGTATTTACAAAAAAATGGTTTCCCAAATTATTTTCATATAAAGGATTAGTGCTTTTCAATGGCCTTTCTTTATTTACTTGAATTTATACTGAGTATGTGACTGTGTATTGACCCACTTTTTCAGTGGATACTTATTGAGCATCTATATGTACCAGGCATTCCACTGGGCACTGAGGAGGCGAGGTAGACAAAAGCAGGGGTGATGGTTCCTGGCCTGTTGGAGCTTACAGTCTAGCAGGGAGGCAGGCACTGATCACCCAAAAAAATTCAAGTTTTTACCAAGACAAGAGGTAGGAAGAGAGGAACGTGGGACTAGGAGAGAGGGAAACAGGGAGGACTTCAGTGGGAGGTCTTCGGAGGGAGTGATGTTTGCACCAACACAAGAATGGGGAACAGTCCAGGGCATGGCCAGGGTGGGATGGGGAGTAGCACCCCCGACAGAGGGAACAGCACTCACAAAGGCCACAGGTTCGAGGGAGCATGAGAAAGCTGAGGGCCTGAAAGGTCAGTGTTCATGGAACAGGGGTGGGGACACTTGTGGTGGGAGATGGGGCTGAGGAGGCCACTTATAGGTGGCATCAAGGACCCTTGGTTTTCATGGAGACCGTGAAGACTTACAAGCAGGGAGGTGCTGACCTGTCTCTGGTTTTGACAAGATCACCATGGCTGCTGTGTAGAGACTCATTGAAAAAAGCAAGAGGGGACCCAGGGAAACCTATCAGGGTGCTGTGAAGAAGAGGTGTGTGAGGCTTGCACCTGGAAGGAGCTAGAAAGAAGTAGAGGATTCTGTTTAGGAGGTAAAATAAATGAGAATTGGTGGTGGATTGATTGAGGGGCGAGAGGATGTATGTAGTTTGCATCTTCGGATGGATCTCGGTGCTGTTGGCTGAGACTATGATTGTTGAGGGGTGGGTCCGGGGAGAAGTAGGGAGAGCACAGATTGAGTTTGTTTGGGACATGTTGCATTTAGGGGGCCTTTGAGATACCAAGGAGAGATGACAAACCCGTAACCCAGTCTAGTCATGAGAAAAATATCAAACAAACCACAAGTGAAGGACAATCTACAAAATGTCTGGTCAGTACTCAAGTCACTGAGGTCATTAAAAACAAGGAGAGTCTGAGCAATTGTGACCAATAAAAAAGGAGCCTAATGAGACAGCATGACTAAACATGATGCGGGATCCTGGGCCAGAGAAAGGATACTAGGTAAAAACTAAGGAAATCTGAATAAGGCATGGATTTTAGTTAACAATGATTTATCAGTATTGGTTCATTAATTGTAAACAATATGCCATACTATGTACCAAATGACATATGTACCATGCTATAAGATCTAACAAGTATGAGACATAATAATAGGGAAAACTGGATGTGGGGTATATGGAAACTCTCTGTACTGTTTTCATATTTTTTCTGTAAATCTAAAACTATTCTAAAAAATAAAGCTTATTAAAGGTCTAGGGGAAAATGGGCAAAAGAATTGAACAAACACTTCACTAAAAAGATATTTGAACAACTAATAAGCAGATGAAAAGATGCTCAACAACACTAGTCACTAGGAAAGTGCAAATTAAAACCACAATAAGATACCACCACACACCTATTAAAATGGCTAAAATGAAAAAGACTGACCATACCAGCTGTTGGTGAGAATGTGGGGAAATTAGAATTCTCATACACTGTTGGAAATATAATATGGTACAACCACTTTGGAAAACAATTTGTCAACTTCTTAAAAAGTTAAATATACATTCTGGGTGTGTGCCTTAGTCTGTATATATCCAAAAGGATTGGAAATAGGATCTCAAAGAGATATTTGCACATCTATGTTCATTGCAGCATTATTCACAATAGCCAAGAGGTGGAAGCAACCCACATGTCCACTGATGAATGAATGGATAAGGTAAATATGCACAGTGGAATATTATTCAGCCCTGAAAAGGAAGGAACTCCTACAATATACTACAACATGGATGAACCTTGAGGACATTTACCCAAGAGAAATGGAAGCATTTGTCCAAACAAAATCTCATGCATGAGTGTACATAGCAGCTTTATACATAACAACCCCAAATTGGATGCAATCTAAATGTCCATTAACAGGTGACTGGATAAATAAACTATGGTGTATTCATACAGTGGAATGGAATGCAGAAAGGAATGAACTGTTTACACCATGCAATGATATAAATGAATCTCAGAATAATTACGCTGAGTGAAAGAATGCAGACAAAAAAAGAGTTCATACTATAAGATTCCATCTATCAAAATTTCTAGAAATTGTAAATTAATCTATGATGACAGAGATCAGGGTTTGCTTGGGGATGGGGGGGATGAGGGGCGGTGGGAGGGGTCCCAAAGGGGCATGAGGAAACTTTGGGCATGACGGATTGTTTCATATCTTGATTGTGGTGCTGGTTTCACAGATATGTGTGCGTGTGTGTATGTGTTGTGTGTGACAACTTATCAAACTGTGAGGGAGGAAGCGGGGGAGGAAGGAAGGCCAGTCTAGCCAGGCAGGCCTGGATGTGGGATGGGTATCTCAGACACGACATCCTCTGAGCTCCAACCTCCCTCAACGCCCACGTCCACACATCTGTGTGAGGAATGTGGATTTTCAAGGATGCCAGCAAGTAGTGACCTTCCCTTTGGGAGAAGGCTGCTGCCAGGGGAGGCCAAGAATGGAGAGGGAGGCAGCAGAAAAAATTAGGTGGATGTGAGCCCTTAGGAGGAAGGAAAGAGAGGGTGCCCGGATGTGAGCTGAGGAGTTGAGGGTGACACCTTGCAGGTGTGGCTTCCTGGTGGAGCTGATCCCTGTTTAGATAGCAGGCGGGAGGCTAGAGCAGACTTCTGTTTTCTGTTCCCAGATGGTAGGTGGGGATTAAGAGTGTAGCTCTGGGCACCAACCACAATTTCTCAGGATATGTTGGAATCTCCTTCTCGCATCTGGTGCCGGGAGAAAACTCCAGCCCCACCAAAGCTAAGAGGATTTAGGTGGTAATGTCAAAACCTGCACTGAGAAAGCCACACACATACTGGCAAATAGGAAGAGGAAGCAAAAACAGCTGGCAGCCAGCACAAGACATTTTCTCCCTTATGAGTTGTGTCTGTTTCTACTTGGAGTGATTCCAAGACCATTGGGAAAACCTGCCATCCTCCATATACTGCCACAATTCAGGAGTGGATGCCTGCAATGCTACTCTTAGAGTTTCATCTTTGGGTTTAAGACCCCCATTCATACCTGTTGAAAATGTCCACCTGCTAAGGGTGGAAGGGGGAAGATGAGAGGGCACTGGGTTCCCCCCAAGAAGGTAGAATAAGGGGCTACTAGAAATGAGGGATAATAGAGATGCTTAACAACTCACTTTGCAACACTCTCCAGGGCTTGCCCTGAGAGGAAGAGAAAGGAAAAGTTCTAGGGGAGAGACAGGTATGGAGGTAGCCAGGTAGCCAGGCTGCAATCTGAGGTGTAGAGAGGTTTCCTGGGGCAAGGAATTGGTGTCTGCTCCAAGATCCAAGAACCAAATCAGGGAACCCCCAAACCCCAAGTCCTCAATATACACCATCACTGAGGAAAGAATGGAGGGGCTCCCCAGCTGGTGGTGGAAAGGACCCTAGGCCCTAACCAAACCCTCCTATTTCTGAGGCTCCATAGGTGAGACCCCCATCTCCTCTGCCACCACACCTCTCAGGTTGTCCTTTTGGACACTTGGGGCTTAGCTTCATAATTGTCACCTATGTAAATGTGGAGGAGGCGTTGGGTGGGGGGGAGTTGTCAGAGGATAGTTAGGGTTAGGAGGAGTCTGTCCTGCAGAGAGGTGAGAGGAGGGGCCTGTCTCTGAGGTCAGAGGGGGCAGTGGCCTGGATTGACTATGGTTAGGAATAAAATTCTGAAGTAGTTTCCACCATTAGTCCATTGTACAGCTGAGAAAACTGAGGCCCCAGGAGATTAATTACTTGCTCAAGATCACATAGCTGGTAGGTGACAGGAACCAGGATCTAGACCTTTTTTCCAGATTAGGAACCAAGACTCTGAGAGGGGCAGTGATTTCCCCGAGCTCACACAGCTTGGGGAATAGGGATTCTGGACCAGGGCTACTTGCCTCCAGAGCCCACATTCTCTCCACACTGCTCTCCTGCTCCCACCACACTTGTTGGGAGAATGGACACAGGAGAAAGCAGAGTCAAGACAAGGGGAGCTTAGGAAAGCAGTAAGCAACTTTGAAGAAAAAAGGGAAACATATCTAGGGAAAAAACTTCATTTAACCCCTTAATCTCACTCCTAAAATATTTTTTTAAACTACATGCACAAAAAGCTCACCACAGTATTGTTTATAATACTGAACATTCAGAAACTCAATAATCAAACTATTCTGTACAACTGTGATGGAATATTACACAGCTGCCAAAAAGGTAGTTACAAAGACCATATGGCAACATGGAAAAAAAATTATGATATAATATTAAGTAAACACCCTTTGATGCAGGAATCCCTTTTTCTGGAAATGTGCTCTATGGAATTAATTCTAAATATGGAAAAGTCTTTTTCTCCCCCTTTCCTTTAAACAAGTATGTTTGCCATGGCCTTCATGGAGTTAGTGTATAATACATGTAATTGGAATCTTCCTTCCACCCAAATAACACACAGAGGATACACAGGAGTGGAACCATGTTTTCCAAACCAACATGGGGCAAGGGCTCTTCTCTCTCATTTGTTGATTAATATGTCACTCAAAGTCTCACACAAATGTAAACTAGTCACATCTAGTTCTACATTAACAATATAGTTTTATTGGAAAGAGGATGAAATGACATGAAAATGGAGTTCTCCAGGAAGATACGAGGTATGTATTTCCTAAACATCATTTTTAAACCCAGAATATATTTTTTACAAAAGCCCCAGACACTGTCCCATCAGTTAATCTAAAGCCCCTTTTCCACTTAGATCCTAATTTCTGGCCACAGTGGCCTGTCCTGGACAATGAAGGCTGTCAGGTTCCTGCACCCATTTCTGGCTTTCCAGGGAGAAGGACGTCTCCTGTTCACAAACTTGGGGGAAATGTCCCTCTACTCAGCCCTTCTACTTCCTGTTTTTGTCCCACCCTCCAAACCTCCCCTTCCTTGGGGCCCCACAGGGTACTTACTCAGCCGCCTCAAGTATAAAACGACATCTTCATACCCTTGGTAGTAGTAACTGTGCAGGATCTGCAAGGTGGGGCACCAGGAAAATAACTAAGGCTGTGGCAGCAGACATGAGCGGTCGCCTTGCCCAGAGCAGCTACTTTCATTGCTCTTAAGCTTTACTTGATGGGATTTTCAAAATGCACCCATCCAGTGTCCCATCTCTCATTATCTGCTAAGGTAATGGGAGCAGTTTCTGATCATGTGTCCATAGAGATGCTGCATGAATGTGTCAAACCATTCACAGCTGGTCAGTACCCTCCCCTGGCGGGAGAAGGTGAGATGTTTACAGTAGAATCAGAGAAGGTGCATCTGGACCGTGTGAAAAGCAGAGTTTGGAGACTGGGTTCAACTCTCAGTGCTGCCACTTATTGGCTGTGTGGCTGTGTGAATGTAACCTCTCACAGCCTCAGTTTCTTCACCTGTAAAATGGCAATAATAACAGTATCTATCACAGAGGATGCTGAAGGATTGCACAAGACATTGCCCACAATGCCTTTTTTGTAAAGGGCCAGCTAGTAAATATTTGGGGCTAGCAGAACATGTATAGTCTCTGCCACTTCTTCTTTTTTATTTTAACAACGTTTTAAAAATAGAAATCCCATTCTTAGCTCACAGGCTGTATAAAAACAAGCCACGGGCTAATCTGACCCCTGGGTCATAGTTTGCTGACCCCACATTACATGTCAGAGTGGATGAGTTCAGGCAACATTCTTTTCAGTGATTCTGACATCATCTCATTTTACAGGGGAGAAAACAGGCTGGGAGCACTTAGGGCACTTGTTCAAAGTTACATGCCTAGTTAGCAGCAAGACCAGGATACAGCTTTAGGAGGAAGTTTAAGGGATCATTTGAGGGGAGAAAACACAGATGGAATGCATGGGCCACACTGGCACCCCAGCCTCCATCACCCTCCCCCACTCCCCCTGCCCCTCCAGGTCTCTCCCGTCTCTCACCACTAGGTCTGGGGGGAACAGGGCATGGGTCATCCTGGTGATGTTCTCCAGGGACAACTGGAAGGAAAAGTTGAACAAGCGGAAGTCGTTGAAGATGGCAGGGCAATCCCGGGGGCAGATGTCCTGCTGCCCGCTGAAGGTGGAGATGGTGATGGAGTCAGTCCAGAAGGAGCAGGGCTGCATGCCTGTGAAGCCTCCGTCAATGTACCGCTGTGGGGCAGAAAGAGGAGACAGAGTGAGAAATTCTCATATGGGGTCAGAGGTCTGCTACCCTACTCAGGGACATCAAAGAAATGGGTCCCCCAGGAGAAGCCTTGACACTGACGTCCAGGTGGGTAAGTGATGCCCCTATGGTCACTCAGTGAGACTATGGTGCCTCTGGACTCCCAACCCAGTGCTCTGTCCCTGTACCATCTCCCCTCAGCTAACCTAATGGTGCTGAGGCTGGGGCTCCTGGGCCTCTGTGGGGAGGCAGGCATCCATACTGGATAAGGCAGGAGTGAATGCTCCGCAGTCACAGTTACCCCTTGTGGAGTCCCTCAGTGGCTGAGGGCAGAGCTGGGGAATGGAGCCTGTCCCCATAGCCTTTTGAGAAGGTGTACACATGGCGGGTCTGAGAAGGCTGTGATATATCCCCGCTGCAGACTGCCATGGGTCCAAGCTACCTCCCTCTGTGTTGAGGTCAGGCATCCTTGGCACCCTCCAGAGACCCTCCGGCCATGACCTTGCCATTGGCCACTGTGTGTCCACCTTCAAGTCCCTTCCCCTCTTGTGGCTTCTGTTTCCTCAACTATGAACAAAGGACCACACATACCAAGGCTCTAACTCTCTGGGGTGCCTGAGAATTACATGCATGACATGCACTACGGGGTCCATCTGCTAGCTAAATCCTAATCTCTGGATCTCATTTTCTCTGTACATAAAATGAGGGGGCATGAGTTAGACCCTCCTACTCAGAGTGTGGCCTGTGGACCAGCAGCACCAGGATCAGCTAAAGCTGGTTAGAGAAGCAGAGTCTCAGACCTACTGGATTTTCTTATGGGGAACACCTGGCAAGCCTGTGGAGTCAACTTGCCGGGCTCAGTAATGGGTTGGTGGGTCCAGAGAGAAGCCCAACCTGGAGAAGGAAGGTCATCTTAAAGCCCAGAAATCCATCTACACTGGGAACGCTGCATAGGAAAACACAAGGACCTTTTCAACTCTTGGTGTTCCCACTGAATTCTGAGACCAGCCCTCCCACATGTGGGTCACAGCGGCCCCGAGGCACCCCTGGATCCCAGCTCACTGCCCTCGCATGCTGAAATACTCACCACACCACGGTAAGTTGGAGGGATGAGGCCGCAGTACACAGGAACAAAGCAGCTGCAGTACAGGGCCTGTGGGGAAAGAATGGGGCTGAGAGGCCCAAGTCCTGGGGACCAGGTTGGGAGGGCTCACCTGCAGGCTTCTGGACCACTGCCAGCCTGTCCCTCCTTAAACCCAAGGTGGAGGCACTGCCCTGGGAAGTGGAGCCCCAAATTGATTTCCTGGCTGGGTCCTTGGTAACCTATTTGATCAGTCTGGACCTCATGTCTCAGCTTTAAAGGGAGAGGGTGGCCTCAATGATCTCCAGGGTTCCTTCTAGCACCAGATTTCCATGAATCCAATGGGATTCAACAACCATTAATGTGTATCTGGCCTCAGCCTGGAATCAAAGGAGGACGAGATGCCCATCCTTCAGAACGCTCCAAGAGGGGGTGTAAATAAGTAGGTGGCAGGACACAGGGTGACTATGAGGTGCTATGATGGGAGTGACCATGGGCATTGTGGACCCAAAGGAGAAGCGCCCAACCCAGGGGTTGTGGGGCAGGGAGTGATGAAGGAAATTTCCCTGGCAGGAGTGACTGGAGTCTCACCAAGCAGGTGAAGAGGGGTGGGTAGGAGAAGGACATTGAGGCAGAAGGTATGGCAGGTGCAAAGGCACAGAGGCTTGTTTTATGGTTTGCTCTGGGTGACACAGGCAGGAGTGGGAGGTGGTGGGAGAGGGCTGGGGAGAGAAAAATCTTGAAGAGCTGGTTGCTAATAAACCCAGGGGGACAAGAGGTGGGTAGAGAAGGGGTCCATGCCCACGCTTATTCATCCCCTACCCCCAGGATCATGCCATGCCAGTGTCGGGTGTGAGGATGGGTGGCAAGGGCCTTATATTCAGAGGACAGAAAGGGGGTAGAAATATGGGATGGAGGGTCATGCAACTTAACTTTGTCCTAAAAGAAAATTGGGCATATCCACAGCACTCTCCAGCAATAATAATGCATAACTAAAATTTGTATTTATGAGTTTACAATAGTGCACTGTCAGAGTGCCCTTTCCTAAGTGTTAACCCATTTAGTAATAATCCTTTTTATCGAGGGCCATTGGAAGAGAAGGGGCTGAGGGGATACTCTTTCCACAAACTGGGAGTAATTCAGGGGTGATACACTGCAACCCAGGCCCTAAAGGAGCCATGGAACCTCTGTTGGTAGCCAACACACGCAGACCTCTGAGAAGATTCAGGATTAGGGCAGAGGTAAAAAAAAAAGGGGGGGGGGGGATGCTGAGTGTTGCAGTGTAGGATGGTGACCAAATCTGATTTATCTTGGGCTTCTGTGTTCATCTCATCTAAAAGTGTGCCTGACACAGATGCCAGGGGGGTGAAGGTAGGGAAGAACTAGGGAAAATAGAAGGAAGGAAGGCAGACAGGTGGACCATCCCAGGGACCTGTCAAGAGAAGCAGGCCAACAAGGTCCTATTGTATAGAACTGGGAACTATAGTCAATACCTCATAATGAATGGCTTATAGTGAAAAAGAATATGAAAAGTAATCATAAGTGAATCACTACGCAGTACACCAGAAATAATTAACACATTGTAAATCGACTATGCTTCAACTAGAGAAAGAGAGAGAGAGAGAGAGAACAGAGAGAGAACAGAAAGAGACAGGAGAGAGAGACAGAGAGAGGAGCAAGACCACCCTCTCCTTTCCTGCCTCCCCTCCCTGGCCCCGTCCCACAGCCAAGGCCCCGCCCCATCCGGCCCCACCCACTCCCAGGGCCCAGCCCCCACTCCCGGCCCCGCCCACCCCCAGGGCTCGGCCCCAACTCCCGGCCCTGTCCCACAACCAAGGCCCCGCGCCACTCCCGGGGCCCAGTCTCTTCACCTCGATGAGCTCTTCCTTGGATGTATACTCTGAAACCACAACACACTCTCCATCCGTCAACCGGGTGAGAGTCACGTGGAGCTTCCCAGTGGCGACTTTGTAGGAGTCCTCAGGCAAGACCTTGTACAGAAACTGCTTCATCATCTGCACCATCTTGCAGGACGGGGAAAAGGGACCCAAGAAGAATTTCCTCACCTCGGCCACGCCCACCCTGAGGATTCTGAGGTACTCCTCTGTGGAGGAAGCAGAGAGGAGCAGGCAATCAGCACCCGGTGGCCAAGAGAGGTCAACAGCGACTCTGCCATCTCATCCTGCATCCAACAAATGGGGACACCTAGAATTCTGATGCAGAGAGGGTCCTCAGGCATCAACCTGTCATTCTGCACACGAGGAAAGCAAAGCACGGAGGAATGAAGTCACTGGCTCCAGAGAGCCCACAGCTAGTCAGGCATCCTCCCTCCTTTCACAATGAGGGCAAAGGACCCCTTTCCTACCCCCAAATAGTTTTCCCAACTTCCTGTCATCATGCCTGGAAGTCCATCACCACACTGCATTCTTTTAGGGTCTTAGAGGCTTTTTGCCCTGTATGAGATTCCCATTAAAACACTGTTACAGTTGAAAGCCGTCACCAAGTGACACCCTGGGATGCTTGCTTAGTCTAAGCCCGTGAAGTCTGTGAGTGGGAGGGGGTGCTGGCCTTGATGCACAGAAGTTACAGAAAGGGTGAACTGTCTTGAAATTATTACATCACCTTCCCTGTATAGCCACTGGTACAGACCTGAGAGGGAGAAGGCCCTGAACTATGGACACAAGTGCTGCGAGGTCCCCGAAGGGGCTTGAAAGGGCAGATGTGTTATTCAGGGAGGTGGCAGAAGAAGGTGAAACCTGCCTCCCTAACCCCCAGAATTCCACTGGGGAAGTTAGGGTTGTAAGCTTAGTAAGCAGTGCTATCACAGCAATAAGTAAGGTAGGTATTTCTATCCTTATTTTACTGATCAGGAAGCTAAGGTTCAGAGAGGTAATATAACTTGCCTGAGGTCAACCATCTAGTTAGTGGACAAAGTGGAACTTTGACCTAGAGTGTGTGACCCTGGAATTCATACTCCTTCCACTACACTGAGCTGAAAGCTTTCAAAGCCTGGCCTGTACCTGCATCTTTAGCAGCCAATTGCTAATTTCTACCCTGTGCAAATCCTCTGGAAGAGTACCTCAGTCAGAGAATTTACCAAAGGGATTCCTGCATTGGTGGAAAGGGCTAAGATTCCTTCCAATTTTGAGATTCTGGGGGAGAAGCTATCATTGTGGACATTACTCCCCTCTTTACAAATAGAGTGGCTGAGGCACAGAGGTTAAGTGATTTGCCCAAAGTCACACACAGCAATCTGAAGACAAACCAAAGCTAGAGATGCTCTACTCCTCTTGTGTTTTACAGTTCACAGATTATTCCTTATTAATCCTGGAGGTAGATGGGATAAGGAGCTTCAGCATCATTTCACAGATGTAGAAACCAAGGCAAAAAAAAAAAAGCTAAGTGTCTTGCCTGAGGTTAGACAGCCAGGCAGTGTTTGTTCTGACTCCAGACCCCACCTCCTTTCCCTGGGTGTTGGGTTTATCCCTGAGGCTGAGTGAGTCTGGGTTGCCATGGTGACGGGCTTTTCTCACCAACATCCTGAATCACTGCTGCATGTGTAGAGTAGTGACTGATCTGATCAACAGTGCATCTTAGCCATCACTGCCTTACAGGGGAGGGTGCTCTTGGGATCTGGGAAAGCCCTGCAGTTTCAGAAAGGTTAGCTTTACCACGTCAACTTGTACAAACAGCTTTTTCCTTCAGTAGGTTATGAAGCAACTGAGCATTTGGATACCAAGGTTTTGGGTCACTGAGTTCTTGCCCGCAAGACCAGTCAGGATAGGAGTCAAGCCAGGGCAGGGACATGTTGTTTTGAGAATTCTTAATGAGTAGTCTGAAGTGGCTTCAAGGGTTGGTGACCTTTCCCACAATGCCTCAGAGCCAGGAAAGCCTGGTTCAGCTTGCCTATATTCTCCTGGACTCCCAACAGGAGGCGTTCCCTGGGACTGCTGGAAGGAAATTTGCTCTCAACACACAAGAAATATATGTTCATTGTGGAAAAAAATTTTTAATGCAGATGAGCAAAAGGAAAAAAATTAAAATGTCTTGGAATCCCTTCACCCAGAGATTAACATTTCATTTATGTTTTCTTAGACTGTATTTTATATTGTTCTTACTTATAAGAATACTTAAATGGGGTCATACTATATACTCTATTTGTAACTTGCTTTTTTCACCTAGTAAATCATGTCTTTCCACACCAATAAGTATCTACTTATAACCTAATTTACAAGCAGCATGGACAACTATTGTAAGGTTATACTATAGTGAGCAGGTCCCCACCAGGGGTTGGCTATTTAGTTTGTTTCCTTGCTTTTCTAAACAACGCTGCAATGAATAATCTCTTGCTAACTTATTTGCCTGTGTCCTTAATTATTTTCCTTAGGATAAATTCCTGGAGATGGGAATACTAGATCAAAGGAATGGATATTTAATCTTGTAATACTTACTTAAATCAGTGCTTTTGTATATTATCCATTTACAGTCACCTTTCAGCTACTCAGGGATGGTGGTGGGTGACAGGGACAAATCAGTAGCCAAGATAATGTAGACATAAGTATATATCCTATATACATATAGAATATATCCTATATACTTACATCTGAAAATGGTGCTATGTGGAAATTAACAATGTCATCAGAGAGGAAGGGGGCAGTAGATGGTCTGATTTCTCCCATTCAGGTACCCAATTTAATATCTCTCCTGCTGTTCACTGGGGTTGTGTACCAAAGGATGCCTTTATCCCTGTCTCTCCTGGCTTCTCTTCAGGTCTCTCTCTGTGCATCTCTGTCTTCTGAGTCCCTGACTATCTCTTTCCCTGTCTCCCTTTGTCTCTCTCTTCCTCTCTCTTTCCCCAGGGATAAGTAACTAATCTTCTGGTTAAACAAGTCTCTGTTGGTAGAAAGTCAAGTGTTAAGCATAGCAATTGCTGGGTTCTGTGAGAAGGGATAAATTTAGCCTGCTTCTTTATGCATCTCTGTTCTTTCCAGCACCTTCTCCCTAGTTTAAAGGCCTCCTTCCAAGCTGCCAGGCTCTGGGAAACAGTGTCCCACAATGACCACAGCAAGATGGGATTTAAAAGCAGCACTGTAGGAAACTCAAGGTGGGCTGCTTCCACCCCCAGCCCACACTTGGCACATCCACTTCTCCTCCCTCCCACCTCCTTTCACACCTTTGTATTATCTAACTGTAAGTCCATCTCCCAAACCAAGAGATTCTCTGAGGGCAGGTCTTTGTGATCCTCCCCTCTCTGTGACCTATCACTGCACTTTGCCCACAGAAGACCCTTCAGAAACTTTGCTCTAAGCTGGGAACTCCTCAAGGGCAAGAATGGGCCATACTCACCTACGCCCATTGGAAAGAACAAACCTCCCACAACACTTGGTGGGTGCTCGGTGTTTGTTCAGTATGTGAACAAAGGAAAATAAAAACCCAACAAAGCAAATAATGGAAATGCTAATGAGGAAGAGCTGCTTGACTTAATTACCCAATAAAAGCTTGAAGAAAAGATGGTCCCATATAGATGGATGGAGAACAGAGTTAACTATATTGATAAGTATGGCCAATTCACCAGGTTTTATGAGTCTATTGGCCCAAGAATTTCAGTAGAAAAATGAATAATATCCTGGGGCTGGGAGGTTTTGAAGGGTATCTGGAAGCCACTCCATGTCTCAGTCACTCAGAGACTCTTTTCTGTGACCAGATCCATTTCTTGCAAAGAGCTCAGGCTTTGAAGCCAGAGAGGTTTGGTTCAAATCCCAGCTTTGCCACATACTATCTGGCTCATCACTGGCAAGGCAAATAACTTCTTCCAGCCTCAATTTTGCCACCTATAAAATTTGAAAAATAATGCTTACCTTACTGGATTGTTATGAGGAAGACAGCTTTTTAAAAGCCTGAACATAGTAAGTGCTCAATGTTGGTTACGCCAGTAATTCCCCCATGTGACCATGGACCAGAGCTTCTTGATGTTTTCTGGCTTTCAGATTTCTCATCTAAACAAGGGACAATGGTCCTTGCCCCACATCTTTATCAAGGTGCACTCAGGTTCACTGGTGGGTGCAAGAGAGCAAAGTAAAAGCATTGTGGAGATGAGAGGATGCTCCCTTGTTTCAGGGTGTGGTGAGGCGATGGGTCAGGTGGAAGGTAGTTTAGGCGTGGTCGGCAGCAACACTCTTTTCTGTCAACTTAGGGGACCCTACAGGTTTAGTAGAGGAAAAGAGGGGCTTAGTAAAATCAATTAAAGGGAAAGGAAACAAATAATTAGATATGTGTTTATCTTATTTGTTTGCTTAAGTACCTAATGTTTCCCCTTCCGTGAGGGCAAGGATGGTTCCCATCTCATTCACTCCTTTGTCCCTAGCACTTGATATGGTACATGGAACATGTAGGCACTTAATAAACATGGATGTGTGCATGAATAATGAATAAATGAATGAACCCAGAAATCAAAGGAGGACACTGTATCCCAGAGAGAGAAGAAGCTATTCAAGGTGACCCAGAGTATAAAAACAGAGGGCTTCTCTTCCCCTCCTCCACATAGCTTCCTGCTAAGTGTTAAATCCTAGAAAGATGGGCACTTGGCAGCTGACAATTTAAACTGCTGGGGATCCTGTTCACAGACTGCTCGAATTAAGCTGGCTGTGCGAGATGAATCTGCCGTGGAGGATGGGACTAGCGGTCCCAGTCTCCCGCGGATTGGTAACCTAGCAACAACTTCCAGCTCAGTCAATCACTGCAAGGCACCCCTCTCCGTGGGCCCTGCTCCCCAGCTGCAGGCGGGTGCGGTGGGCATCAGGGTAGCTAGGGTGCAGCAGCCCTTGGGGAGGCGCTGGCGAGCAGAGTTCCCAGGAAGGCCCTGCAATTCTCTGAGTCCCTGGGAGTCTACTGCTTTTACCTGGTCCCTAATTGTAGGCTGAATTATAAGCTGTATTTCCCTGTGGGCATATCTCGACGGCCTGACTCCACTATAATAATAATTAAGATTATCTAAACAACAGTCATTTACGCAAGCAGATTTTCACACTTATAATCCAAGTTTATCCTCAGAGACAGCGAGTCCCTGGGCAGTGGAGCAGGGGGTGGGGTGGAGGGAGACCTTGGTATTTATTCACCGTTTTATTTCTATATCCCACACTGCAGGGGCACGGATGGAAAAAAATTTTTTTTTTGGCTTGAAGCTGCAGTGTCGCCACTGGAAGGTTCACAAAGAACCTCTGGAGCAGCAATTTTTCAGTCAAGGAGACTTTGTTCAAAATAAATCTCAAATGGAAACCCAATAGATAAAACAACTGAAAACAGGGCTGTTCTGAGTTGAAGGCAAGTGAGTTCTCAGGCCCTGACCAATCGCTGCAGCCCACTCTAGAAATGAAGGCCATGAAAGCATGGCCCTGAAACTCCTAAGGATCTAGGAGCCTAGTCAAAAACACTAAACCAGACTAATTCTCTCATTTTACAGGTACGAAATCCAACCCAGGATAAAGCTCAATAAATATGGCTGAATGTCAAGCTTGCTGGCTGAATGGAAAAACGAATAATGGATGGATATACGCCAGGTCACACAGTCTATGTTAGCAGAAACTGGAACGAGAATATATGAGAAAACACACATTATCCTGCTCTTTTCTGAACGCATTATAGGCTTTAGCCAAAAACAAACAACTCTGACCCAATAAGCACTTAAAAAAACAAAAACAAAAAAACAATACTTTTTTATGGATAATAACAATATTCCACGTAGACCTTTTTCTAACCATAGAGCTTTCTAAAGAACTGGCATAAAAGGTTCAGATCATCTTATATCAGGTTGCCATGGAAACAGCAGTGCCTCCCACTGCTTCATCACTGGATTCCTATCAAGGTGTCTGTGGAGCCTTTCCCCAGGGCCTGGGGCCTCACCCTGCCCCTGTGTGCCTCTCCACCAGGCACAGTGTCCACAACTTTCCACTAAAGGATCTGATTACCTTGAGATGAAAGAGGCAGAGAGAATGTGTCTAGAAAGTTCTCTGGAACCTCACAATGTTTTCAGGGCCATTGCCTGTGCTTTTTTTTTCTCTGTTTTCTTTGGTGGATGCAGAAGTTTGTTTGGGATCCTGTTCCAAGGTAGAAACCAATACTGCCACTCATCCAGGCTGTGGCCCATTTTACCCTACAGACTCGGCACTACTGAGGGGACACTGGGATAAGGTAGGAACTTTGACTAGTCACCCTCTAGTCTTAAGAGTTGTTTTGTTTAGTTTTTGTTGTGCTTGTGTGTGTGTGTGAGATGCAGTCAGGGGACCTCCAGGTTGAGCCTCTGCTCTACAGAGAAAAGGCCATCTCAGAGCATCTCCTCAATCAGGATTTGCCCAAATTAGGGCACCACTGCAGAGGAATGCATATGCCTCTCTTTTTCAAAATCACAATAATTAAAGTTTACTTCTACTGACTGGTGGTAGGCCCTGCAGTCACTGCCTCAACTGTCCAAGACTTCAGTTGGTTGGGTCTGTTACCTATGTCTCTCGCCATGTTACATGAATCTTGAAGTTCTCATGAAACCACACAGTTCCATCCCACCCCGCTGATTACTAGTTACCACTCTTTAGTGCCTCCTTGGTGCCAGGTATGCTGTGTCAGACTCCGAGGCCTTGTAGTTTCATTTAAATTTCCCAACACTCCTTTGACAGAGGTACTCTGTTATCTCCTCTTTACTGATGAAGAAATGGAGGCTCAACCAGTAACCTGGCCAAGGTCACACACTAGAAAGCAGCAGAGCTAGGCCTCGAAGTCCTGAGGACCTCGAAGCCAGGGTTCTTTCCAACACAGCTCACTGTCTCCACCAGGGAATGGCCTCCATCTCCAGAGCCTCCAGTGGGGTGGGGTTGGAAGGGGCGTTCCACAAAGGCTCTCGGCCTTCCTAGGATTTAGTTGAGGCACATTGCCTAAGGGTTCGGATGTCCCTAGGAGACAGGAAGACTCTCTTTAGAGCAACAGAATTCAAATCACCATCTTCAAATGTATGTACATATACTCCACACCCAGAGCCCCTTCTCAAGCCAGGCCAGTCTCTTCTCTCATCAGTCAACACAAAGTGCACAATCCTTTTCTTCTTTTATTTATTTTGTGAATTTATTTTATTATTATGTGAATTTATTTTTTCAACCTTCCATGAAAACTTCACCCTAAAGCCCAGCTTAAGATCTGGGCCTCCTCCTTAAAGCCTTCCCTGATCACCCCCAGTGTTAGGTCTCTCTCCTCACTGCCCACACCATTTATTTCGGGCTGTCTTAAGTGGTCTGTCCTGTCTCTCTGGCTAGCTGTAGTCCTTGAGGACAGGACTTGTATCCAGAACACCCTCCTCCCCCATTATTGCCTAGTTCAGTACTGAACACTTAGTAGTAGGTATTCCAGAATGAATTAATGAACTATTTCATGTTCCATAAGCAGGGACTATTTCTGTTTTGTTCCTTATTATACCTCAGCACTTGATTCAGTACCTGGCACACTGTAGGGATTTAATAAACGTTTGCTGAATAAATTAGTAATGAATGGGGGGGAGGGTATAGCTCAAGTGGTAGGGTGCATGCTTAGGATGTACAAGGTCCTGGGTTCAATCCCTAGTACCTCCTCTAAAAATAAATAAACCTAATTACCTCCTCCTTCAAAAAATTTTTTTAAAAAATGAATGGTAAAAAAAAATGAATGATTAAATGGATGAACTAAAGGAGGAGATCAAAGAGCATCTTCTCTACTGAGCTGTTGGGACTCTCCACCTGGTGGTCAGGAAGATGGAATTCTTCAGTGACTCAGCCAGACTTGGGGTTTGAGGGAGCAAACCAGAGAGTATGTTTGCTCTGTCAGGATTGGTCCTAACTCTTACCTCCACATCAATGGACACAAGACCCTGAGCTGGGGCTGAAAAGGAGATTCTTCTTTATGTGGTAGTCCCAGAAGGACAGAGTTGGGTTACCCTCAGGATTGATGGGTCAACTGCTAATTTAAATGAAAGTCAAACCAGCCTGGAGATTTGTTTATCATTTGTCTGCCTCTTTTCCCTGTAGACTCCAAAACAGAGCTCAACCATCTTTGCTGAACTTGATCCCAAAGTGAAGCAAAGAAAACAACACTATTTTAATACACTCTAAGTGAGCTGGTTTAAAAATGGATCCACCAAATGTAGTGTGAGATCCTGGATTGGATCCTGGGACAGAAGAATGATATCAGTAGAAAAACTGGTGAAATCTATAGTTAATAGTAACATACCGATGGTAATGTCTGAGGGTGGGTGAATGTACTGTGGTTATGTAAGATGGTAACGGTAGGGGAAACTGGAGGAAGGATGTACAGAACTATCTCAGCAACATTTCTGTAAATCTATCAGTATTCCAGAATAACAAGCCTTCTATTGTTAAAGTAAAAAAATACAGATTGACCAAGACTATTAAACACACAGTGTCTGCCACTCAGCAGGGACTCAGTTAATGCCTGTGGATTTTGCGGGGAATGAATCAATGTGGTTCACCTGCATGAGTTGCTCTCCAAATAGTTAGATGTTCCACTAAGTGACCAGCACATTCAGAGTTTTATCTGATTTTCTATTCAATTCTCTTCTACTTAAGAGTCCGAAGGATTATTTGGGGAAAATCTTTATCCATTTGGTTGGAGAAGTTGAACATGTAAAACACAAGTTACTTTGAGTGAATTGAAAGATACTGATTTGAACGTGGTAGTGGGAGTGATCCCCACCACCACACAGTGACATCATTTCTATAGCATTTTATAGAAAGTTTTCTTCACATACATCATATCATTTGATCTCATTTTCTTAACCAATGTGCAAATGACTGCCTGGCCCATGGAATTGGGTAGGAAAGCTGGGGTGCTGCTTGCAAAGCAACTTCTGAAATCATGATTAGAGAAGATATAGAAATATAGAAGTTAAGAGAGATTGCAGTCTGAACTCATTGTGTTATCTAATCTCTCTGAACACCTGTTTCCCACTTTGTAAAATGGGTATAAATATAGCATCTACTTCATAGGGCTGCGAGAAGATGAAAGCAAATGATTCACACAAAACTTTGAGCACAGGACCTGGCACATTCCAAGTGCTTGATAAATAATATTAGTGTGACACTACAATGTGAATCAGAACAGAGTTTATTTTACAGAAAATGTTGCCATCTCAGGCAGAAAAATAACTCCAGGAATGGTTTTTGATGAAGACATTTTAATTCTGAAAGCGCACCCAGCAGCTAGGGCTGAACTTCAGGTTATATCTGGGCAACACACACACACACAAACACACACACACACACACACACACCTGCAACAGGAAAAACTGGCGGTTCTCATCCATGTCTTAAAGAACTTTGGAGAGACTTCCAGCTCCAGTAATGAGAGTGCTGAGCTAGAAAGGAACCTCTCCAGCTTTAGGGACATCATCATCAGCAACCACAACAAGAAAAGCAACCACAGCGAAGAGTCTGATATAAAATAAAATCATGAGACGTGGTTGACTTCACAAGAAAGAAAGAAGAAATGAAGAAGGAACTGAAAGCCCGTGAGTGCCATGAGAAAGAAAGCTGATGATATGGTTACCAGACCAGAAACTGGCAGGGACAGGGGCTGCAGTTCTGGGCTGTGAGGGGCAGATGAACTGAGACCCTACTAAAAGCCAACAGCTGCTGGGCCAATGAAACATGCCAATGGCTTGTCTCTGCCCAGGGCTCTGGTTGAATAACCCAGTTTCTCATAAAAATACAAAGTCCTAAATCTGTATTACCTGTGGTTTAGAGCTTGAATTGACAAAACCTGCAGGGTAATTACCATGAAAATTTGTCCTGAGTTGCTGATAATCCTGACCAGGGCCAAGGCAAATTAGCTCAGACAGTCCTTCCACTGCCAGGCCACACAGAATTCCCATAGGAAAAATAAGTCCTTATAGAAAACAAACTGTGGGGGGAAGGCAGGGAGAGGGATAGACTCAGAGTTTGGGATTAACAGATACACATTACTATATATAAAGTAGATAAACAACAAGGACCTACTGTATAGCACAGTGAGCTATATTCAATTTCTTGTAATGAGCTGTAATGTAAAAGAAACTGAAAATGTATATATGTATGTACATATGTATAACTGAATCACTTTGCTGTACACCTGAAACTAACTTTGTAAATCGACTACACTTCAATAAAAAATAATTAGCCAAGTTCTTGGGCAGATGAGCTCATAATTAAATATTTAATAATATTAAAAATATTAATCAGACCAGGTTGGAGTCCAGTAATCTGTTTTAATAAGCTTAATAACTTCTCTAGGACATTCTTTGGTTAAATTTTTAAAAAGCTGTGTTACCTATGCTTTTCCATTTCAAGATAATCTTCTTTTACTTGTTCATCCATTTATTCAACATTCATTCATCAAAAACTTATTTTGTGATGAATATTTGGCAGGCACAGTGCCAGGCACATCCATGAATTCTTTTGTCCCTCACCATACTGTCCAAGGGACGTGTCCCCACCGCCAGGTTACAGATGGGAAAACTGAGGGTGAGGCAGGTCACTGGTGGGCCAAGGACCTACAGTGATTAGTGGCAGAGTTGGAACACCAGCCCAGTACTCCTCCTTCCTGGGAGCTACATTCTCCATAACCCTGGAATGTCTTTTTCCTCACTGAGTGACAAAGATAGGCACAGGGGTGGCTGAGAAAAGTAGTCACTAGAGCCAAGGTTCTCACTGCCCAGCATACACCTGAGCCACCTGCCAATGACAGTAACTTCAGCCACACTGGGCTCCAGGGCCCCAGGAGGGGTGGCAGAAGCTGCCCAGGGCAGCTCTGGGCCAGGCATGGGAGGCAGACCAAAACATCTATAGCACCCTGTCTCCATAGGAGGAGTCGTGTTGGGTCCTGCTGTGTCCACATTTGTGGGGTGGGGTACCCCACTGCTCCTCAGCCCTCTCATGTGCTTTGAAAAGTCCTTTTGGAGCCCATTTCCTGTCAGAAAGACAGCTTGCTTTCCTTTCTAAAAATGCAAGCACTTCTGAGCGCAGGGCTGTTGCATCTGCTGATCTCACAGCCTGAAACACTCTTCTCTCAGAGCACGTGGCTCTCCCTCCCTTCCTTCCACCTCAGAGAGGCCTCCCCTGCCCAGGCCACCTGAAACTTCACCCTGTGTTCATTCACCACACCCTTCACCTACTTTATTTTCTCCTTGAAGCATGCATGCTGGTATTTTCTGTATGTTTGGTTATTATGGCTTGATTTTACCAAGAGAATGTCAGTTTCATGAGGGCAGACAGCTGTTTTGTTTGCTGCTGGATCCCTAGGACCTAGAATGGATGGATGGATGAGTGGTCTATTTTATCACTGTGATTCAGCCAGAATCTGTTCCTCAACTTCTCTGTCTGCACATTAAGTGAATTTGACTCAAACAGTGGCTTTCAAACTTTAAAAAAAATCATTGTAATACTTTATGTGAAATTTTAGAAAGAATGGACAATAGCAGGGCTGTACTTGCTGAAGCTGAGGAAGGCCCCAGGCCTTCAGTATGCCCTCTGCCTGCTCCCCACTTCCCTGCCTCCCCTCAGCCCCACAGAACTCTGGGGTTCCTCAGAACATGGTTTGAAAATCACTGGCCTAAGTGAGGTCCACTTCTAGCCAGTCACTCCCTCTTTCAAAGTCTAAATACAATCATCCATAAAATGAAGGATTTGGACTCGCTGACCTTCCTTCTAGGACATTCTAGTATTATAAATCATATCCATAACTGCAGAAAATTATCTTAAAGTCAGAATAGAAACCACAAAGAAACATTCAGTATCACGCTCGCCAATGGCTAGCAACTGTCAGGAGTCTATGAAGCAGTTCTTGGTGGGAGCCATGGGACCAATAAGATCTCAGATTGCTCAACCAGTCTAGCTGATGAAATGAGGCACACTATCTGAAACAATTAAGACAGGATACTGTCAAGGGCTAGAACAGATGGACAGATTCTATGGGCAAACTAGAAATCATGGAAAGAGATGCACTGAGGTAAAATGGGAGGGTGTGTTGGGAAGAAGTGTTATCTCTGGAAAGACAGAAGGTCATTCTAGGTAGGGGACACAGTGGATGCTGTGGTGTACTGCTCAGGCCCCCTAGCAGGACTGGGGCACTCACACCCCAGCTGCCAGGAGGGCTGCCTGCTGATGGTTCATCATCACATCTCCAAATATAGCTATTGTGGCAAAGACTACTAGTTGTCCCTAATATCCATTCTCCCCTTCTTCCTTAGTAATTGAACCTCCAATTTTTATCTGGACACATGGCCTCCCAGAATGAAGTCTACATTTGCCAGGCTCTCTTGTAGACAGGTGTGGCCATGTAATCAAGTTCTGATCCATGGGATGTAACGCCACATGATGTGTGTGTCACCTTCAAGGTTTGCCCTTAAAAGGATTAACTGTGCCCCCCTTTTCCCTTTCCAACTAGCTGGAATGAGGACATGGCGGGGACCCCTCTTGGACTGTGAGCAACACAATGGAAGGGACCTGGGTCCTAACTCTGTGGAGCCACCGCACCAGCCTTGGGGGGCTGGAATGCCAAGGCCACACGAGGGAGCAATGCTGTTGTGTTATGTTGAAGCCTCTGCTACCCAGACCAATGCAACTGCACTATCAATCCAAGTTTGCAAGGCTCCTTCACAGCAACCACTGCTTATTCCAAAACCGGCAGTGGGGAGGGCTTGGCAGGCATTATTCCCTCCCATTGCTCAGTAGCTGAGCTGAGGCTCAGGGTGGTCCAAGGACACTCACTGCTGAGTGGATTCCTGGGGCCAGAGGGAAGGGTGGGCAGACAGAATTTGGATTTTGGGGTCAGACCAGCTTTGGTTTGAACCCTGCCTCTCTGCTTACCAAACTCCACTCTGAAAGGCCATGCGAAAATAATGTGTGTGGCAAGCTAAGCTCACAATCTGACTGTAGATACTTTTGTTCTCAGAACTCAGAGAGCCTGCTTCCTAGGCAAGTGCTCTTTCCCAGGGGGATTCCAGTCTCTGAGACAAGTGCTATCCTAGAGTGGGCTGTGGAAGCACCAAGGATTTAGTGCCTGACAGGAATCAGGAAAGACTCCCAGGGGAGGTGACGTACGTCTGCAGTAGGCCTTGGAGGATGGGGAGATGCAACACAGGGAGAGAGGAGGGGGCCGGCATCCCTGGAGGGGAATGGCTCAAGCAAGGGCACAGAGGTATGACACACCCTGAGACTACTGTGAACTTGAAGAGAAGAGCTCTCAGTCTCAGTCCTAATCCTCAGCCCCACCCTCCTAACATTTACTTAGTGGTTTAGGTGTTTGGTGGGTTAGGTGTTGGAAAGGTAGCCCGAGAGGTATTGGGAATAATTGATTTTAGAGGACAGAACAAAGTCACCTGATGAGCTCAGTTAAAAGTCAGCTGAGTCCCCTGTTCCTTGCCTCACCCCGCAGGGGAACAGCCACTGAAGCTGGTACCTGCCCAGCACTGAGATCTGTGCTGGGAGACTAACCAGAAAAGCAGACTGGATGGGGGCTTGGGCTAAGGGAAAGAGATGGACCAGCGCCTTAACCAAGGTCAGTCTTCCTCATTGATGGCCTAGCCAGGAGAATTCACAGAATCTAGTTCAGCCTAAAGCCACCGTGGTAAAACTCTTTCTCTCTATCCTGGAAAAAGTCATTCCTCACTTATAACTAGATACAGAATTTTCATAATTCCAAGACTGTGAAGGGCATTTCACAAGTTCCCATATGAAATGCCGGACCCATTTCCACTACCTGGTCATGCAGTGCTAGAATCTTCGGGAGGTAGTACATTTTAGTTTTGCAAAGTGCACTGGGGCTCAACGTGGCTGCACATTGGAATCACCTGGGAGTTGAATAAACACTGGTGCTGAGTTCTACCCCCAGAAATCCTGGTTTAATTCGTTTTGGGGAGAAGCCTGGGCAGTGGATGTTTTAAAAGCTCCCCAGGTGATTTGAACGTGCAGGCAAGATTGAGAACCATTGATTAAATGAAGTTTTTAATGACTAGTAGAAAGTATAAACAAAATTATAGCATAGAGTACGCCAAATATTCTATCATGAAACCTCTTTTAGATTTATGTTCACACTAGGTCACAATGTAAAAAATACTTCTCACTGTAGGTTTCAGTCCGGGAGACTGGAGACCTCAGACTGACAGGTCCTGTCAGTCACGGTGCTGAATGAAGGGGACCTGCCGGAGTAGCAACCAGGCAGGTGCCTTCCAGCCTCTGCGTCAGCCTCTCTGAGGGCAGGCAGGGGCTGTCCCTCTTCTGGAACAGCCCTTTCCCATCTCAGACAACTCTTGTGGCGCCAAAAGCTGCCTCTCAGAAACTCACATCAACCCGACACCAGGCAAATTGCACTCTTCACCACTCCTAGGAAGCATCACATTTCTTCCCTACCGTGTGACTTCATCGTGTTGTCATCCAGCATCCTAGCTAGAAGCCCAAGCCCCTGCCCAATCTCCTGCCCAACCTGTCTCTAGCTGTCAAACTTCTACCAAACTTTTAAGCGCTAGCTCAAATGCCACTTCCATGAGGCCTTACATGAAGGGAGCTGTTTGGTCCCTCTCTCTGCATTCTCTGCCTTTTAATTTTCTTACATTCAGTTGGAACTTTTTTGTATTATAACTATTTGGCGCCTAATTTTTAGTTTGAGTAGACTGTAAGCTCCTTGAGGGCAAGGGTGGAGTCTCATATCTCTGTATCCTCTGCAGGGCCCAGTATATGCTCCATAAACACTGCATGAATGAATGAATGAATGAATGGCTTGCCATGAAGCTTTTATAAGGGGAAGGTGCCAAGTAGTAGCTTAAGTGGGGATGGGGTTTTAAGTCCACCAAAACCCCATACTACAATAAGAAAAAAAATTTTATTTCTCAAAATTATGCAAATACAGCTTTGAGACAAGTTCCCAGTCCCAGACTGGAAATCCTGAATCCCCTTTACTGGTTGTCAGGGAGACCAGCTCTTCCCAGGTGAATAAATGAATGAACAAATAAATGAATTCCATTTTCCTAATGAAAACCAGGCACCGTGTTAAGTGTTTTTACAAACATTTTCATGTACCCTCAAAATGGCCCTATCACAAGAACTAGGCACACATCGCCAGAAGGTAGACCTGCTGCTGCCTCAGCTTCCACAGAACAAAACAATCTCAGGACACAAAAGCCCAGGCTGGGAACAAGAGGAGGGAGCATGGCCTGTGGGAAAGAGGCCTGGGGACCACGTGTTGAAGAATTAAAAAAAAAAAAAAAAAAAAAAAAAGACAAGCCTCCGGTTATATGCAGATAATGTGATTGTTTACATATAAAGTATGAGGTATTCTACCAAGAAATTTTTAGAACTATTAAGAATGTTCACAAGGTTGTTCAAAACAAAATCAATAAGCAAAAACCATCAACATTCCTTTATCTATCAGCAATAATCAATTAGGTTAGAAAATGTCATAGATAAAAGATCTCGTTCCCTGTAGCAACAAAAACTAATAAATCTAATAAAAGACTGAAGGACAAGAAAGCCCAGAAGAAATAGAGAGACAGACTACTTTATAAATGGGAAGATATAATTTCAATTAAAATCTCAACAGAGCTGCTTTCACTTGGGGAAAAAGGAGATCAAGTCAATATTTGGAGAAGGAATTGAAAGAGGAGGGGAGGGACTGCCAAGTATGATGTAAGTAGCCTTATTAATAAGCCTATAGTGATGAAAACAGTGTGATCTGGTGCAGAAATAGACAAATTCACCAATGGAAGAGAAGAGAGACTCCAGGAACAGATTTTTGGGAACCCAGGAACTTGAATAAGTCAGAGGCGGCATTTCAAACAAGCGTGAAAAGGGCTGCCTGAAAATGGTGGGGTAATTGGTTCTCACAATTAAAAATTTCAGTTTCTACCACATACTAGTCACAAAATAAATTCCAGATAGATTAATCTAAATATGAAAGAGCAAAACTTTAAAACTTTTGAAGGAAAACATAGATGTCATTGTAACAAAGTAACGATATTTAAAAGAAACAAACTGTAAGAGGAAAAGATTGATACCTTTGACTGCATTAAAAGTGAAATCTTCTGAATGACAAGAGACATCATCAAACACAAAGACAAGCCGTGGAATAGGATAAGATAGCTGCAATGTCTATAACTGACAAATGACATTCAGACTATATAAAGAACATGTACATGTTGAAGTGAAAAAGATAATGGTAGAAAAAACAGGAAATGGCCATGAGCAGGTAAGCTACAGAAGAAGAAAAACATGTGGTGGATAAATACATAGAGATGCTTAATTAACATCACTAGTTATCAGGATGTGTGGATTAAATAAGTAAAATAAAATGAGATATAATTCCACATTAATCAGATTGACTTAAAACTCTGCAGTCTGATAGTACCAAGGGTTGATGACATTGTGGGGAAATTAGAACTTGTATATGCTGCTAGTGGTTAAATCGGTGCAATCACTTTGGAGACTAATTTAAATAAGTCTGGTAAAGTTAATGTGATGTGTACCCTAAGGAAACAGTCCGGGTGGGCCGGGGAGATACAAACAAGGATGATCATTGAGGTGTTGTGTATGACAGCAACACCTGGCCGTGTCCATCAACAGAATGGCTAAGTGAACTATGATACAGTCTTAATGGAATAAACACTGGAAGAGGTAAAAGACGTAGAGGGTTGAAGAAAGTCAGGAGACCAAGTGCTGGTTCTTGTTCTGCTTCTAACTGATGGCAGGATTTATACAAGTCACGTGTCCCTCTTTGTTGAATGCTCTTCCACAGATAGTCTTGTGGCTCACTCACTCACCTCCTTCAGGTCTGTGTGCAAATCCCACCTGCTCAGAAAGGCTCCCCTGATCTGTACAACCAGGATCCACACCCCCTGACACTGCTTGGTCAAGAAGCAGAGTGGTTTAAAGGCCAGACCAGGCTCAAAACACCAATTTTACCCAGTACTGTTTGTATGACCTTAGGCAAGTTTTTAAGCTCTCTGTGACTCAGTTTCCTCCTCTGCAAAATGAAGATAATAATAGTTTTCACCTCAGAGGGTTGTTGTAAGGACTGAATGAGCTAATACACCAAAAACTTATAACAGAGGCTGATATAAAGGAAGTGATAGTTAATAGTAAATTGCATGACAGTTAAAATAAATGAAGTAACTAGTGTGACATGGATCAATCTCATAAACATGCTGTGAAAAGAGCAAGTCCCACACACATCTCTCCTTTCCCTCCCAGTCACACGTACTTGGTCCCCCATATGGACAGCCATTGGCTACACCACCGTCAGCTGTCCTTCTCACGGGTCTGAGTTCCTCTCCCCTGCTGTCCACATGCCCATCACAGCCTGGCCAAGTCAGGTTTTGGCAGTATTTATTGAATGGATTGAAGTAAATTAATTCTGAATAGTCCCTGGGTGCCTGAGGATGAAGATACCATTGACCCTCTCAGATGGTGTATTTTACGAAGTTGAAATAAAGACATGAGGAGGGTAGGAGTAATGGAACAGCCCCTTTCTGAAGGTCTATCCTAGGGTCCATTGTGTGACTGAAGCATTAACTGCTACATTTCATAGAGGATTTTAGGCATAAAAAAGATCTAGAAGGATCCAAGCAGAGCCCTTCCACTGGCTATAGGAGGGAAAGTGGGATTGGGGACAAGGAGGAGATGAGTGGAGGCTTTTTAAAAAACTCAAAATACTTTTGCACTGTTACAATTCTGCAAAGTGAGAAAAAATGTATTACTTGTGAATTAGCAGAAAGAAAAAATATCTTGCATATTAAGAGGTACTCAGTGAATGGGCATTACAATTATTCTTTAAAACAAAGAGAAATTCTCACCCAGCTCAGATCCTCAGGCAGAAAGGGGCCCTGCTCACACCCTGCCTCACACACTGCAGCTGGCCCTTCAGCAAGTCTCACTGGCCCTACCTTCAAAGTATAGCCTGAATCCAACCGATTCTCACCACCCTCACAGCCCAGCCTCCCACCACACTCATCCTTCACCTCGATGTACAGTAGTATCTTCCTGGTCTTGTTTCTACCTTGCCCCCTCCATCACTCCGCCCAGAGGCCGGGGTTCCTTAAAAACCCAAACCAGGTAGTTGACAGGTACTAAGCACTTGCCATGTGCCAGGCACTGTGATAAGCAATATATTCACTTGCTCTGTTAATCCTTTAACAACCCTGGGAATTAGGCACTAGTACAATCTCCACTGGACAGATGCAGAAACAGGCACAGAGCATTCAGTAATCTGCCCCAGGTTCACATCGATAAGTTGCAGAGTTGGGATCCAGTCCTGTGGAGCGGGTGCTCTGCGCATTGCCTCCCTCCCAGTGGCCTGTGCTCCCCACTTTCCCAGAGTGAAATCAGAGCTTGCTACTCTGGCTACAAGGCCCCATGTGACCTGGTCCCTGCCTGCCCCTCCAGCCTTATCCCCAACCTCCCTCCTCCTCACCTACCACTCCCCAGTCCCAGTGGCTCCCTGGCTGGTCCTTCACTTAGAATAGTCTTTCCTCTTCCATCTTCAAATGGCTGGTTCTCTCACTTTACTTGGGCCTCTGCTTGAAAGTCGCCTCCTCCAAAAGGGCCTCCCTGACCACCTTTACTAAAATAGTCCCCACTTTATTCTCTGACCCTTTCCTGCTTTAATTTTACTCATCAAGATCTAACCATTTCCTGATGTGACATTATAAGACTACCGGTTTGAGTGTTTATTACGTGTCTCTTCTCTCTAGAATTCCTCCTCCGGCAGGGCAGGAACTCCGTCCCCAGTGCCTGGAACAGAGGCTGGTGCAGAGTGGTAGTGCAGTAAATGAATAAATGCCCCCAAGCCCCAACCCTGAGGCAGCCCCTGTGGATGTCGGGCTGCTCTCGGACCAGGTCTAGGCCTGCTCTGTGGGGCTCAGAATGTGTCTGCCACTCTGGCACAGATGGCACTTCTGCCTCTGGGTGTGTGGCCCCATCCTTCTCGCTGGGGACCCTAGACTAGCAGGCAGGAGGTGAAGTGACGTCTCCCGCATTTCTTCCCAGCTTCCCTCCCCCCTCCACCCCCCAGCTCCAGGGCTTTCACCTCCAGCCACCTGGAAGCTGGTCTGACGGGTCCATCCCCACCAAGATGATGAAGATGCGAAGCTCTCCTTCCCAAGGATATTGCATTTTAAAGGAGGCCAGGCAGGAGAAGCTCTTCACCTCAATGTATGACTGTGACATGGTGTAACTTCAAAGCCCAGGATGTCTGAGAGAGATGCTACCTTTCCCTCTCCCAGGCCCTGGGAGACAGGGCATCACGAGTAAGAGTGTTGAGGGAGAGGGACAGGCAGTTCCAAGCTCACCCAGTGGGTCAGAGACTGAAACTGGGCAGACCCCAACCTCAAATGCTGTCCACTCGACCCACTTCTTTCTTTCCTGCCACCCAGAAGGCCTGGCTTTGTTCCCCGAAGCATCCCCAAGCCATCCTCAGGCTCCAATTTGTGGAAACGCTCCACAGGCTCCCCAGGGAACTCAGAACAAAGACCTTACCCATTTCAATCCCGCAGATAACGAGGGCCGCAATCACCGCACCTGCCGACGTCCCGGCAAAGCGATGGGACGTTTCCAGCATCCTGGGGGCCAGGTCCCGAAAGGCGTCCACTGCCCCGGCCTGGTAGATGGAGAGGAATCCACTTCCCGAGAAGGAGATGGAATGAGGGGTGTCTGGGTCGCCCTTGAACACCTGTTCTTCCATCTCCCCAGCCTGGGGCCTCCAGTGGTGAGGAGGAACCCTTCAGTGCTGGCCGCCCTCCTGTCAGAACTTGCTGCCAAGCTTCCCTGCCAGCTGGGAGCCTGGAATGGGCTGCCTCTCCCCAGGTGGCTGGCACACCCACAGGTGGCGCAGGCAGCAGCTGCCTGGACCTGTTGAGCTCTGTCAGGAGGCAGCCCCAAAGGCTGGTAAAGGCCTCAGGCCCAGGACGCAGTGTAGAAGAGCCCCAGACATGTGAGCAGCATCTTGACCTGCAGTCACCCCCGTCTGCCCATGCTTGGTACCCCCAGGAGTGCTGGCTGCCACCACGCAGGGTCAGGCCCAAGGAGGAGGCCTCAGCCCTCAGCCCCCAGCCCCAAGAATTCACTCATCAGGTTGCAAAACCTCCACTGATGGTTATTGGAGGTGCCTCCCTCCCTGACACACTGCAGCAGTAAAGGAATTAAATGCTGGCCTCCCTCCAGGAAGATGCTGTGCTCTTCCCAAAGGGGCAGGGCTGCCACATTGGCTCTGGTTTTTGAGGAAAACATGCTCACACCACCCGTGACCCCCACAGTGATACCCGTCCCTGGGCTCCGACAGGCTCTGTGTGGTATGCGTGATGTGTTACACAATCATTTTTAATTTGTTTTTCTTACATAAGTGGCCCTTTGCTTATTCACTTGTTTGTTTATTCACATGTTAAGACCAGCCACCACCAAAATTATAAAGGAAGAGCGGTTTGGCTTCAGGGGCCCCACCCACCACCACCTCTCCATCTCTCACCCTTTCTCCCTGCCTAACTCTTAGTCAGTACCTTCTCTCCAAGCCACAAATCTTTATACTGTCTCCTAAGTGTCCCAGAAGAAATCAGTCTGAAATCTCTATCATTCTAAGTGTTTGGGGCTTCATACTGTGTGATGTTCTTCTCACTTTGAAAGGAGAAATCTGAGATGCCAATATTTAATCCCAAGGATGAACAGCTTGGGACACCAAGTATGGGGGCATCTGGGTCAAGACAGAGAAGATTTGGAGCTCAAAGGGTAAGTGAGGAGGCAGTGGGTGGGAGGCGACCAGGGTTAGCTCCAGGAGGCACTGGTCATGCCCCTCTGGTGTGGTGCAATGTGGCCCTGGCATAGAGGGTCTTCCTCACAGTCCTCAAATTTCACTGCCTGAGGATGTCACAAAGCAACAAAGTGACAAGACCATGTCTCTCCCTTCTCCATCTCCCCCCACCACGGATCAGAGTCAGGATCAGAATTGGAATCGAGATACTGAGCCCCCTGTCCAATGCCCAGTGCAGCTCCGTACTCTGTTAAGATGTGACAGCCATGCTCAACCCGCCCCGGAAAGCTCCCCCGAACTCTGTTGGCTTCACCGATCTGTACTGGAATTTCACATTAGGGGCAGCACCCAGTGTTCGGTCAGCAGGGGTTTTTCTGTCTTGGGTAGGTAGTTCCAAGTATATAATCGTCTCTGTTTGGGAAGGGAACTTTTGACTAAATGTGTCTGCAACAGAGAAAATGTGCGCATGCACGTATGCACACAGAGCTGTGATGCAACCAACCAGCTAGGGTAAAGAGTAGGGTGTGGCTGGGTGGGGTCCAATCAGCTTTTGGAACATGGAGACACTGCCTCCTTCCTGGGAAATCCAGTTGGCCTGTCCAGCTCTGTACTGGGGGCCCTGGGAAAAGGGAGGGAATGGAAACACCATCCCCTAACTCAGACACCTACGCTTCTTGGGAAATAGCCAGAGAACCATACTAAGGCAGTCTATAATCTAGTACCAAATTGTGCAGGACTGAGATTCCTACCAGAATAGTTAAGAGGTGAGGGTGAGCAGCGTCGGCTGGAACCATCAGAGAAGCTATGTGACAGAGCCGTGGGTTGAGGGGTTTGAAGAAGCTGCAAGGAAGAGGAAGGGTATTGGCAGGGAACAGCATGAGCTCTTTACAGAGAGGAAATGGGCATGATGGTGGGCAGTTACACAGGATGAAGGGCTTTGGATCAGGCAAACACAAGCTGAATCCCAGCTCTGCTATTTATAGGCAGTGTGACATGTGTAACCTCTCTGGGCCTCAGTTTTCCTCAGCTATAAAAGGGACAATGATGCTTATGCTGGACGGTAACTATAAAATTTCAGACATGGCTGTAATTATGTCTGACACTTGGTATGTCTATTATTATCAAAGGGTAGTAAGGGCCTACGCTTCTGGAACAGGTGGACCTGGGAGATAAGGTGGAATAGAAAGGTGGGGTCAAAAAAAAAAAAACAAAAGGTGGGATCAGCAGAGGAAGGTGTGATCCATTTGCAACATGCAGGACCTTGGAAGGGCAATGAGACAAGCTGGAGGATGAGGAAGGAGGATAGCACTGCATCCTCCTAGGGATGTTGGCGGCCAGGGCAGGGCGGCGGCCGAAGAAAGATAAGTTAATGAAGCCATTGCCTCAGAGACTCTCAGGACCGAGGAACTGGTTGGATGGGCAGGACGAGTCATAGCTGACACCTCACTTTTAGTCTGGGTGTTGGGAGGGGTGGGGCTGCCTTGGCAGTCTTGGGAAAACTGGGACAGAACTAGGGAAACTGGGTGGAGGATGAGGTTAATCTAAGACATGTCTGGGATGACAGAAGGACACTGGAGCTTTGGAGGAAGGGCAGGGGAGGCTCCAGAGAGGCAGGCAGAGACCCCTGCCATTGAGAAGCAGAGAAGGGTAAGCAGCTGGAGGTGGGCACAGGGTCCCGTTGAAGGAAGACAACCCTGGACTAGCATTCTCCTTCTTGGTCATCTTGCTTTTCCCAGTGAAACAGGAAGCAAGGCCACCTGTTCTACATGAACTGTGGGGGCTGGAGAAGGCTGAGGGCCCACCGCTCACCACCCTTTCAAAGACAGCCCCTTGTCCTGACTCAGCCCCTGGCGCCACGCTCCTCAGGCCTGGCTGTTGGATTAGGCAACGGTCCTCATGGAAGTAAGATAGTCTTTAGTTCCATGGGGACAGTGGAGACCAGAGCAGGAACAGCACAGCCTCTGCGCAAACAAGCAAACTGGAAATTCATGACTGGGCATGAAAAGGCTCCATCGGAACTGTTACTGTGTTCCAGGTGCTGATCCTGGCAGAGTGCTCTGTGCATCTGACGAGGCTGGTGGGCCGCGGCTCACCCATCCTGTGCCTCGGTGTTAAATGACTGAGACGGTTCGTCTCATTTCCCTTTGTTCCTGACATTATACTCAAAGTCCTATGAACTACATGTGGACACCAACAAGAAAGGATCACATCCCAACATTTTTGTGTTTGATTTTTAAAGTCCACTCATACTTCTCTCAGGTGTTTTACACCACGTTAATACTATGCACATGACTCATCGGCCCCTGAGGAAATCGCATGCAAGAAACTGAGACTGCTTATCACACATAATTCCAACAAGACAACCCAAAAGAAATATATAGAAGAATCTAGATTTTCCATAAACATAAGATATGTGAAACCACCCATGACACAGCTCTGGAAGAAAGACGGCATGAGGTTCCAGGTTAGCTTTTCATCAACAGTGCAGCACCCTCTACTTAAATCTTGTAAAATGTTTATTTAGGGAAGAACCTGGTTGTTCCTTCATGTGAGAGAGTATGAAGGTCATGGCATTGACCGTGAATAATCGTGCCAGTAACATTTAACCTGAATCTAATGGAGGCCTAACTTCCAGTTACTTCCACGTACATACATATGTGGAGTATGAAGGAACAAGTTAAATGATGCCAGCTGAGAACAACCAGACAAACTGAAACTGGGGGATGAGCTGGGAGATGCCATTGTTACTACACAGCAGCCATTCCCAGCCCACTTGTTCCTTGCTCACTTTCCTATAAAAGCAACTGAAAAGCAAGATACTTGGTTTCCCAGCCTCCCCAGCAGCTAGAAGCCATCATGAGATCCAGTTCTGGCCATGAGAAATAAGAGGGAATCTGTTGGGTGACTCCCAACAAAGATTTACCTCCTTGATAAAAAGAGAAGGTACATAAGGAGAGCGCCTTTCGCCCCATCCCCCTTTCTTCCTGCTGGAGATGTTGTCCTAGGAGAACATGGAGGATGGAGCTATGGCAGCCATCTTGGACCCAATGGGGAAACATGGCAGACACACTGAGTGTGTTACCTATGGCTGTGTGAAAAATTACCTCAAAACTTAATTCCTTCAAATAACAAATCTTTATGATGTTACACAATTTCTGAGGATTAGGAACCCAGAAATGGATTAGCTGTGGGGGTGGTGGGGGCAGTTCAGGCTCAGGTTTCTCATGAGGTTGCAGTCAAGCTGATAGCCAGGGTTGCAATCATCTCAAGGGTCACTGGGGTGGAAGAATCCACTTCCAAACACACTCTCATGGTTGTTAGTAGGCATCAGTACTCAGCTGGCTATTGATAGAAAGCTTCAGTGCCTCAACACATGGGCCTCCCCACTGGGCTGCTCACAAGATGCTAGCTTGCTTTTCCCAGAATGAGAGATGCAAGGGAGTGAGAGACAGTAAGAGAGATAAAGAGTGTGAACCTCAAATGGAAGCCATAGTCTTTTTATAACACTCTCAGAAACGATAGCATCCCTTCTGCCATGTTCACACCCCTCCCACATTTACCAGGGTTGGTCTGCGTGACCAGAAGGTGGGGATTATTAAGGGCTGATTTGGAGGCTTCTCTGAGGATAGCAGAAGAGAAAGAAAGAGACTGGGTCCTTGAGGAGATTGTTGAGTGACTGCACCAACCCCCAAACCATTTGTACACTTCCTGTCATATCAGATAATTGAATGCCTTTATTGTTGAAGACACTGTGCATTTGATATTTGTTGCTAAAAACCTCATGACTGATACAAGGACTATTAAATATTTCCAGTAAGATGTAGAAATATTATCTTGAGAAGAACAAATTAAAAACATGCCCTTTGCTTTTAGTAAATACAAAAGAAATAATTTATGGTATAGACAGTTTGTTATTATAGTTGAAATAATTCTGATTCATGAAAATTATGAAAATTTTAATCTGAAAATTTCAGAAAAACTTCATTATACCTTTCAGAAATGTTTACCAACTATTACTTTTGCTAGAATAAACAGAATATTTTTTAGAATATTCTAAAAATATTTAGAATAGAATAGAATATTCTTCCTTATTCCTCCTGAAAAACAAGTGGGGTTCTGCAAACTAATTGAACAGTGCTCTGAAATAGCACTTGCCTTTTAAGGTCTGTGACTTAATTTTTGAATACTTGATCAACACATAGTTATATCCTCTGTGGGGTGCAAATGATTACACCTTTCCTAAAAAAGTCAAAAATTAAAAAAAAAAAGACTTAAGGAGAGAAGAGAAAACTTGACACTGTTGAGATGGGGACAGAACTTATTGGCATCCTGTCATGTTGTTCTTTTATATGACCTTGAGGTCATTCATGCAGCCTAAATCATATCTTCTTATCATTATGAAACAGCTCAAACATAAATTGAAGTATCAAAAAGAGAACAGCAAATGTCCATGTACCTACCAGGCAGACTGAACCAATCTTAACATTCCATCACATCTTGGACAAATATTTGTTTGGTTTTTAAGAAATGAAACATCACAGATAGAGGTGAAACCTCCTTTGAACTCTTTCCTAATTTTACCCCCATTCTCCCTCCCATGTTTTTATATTTTTATTATATGAATGTTTTATAAACAATAGATAGTATTATTTTATAAATATTTAAAAATTTCACATAGGCAAATACATTGACCTATTCTGCAATTTGCTGTTTTCATCCAGCATTGGAATACATGGTTCTACTCTTTTCCATGTTACTGCTTTTGGTAACCAATTCATATAAGATATGACCATGGGACAACATATTCATCAGTCTCTTGCTGATGGACAATTCAGGTTGTTTTCAGTGTTTTACTATGCAGTGAGTACCCTTTTATACATCTTCCTTTACGTCATATGGGAACTTCTCAGGGCACACAATGTGGGTGTATCAATTGTATCTATGGGATTTTAGTTTATGGAAGTGACTGAATGAGGACATAAAGAGGCTAATGCCAATAAAAAAATTGTATTACTTACATCCTGGAGACAAGGGGCATGCCATGCCATGCAAGCCTATGTGGGGAAGCACCAGGTTTGGTTAGGAGGAAGACGGGATGAGGGGAAAGCATGACCCAGAAACTTGGTTATGTTTTCTGCAAGAAAGGCAAGGCAGGGCAGGAGAAACAGCTTAGGATTGGCTGGTTTAAAGTGTCAGCAGGCTCTGGACTATAGAAAATGGTCTCTAGGTGTCTAGTACCTAGCCCTGAGTGATTAGGGCAGAGAAATATGGCTTCCTGGAGTGTAAGAGCCAGATAGTGGAGGTTGTTCAGAGCATGGGCTCTGGATCAGTTACTTTGCTATGAAAGGGGTGCTTTCAGCCCTTTGCTATAGCTAAGAATTGGCTAGCCCTGGGAGGGGTGGTCTCTCCCAGCCAGGGAAGCCACAAGTGCCAAAGCATCAAGAATACACACAACAGGAAAATATAGGAAAACAGAGCACTTCTTCAATTTGACTAGGTGTTGCCAAATTGCTCTCTGGAGTGGTTGTGCCATTTTACACCCCCAGGCAATAAGAGATCTAACTGCTTCCCTTCTCTTGGTATTACCAGATTTTTAAAATGTTGCCAACCTGAGGGGTGTAAAATACGATCTTGTTTCACTGATATTTTCCTGATTATTTATGAAGCTAATTATCATCTCATACATTCATTGTCCTTCCAGGATCCTCTTCTCTGAATTGCTTGTTCTTAGCCTTTCCCCACTGGGGTGAGGGCAGGGTTTGCCTTTTGTTAATAATGTGTAAAAGTTCACACTAATATTAGCTCCGCTGAATGCACTGTAAATATTCTCTCCCAGTTTGTGGCTTGTCTTTTAACTTTTTTATAATGTCTCTATAGTACAGAAGTTTAAAATTTTAATGTAGTAAAATGTATCATTCTTTTCCTTTATGGCTTATGTCTTGTGTCTTAAAGTCATAATGATGCCCTCTCATATAAAACAGAGTCTCAGTTATTTTAAATGATTTAACCATCAAGAATAAGCTATTCGTTCAGTCTATTGAAAAACTGTGATCTGGTGGGCAGTTTGGTGCCGTCTCTTCTAAAATAAATTCTTGTAGGAGTTTGTCCTGCAGAAATACTCACAGCAGGCCTCCCCCCCCAAAAAATATATATGTACAGGGTTATTAAATACAGCACCAATCGTAATAGCAAAAATCTAGAAGTAACCTAAGTATCTATCAGGGGAAAGCTAGTTAAATTAATTATGGTGTATATATTCATTTACCATATAATGTAATTCTCTGCAGCCACATAAAGGAATAAGAGAGAACTGGATGTGCTCATGTGGAAAGTTCTCGGAGCTATATTGGTAAATAGGAAAAATTAAAAAAACAAAAACAAAAACAAAACAAGGATCCAAACAGTACGTATAGTATGCTACCATTTATATTGAAAAAGTGGGGAAAGATTCCCTATGTGTATGAATGTAAAATTTCAGAAACAAAATTACTGAGGGTGACCACTTCTGAGGAGGGGGACCAGGGTTTGAGGGTGGGAGGGAAACCCATTTTTCATTGCCAATCTCTTCTTCTGTTTTCATTGTTACTCCCACCATTACAGTAAACAAAGAATTGCTGTAGGTGGTACCATTTGCTGTACGTCGCTGTTTGTTTTGGCATTTGAAATATTCTGAGGTGAAGAGGGCCTTTCATTCCAACAGCTGAGAAGAAACCGAATTATCAGAAGTGGGGCAGGAGACTGGGCATCATCGGGGCGGTTTGATTACATGTGCTCTGCAGCTGGGTCTGAAGGCATACAGGACAGCGCTGGCAGCAACATGCTGGTTGATGAGATCCAGGCTTGCCTTTGCCGGGGAGAGTAGGGAGTTATCTGCGAACCAAGGAGAGGTGGTTGGGAGAAGTAGGGAATGAGAAGTTGTCTGTGGGATGGGCGTAGGGTCAGGGGACAGAGGGAAGACAACAGAAGTTTGGGGGGGGGATCTGAGCCAGTTGGATTCGCCCAGGTCCCTGCAGTCCCAAGACCAGCTGTCTGAGTCCTGCAGTCTGAGCTGCCACAGGCTCTAAGTCTCCTTGTACCATCTGGCTCCAGGGTAGGAAGAGGCTCTACACCTCCTCCCCCAGGGGAGAAGGAGAGCTCCCACCTTAAAGGTACTGACAAGCAATCCTTGGAAGAAATGCCAGGCTCAATCCAGGAAAATGCTCATCCAATGATTGAGAATTAAAGGCATCCTGAGTTTACCCTTATTGAGATTTAAGAAAGGAAAGGGATTGGTTCAGCATCTGTAGAACAAAGACAAAATGTGCCCCAGGGTTGAGTACAACTACCTTTCTCAGGGCAATACAGTGTAGCTGGTCAGGGAGCCGGGCTGTCTGGGTTCAAATCACAATTATGTTGATTTCAACTCTGGAAATTTAGTTAACATCTCAGTGCCTTAGTTTTCTTATGTATAAAATGGGAAAATAATACTTAGAGGGTTGTCCTAGAGGACACTTCCTAGAGGGTTGTCCTGGCATATGGTAAGTACTTACAAAGTACTTAATTCTTTATTTACTGTAACCTTTGTAAATTCATGGCAGCTGACACCCTAGGCAGTGACTTGGTCAGCACGTGGGGGTTGGATGTGTACCTGCGGTGGATGCACATTAGCCAGGCTCACAAGCCTGATGAATAAGCTGTAACCAACCAGTTCATTCACACCAGCCAGGCCGGTGCTTGTAGGTGGATCCATCATCACCTTGCTCTTCTCTCCTCTACCCCTGTGGAAGCCCAGATTATACTCAGAGGCTCCTTGGGGGAATGGGGACACTTCTGTGTTCTCATGTATTTCCCTGGTGGCTCCCACTGCTTGACTGTCAGCCCTGTAGGGGAAGGCACTTTGGTACCTAGGAGGATGGCAATTCATGATTGTCAAACAAATACATGTTGAATGAGGAAATGGTCATCATGTGTTCCTAGTCTTAATCAAACACTGGAAACAATCTAAATGCTCAACAACAGGGAGTTGTTATTAAACTGTGGCCCAGTCACCCCACAAAACCAGTCATTGAGAAGAATAATTATAGTGACCGTATAAAAAGATAGAGAAATGCTTGTAATGTAATCATAGAAAAAACAAAAGAAATCAAAATGGTCTGGGCATGATGTGGCTCAATCTTGATGAAATTTTTGTTTTGTTTTAAATTTTAAACTTAACGTTTTTGTTTTTTTTTTAATTTTTGAGGGGGAAAGTAGTTAGGTTTACTTATTTGCTTTTAGAGGAGGTACTTGGAATTGAACCTAGGACCTTGTGTGTGCTAAGCATGTGCTCTACCACTTGAGCTATACCCCTTCCCCCTGTACTGATGATATTCTGTCAAGTGAAAAAGCAAGATTCTGGAAAAGGAGTATGATATGATGCCACTCGTGTAAGAAAAGGGAGCAAAGAATATGACTTCACTTGCAGTTATAAGCACAAAATACCTTCGACTGGCACACAAGAGACTGAAAACATGGGGGGCTTCTAGGGAGGGGATGGAAAGGTGAATAGCTGGAAACAAGTCACTGACAACACTTTTGTACCTTCTGAATGTTGAACCAGTTGAGCGTGTTTCTGATTCAAAAATCAAATAATTAAAAATATTTCCTGGTATGTAGCAAGGTAAAATAGATCAATGTATTTTTTCCTACTATATTCCTCAAGTCTAAGGCATAATTCTAATCCACATTTTATGGTTTCTGATATTGGAATCAATGGCCATTCTTAATAGTTTCTTGTGGTGTTTTTTTTTTTTTATCTCCTAAAAAGCTTTTACTAAATCAATGCTGAGTCTTAACATTGATAGTATTATAGAGTCAAAGATATATAGTACATAAAAATGTGGCACCTGGAAAGGAACTGTACCAATAAAAACAATTGTGTGGTGGGATTATGGGGAAACTTTCTTTTCCAAAACAGTCCTTACTGATACTTTTACATTATCTTTTCAATAGTTTTTAAAAGACATACTTTAAACTTTCTTCAAGAGATAATAATTTTAGAAGGAGGCACTGCCCAGCACCGGGATGTACACAGCCTGCAAAGCAGCAAACCCATGAAAATCACGACTTCCTCAGCTTAGTTTAGTTTAAATAATTATCAGAGAAAAACGCTGGTCCTTAATTTTAGCTGTGGTTATAAGAAAAGATCCATTGGCCTTGGATTTCTCCTGAGAAACCTACCTTCTGGGAACAGTTTGTCAAACCTGAGACAAGGCTTACTTGGCCACCCGGGGTGCCTATTCCAGCAATCAGTTCAAACCTCAACTTTTCATCATATAACGTATGGGATATACTAACAACTGTCCAAATTGGTGACTTGAAGTCTGCTAGGAATTGACTAGTAGAAAATTTCATGTTTACAAAGTGCTGAAAACCCTTATTACTCAAAGTGTGTTGTATGAACCAGCAGCAGCATCTCATGCCCCAGACCTACTGAATCTTAAGATTCGCATTTTTAACAAGACTCCCAAGTGATTCATATGCACATTAGAATCTGAGAACCACTGTAAACTATAAATTGCAACAAAGGTGTTAGCTGCAGTATTATTAGTGAAAACAAAAGGCTAATAATAATTTCTTAATCTGTTTTCAGAGAACTTCATGTACATAATCACCTCATTTGGTTTTTACAGCAATACTGAGAGCTAGAGTTTTTAAATCTCTGTTTATAGAAGAGGAAATGAGATTCAGAGAAGTAACGTGAAACTTACTATATTGAGTTTTGATTAGTCCTATAGTTTGGGGAAAAGGTTGCCAGTTCATTGTTCAGGTACTCTTGTGGTTTTTCAGTGATGCAGACATTTGCTGTCTAGCCAAACTGGGGGTGAGCCCCTGCTCGTCCCTTTGAATATCATTTTCCAGTTTCTGCTAGGACTGTGCTCCTCTCTCCATGCCCACGACTGTCCTGTCCCTCAGGAGGAGAGAGATGACAGTTCAGTTCACATGGCCAGCCCCTCAACGTCTGTTTATCTGGAGCCCAGAGTGGTCTCAGCCCATGTGTGTGTGTTGGGGTGAGCGTGGGGGTGGTCTGAGGCCAAAGCTGAGGGTTAAGCAGACTCTATAGCCAGTATATTGGATTCCTGATCTGGGAAGCCAGATAGGTCCTTACATCAGCTCTGCAAGGACTTTTTAATTCTAACTCCAATTAGAATAGCCCATTCTATTCAGAGGATCAGGACCAAGATGAGATTAGGCTGTGACTGAAAATAGTTCAGGATTAGTGAGAAAAGAACAGAAGCATTTATCAAGAAACCTAATTATTATTTAAACCTAAGAGTTTATTGTTTAAAAAGCAATTCATCATGTTGGATTATTTACTTTGCTACTTAATGGTTATTTTGTTTAGCTGTTTGATGAAGGGTTGGAGTTTTGTTTCTAGAAAAGATGAGGAAACATATTGCTTTCTAGCTCAATTAATGATATTTAAGGGGAGAGTATAGCTCAGTGGTAGAGTGCATGCCTAGCCTGCACAAGGTCCTGGTTTTAATCCCCTGTACCTCCATTAAATAAGTAAATAAACCTAATTACCACCCCCCTCCAAGAAAAAACAAAGCACAAGTGGAGGTTTAAAAAAAAATTGTGAGATCTCTAAAAAAAAGAAAAAAAACTAAAAAAAAAAGGATACCTATGATTTAAGCCCTTTATTCAGATCATGTAAGTTCAGAACAGGAGCATGGTACCCTGACTGTAAGGAACTTAAGATGAAAAGGACAATCCTGAGCGCTAAGCTCTCAAGGTGAAAATAGCCATAATACATACTAAGTTCTTCCTGAGTCAGTGTTACATTTTTAATGTTAAACAAAATTCTCAAGTGCAATGATAGAACCGTTCTGGAAAGCAATTTGGCTATTTATCAAGAATAGTAGTAGTTGTGTCTTTGGTGAGGCTCACTGCTTTCAACATTTCTTTGAATGAGTTATTCCACTTCTGGAAATTTATCCTAAGGAAATAATCTAAGGCATAGGAAACACTCTAGCCAAAAAAGCTCGCCACAGCACTGTTTTAAATATTTGAACATTGAAAATGCAGAGTAGCTGAGAGTAAGGAAATAGTTAAATGACCTACAGTGTATCCACCTAATGATTTATTAAGTAGCCATATTTTAAATGATGCTTACATTTAAATTATATTTGGTATTGAACTGAACTGTCCCTCTATTGCCTTTGATCCAATATGTGGAAATGGCTGAAATAAAGTTAAAAATGAAACGTGTAAGGCAAAGACTATTTGTAAAGTACCAGCTATAAAATTTGGTCTAAGATATATTGGTAAGGGCCTGCCCAGACTATCATCGTCTTCTCTATCCATCCAAACCCAAAGTCAGCCATCTGTCAAGTCCTGTGCTGACTCCTCAGCCCTCCCTCCTCACAATTCCTATGGTACACATTGGCCCTTGGAATAGGCTACCTTGTACAGTTGGTGTTTTTAGTCAGTACGTGTCTCTCCCACTGGGATCCTTGACATCAGTGACTGGGTTTTAAACCACTTTTATTCCACACAGCATGCAGCTCAACCCTGCACCCAATCAGTCACCAAGTCCCATTGATTTCACTTCCAAGATTTCCTCAACTCTATCCTTTCCTCTCTATCTTTTCACTAAGCCTCATCTCTCACATGGATTCCTGCCACGTTGTAGCAATCAATGTTCTACCAGGGTGCTTCTGGCTGCGAGTAACAGAAAACTCAATTTGGAGTGGTTTAAATAATAAGGAAAGTCTGTTCTTTTTGTTTGGGAGAAAAGCCCTTTCCAGAAAGCTCTTCAGAAGATTGTCCCTTGGGGTCCACTGGCCAGCACTAGGTCACATATCCATGGATGCTTGGAAAGCCATTGTCTGACAGTTTCCATCTCTACAGTGGGAGTGGGCTCTGCCAGCAGGAAGGAGAGAAAGGTGAAGGGGCAGTTTCTATTAGGCAACCACTAGTATCAGCCCCAAACTTCCTGCCTTGGGTCTCCCCACCCCTCTAATCCATTCCCAACACTGCCATTATTTTTTCATTCATTCATTTAATTAATGATTCATTCATCATACTAGTCAGGTTTGGCTAGTTTATGTTCTAGCAAGGGGGAAGGGAGAACACAAAGATCACACCGCCTTTTACCTGCTTCCACCTGAAGGTGATATATATTAAATCTGCTTGCACTTCATTGGCCAAAGCAAGTCACATAGCCACACCTAACTTCGAAAAGGCATAGGGATGAGATCATCATTCATGCTGGGTGAGCAGCAATAACAATTGCCAAATTTCAACAAATATTTATTGAGCATTAACTATATGCTAAGAGAAGTGCTACAGATGTATGGGTTAAAAAAAAAAAACTGTTCTGAAAGGATTTTCAGTCTAGAAGGAATTGTCTACCCTTCTTTTACGTGCTCAGGCTAACATTTAGAGATTTCAGTTGTGCCACCTCTTATATTTTTATTGCATTAAAAAAATAGTTTGGCTGTCTGCCTGCATAGGCTGTAAAACCTTAAAGATGTCTCATTCCTCCTTGTAAACCTCATAGCTAGAATTGTGTCTAGTACTTGTAGAAACTTAATAAATGTTTGTTGAATGATGTATGAGATAAGATGGGCTCAGCTACAGAACAGGAAGCCCAGATGACAGTGGCTTAAACAAACAGGGTTTGTATTTTAACATAGTGAGAAGTCTGATAGCAGCTGCTGGGGTTGGTTTCTCTGTTCAATGTCATCCAGGACCCAGGCTCTGTCCAGCCTTATACTATGATATGTTTGGCTTCTTGGCTTTTCCTCCCTGTGATCATGTCTGTGATCATAAGATGTCTGCCACTGCTTCACATAATATATTTATTTTTAAGGCAGAAAAAAGAAAAACAAAAAACCAGAAGGGGCAGCAGCAGGGAGCTCTCCTCTGGTGACTGCCCCTTATAGCAGGGAACAAAAGCTTCCCTAGAAGCCACCTGATAGCTTATCTCTCACGGTCAAAACATAGATCACACAGCCACCCCCGCTTCGAGCAAGGCTAGAAGAGAGAATATCCAGATTTCCAGTCTCTGTGGTTGGAAATGGCTAAGAAGGGGCTGGGAATGGTTTGGGCAGCCAACCCAAAGTTTCACCACAAATGAAGAATATATGTTCAATAAATATTTATTGGTGGAAGTTCAGCGTTTTATGATCTGGTTCTTTACTGATTTTTAATAACATATAAAGAACTCTCATGACTACTGCATCTAACCAATGTTGGGTGCATCTTCTGCTCATGCTGGGCACTACGGAATTTTCCCGTTCAATCTTTGCAACTCTGTAAACCGGTATTATCAATCTGTTCTACATATGAAGAAACTGAATCCCAGAGTACTTAAGCTGCTTGTCCAACATGTTCACTTACTACTTAGTAAATGATGACACAGGGGTTTGAACTCCAGTGTCTGAGTCCAGAGCCCATGGTCCTACCCTAGAACTTGAGGTCTAGAGGGGAACAGAGAGCTCATCAGACACAAGCCCTTTATTTTCATGGTGCTGAGGCGCAGAATGGGAGATAAACTGTTCAAGGTCACACAGCAAGCTCAAGTCAGAGACAGGCCCAAGACCCAGGAGTCCTGACTCCCAAGCCATGGTTCCTTCTATTAGATTGGGCTGCCGCTATTTAGAAACCTCACATTAGTTCACTGATCTTTAAAAAGACAAAAATGCTAAACTTGGGATCCTGTGGACAATTTAGTTTTAAAAAAAATGCATCTGACTTAAGAATAAGTTGTATCCTTTTTTGGAGTCAAAACTTAGTGATTAGTTGGTTCAAACTCTTTAACCCATCTCAGTGGAAAGTCTAGTCTGTACAGAATTTTTCAGTTCTCAAGAGATAAGAAGAAGGAAAGAATGTAATGGTCAGAGTCTCAGCTGGGACTTACCGAGATTACTTCAGATTCCAAGCTCATGACCCAGAAATGCCTTATTTGTGGTGTTTAAACACATCCTGTATAACACAGCCTTGGGAAGCTTTTGATAGAGTAAAAACATGTGTATAGTTTGAATTCCACTTCTACCACCGACTAGCTGTGGGACCCCATGACCTAGGCCCATTGGGAGAACTGAGTGGAGCTGATGTACAGAAAGCACCTGGCACAAAGTGGGACTCTCGAGGCATCAGTTCCCCTTCCCCTGCCCTCTGGCACTTCCCCTTCGGACTTGGGGCTGAAATACCGCCAGCACCCAATTTAGCAAGCAGTGCCTACCTTGTCATACCACATCCTGTTTCAGAGGGTCAGAGTGCTTTTTGTCGACAGCACTCAAATCTTTCAGGGGAAAAAGTTTGCTTAAATTGAAAAGTCATTTCGGTATGGCATTTAAGAACCTAGAGCATCAAGGTTATAAGCAGAGGCTCTTGAATCACACAGAGGCTCTGTCACTGCCTAACTACGTGTGTAGTTGTGTAACCTCCTGTGTCTCAGTTTCCTTCTCTGTACAATGGGGGTAAAACAGCACCTGCCTCAGGGGGCTGCTGTGGGGGTCAGATGAGGGAATGTGTGTCCCACTGTAAGCACATCATACAGGTTGGCTGGAGCCTCGCTAGATCCTTTAATCTGAGACAGGCTGGGACCTGGGACCCTTTACTGCAGTGCTTGCACCTGAATGTCTCCTCAGCAACAGCAAACAAAGAAACAATAAGGGAACTAAAACTACATGCGTGAGCAGTCAGGGCAATTATGAACAATAATATAAAAAAAGGCCACGAGCCAACTGCCACTTCTGAGATGCCAGGAGCAAAAGCAGGGTGATCCCTGCACATGATCCCTACACACAGCACCACCAAGGGAGTGGGCAGATCACCTAAGTCGCCCCTCTGGCCTGACCCACCGATCCACCCCTACCCTCACCCTGCTTAAGGAACCAGCCCACCCGGCAGCTCAGGGAGCCAGCAAGGGAACCTGTTACTTGTTTTTGCTCCCTTGTGCTATAGCAGGAGTCCCAGTAAAGCCTTGCCTGAATTCCTAGTCTGGCCTCTTATAAATTTCTATTGATTAAAGAGTCCAGGGACCCAAAATGGTGATAAATCTCTTCCACAGAGTTTTTCATGAGTATTCAGTGTGGGTTAGACAAAACATTTTCTCTGCTTCTTTCAAGCACAATCAGGCAAATGACAGCACATTAACAGTGGAGTGGGGCCACATAGCAGGCAGCAGCAGGGTACCCAGGACTGCAGGGCAAGACTCCTGGGTTCGAGCTCTGGTTCTGCCACCATCACTCATGTGTCCTTCTGTTCTCTGGGCATCAATTCCCTGCTTGTAAATTCAGGGGTTGTGGGAGGTGACTGGTTAGGTCACTCCTGGCCTTAGATGTCCGTGCTAATCACGGCCATCCAAATGTCTTCTCGGAAGCCTTAAGTAACCAAGAATGGTAGGAAATAATAGTTTAGTAAAGGTTTAGAATTCTGTAATTTGGGCTTGAGAATGAAGAACTCTTTCAAGATCTCCTCCCAGAACAAGAAGAGCCAATTAGGAAGGAATAGCAGCATTCTCCTTGGGCAAACTTAAGGAGTCTCTGGCTTGTCTTCCTTATCCTCTCATCCTGCCCCTCCACCTTCTCTATCCCTCCTTGGACACAATGTGATTTCCATCCTCCACTTTTCCCCCAGATACTACCATAAACTAGCTCTCAGATCCTTCTCCACATGTTGAAAGAAATTCATTCAACAAACATGAACATTCACTGAATATGCCTGGGCAGTGCACCAGGCACTCTTCTGATGCCAGGACAGAGCAGGGGACCAAGGCACAGTACCTGCCCTCATGGGGCTGATGGTCTATGGGGGCAGACAGAAGCAAGAAAAGTAGACAAGTGAAATAAAAGGTAGAGCAGGTGGAGTTGATGGAGAGCTGGATTGAACTGGGCTGGAGTTTTGCCGAGTATTATCTAGCAGACTCAAGGTATGGGAGTGGAGGGTGTAGACAAGAGAGGAGCCGTGATAACTAACCATGGAATTGAGGCAGGGAAAGGAGGGGAGGAGGGATTTGAAGGGGTCAGTGAAAGGTGGTGAAGTCAGTGGGCTATGGGGCCCATGGGAGAAAAGGTTTGAAGAGAGGAGCTAGAAAGAGGTTTGAATGTGGGATCTTTGGAGAGTTCAGGGCTTGAGTGTGGAGCTGCGAAGAGAGCCCACACTGGGGGAGGTCCCTGGGGAAAAGGAGGCTGAAGAACAGGGAGGCCAGAGAGTCAGTGGATCAGGCAAGTGGATGGCGAAAGCACCACGATGTTGGGATGAGTTGGGGAGAGCACAGTGAGCTGGGAATGAAACTGAGCAGGACTCTTTAGGACCCTCTCAGGTATATGAGCCCCCCTCCCATGTCCCCCATCTCTTGAGGTAAAAGTCTTTGCTTCAAGCCTCCCCTCAGTCTCAAAAGGCCGGCTCAAGAGTTAATGATTAGGAAATGTGAACACACAGAAACAAAGAATAGCTGTTGGGTTGGGAAACTGGTAACAGTTTAGACTATAAATCAGCCACATAGCAGAGTCACTGAACTCCCAGCTCCCTGAAAGATAGAGATAACAAGGTCTGGCACACATTCCTAAGTTGTTTTTATAGAAACCAGACCCCTACCCGCCTCCTTCCCTGCCATGAAAACTGCTGATGAAAACACCTGAGGCTGGTTGGGACCAGAAGGTTGAAGACACTGACTCCTGAAACATCACCCTGTTACTTCATCACCAACCAATCAGAATAATATCCTCGAGCTGATCAGGCACCCTGCAATCCACATCCCTAATGTTGCCTTTAAAAATCTTTTCCTGAAAACCATCAGGGAGTTTGGATTTTTTGAGCACACGCTGCCTGTTCTCCTTGCACAGTGCCTGCAACAAACACTGTCCTTTTCCTTCACTACAACCTGGTGTCAGTTGATTAGCTTTGCTGTCTGTCAGGTGAGTGGACCCAAATTCAGGTTCAGTAACAGGAGCTAAAATCCTCAGAGAATTAGTAAAATAGTGACAGTGGTGGAGTCATATATAATAGGTGTGACTTAATGTTACTTTTGGGGAAAAACTCTTGTTTTTAAGAACTACAGAGAGGGACAGAGCTGTTTATGGAGTGAAAAGCAGGCCTGAGCATCAAAAGATTGAAAAACACTTGGGAATATCTTGTTTTATTGAGGATCAAAGCTGTCAACTTAAGGTATATAACCCTACTTTTGCAACCCTAAGCAGCCCTAAACTAGTGAGAAGGTGTTTAGGTTTTTAACAGATGAAGGACCTTCCTGTCATCCCTGAAATACCAAGGAAAGAGCCACCATTTCAGCAGAGGCTTTAGATAATATTATAATGATAATTTATTAGCATCATATATTAAACATCACTGATTAAGAAGCAAAGGTGCAGATGAGTTAAGAAAGTGGGCTTTGCCAAGCTCTGCTTCTTACCACTCATTTAACGTCACTTGTAGCACAGGGATAAGGGCACCTACCCTTTTGGTTTCTGAGAAGTAAATGTGCTAGTATGTGCAGAGGTTGCCTGGAACGTGTGAGGACTTGACAAATGTTGGCTAGATATTCTAATCTTTCTAATCGTCGTTGGCAAATAAACAAGAAAATAAATTCAGGCTTTGAAGGCTCCGGCCATTAGTATTTCTGTGTATGAAAAAACAGCCAGAGAGTAAGGCTGAGATAAGAGTCCCACCTCTGCTAATCATGTGACCTTGTGCAAGTTACCCAAACTCTCTGAGGCTCAGTTTCAGGGTGGAAGAGGCATGATAATGTGATAATACCTCCAACCCACCTGGACTATTGGGAGACTGAGAATAATGAGTTTAAAGGGCTTAGCTGAAAAATGGTTGCTGTAGCTGTTTCACCAGCCAGGGCTTTCTACTCCCCAGATTAGCTTCCAAACTTCCTGGAGGACATGTGCAAGTCATCTTTTCCTTTCACATATGATGCTCCAGGCACCCAGCCCATGGGAACCCTGTGCCTTCAGGATACCAGGTCAAAGCAGTGTGTGTCGGGGACTAGGGTTGAGGGGGGTGTCCTGAGTCAAATGCAATACAATGCTTCCTTCATGCTTCCTCCCAAAGAAAGAATCCTGCAGACCAGCTGCTGGGCTCTCTGCTGAACCCCACATCCCATCATCCTAGGCTGCACTTCTTTACTCAGCAATTAAAAACAATTCTCAAACCTAAATGTGCATCTGAATTGCTGCAGATCAGATTCCTGGGCCCACCCTAAGACCTCACTTTGCCCACTGAGGCCTCTAAGATGGAGCTCCAGTCACATCTCCAGCGCCCAGTCCCACAACATTTACACTCATGTCTCTCCCCAAATTACTCACTGATTCTCAAGCACACTCAAACCTTTCCACGTTCAGCCTCCAGTCTTCTGATTTCAAGGGTCTTCCCATCAAGAGAGATTACCCCACTTGCCTTTTTAAATGATGCCTATCTCGATAGATACAACTCAACTATCTCCTCCCCCAGGAAGCCCCTCCAATTTGGGCTTCCTTCGCCTTCCTCTGGGTGCCGTCAGACCCTTGCATCTACCATAGTTATTAGCATGGCATCTTGAATTAGAAGTCCTTGATACCAAGGAAAACTATGACCCACAAGTGCATGAACATCGGCCCCAATCTGTCCCAAGCACCAAAGAAGTGTCACTGTCCTCCTTTTATAAAGAAATGAGGCCCAGGCACATAGAAGTTTGCCTGGGCAGCCCAGCTAATAGGTGCTGGGCTGGGAACTGTCCTATGTCTTCTTGGTTGTTTTGTGTATCTGTTGCCCTGCCCGCTCTGAGACTATCCACTCTGTGAGGGCTGCCATCAGCTTTCTTTTCCTCTCCTTCAGGGCCAGGCAAAGTCTGGCTCCTTGGGGAATACTATTTCTTGAGATGGGGACAGCCGTAGCAAGGAGGAGCTGGGCTAGGACCATCCCTGAGGAATTTGTGTGAAGGTGGGGGGAGTAAAGGGGAAACAGGTTGGTTCAGAGAAAAAGGGGGAAGATGAGCATCAGCATCTGAGAGAAAAGGTGCTGTGGTGAAACCTGACAGGGCAGATACAGTTTCCATCCTGGAGAAGTGGAGGAATTAAGGGAATTTGCCAGAAACAGATATGTGCCAGGCCAGAGGGTAGCAAAAATTGTCTTCCATTAACAGATACACACTACTATATATAAAACAGATAAACAAGGACCTACTGTATAGCACGAAGATCTATATTCAGTTCCTTGGAATAAGTTATAATAGAAAGGAATCTGAAAATAAATTATATGTATGTATATGTATAACTGAATCATTTTGCTGTACAACTGAAACTGATGTAATTCAACTACACTTCAATAAAAAAGAAAATAAAAAAAGAACTGTCTTGCATTTTCATCCAAATGTCTCAGAAGGTTCCAGGTAAGAAACCTAGATATAGACTCGCCCACATACAGATGCACTTTACCACTGATATACAAAGCTATTCATTGCAGAATTGACTGTAAAACACTAGAACCAATTTAATGTCTATCAGTAAGGAATTGGTTAAATCAGTCAGATTTTCATATGATAGAACATTCTCCAGCTCAAGAAAGAGGAAGTCCTTACTGCTCTGATATGGAACAATCACCAAAGTATATTTTAAGTAAAAAATGCAACGTGCATAATTAGAGAAATAAAATGTAAACAACAATGAGTTACAATCTCACATGATCAGTCTGGAAAATTTTAAAAACTTATAATGCAAGCGTCGGCAAGGAGTGAAGCAAAGGGAACTCTCAAACAGTTGGAAAGTGTGTGAATTAAAACCACCACTCTGGGAAGCAGTTTGCCTTGAAGTTGACAATGTGTGTTCTAGGCCCCTGCAAGTGCCCCCAGGGAAATCTTTACCCTAACCAACCCCCCAAAGATATACACCAGGAAAAACAATCAAGAACATTCACACCAGTGCTGTTCCTAGAAGCAAAAAATTGGAAGCAACCCAAATGTCCTTAAATAGCGTAATGAAAAATTAATCGTGGTATCTTCATACAGTGGAATTCCATACCAGAGTGAAAGTGACTGTATCAGGACCAATGAATCTCAGGACTGTAATCTAATCATGGGTGGGATGCAAGCAAGTTGTAGAAGATTCCATGCAGTACACTTCCTTCTCTTCAAAATCCAAAAAGTGTAAGACACTACACAATATTTATTGTATGGTGATATAAATATAAGGCAGAGGGAAAAAAAAAGCGTAATGGAAAAAAAAAGCATGATAAGCATAACATTCAGGACAGTATTTAGGGGAAGAAGAGGTGGGGCTGGAAAGGGCCACTTAGAGGATTTTAAAAGCCCTGCTTCTTTGTCAGGACAGGTGTTAGGTACCAGGTAGCTTATTGTATTGTGGGTGCTTTTTTTTAATTTATACATATTGTATAACTACTATTTTTGTCTACTCACTATTTAACAAAAACAATTTTTAAAAATGAGGCCTAGACCAATATGAACAGTATGATACCATTTGTATAAAAGAGGGAACACATACACACAGGTGCACACGTACGCTGATACTAAACTACCTCTGGGAAGTTACACATGTAACCGATAAAACTGGTTGCTTCTGGGAAAAGAATTAGAAGGCTGGGGACAAGGAGGGAGATTTTCTTGAATTTTTAAAATTTTGAATCACGTAAATCAACTGAAGTTAAAAACAGTAAATAATAATAAAATTTGAAGAGAGAGAGAGACTGAGAGAGGGAGTCAGAAAGGGGAGGGAGAAGGGAAGAGAGAGTATAAGGGAGGGAGGAGGAATGTCTGGGTTCTGGCAGCCAAAACCTTCCAAGCCAAGAATCACAAGTGGAGCCAGAAGCCCTGTGGGATGGCCCAGGGAGGTCTGTGTCCTCCTCCCTCAGCCCAGGCCGACCCCACCACACTCTTACGCCTAAGGACAGAGTTGGCTTCACATGGTTGCCCACATCAATTGGGCTCAGCAATCTTGTTTCCAGAGCTTTGTTTCTAAACAAGGCTCCCTCCCTGGGTCTCTTCATCTGACCCTACGGTCTTATCTCAGACCTTCACCCACCTGTGATCTGAGTAATTCTTTTGAAGTCACTCCAGTGAGCCTTCATCCTTGATGGCTCTGAAGTGTGTGTCTGTGTCACCAAGGTCAGCCAACAGGAAATAGGCCATTTTCATCCCCTCTTTAATCCTCCCCTCAAGGACCCAGTGTCCTTTGCTCTACTGCCTCATCAAAACCTGCCCACACATTCTTTATCTCCACAGGATACCAATAACTCAAAGGAAACGGGGATCATGGGCAAGTCTCCAAGGATCATGGCCTTGCAGGCATCAGCCAGTGGGCAAGAAAAGTTTTGGACACAATGTGCAAGGGATGCCTTCTGCCCTGCTTGTGCCTGGGTTGCCTGAAGACTGAAGTGTTCCCAGCGTAGGTCTGCATTAGTGAGGAGGCCTCTGAGGCTGGGCTCCTTCCCCCAGAACACAACCACCAGGGGTGAGGAGGAGGGGGCCAAGGAGGGGGCCCAGGAGGGCTGTCTTACTCTGAATTGAGAAGTACCTTATTCTCCAAACAGCCAAAGCAGGAATCTGGTTGGGCACCACAGTACAGCTCTCCTATCTCATCCAGACCCTAAATGGGGGTGGGGGTTCCCCAGCTGGGCTAGGCGGACACTGACTGGGAAGGAACATGAGGAACTTTCTGCGGCACTGGAAATGCTCTGCATTTTGATCTGGGTGGTGGTTTCATGGATGGATACAAATGTAAAAATTCATGGAGATTAAACTTACAGTCTGTGGACCTTAATTATTATACGTAAAGGTATACTGAAAACAACAAAAATATTCTTGGTCTGAAGTTCCATTGCTCCAGCCCCCTGACCTGACTACTCAGCTGCTGGTTTTGCCTTCAGAAGAGTGTGTCCATCACTCTTGGAGTGACCTTTTATGCCAGGTGCTGGTGGCTGTACCAGAGGGCAGAGAGTGGGAACTTCTCAAGCTGGAGAAGAAAATATATGAAGTTTGGGGGCCTCCTCACTCAAAGGTGTTTGAATATGTGGTGGGATTTGGTCCAGGAATTATTTGAGGGAAATATACCCTAGCAAAGTTCCTGGGATAGAGATATTTAGCTCCCATTCAATTTCAACTGCAAGAGACTACAAAACAAAGGGAAAAAACAGAACAACAATAACAGGCAATGGTTGGCTTGGGCCGATTCACGATACTCGGCAAGTGAGGAAAAGTTAAACTGGGGCGGAGGAGCTGTTGGGCCTTGTGTTCCAGTCATGCCGAGAGCTTCTGCAGTGATGGCAGACAGCTCCCCGCTGATTCCTCAGCTACCTAGTACAAGAAAATAAACACACACTCTACCAAGAAAACACATGAGACTGTTAGGAATTACATTAAAATAGTGGAAATGGTTATTTCTGGGTAATCAGAAGTCTTACTTTCTCCTTTGCACTTTAAAAAAAATTTTTCAAATTAGATAGCAAAGAACAAGTTTATAGTCTCTTGTGACCAGCTCAGATAAAAACCTTCGGGGGTCCTTCTGGACTGTGAAGCTGGCAGAAGAGGCCCTCCCCTGGGCCTATGTGCATCCTACACTCTTGCCCATCAGAACCATCAATGTTGCATCCCTCAAACTGCCTCTAGGTCCCCAAAAGGGTCCAGTACAAAGCAGAAAGGAGGAGGAAGGAACTCAGACACTGCTTCAGAAGCAAGGGGAGTTAGACTGAAACCCACTACTTCCCACCAGCCTAACAGGTGCCAAGCAAAGGACCCACAATGTTCTTTGAAATAACAACACAACCCTTATGAAATTGGAAATAATAAGCTTTTTCTACTCATGTAGCCTGGGAGTCCTGGCCCTCTTAAGAATATTAAAATTGTAGAGAATACTAATCTCTCTATACAATATATACAATATAGTATGCAATATATAAAAATAACATATTAATACATTTTAAATATACAAAAAACCTATATATACACACACATACATACATATATTTTTTATTTCCACCCTTGAAGGAAAAGGATAAGCAGAAGGCCACCCTCAAGTGCTTAGGTCAAGTTAGAGGTCCCCCCCCAGCTCTGGCCCAGCAGACACACACCTCTCTGGCCCCTCTTCCGCACCACATGGTGAGGCAGAAACTTCTTCCCCATCTTTTGGAGAAACAATTTCCCTCTCCCAAAGACCTCCTTCCCTCGGCAAAGGCCAGACTGGCTGCAGCTGGCAGGACCGGATGTCCCCACACACTGCCCTACATATACCGTGGGAGGGCTTGCAGAGCCAGGAAGACAAGGCCCCCGAACTGTATTTCCCTTCAGCACCTGTCCTAGAGCCTGGCAGTCTTCTCTCAAAGGCAAAGCTCACAGATAAGCCAGGTCAGGAGAGCCAGGTCTGAAAGGCAAATTCACACTCAAGTGTTAATGGCAACTACTACATTAATGGAAGTGGCCAAGCTGACCAGGGTTTTGGCAAATGCTTTTAATGATATTTTTAAACGTGTTTGGAAAGTTGAGATTTTCTATTCCTAGTCAGAGTGCCCCTATATGCGCCAGTATCATAATATTTTAGACCTGAGTCCATGATTTTTAATCACAACATTGATAAAATTCATTAAGGAAGCTTCTACTCACCTCAAGGGCTCTGAATATATGGGTGTGAGAAGAGCAGAGTGCTGAGTTCTGGGTTCTGGTCCTGCCCTGCCTCTTCCTGCTCTGTGATGCTGAGCACACCTGATGTGCCTCTCTCTGTGAAGTGAGTTGGGGGTGATGGGGTTGCTGGATGATCCTTAGGGCTTGACACTGTCTGCACTGAGGCCCTCCCTGGGGACAAGACCCCTCTGAAGGTGCTGTTTCCATCCTCTGACTCCCAACCCCAGCCTCTAAATATAAGGGGACTTCCTCAGCCCCGTCCTTCCCCCTTTCTCCTTGGACATTCTCCTAACTGTCCTGCTGGGCTCCAGTGGCCCCACATTTCCATCTTCTCTTCCTACCTTCCACTCGAACTTCAGGCCCAGTCCCATCTGCTTGCTGGGGGTTTTCTTCAGATGTCCTGTAAGCAACACAAACTCATCAAACATTAAACTCTTCCTCTTCACCCACGAACCCAGTGCTGGTCCCTCCAGCCACACAATGACCCTGCCTTAACACTCCTTTTTGACTCTGGTGTCTAATTAGTTGCCAAGTTCCAATCAAGGCTCTTCCCTATGCAAAGCCTTCAATGGATGCTGCCACCTACCATGTACTAATGCCTTGCCCTGGCTTCAGTGTCCTCTATTAAGGCAGTCTCAGAGAGGTCCAGTACCATGCTTGAGGACACACAGCAATTGAGTGACAGGGCTCTTAATCCCAACACACTGCCTTGCCACTTAAATGAAACAGGATGGTGGTTAGCCCAGAGTCGGAATACGCACCATACCTCCCTGAGGCCTCTTTTTGCTTAAACTGCTTCATCTACTTCTCTTTTTATCCTCACCTGCTAAAATCCTACCCATCCGGTCATCTTCCCTTTATTTCCAAAATGTTTTATATGGTGAGCTTGTAATTTCCTTCTAAATTGTTTTTATAATTCAAAACATAAGTTCATATATAGGGATTTTTAACCCCATTTTCTAAGGCTTGAACTAATCGCTTCATTCTTCTGGAAGCCTTTTCAGAGTTGTCTGTGATAAATCAGGTTGTTAGCATCCTGACACTAGGGGTGTACAGGTTTGCACCCCCAAAACGTAACACAAGGACTATCAGTACATTAGACATACTCTGTCAATGTTATACCAGATTGAGAACCTTCACACTTTAGTGACTTCAATGACAAGAATTTCAAAGATCCTGTGGAGGAGGTGATCAGGAGACTCCTGTGTCCTCCGGCCATACCACTGAGACACTTAACTCCCAGTCAAGCACAGAAGCATGGTAACATAGCCTGTTTTCTTGCCTGAAAAATGAAGACCAGGCAGGCTCAACTCAACCTTCCAGCTCTGAAAGAAGCTCAGCTCATGCTGTGCGTCTCCCTGTGTCCCGGCTCCTTTATAGAATGGGGACAGCAATAACAGCAAAGGAGGCGGAAGCAGCCTAGAGTCTCCAACTCTGCGAGCTTGGTGAACAGTTGCCCAAGATGTCCAAAGGGCCACTTTTCCCACTGAATGAGGGGCAGAGGCTCCTAAAGGAACAAGACCACAGGGAAGCCAAAAAGTGGGAAGTAGGCTGGACTGTCCACAGCTCCCAGAAGGCCAAGCTGTTGGGGAGGAAAACGTCAGAACCCACCTTCACACCCCTCTCAGGGGTCCAAGAGACAGACGGGCAGGCAGACAGACAGAGCCCTCTCCAGCTGGAGTCTGCAACTGCTAGACAACCCCATTCTTAATGGCCCCTGGCTTCCTGGGACAAGGGGAAAGCTGCAGACATTAGGAACAGAAGGGCAGGCCCCACTGATGACGTCAAACACACACAGCAACTGCTGCCCATTAGAACATTTATTTCTCAGAGAGAAAATAAGTTTCAGACAGTCATATTATAGTAGGTAAAATTAACTTTTGTATTCTTTACAAGCATAGATTTTTTCTCTGTTTATTACCTCTCTTATACCATCTGTTATAAACAATTCTAGAAAGCAAATAAAGTCACTTTCTACAATAAATAGAGCATCGTGTGCTTCACAGCAGATGCGACTGAGACACACAGGCCCCATGCCACAGCAGGATCTGAGCCGTTTCCTGTTCTAAAAGAGCAGTTTTAAAAATGAGACTCAGAGAGAGACTGAAAGATTCAAAGAGATTGAAAAAAACAGAGAGAGACTAAGAAAGAGAAAGGGTTTAGGGGAAGAAAGGAAGAAAGAGACACAGAAAGAGAGAGAGAGAGAGAAAGCCCCGAGATCTTACAACACAGGTTGAGACAAAGGTCACAGAGTCCACAGCCAACTGACTACCTGGGGAGAGGGGGGACGCATTGGCTCCTTTAAATAAACCACACTGTGTGCATTTAAAATACTCAGCCACACAATGGAGGACTCCAGGAATGGAAGCTATAGGCCTGAATAATTTAGAACAGTATTTTACAATTATATACACCATGTCCTTCCCTAGCCATATGCTGTAATGTAGTTTTATTATTGTACAAAAGACAAAACCCCATCCTTTATGTTACAGAGAGAGTTTTGTTGATTCCCTTTTAAACTCTGGCTCGTGTCCCAAATGTATAAGAAATCGTGGCGGTTGGTTGGTTGTATTTTTAAAAAGTCAAGTGTGTAAAAATGGCAGTGATCTCCCCAGGGACTGCGTTTTGTCCAAAACTCCCCTATGAAAAATTTAAAACAATTAAAAAGAACATCAGGTTAAAAATCAACATGGTGATCAGTGGCCTGCAACCTGGCCCTGCGACTTTGGTGTTTGAGAGGTGAAAAGAAACATCCAGAGAACAGACATCGAAGCCTCTGAAAGTTGTGTTGGTTTGTCAGTCAGCATTTCTCATTTCACAGTTTTTTTTTTCCCTTCTGTTTTTGAGAAGGTAAAGGTGGAGAGGGGGTTGAAGGAAAAGAGGGAAGGGGACAGAGGGTTTGAAATAAAAGCAATGCGTTCACTGGAGTTCGGAGCAGCAGAGGCTGGGCAGGGCAGAGTACAAGACAGAAGACGCTGGACTGGAGGCACCCTGCTGTCCATGGTGGCGGAGAGTGATGCTGGAGGCTGCAGTTGCAGAGGAGACTATAGGAGGGGTGAAAGAATAGACCCAGCCGAAGGGCACAGCTCCACCCCAACAATCCTCAGAATCCAAGTGGACAGATGAACACTCATACAACCAGTCTGGTCTGCTGACCAGGAGCCTGCCAAGCCTGAGCCCACCTCCCGGCAAGACAAAAGCGGGCAGGAGGAGCCCTGTCTCAATTCATGGGGGCAAGTTCTCACAGCCTGGCCTAGCTGTTTGTCTGAAGCAGATATGAAGGTAGGGGGTGGTGTGCTGGTGAAGGCGTCACCCAAGTGGTAGGCTGGCCTCTGTCCTGGGCCTTGAGGAGCCAGGTGGAGGCACCCACCTAGCATAGCAGCTGGCCTCAAAGGGAATGAAACATAAAAAGAAAAAGATCAGTTTGGTGATGGTTTTTGTCAGTTTGGCACAAGAGAAAGGAACATGGGAAAAAGAGAGACTGGGCAGAGATGCAGAGAAGATGGGACTGGGAAGAGGTATAAGGATGGGTGATAGAGGGAAAGAGAGGGTGAGCTCTGTGAGACTTCCCGCAGGACCCAAGTGTATCCACAGCACCTCTGGGCTCAGTGTCAGAGCCTTGCTCACCTTGAGGTGTAGTTAGTTGGGAGTGGGGTGAGGGGGCCAGGCACACCCTTGAGAAAGAGCCCAGGATCTCTTGCCTTCTGGGGCCAGGTCTATCTCCTAGGCTGAGCCCAAGCCTCACAGCTGTTTCTCCTTCTAACTGGTTCTTCAGTGGACCAGCCCCTGAGGGAGCTCAGGTGGGAGTTTTTGGCACACAGCAGGCCCGCGAAGGGAACCACACAGTTGGTCAAAACTGGGGCCTTGCCCTTGGGGAGGACACAGCCCAGTCCCCAGCCTGCCATGGAAGAGGGGAGCTGCCGGCCACACATTTGGCTGGGGCAGGAAGAGGTTTCTCTGTGCCCTGCGGGATGGAGGCAGAGAAGGCAGATGCAGGCCAGGCCCCGCCCTTACAGGTAGCTGGAGGTGACAAAGGAGTGGGGCCCCCGCACTCGGCTCAGGTGGATCATCGCACGGTCGTAGGCCACCTGCACTGACTTGCGGATGCTGGTCTTGCGGCCTTCCAGCATCTTGAGCTTGTCCACAGTATCTTCCACACCCAGGGGCAGGACTTTGTCCCTTGGAAGCCACTGCCTAAAATATAAGCACAGTAAGAGGCCTGGGCCATGGTGGGTCCCACAGGAGGGCTCCTCTAAACCCACTTGCCCAGTACCAGTAGTCAGTGAGAGGGGACAGGGCAGAAGAGGGAAGACTGGGACACCACAGGTAGGAGGCCACCAAGGGACTTGTTTTGCAGCCAGGCCCTTTCCTGGGCTCCAGGACGCTCAGTCAGTTTAATGGGTTATCAGGCCTTGGAGCAGAGGGAAGCCTCTGTGACCCCTAGGAGACCAGCTGAGCCATCTGAAGGGCTCTGAGCCTCGCTCTGCCTTGGGGAGTCAGGGCATTATGGCTAGGAAGTGGAGCTGATGCCAGGAATCATGAACTGATCTCTGGTGGGGCCAGCACCTGGTGCTTTTAAAAAGGTCCCGGGATGAATCTAACATGTAGCTAAGAGCCCAGCCTTTGAAGCCAGATCTTAGTTTGTATCTCGGTTCTGGCTATGGGGTCTTGGTTTTCTGAGCCTCAGCTTTCTCATCTGCAAAATGGATTGGGAGAGAATTAATGAAGATTTAAATGAGGATCAAACGAAATCATGTATGTAAAGCAGTCTGCATAAGGACATAGAGTAAATGCTCAATAAGTGGCGGCTATTATTATTATTTTTATTAGCTAGTCCTGCCTCCTCACTCTATAGAAGCAGAGGTGAAAGAAGCCTCCTGGTGGAGTTTGTAAACCATGAGCAAAAAAGCCACTTGTGGCGGACCCTGTGCTGTCCCAAACACCCTGCCCAGCACTGAGACATGCATTCCGGCAGCCACTGGGAGTGTTAGCAGATTACAGGCTCTCAACTGAGTCCATCTCCAGAAATCTCCCTCCACAAAGGTCACCCCACTCCCTAATGGCAGCCAGCATTCATGACTGGTTGACATGGGGGTACAAAGGCACAGCCCCAATTCCTGATATCTTTAATGAGCCACCCAGCTCCAGAGCTCCCCACAGGATCAGTTGAGGCCTCTGCAGCAAGTGTGCTGCAGGTCAGCTTCTTCCTCCGCCCCATGCTGCAGCCCTCACCCATCCCCCAGCTCTCCCCAGTAAGCCTCCTAATACAAATCTCCTACTCAGAGTGTTTCCCAGGGAATTGGATCTGCAACACCTCTCAGTCACTATTAACATTATTAATCAGTGTTATTAGTAATACTAAGTTACTATTAACATAGCAAGTGCAGGCTAACTGCTGGCAAGTAACCCCTCACCTTCACCTGGGTAGAGGCAGGTGACTGAGCCCACTGTCCCTCTATGTACTTCTCCAGCACATCAGCATTAGAACATCCTTCCAGTTGTGCCCCTCAGCCTACATCCTGGTGCACCCTCCCAGCAGCAGCACTCACTCACCAGGTGCGTTTGTTGTCAAAAAAGAGGACAAGGAAGAGCTTCTCTCCAGCCTCGGCCTGTTTCTGCTCTCCCAGCTTCAGCACATCCAGTGGGGGGACAGGGATGGGGACACCATTGTGCAGGAGGCCCTCCCGGGGCATCTTGGGATCGATGATCTGGAAGCAGGAAAGCAGACAGCATTCAGCTGGGAGTGGATGGGGTGAACAGTGCCCCCTGTCCTAAGACTAATCCCTGAACCACCCCACACTGAAGCTGTGCAGGGAATTGGCCTTGTCCACAACCTAGTGATAGAGGGGCTGACCTCTTCCAATGACCTGCAATGCCCCAAAACAAAAATCTTGACTCTGTTTCCCCCAGACACTGTCCTAATCCTTAGACCCTTCCTAATCAGTCCTTCTGATGAGAGAGCATGCTCCATGAACTGTCAGGCCCTGGATCTGAAAGAGAAGTACTGGGAAGCCAGCGTGGGGGGTTGTCGCAAGTGAGTGGAATATCGCTGACACTCAGACCAGACAGACAAACGCTTTCCTTCCAATGTCCCTTAGGGGAGAGGAATGGAAGTCATTTTTCTCCCTGCCAGTTTCCCTTCAGAACCTTTGTAATTCACTTTAAACTCTCAGGAGACTTCCTAGACACCATGGCTGTGAAGAAGGTTCTCTGTCAGCAGGAGGGCCCATCCCTTCTGTATAGGTTACCTAAATAGATCCCCTGGTTACCTACCACCTTCCTGTCTATTATAATCCTTTCTGGTGCATGGACATTTAACACCTCCATGGTAAGATCAGAGAGAAGCCAGAAGAGTGAGCTTGGAGGGTTGCTGGAGAGGGGAGAATGATGTGGCTGGAAACAAGGACCACTGTTAGAATCAATCCTCAATGCTGCATGTTCCACAAGGACAGAGGCTCAGCAAAATACCTGGTGGCATCAACACAATAATTCTCCAGCTCTATAGAGCACTGACAAAGTTACCAAAGCTCCTAATCATTCACACATCATCATCTTATTTCATCTTCTTGCTGATGTTGAGAAGTCTGCTGACAGGTATTAGCTGACAGAGGAAAATGCCAAGCACAAAAGGAGAATGTAGCTGGTGGGGACAAAAAACAGGTCCCTGGACAAGTCGTGGTCCTCTGCTGCCCAGTGCCTCCTACACAGTCCCTGCTTCCAGAGCAGCTGGCTAATAATCTCTGTGCACCAAGGCCAGGAAGACTTGGAAACTTACCGAGGAAGCAGCTTTCTCCAGAGATGGAGCAATCTTAATTCCTATACCCTGTCCCAGGGGGCCTCTTTTCATAATAATAAATTGCTCTCACTATTTACTTTTGGGTGTCTGCCAGCTTCCTACATCCCTCTCAAGATAAGCAGCTAAAAGCAGGTGATCTGGTTAAGAGTTTATTCTAAGGAAGACTCACCCCTACCCTGCCCCCAGCTGTATGATTTGGTAAGAATTCTATTCCCAGCCTGTCTATCCCTCTTGGGACTGAAGCTAAGCTAATGAGAACCACCAGACAAGTCCTCCTGAGCTTCCTCGATTATAGAACAAGACAATGAGGCTAACTCTGATATGTTTTCTTCTAACCAAGCCAGCTGGTACCTGGCTTGGAATGTGGGGCAGACTGTGAAAAATGTCCCCCCAAGGGTAGAAGCAAGATGGGCAAGTCTGTCTCTGAAGGAGACCTCTCCTCTCTTTTTTAAAGAAGACAGAGGCAAATGTGTCCCAAAATAATAATGATCCATTCATTCAAATGTTATGCAGATGTAAAACAACATGGAAATAAAGCTTGTGATAACATAACATACTACATAATAAATGTGTACACACTTTATTATTACAGCTATAATATATAAACAATAGACACAATAAAACAAAATGCTTATAATTGACATGTCAGAATGCTGAGGGCTTTGTGTTGATTTTCTCTATTTTTCCAAAACTTCTATAATGTAGATACATTACTTTTACAGAAAAGACTTTTTTTTTTTAAAGAACAAAAGCTTCAGAAAAAGAGATTAAAAACTGTATATTCACTATGGGTGCAAATACATATTTAAGTATGCACAGGAAAACAACTAGGAGAGCATAAACCAAAATAAAAACGCAGGTTGTGTTCAGGTGGTGGTTGAATTTCTTTAATCATGGAAGAAAATGTATGATTAAGAAGATAATTAAAAAGGAAAAAGAAAGGGACTAGATTTAGACTGGCTTTTTTACACTATGAGATTAGAAAAACAAAATTAAACCAACACACCTTAACCACTTCTCCAACAACTAAGCTGTGGGGTCTCACGGACAGCAGGGCAGGGAGCCTATAAAGGCAGCTCCAGGCCCAAGCTCAGTACAGGCTCACAGTGTGGATCTCCCACCTGCCATCGCTAAGCAGTGGGTGAGGCAGGCAGTTCGGGTTCCAACATTGCTCCAGCAAACTGTATAACCTCTGGAAATTGCAGTTTCCTCATCTGTCCAAAAAGGATCAGAGTTCTTACTCTCTTTACCTTAAGAGGCTGCTTAAGACAGATGAGCCACAGACACGAATGAGCTGGGAGAGGCTCAGAGCTCTGTGTGCATGCAAGAGGTTGGTGGGGTAGTTCTAAGCCCCGGCTACAGACCATCTGGGAAGCTTTTTAAAAAATATTCCTGCCTTGGTCTGGCTTTAGAGAGTCTGATACGATAGTTCTGAGTGGGGTCTCAGAATTGTATTAAAAAAAAAAAATTCTCCCAGATGATTCTGACATGCCCCAAAGGTTAGAATCAGTATCTTCCAGGGCCAGATAAACATTACCTTCCCAATATAAAAAGAGCCCTAAGAAATAATAATCAAGGTGGTTAGAACAGAATTTTTAACTACTGCTACTATGGAAAAAAATGGAAATTTAAGCTACTGTTGATGGGAGTATAAACTGGAACTAATTTTCTAAGGGGGAACTTGGCAATTTGTATCAGACTTTTGCATAGACTTTGCTCCAAGAAGGCATTCCTAAGACTTCTTCACTGTAAAGAAATAATCATGCATGTGTACGAAGGTTAAGTTTCAGTGATGCTTACTGCCAGCTGTTTATCACAGTGAAAAATTTAAAACAATCTAACTGATCAACAAGGGAATGGTTAAAATAAGTTACATGCACACAACTGAAGACAATGTAGTCATTAAAGTGATACTAATGAAGACTGTTCAATGGCATAAGACAAACATGCTCATGGTGTGCTGTTAAGTGAAGGGGAGGTTAAAGCGAGTATGGTCTCATATTTATGCATTAAACAAAAAAAGGCTGAGTGGATATACATCAAGAGGTAATCTCTGAACAGATGGGACTGTGGGTGATTTTGAACTCAGTGGCTCAGAACACAGGCTTTGACATTACACATTTTGAAGCTTGGGCTCAAATTTCAATCTTGCCACTTACTGGCTAGATAACCATGGGTAGCAAATAGATCCTCAATTTATTCCCCTATAAAAAATAACCATACCTTCCTCAGTATTTTAAGAACTTAGCATGACAGATGTTTAGTAAAATATCTAAGCATTATCAGCAGCTTTTACAGTTCTCTACAATGAACACATTATTTTTATGCATAATGATTTTTTTATTTAGCAAATAAATGAATGCTATTAAATCCCTAAGAGCCCTAACCTCTGTCTGTATAATTTAGCCTACTATAAGTGCCCTAAGCTGGGAGCCTTTCTGGTTTGACCCACCCTGGCTGGGGTAAAACCTCCCTCTTTTTTGCAGCTGGAGGCAACCCGCCTCTGCTGGCTTGATCCATTCAGATAAGCCCCCAAGGCAAGGCAGGGGCCAGAACCGCTGGCGGGAGGGAGGAGGGTGGCCTCTGGGGCAGACTCACCAAGGCAGGGTAGGAGGGATAGCCTCGGCACTTGGCCCACACCAGCTCCAGGGGCTCCAGGTCTCCGCGGTCTTCAAAGGGCATCAGGAGGCTTCTGCCTGGGGTGGGGGAGGGGAGGAGACAGCACCGGAAGGGGACTTGGAATGGTGCCCAGGAGGCCTGCCTGGGACCTCCATTTGACTGGGGCAGCCCAGGAATGAGTCAGCAACATCCCCTCCACCCTTCCTCTACCCTACCCTTTCCTTAGTTCTTAAGACTAGATCAGGGGTTGGCAAATTTGTTCCATAAAAAGCCAAATAGTAAATATTTTAGGTTTTGTGAGCTACAGGGTCTCTGTCGCACCTACTCAACTCTGCTGTTGAAGTACGAAAGCAGCCGCAGAGACTTCATAAATGAGTAAGCATGGCTGTGTCCCCATAAAGCTCTATTTCTGGACACTGAAATTTGAATTTTGTGTAATTTTCACGCATTCATCAATTCTTCTTTTGATTTTCAATCATTTGAAAATGTAAAAACCACTCTCAGCTCATCCAGACTACAAAAACAAGCAACAGGTTACAATTTGCTGACCTCTGAACTAGAACCTTAGGACAACATGTTAACTGCTTTGGAAAAATGTTAACTGCTTCATCACCGGGACACCAGGAAGAAGACCATAACCCAGCCTGGCAAAGCCACAAACTATTCTTTGGGACTCCCTTACTGGTCGGCCTTATGATGGAGGCTTCATGGAAAAACATACCTGAAATGGACATCCCAGTTAAACTACTTGCTAAATGAGTTCCTTTCTGACAGGGCCACACCTGGCTATCCACATCACCTGGCTGCACAGCACTCAGCAGAGCCAAGCAGGTCTGCAGGTCCTTTGTGCACCTGTTTTGTCAGAACCTTTCACTGGGTGTCCCGCCTGGGGCAGGCACCGCACCTCTTCAGCTTAACTGTATTCTGCACCCAGTGCACTAGAACACATGGATGGGAACTTCACAAATGAGCACACAGAGGAACTTCCCTCCCCCTCCCCATGTCTATAAACTGGAGGTGTGGAGGTGACCACACTCAACTAAGGAAAAAGGCCCAAATTCCACAGAGTAGAAAATAAGGTCCTAAGGAAACATGACCACCCATATTTATAATTTTTCAAAAATGTACTACTAATAATGAGGTCTTGTTTTCTATCTATTGAATCAGAGCAATAACAACAAAAAGATAAAATCCAATACTGAAGAGGCAGGCTGAGGGGAAACCTGTGTAATCATACACTGCTGAGGAAATTGCAGACCAGTCTAATTCTTCCAGAATATAATTTGGCAGTATGTCTCAAGAGCCATAAAAAAAAAAGTATGAACCATCTGCTCCAGTAAATTCCTTCCCTGGGAATTTATTCTTAGAAAAATTAACTTTAAAAACGAATAAGAAGGTTTTGAACAAAAATGTATAATGTATACGTATAATGTTACAAGTTGGAAATAACTATCTCATATGGAACAGGTAAATTATAATGCACTGATTAGAAGATACACTGTTCCAATAATGACTGTGATACAAAGTTTTGTCAAAATTTAAAAAGTTCTAACATTGAAAAAAGCAGAATACAAAAGAGCATGTATTTTGGATGAGCATTTTGTTAAAAACAAACAGAAGGCAACACAGAAATGAAGACAATTGTGTTAAGGTGATGGAACAGTGGGAGGTCAGTTTCCTTTTTAAATTTCCTTTGTCACCATATTAATAAGTATGTGGCTTTAAAAATAAAAATAAAATGTCACTACTAGAAGCACAAAGTATGTGTCAGTCCGCTCCCAGTTTTGCACTAGATGCTGTACAAATTAACCCAGACATGAGCCCTGCCTTCTGGGCACTGACAGACAGTAATGAAACATGCAGGCATGCATTCATCAAAACACATATGAAAAAGAAACTGATGCTATGGGGAAATAAAGCAGTTAGGAAAAGGAAAGTGGGGAAGAGAAGCCCCGAAGCCTGTGTGTTAGATGGAAGCTTCAAGCATCCAGAACACACATCTCCCACAGGAGGGCTGGACAGAGACGTGCTCAGAAAACAGCTGGCCCTGCACCCACATCACCTGAGCACCACCCAAGCCTTCTCCTTTGGCCCTGCCTTGTCCTTTATTCCCTTGGTCCACAGAGACAAGACCCATGTATTTTATTGTTTGGACTAGCTGGAGTAGAAGGTCTCATGAGAGGGGTGGAAGCCTTGGATCACATGAAACTACAGGGTTATGTGTGAAAATTCAGTGATACAGGCTATCACTGATCACTCCAGTGAGGGCAGGCTGGCACTATCAAAATTACAAATGCACATTTCCTTCAATACAGCAACTCTACTTCTACAGCCATACTCCCCAGGGATACAAGATGATCTATGTAGAAGGTTGCTCACTGCAACACTGACTATGACAAATAAGTGAAAATGATCTAAATGCCCATCTGCAGGGGACCAGCTAAGTATATGACAGCACTCCTATGTAATGGGGCATTAGGCAGCAAATAAAAAGCACAGAATTTCCAAGGCATATTATTAACTGAAAAAAGGCATAGTTTAGAGGAACATGCATGTTAAGCTTCTCTGCTGGCTCTTTCAAATACACATACAAGTTTTTGGCTTGCGTATGTATGGATTACATGTGGAAAAAGACAAAAGAAACCGCTAACAGTGGCTGTTCTAGGGAGGGGAGCACTGGCTCCTTATTATGCACCTTTTTGTACCTTTCTGATTTTTGTCACCATGGCATGGGTTACCTATTCAAAATAAGATGAATTAAAAAAAAAAAGTATGAATGACCCAGGAGGAAGAGCCATCTCCCTACCCAGTGCCCCAGGGTTTGGAGCTCAGGATCTGGCTGCAGCCCACAGAGCCAGTTCTTTGGAAGGCCTGGTTCCCCCAGATGCACCTGTACAGCGCTCCTCACCTGAGCCACTGTAGTCAGAGTCTCCATTCACACCTTCCAGGAAGGGCACTCGAGACAGGGCTGGCTTCCCACGGCTGCGTTTGGGAGGTGTCAGACCACTGCATACAGAGCAGGGAGGGAAAAGGGGAGCGAAATGAGCAATTTCAATGACTAATATACCCACTCCTGCTCTCCCACCTCTGCTATGAGTAGAGCTGCAAAAACCCTTCAGGGAGAATGGTTTCTCACTTTCCCCTAAAAACTCATATTAACCCATGATATACTTCTGACCAAAATGTTCCCAGGAGGCTTTAAGGAATTACTTCATCCATGTGTAAGGACTGAACTTGAAAAGAGATGTCTGCTCCCCTGCCTGGGGACCTCGGATTTCATCCAGAGGGAAGATCACCCCAGGCACCTGTCAATCCTTCCAGAGTCTAAGCAGCCTGGTCATCTCACATCTGCCCAGAATTCTTTACTCTGTGGTTTACATTGCTTTTTCTTTAGAAACTACTTTTGAGGCACAAAACTTTGTCTCTTTCCCAAGTTTTCTATAATGGACATGTCTTACTTCCTTAATTAGAAAAGACATATTTTTAAATTGGAAAAAAAATCCACTTCTCACTTCCACTTTATGTGTGTGAAGTTTTTCTTAGAGACAGATTTTTTTTTTTAACTAACAAGCAGACCAGTATTTTTTTTTAATATGGCTACTGCAAGGAGGTAAAAAAATATATATTAGACAAACACTAGAAGGTAATAGGCAAAAATGAGTATAGTAATACCAGAAAAATGGTATAACTGGAACCCACCCAGGCATCAACATTTTTAAATTGCTCCCAATGCAATTCTAATCTACAATCACAGTTAGAAGCCTCTGGGCAAGAATGATGTACCTAGGATTTTTTCCCATCCGAACTTTAAAAAATATTACCGCTATATAAGTTTTTCAACAACAAAAAAATGCTGAAAAGGTCAACAATCTTCAGAAGAGCAGAAATGCTAAGAAACCCCTAGTGGGATAAAAAGAGGCTAGGGTGAGGACCGGTTGGAGAGTAAGGTACTCCTGTTTTACTCACTCATAATTGACTTTATCATGGTCTTAAACAGAAAACCTGGCACAACCAGAACCTGATGAATCATAATTTTTCAGTAACTAGTAGGTTGGGAGCTTTTTTCCTATTAGTCAATATTAGGACCTGTTGGGGAGAAAACAAATAACACCCAGTTCATGTTCAGGATTCAGTTCCCATCCACCCCACAAAAATCTGTCACTGGGCTTAGAGAATCTGAGACCTTACAAAAATATAAGGTACTGGTAGTTCTACTAGGAAAGTCTTTCCAAGTTCACATCACTGATCTGGAGAGACATCTTCAAATATAACAGAAGATTAAGCACAACAAAGTGGTTAAGAAAGAAACTCTAGAGCCAGACTACCTGGGTTTAGAACCTGGCTCTTCTACTCATTCATCCTGTGATCCTGAGCAAGTTACTTAACCTCTCTGAGACTTATGTTCCCCATGTGTTGCTGTGAGGATTTAATAATCAAAATACAGAAAGTACTCACTACAGCACATATCAAGTACTCAATAAATGGCAGTTATATAGTAAATATTATATGAAAGGAAATAAATGTTAATGTCTCACTTTAAATATTATTCATATATATCTGTATATAATAGTATATCAGATGATTCCACTCTGAAAAGGCTGAGCTCAATGAGATAGGATGCAACATCAAAACTAGGTCTATATGTTCCTGTTTCATAGAAAAAAGCACAACTGACTTGATCATGGCCTGCATTTCAGCCCTCTCTCCAAGTTACCCAGGCCTAAGGAGACGGCCCAATCTGTAATTATTTTGTTTACTGGTTTAACATTCATCTCTCCCTTCCAGAAGATAAGATCTGAGAATAGACAACTTATCAGGGCTGAGAACAGTGCCTGGATCATGGTATGTGCTCAATTAATAGTTGAACGAGGGACCCATAGAAGAGCCCCAACATGCTCAGAAAACCATTAGAAAAGATAAACTCAAGGATATCACAGGAATGAGATGAGATTAGTGATCAGAAATTCCTTCACATGTCTTTATTTCTGGGATTATGTGACTTCAGTCTAATTAATAAGTAAGATTTTTCTTTGTGTACTTACCACTGCAGTATAGAAAAGAAAAAGAAAAAGAAAAAAAATCCTGCATATGAAGTCCTGAATCTCCTGTTTTAAACCCTAAAATTCTACTGAGAACTACTGAGTTAAAGAAGAAATGCCTTCCAAGGGCACTGTTCATACACTGAGCAGGGCCCCAGAGGAATCAGTGGCGTTGGCATTTTGACAGGAAGGCAAACAGGCTAACCAGAGGGCTTGCTTCTTGTGGTTCACAACTGGGAAGAGCACCTTTCATGGAGGGAAGGGCCAGACACACCTTCCACTTTTAGTCAAGGACTAGGAGGGGACAGTTTGATAACCCTGCTCCTACCCTACTCCAATGAACTGGGTTTCTAGGTAGCCTATTTTTGAAGGGAGTCAGGAATGCCAACCTGAGACCAGGCTAGAAGTATCTGGTAAGATTATGAAATCTCTGCCTCTTCTCTGTGTCTGGTAACTGTGTTTTCCCAACCACTCCTCCTATATCTCTAGAGCTGCAACATGGAGGGAGAAAGCTAGGACATTTCTAAGGCTCGGTGGGGAGGAAAATCTTAAAGGAGCCACTGAAAGCTGGGCCCTGCCACAGCAGGGGAGCAGTCCAGGCACAAGGGGTAGCTGGGAGCCTCCCATAGCTCCACCAGCAGCTCAGCAGCCAGGACAGAGTGCCAAACAGTCACCTAACCTGCCTAGGAAGTGCTTCAAACACAGATACATAGTCTTTGGGTGCTGCCATGGGAACTTTCCTCCCCTTTAGTGAACCCAGGATCCATTCAGCAGCCATATGGAGGGACCATATGGCCAGCCTTCAGGACAAGTTATTTTTCCTCTGTGGTCCTGAGAGTCTCTCATTTCCCAGAGTCCCACACTCCCTAGTGTCTTGCAGAGCACACAACACAGAGCAGGGACTTGATAAACTCTTCAACGTCGAAGAAACTTGAAGGTTCTGGTCTCAGAAACCCTTCCTTCAGGTAAAAGAATGGGAAAAGAAACCCATCCTCTCCTAGCTCAAGGATGGCAAAAGAGCTGCGGCCTTTGTCTGACTAAAAGGCAATTCCAAATTTCCTATCTGTCCATTTTTTATTCCCCTACCAGACCTCCAAAGAGGCCACTGCTATGATGCCCCGAAAGGCAAAGGCCAAAGCCATGTCTATAACTGGGGTATCTAAATGGGCGAGGGGTGAGTGGTGGGTGGGGACCAGCTCAAATGTTAACTTCATGGGGCAATAGACTCAGCTATCCCCACCATCTCAAGCCAAATTCAACTCCACAAACCCCAAGGGTCATGCTGTTTCCCAGGAGCTACCAGTCACAGGCCTCAGGAAATAGCAGGGATTGGGGGAAAAAAAAACCAAGATAAGCAGGAGGAGGTTCAATCTGTAGCTGAAAGGAAAATAAATGGAGAGGTGGCAGAGCTGCCACAAGTGTTCTTACCTGCAAGCTTCAAATGTCAGTCCACCACTGAGACCCAAACTACATTCTGAATCAGACCCGCTTTCGGTGTGTTTTCCAAAGCCGTTGGTCACACCTGCCAAGGACACACAGAGTGAACCTTAGTGCAGAAACCCCCCCTTCCACTGACACATGCCGCAGTGTGAGCAGCTGCCTTGAGAGGGCTCAGCAAGGAGGGTTGGAGAGAACAATTGGTCCTTCCTCTTGGGAAACAGGTCTTGGGTGATAGTGAGAACCTGATGAAGCTTTGGGTGAAATGTTGGCTAGGCCACAGAGCAGACACTGTATTTTCCTTCCCATCCTTATGGGTTTTTTGGAAGGTAAATAGCACTCAGCTCATTCCAGTTACTGTCATTTCTCTACAAAGGGAAATACCAAGACTTCCTCACACTGGCTGGCTCACAAGTCCCAGGAACTGCTTCTAATTTCAAGCCTCAATTATCAGGGAGTCTCCTCTGCCTCTTGGGGAGCCCACCCACATCGCCTCTTTGGATAAACACTCACTCACCCTATCTATCACACAGCTGGCAACAGCTAACTTCATTCTTTTGGGATGGTGTCAGGGGAGGTTGGGGCAGGATAAGGGCTGTGTCAACCACACCCTGAGATATCTAGCAGAGCTAGTCAGAGTTGAGGATGGGGGCACTTTTCAGCAGATCTAAAGCAAACCAGACCTTCCTGGGATAAGGAGTCAGATTCCTTGGTTTTAGACTGGGCCCTGAAATATGGATCCGTTTTCCTCTCTAAGCCTTGGCTTTTCCTTTTGTGAAGTGACAGTAATACTTCTTACTTATGGAGAATGCTACTAAGTATGGATGAGGGAAGGTCTGTTTATAGCAGGGAGCCCTACAGAGGCAAATGAAGACTGGTCACCCCAGGGACAGGAATGTGACTCTCATCTACTGTGGAAGCTTTAACTCTCCTATCTATCCAATTCCCAACCACAATCCAGAATCCTATAAGTCTCATAGCTGAGCCAAGAGCTCAGGAGCTCTAAGTCACATATATGTTAGTCAGAAAACTGAGACAAGTCACATCTATAAGAGCTCATGTCTCAGCCAATGTACCTGGATTCTAACCTGGTTCTTCCTCTAACATTATGATCTCGCTTTAAATCACGGAAGCCAGCTGTGTCTCAGGTGCCTCATCTGTAAAGGATCAACATCTGTTTTTGTGAGACTCCTCTAGGGTTGTGTAAAAATATTCCTGAGTGCAAGGTAGCTGGGATGGTGGAAGAGAAAGAGATTCTAGCAATAACCCCATGCAGCGGGCCCTCTTGGCTCCATGAGCCTGATATCTAGATCTATTTCCCAATAGCAGACTTTTCAATTTTAGTGCACAATGTTCTCAGTGCTGTTTGGCTGTGCCTGACACAGTTAAAAGGATGACAACAATAACCACTACCATCTACTGCTATATCCCAAGTGCTTTATATAGGCTATTTCAAATCCTTAGAGCCCTGCAATGTGGATATCGCTGGCCCCATATTAGAAATAAGGAATAGGCTCAGAGAGGTTAATTACTTTGCCCCAGGACACACAGCTGGTAAGAAGATGGGATTTGAACTCAAGTCCGCCTAACTCCAGGCCTCAAGCTCTTGACTCTTAACACCAACCTACTGTCCTAATACAGGCAAGCTTGGGCCAGACAGGATGGAAAGGTATTGCTGGCAACAAAGTGTTAGGCAGGAAGAGAGAAAAGCATGTGCTAGCCACAAAGCCCAAAGCCACCACATAACAGGACATGAGAGGGACACGAGGAGCAAAAGCCAAGAGCAGGCCCCTCCCTGCCAAGCCAGCCAGCCTCCCATATCCCACCAAGACTATTCTGTCTGGCAATGGAGGTCCTGCACATCCTGGCCCACCTTGCCTACAGCGTTGGCTCCTGATGCTCCAGGAAGCCTCTCTCCAAACTGTTCCTCACAGGGACTCTGTCCTTGTTTCCACACACCAGGGCCTAAGCCTTTTACTCTGCTCTACTGTCCTCACCCCCAGGGCCAGCTAAGGCACTGTCTCCTTGTGAGTACTTTCCAACTCTCCCAGCTCTTACTCCTTGAACACCGCTAGCAGTGCTGTCACCTTACACTTAACCACAAACTATCCAGCACTGTGACATCTCTGCACCTCGGGAGACTACCTAGTCTCCCCACTGGACTCTTTCAGAGTTGGAACTGAGTCTGACTTAGTTTACTACCCACCAGTGACCAGCTTGTGCTGAACATGCAGTAAGAACTCTTCAGTGGCGAGCCCCCATTACTTGCCTCTGGAACCTCATCTCCTACCATCCCTGGCTGACTGTGTTGCAATCACACTGGTTCCCTCACTGTTCCTCAGACATGCAAGCACGTTTCCACCTCCAGGGCCTGTGCACTTGCTAGTCTATCTTTTTGGAACATTCTTTCCCCAGATACCCAAACAGCTCACGCCTTTAGCTCTTTCAGATCTTTACTCAAATGTCACCTCCTTGGAAGGCCTCCCCTGGCCACCCTTTCTAATACCATCCCAGCATCCCCTATTCCCCTCCCCTGATGGACTTTTCTCTATAGCTTCTAATATAAAGTACAACTTACTCATTTGCTTTTAACCTATCTATCCTACAAGGGAGGAGATTTGTCTGTTTTATTTATTGATTCTCACTCTTATATTGAAGGGCCTACAATAACACCTAATATAAATCTGAGAAATAAATGAACTAAAACAAAGGCAAGAACCATTTTATCATATATAGCATTTTATCCCCCTGGGCCAAAGAAAGCCCCTGACAAAATCTGGCCCTGTCAAAACACTTGCTTAAAGCCCATTTCCCCAGGCCATTAACTGTGTGCCAGGCCTAACTGTGAACTATAGGGCCCTCAGTGCTATTACTGGCATCCTCAGGGGCCATTAGGGAGGCAGTCAACTGGGGGAGGGGCTGGCTGGCAAGGCAAAGCAGGAAAGCAGATGAGAAGTAGTGAGAGAAGGCACAGGAGAGGTCACCTGTCTCCTCCTCCTGCTGTGGGGACCTCTCCCCTTCGCTCTCACTACAGCTCCTACTCCTCGGCCGCTTCTGGGAGTGCCGTTCATCCTCTATGCCGGTAGGAGAGGCAGGAGAGCCCACTGCACCATGGTCCTCGCCGTTCTCCAGGCCCCTATCTGGGCTCCTCTGTAGCTTCACCCCATTCTTGGCCTTCTTGAAGAGGACTGATGTGCGGCGCCCCACACCACTGAGTGGGGCACTGGTGGGGGATGTATCGGGGGCCATGAGGGACACTCTACTGATGCCGTTGTCACTAAGCAGACGTTGTAAGGGCTCGCTCCCTAGCTGCAAAGGTGATTTTTCCAAGAGCTCATCTTCTTCCACCTTCCTGGGCTTCAGGAATCGGCTTAGAGGTTTGCTATCACTGATGGGTTTCAGAGTGGGGGGATCTGGAGGGGATTCTTGCTCAGACAAGGAAGGTGCAGGCCCAGTGGGCTCCAGAGTTGGTGGGGGAGGCAGTTTAGAATCATCTGTTAGAGAAAAAGAGAACCTGCTTGAACATTTTAGAAAAAGTCTGCTGCTACAAGTCAGATAATGACACTGATAACTAACAACCAAAAGCATAGGCTATTAGAAGGCGTGAGACGCATGCCAGGTCTTAGGTCTGAGGCAAAGAGGATGTAGGACTAAAATGTGTCTACAGTAGTAGTTCTAGACTCTGCCTATGTATTAGAATCACCTCAGAAGTTTCTTAAAAATTCCAGTGCCAAGGTTCCATCCCAGACCAATTCAGACCAGATCACTAAAGATATATATGTATTTTTTTTGAAAGATTATCAGGTGAGTCTCATAAAGTCAGGGTTACAAACCACTGCCTTATACCACAGAAAGCCTAAAACCCCCTGCTTAATCAATAGTTAGGTAAGTCTCAGCCTCACAGATTAGGGATCTACAATTCTCATTAGACACAGATGTTTTCCCATCTGTCAATGCATTTCATTCCAGATCACCCAAGTGAAGCAAGCAGGACAAGCAGAAAGAATAAGTTTACAGATGTGGAAAAATGAAAGTGCTTCCCAAACACGTTTGTTCACCTACCACCTTGAAACTTAAAAATTGAAACTTGCGAGACAATTTCCCTAACCTGAATCTCTGGGAGGTGAGGCCTAGAAATTTCTTGAAACCTCTAGAAGTTGTTGCAGCAGGTCCACTGGGCAAGATGGCACCACCTCAGCCCAGGAGTGGGGATGGATACAAGTGGCATGCTGATTGCCATATGGGGAGTTGAGAAGAGTCACAAAGGACACGAAGCCCTCTAATGCTAAATGTGACCTCTCAGTCTCATCCCTGCTCTCCTCCAGCCTAAAATAAAATAGGCCGTTCCCTCAATTTGGCCCCTTTTCCTCTGGGGATAACTCCCAACCTTCTGGACTGTGCAGATGAGAGGCCCTCCCAAGCTGTAGGCTCAGATCTAAGGGCTGGTATAAAAGAGGCAATTCTGACCCCAACAAAGTGGAGAGGATGGAAAGCAACTCAGATAAGGCCCCTGGGTCTCTGAGAACCACTTCCCCCAGCTATCTTTTGGAGTTTTGGGCTCTTCTGCTTAGGCATGGGCCTGCAGACTTGGCCAGCTGGAATAAAAGCCATGATCCCAGACCATCTTTATTTTTTTTTTTTTTCCACTCCCCAACACCACAATCTAACCTGCTCTAAGAGCCTCTCTATATCATGGTATAAGGTGAGCTAATATTTAACTAGTATGTACAATATGGCCATATCAGGTGAAAAATATTGAAATACTTCTTTACTAGTTAGCAAACAGCCGCTGGGCCCCAGCATCTGAAACTCCCTGAACCTGCTCACAATTGGCAACTAAACATCCCTATCAGTGGATCTCAGGAGCCCCCTCCAATACAACAGCCAACATCTACTCTGACTGATGAATTTTGGCCTCTACTGATTGTTAAATACTTTGATATTATCCCTAGATACGCATGGAAGTGTGACCCTCCCAGGGCTTCTGCTTGCCCACAAGGATCAGACCTGAAGTTGGGGAAGGATGCTCCCATGATGGGATTTTCCCTTAACCCTCCCTTACTCTGGCCCCCAGCCCCTTGCCTGCCCGTGAATGTCTCTCACCTCTGTCCCCATCATCTTCTGGCTCCTCCTGTGGGGCCTGCTCCAGCACAGCCAAATCCCCCCGAGGCCCTGCTGGCAGTTCCCCATTGGACACAGTCTTGTTCAGCAATGGTAGCTGCAGTGGTGGTGGCTGTGCCAGCTTCTGCCGAAGGGTATTGATCTCCCGGCGCAGCAGGCGGACACGGCGGGTCCGGGCCCCACTGGACCGCATGGCACTCACTACATCTAGTTTCTCCAGCAGCTCCTTCAGCTGCACCTCTGGGGACAAGTGGGCCCGGTTTTCTGGGATGAGGATGTTGTCCACTGCCAGGGAAAAGGGAGGACAGAAGGGGCTGAAGGACCTGCCCAGCCCAGGGCAAGGGGAAGGGAGGGGGCTGATTCCTTTGGATGCAAAATATTCTCCCATAATGCCTGGGCCACTGGCTTCCAGCAGTGTCACTGTGGGGCCTTGGCCCTGGCCAACACCACTGCCCAGAGGGCAGACACAGGGACAAGGTCAGAATCTGGGAAACATCTGCAGGAAGCAGTTCACAGTCATGATTACGGGCTCCATGGAGCAGGCACGAGGCAGCCTGGCAATCCCCCAGCCGCGGTGACTGGCTGCTGCCACGAAGAAGCAAAAAGCAGGGACAGGCAGAGTGGGGGTCTCAGAGGCAATCCCATTTTTCTGGTCCTCTACCTGCACTCTACTGAATGAGCCAGACATACATCAGCATTGCACTCCCACTGCCCTATGCTTCAATGCCACACAGGGGGAGTCCAGGAGAGAAAAACTCCTGATGAAGCTTTAGCTCTTCAGACAGCTAGTACCTGATTCCTCTCTTTCCTACTTTTCAAGTGCTCAGTGAATTAAACTCAAACCTTTGAAACTATTCCAGCCACAAGCACGTATATCCCAGCCTGTGCCTATCCCTAGCTTTGCTCCTAGAGTCTACCCTATTGCTCCAAGGCCCACCCTGATCCCTGGCTCTCTGGGCCCTGTACCTGCGCCTCCTCATGCCCCCTCCCCTCCCCGCCTGTTCAGGCTTCTCACCGTCTTCCCAAGAGAAGCGGTAAAAGTCCTCCAATTTGGGTGACTCGGGCAGGTGGGTGCCCCTCTCGGGGTCATAGCCAATGTTCTCTGCCTGCCGCCGGGCGTGCCGCAGAATGGCCCCTCCCAGGTCCCGCAGGCGGACAGCTGCTCGGTGGAAAATTGTGTCTTTAGCATTATACTTCATGCAGTTGGTAACTATAAGGTTAAAGTCCTCCTCAAACTCCTCCAAGGTGCGGTACAGATGGGACTCCAGCTTCCGCCTCATAGTAGAAAAATCCATTGGCTTGGATATGAATTCCAGGTAATCTGGAACCTAAACATATAAAACCTGTACAATTACAACAACCATTTACTAGCCAAACAGGCGCACCCTTCATCAGTACTCTTGCCTCCCCGTTTTCTGGTCTGGCCATGCTGGGCTCACTCATAGTCCCAGGGCCCTGGCCCACCCTGGCCTACTGAGCCCTCACCATGGATAAGTCTACCAGCCTTGCCAGGAACCCCTATGGCCCAGCCATCTCCTGGCCTCCTCAGACCTGTTTCCATTTCAGGAGGGGCTCACTGCTCAGAAAGTATGGGGGGAACTTGCCTCACTCAGGTTGACAGGTTCAGCGAAGATGTGTGCAGGATCCTTCTCCTGTAGCAAGTCCAGTGTTGTCCTCAGCAGAACGTTGAATGGCATCAGCTCCAGCTCCATGGCAGCCTGCTGGACCTTGACCTATGAGGAAGGTGGGGAGACATCAGGACATCCTCCCAAAGTGGCACCAAACTTTTTCTTGATAACCTGACTTTCATCAATCACATACAACAAATTTTTACAGGATATGAAGCTGACCAGTATTTGAGGAGCTATCACCCAACCCTCAGCGCAGAAATAATGACACCAACAGCGACCACTTTGTAAACTGTTCCCATATATTAAGCACCACACCAAAGCTTATGGTAATAATAGCTAATATTGTACTTAGTCCTTACTAAGTGCCAAATTAACATTCACACACAAATGAGGTATTTTACAAAGAGGAAACTAAGACAAAGAGACTAAACAAGTGACTGACCCAAGGTCACACAGCTAATAAGGGTCAGAATTGGAATTCACAGAGCGTGCTTTTGACTACTATGCCTCACTGCTCTCTACTTACATCACCTCAGTCAATCATCACAACAGCCCTAAAGGAGAAACTATTACCCCCATATTACAAATATGGAATCTGAGGTTTGAAAAGAATATGATGAGGAGTTAGTAACCCAAGGTCATCTGGCTAGAAGAGAATAGACAGGATTTAAACTGAGGTCTAACTTAGTCCAAGGGCACACTGATGACATAAAATGTACCTTGGGCCAGAATTCCTACCTAGCGTGCTGAGATATTTATCCCACTGGCCCCTGGTATGTCTGGGCCAACTAGAGTGACCAGGACTTCTGGGCTCACCCGTCAGGCAGCAAGTAGCCTGACATATTTGCAGCAGTATGCTGTACAAATGTTATTTTTGATATGTGCCCCAATGTGAAAAGGTTGGGAAGCCATGGATTAGACTAAGAGAAGTTCCTATCTCTTGGCTACATTAAAACAAGCCTGCTTATATCCTCTGCCTGCTTCCTTTCCCCTTAGGTTCCTCTGAACCAAAAATGGGAAGAAAAGCTCAGCTGTGGGACCAGCATTGGGACAGCACAGACGGTTCAACCCATGGACAAGGTCCTGAGATGTCCTCCATGCCCACCCTTGCTAAATATGGAAAGAGCTGCCCAGACTCAGATGTGTAGATTCAGGCTACAGGTCCATGAAAGAAGGACTTGTGCTGGGGCTGAACAGTGAAGCAGAGTTTGGAGAAAGAGAAAAAGGAACATCTTTAACTCAGGCATGCGAGTAACAGCTGTTATTCCTGGACCAGATAGAACAGTTTTGGCTCATCATCCATTCAATTAAGAGTTTTTGTTCTCTGTCATGTGCAGAGTGTCACAGTAGACACTTCAGGGAGGCAAAGATCATCAATACAGATGATGACAGTAGCTGACACTTCTATAGCCCTACTATGTGCCACACACTGTTCTAAGCTATTTATATAAACTAAGTCATCTAATCCTTATAACCTTATAAGGCAGATTCTATTACTATCGTCATTTTATAGTCAAGGAAACTTAGGTATTAAGGAGATTAAGCAATTTACTCACTGTCACACAAGCAGTAGGTGGCAGAATCAGGATTTAAACCCAGGCAGTCTGGTGCCACAGCTCATATTCCTAACTCCTATGCTACACTACTTACCTCAACATTCCCCATGCTCAGAGGCTTAGAATCTCCTTCAACAGAGGTTGGAAAATTTAAATGATTCAAGACAATAAGTTTGTAAGGGCCAAGTGAGAACTCTCAGAAGCTTCCAGGCCAAAGGTTGCCACTGATCACAATGGCCTGAGAAGCTTTTCAAAATACTCAAGGACAGGCTCCCCCTGAGACTTCCTAAATCAGAAAATCCAGGGATGGGCCCAGGCATATGATATTAAGCTTATGCTTGAGGCCACCAGTAGCTAAAACCCCAAAGTTCAAAGCTATCAGCAGCATCACACCCAAGGCAGAGTAGACAGGCCCTGGAGCCCACAGTGCAGGGGAAAAAGGTGAGAAAGCTGATACCAGGCAGGGGCTCCTGGGTCTCCTAAAGCCACACTGACAGTAGGAGAGAAACATCTTGAACAAGAGCCCTGGGGACTCCTCCTTACCTGCTCCCGCTTGAGCTTTTCTCTTTTCCGAATCAGCTCAATTAGCAGCCGAGCCCGCTCCAAGTCGTGCCGGAGCTTCTGCCAATATTTCAGCTCTTCCTTCACTGCGCTTGTCTTCTCATCCTGCTCTCGCTGCAGGAAGGATGGGAAAGGAAAAAGGAACTTTCCTGCCCAAAGTCCTCTCCCTCCCTGCTCAAGCCTCGTGGGGCCTCAGCAGGTAAGAGCCCTGTCTCCTTTCTGGACGCATGGTCCTGGAGAGCCCTTCCACTCCCTCTATATCCCATGCCTTCCTCCTGTGCTTCCCCAGCCTTATAACAATGTTTCTTCACTGCAGCACAATAACCACTGCTGGCCTGAGAGCTGGGACTGCTCTCCCAACCCCCAGGGACATCAAAGAGCAGATGTGCATCCTCAGGGCTGGAAAGAATTTCAGAAGGAGGCTAATAGATACCTAAGGGTGGAAAGAATTTCACCCTAGAGCTTTGACTTGGCAAGGAAACAAAGCGAAGTTTTTACTATAAGCTTGTACTTAACTGACTTGAACACACTTTAAAACACCGCCACTACCACCACCAAAATCATGATTCCTGCCCTAAAAGAAGTCACAGTGTAGCTGAGGGAAGAAAAAGGCCCAGGGTTTGATGCACAAGGGCACAGCAGCATAAAGACAACAAAAACTGAACAGATAAACTGAATATAAAATGCTAAGAGGACATAAATTAGACAGGATCTCAGTGGGTTGAGGTTAGGTCAGGGATTCCTGGGAGAAGCAATCTTACTAGGGTTTTCACATGCAGTGATGGACACGGATGAACAAAGCAGTTAAGAAGGCCCTCTTCTGGAACTGAAGGGAGCAGATGGCAGAAGCAGGGAGGCAGAATTGGTGATCCCTTGCTTTTTAAGAAAAATGGGCTAGCCAGAGCAAAGAAACTGGAGAACCACAAAAGCCAAAGAAGACCCAAGATCCAGCTGGCAAGAAGCCTCAAATGCCAGACAAAAAGCCTGGACATGGCCTCTGGGGAGAGGGAGAATATATGCTGGAAAAGGAAATGACAGGATGGAAAATGGTTAAGTAAGACAATACCAGTTGTAGAGCAAAGAAAGAATTAGAGGCTGGAGACCACCTAGAAAGTTACTGTTGAAATTAAGAGGGGGGCGGGATGGGTGAGCAGAGTGGCTGTGAAATGAAGACAAAGGGCAATATACTGATAAATGCCCTGAGAGAGATTGGGGGATGGTTAATTGCAGCTTGCTATGGAGAGAAGAGTCAAAAGTAACTCCAAGGTGGGGAACATCTGAGGTGAGAAGGAAGAAGAGTTCTATGACAATAATGGGGAAATATGTTTATGGAAAGAAGATAATGAATTCAGTTTCCAACATCTGAGTTATAGGAAACAACATCTACATGGACATCTATTGTTCCTCTGCCTCAGAGGGACTGAGGACAGAAAAAAGGGAGGGGACAAGACAAGAAACCTGAAGCTACTACCACACAGTTATTGACAACTATGAAAGTGGACAAGCTCTCCAAACTGACAGGCAGGCAGCAGAGCCCCTGGGAATGTTACCATTAAGGAGGAAGAATTAGGATCGGCACAGGGTGCAGTTAGCAGTATAGAGGAGGTGGAAAAATGTGTCACAGAGAGGCTCTAAGACAAAGAGATCATGGTGTCAAATGCAGTCCAATGGTCTATAAGTTGAGAATCTGAGGAAAGACTTGCTGGGCTGGGAGGGGGTCACTGGTATTCTAGAGGAGGCTACAGGGGAGCAGGCAGACCATTTCAAGGAGAGATCAAATATATACCCTCCCTTCAGGACTTCAGTTACAAAAAGCAAAAGTGAAATCAGACAGAACACAGAGGACACCAGAGTCATGGAAAGGCTTGCTTCATCTCTGAAGTAGTGGTATGGGAATATTTAAAGGTGGAAGTAATGCAACAAGTGAAGAAGGAAAGAGATTAATATGTTGCAAAAAAAAAAAAAAACCCAGAAAAAAACAAAACAGTCTCTCAGGAGGCTTCTATTGATTGTCTCAAAAAATACTAAACATGCAGCAACTCCAGTTGCTAATGGCTAAAAGGCCACCACAATTGGGCAGGCTGCATGCTACAATTTAGATGGTTAATCTGTGTATTTTCTATGAAATATTGTTTTGGCAGACAGCAGTATAATGTCTTGAGGAAAGTGCCCCTTTTCCTAACTCATGCAACACAGCTGCCTGACTCTCCCAGCCTTCTTCCTCTCCATCATATCTAAAAGATTTCCCTCCACACAGGGCAAGTTGGGCTTGCTCTCCACTCTCCCCTAGAATTTGCTCCAAGCCAAGCCTCTATCACCCAGAAGTAGCTGCTGTCTGGTCTACAGTGCTGGAGGTGGCTCCTGGGATGGAGCACCTGGGTGATGGCTATAGGCAAAGCTCTGCAGAGTGCTCATGGAGGGGCACACCAACCGTCTCTCCTTCTTCACTCTCCACCTCCCGCCACTGCCCTCAAATCACCACTTCACCTACCTGCTCGGCATTCCTTTGGGACTGCAGGTGAGAGTGCAGGCGCCGGATGAGGGGAACACCGTTCCGCGCCTGCCGCTTCAACAGCCAGTAGTTGTGAAGCCGCTGCATGAACTGGTTTTTCCTCTGAAAGGAGAGACCACTACAGATCTTGTTCAACCTTGAGTAGAGGTACAGGGAAGTGAAAGACAGGGTCAGTGGGCAGCCCAGATTACAGCCTCCTCTCCATACTCTGGTTCATTTCTGAACCTTACAGAGGAAGACAGAATAAAGTAGTCAAATGCCTCACCTCAGAGAAAGGCTTGAAAAGGACAGCAAAGTTAAGCAGCTCAGATTCAGCATGAGATATTTCACTTGATTTTCCACCTCCTGCCTTGCAGTTCTGATCCACCAAAAGAACCCTCTGCCAGGAACCCTGATCTTGCAGTCCTGGACTCTGAGAAACAGGCCTGTGCCCCAACACCTGCCCTCTTCTCTTGAGCAGCAAAAGAGAACAGGAACTTGAGTAAGCTGTAGGCAATGTGGTCACTATTACCTGCCCCCTGTGGATAAGGGTCCCACCAGACCAGGGAGTAGTCTACAGCCAAGTAGGAATACAGCAGGCTACAGCTTTCTGAGCCAAAATGCAACCCCTTGGAGTTGTCTGACCTCTGGTTTTTCATTAAAAAATCTCAGTAACCAAAAATGCCTAATTTTGAACCAAATGGAGGGGGAAAGGGTATAAAGGTGTAAGAAGATGGAGAATCTGAAAACTTATTTGGCTAAACTACTCCAAAATAGACTTGGGGTCAGAATTTAAGCCAATAACACATTGCGGGGGGGGGGGGGGATAGGTGGGAAGGGAATTAATGAGAGCCCATAATCTCCACCCTAATGACAATACTGTAAGGTGGGTCACATTATTCCCATGTTCCAAAAAATGGAAAGGCAACTTAGGAACAGAGGCTGATAAACTGTCAAAGTCACTAATGCAGCTAACAAAATGGTGAAGCCAGGCAGGATTTGAACCCATGATCTCTCTGTTAAACCATGCTGTGTCCCCAAATTGGCTGAGCAAGGCCTCAGTGCTCCTGTGGTATTTCCACTGAAAGGAAGATAAGTAGGGCTAAACAAGAAGATGGACACTAAGAAGGATGTTCATGTTGAGCTAGACACTGCTCACCTAGGCCTTGTGTCTTTTCATGGTCAGACATCCCTGCCCCAAAGCCAAGCTTACAAAGTCAAGGCCTAGGCCTTTCCCCAAAGGACAGATTCCCCCACCAACGCCCATGCCAAGCACACCTGCCCAGATGCAGGCAGCCCCCTCCCTCTACAACCCCTTGGCCATGGAGGGTCCCAACAGCATTTGTGCAGGTGGGGAAAAGAATAATAATAATAAAATAGCAGCAGCAGCAGTAGCCACCATTTATTGAGCGCTTACTATTTGCCAGGCACTGTGCTGAGTGCTTTACTCACGTTATTTCATCTATTTCTCCCAATGACCTTATTAGGTAGGTTCATTTACAAATAAACTATGGCTGAAAGAAGTTAAGTAACTCGTCACATAGGTAAGATCACATAGGTAAGTAGTGATAGAAGCAGGATTCAAATGCAGGTCTGTCTGGTTCTTAACCAGCATGCTGTGCTGGCCCCTGTAAGACACCACCTATGACAGCAGACCTGACAACCAAAAAGTATAGCCCCAGGGCATAACCACCCTGCAGAGGGGAACTAAGCAAGAACCCACTCACCTAAGGGAAGAGGGGAGCCTAGAACAGCTTTGTGACTAGAAGACCCATTTCCAGTTGACTGATTCTAACTCCAGCCATGGCTCACAAGAGCCCTTCACCCCGAACTTCTCTGCTCATGTCTCCTTTCCAGACTGACAGGTCTGGATGCCTGTTCTGCTCACATACTCCCCACTCTAGTACTTTCTCTCTATCCTTTACATCAAGGAGACAGACAGCAGGAGCAGAACCTGGAAGTGTCATAAGCCCCAGCTGTGGTCCAAGGTCTGTCACTTTCCCCTGGTTCCTTTCAGCCCTTAGAACAGGACTTGGCATATAGTAAGTGCTCAATAAATATCTTGTTGAATGAATAAAGGAGTGAACAACTTTACCTCCTGTGGCCGCAGTTTCTTCATCTAGGGGTATGGGAGAAGGTGCAAGGACTATGTTAGATGAATAATCTCCAAGATACCTTCCTGCTCTAACACTGTATACTTTTTAATGAACATCATCAGTGTGATAAGCCTTCGCTGGAAAATCTTCCTTGATTCTTGCTTCTCTGCCAAGCTCCCATCCCTCCAACTGCTCCAGCTACCTCTCTGATGGTTTAAAACAGGTACAACAGTTTCTCCACAGACTCAGTGGGGGCCAAGGTAACTTAGCTACACAACTGAGCTGAGTAATCTTTCCTCTAACTCTAAAAGCTTCTCAGGAGAATAGTGTATCTTCCCCACATGACCATCCCCTTACACAAAGTCCCCATTATTTCCAGGACAGAGCCTTCGGGACAGCAGATACTAATACTGACCCCTTGAAACAGTAGTTCTCAATTGGAAATAATTCTATCCCCAAAAGGGTTACTGGAAACATATGTGGGCAGCATCTGAGGTAGTCACAAAGGCCAGTTAATGATGATGGGAATGCAAATGACACATATAGGCAAAGACCAGGGATGCTAAACATTGAGAAATATACGGACAGTCCTAATAATTAATTACCATCCTGTCCAAAAAACCACTTGTGCCCTGCTAAAAAATACTGCCTTAGACATCCTGGGTTTCTAAGCAACTGAAGTATCTGTCCCACACTGAACCAAAGGAAATACATTGCTCTGAAGGGCACAATCAAAACCACAAACCAGGCCAGGCAAGCCCAGGACCCAAAGGAGAAGTCTAAATTTGAGAGCACAGAAGAGAACAGATATTCACCAACCTTGGGGAAGGAAGCCTGGCTTAGGGCCAACATCAGCCCAAGAAGAAACCACAAGTTCCTGGGAAGCCCTCCTGGGCAGGCTCACCTGTAAGAGGGTATCTGTGGGACAGCGACCATGGGGACAGTGGAGGGTGTCTCTCGGCCCACTTCCTCTGGCTCCTTCTTGATCCTTTGCTTCAAAGTCATCTTGTTCTTCTTGGACACTCCCTTGAGGGAGCCGCCTACCCCAACTTGACCTTCATCTTCCTCCTCCTCTTCCACCTCATCCTTCTTCTCCTCCTCCTTCCCACAGCCCTCCTTCAGCCCTTCCTCATCCCCAACCTCACTGAGGCTTCCAGGGGAGTCACCCTTCCTCCTAGTAGTGGCAGCACCTGGCGGCGAGTGGGCCTCACAGTAGGCGGTCTTGCGCACTGTGAAGATGGTGCCATTGAGGCTGGTCTCACGCATTGGCTCAATCTTCATGAAGAGCCCAGCTCGCTGTGCACATGTCACGTGGAAGGCTGTGTAGCAGTTCACCTTATGGCACTGGATGGCTGCACCTAGCCCCTTCTGCTTGCAGATATAGCAGGTTAGTTTCCAGCGGGCAGGCGGGATGTTGTCAATACCCTCAATAGGCTCCAGGAACACAGTGTTAGCAAAGCAGACTTCAGGAATCCAGATGGCACACACCACGTGGGCCCAGTGCCCATCACTGGTCTGTTTGAAGGCGCCACCCTTATTGGGGCAGAGGACACAATCCACAGGCCGGGAGGGAGACTGTAAGCAGCAGCGGCATAGCCACTGGCCCTCGGGGATGTAGGGGACACCATAGCACTCCTGGTGTACAGCCAGGTTGCAGATGTCACAGAAGAGAATGACATTGCTGTTGTGGCATTCATCATCCAGGCACACGCAGCAGAAAGCATCTTCATCAATGAGTGACTGTTGGGCCCCACTGCTGCGACTCTCCAAGTATGACTCCTTCTCAAGTCGGTCCACCAGCAGCTCAAAGGTATCTGCCGACACCAAACTGTGCCCATCTACTCGCCGCTTCTCATTCACCATGTCCAGCCAGGCAAGGTCCTCCTCATCCATGTCGTACTCTACCTCTGCATCCAGGTCTTCAGGTGGCTTCTCAATGTAGCGGTAGTAGGCAGCAGGCAGCGGGGGTGCCTCTGGCTGGCTGCCTGAGTCCACCATGCGGAAGCTGGGTTGCGGAAGGTGGAAGGAAGTGCCGGATGCATGCTTGGAGCAGGACTCCTTCTTCTTGCCCTTGGATGAGGGTTTTTTGGACTTGCCAGGGAACTGAGGCTGCTCACTGTTTTCCTTGTTACTATTGCACTCCGTGATATCCTGGGCAGTCAACTCATCCTCTGTGATGATCTTGAGTGGGTCGTAGATGCTGATACGATGCAAACGTCCATCAATGTCCACCTCAACAATCCGCTGGGCCTGGGCATATGTCAGGGTCTCCCGGGTGGGTGAGCACTTCAGACTATAGGGGGATGGCGAGCGCCGGCCCTCGGCATTCTGCCGCGATTTCCGGCGAGGCTTCCTCATGGCACCTGGGAACCAAAGGGACAGGCCTAAGGAGAGAAGGCCAGGAGACTGTGAGTGATCTGGATGTTTAGGCATGCATGCACTCATTCACCCTTCTATCTGATCAAGTAGCCACCAAGCAAACTGGCTGTTCCCTCTGTCTGAATATCCTGACCCTCAGACATTCAGATGACTTGCTCCTTCACCTTCTTCAAGTTTTTCCACAAACAGTGCTTCTCAGTGAGACCTTCTCTGACCATTCTATCTAAAATTGCAAAACCCTCTCCTCTACCAGCAATCTTTCACCCTGCTTTATTTTTCACTGTAACACTTACCATTGTTTACTGTGCTATGTAATTTACCTATTTCTCATGTATGTTTGCTTCCTTCCACTAGAATGTAAGCTCAATGAGGGGAGGGATTTTCACCTGTCTTGTTCACTGCTGTATCTTCAGTACATGGAATGGTGCCTGGCTCCTAAGTAAGCACTTAATAAGTATTAGTTGAATGAAATGAGAAATCAAACACGCATGATCCCTGCCCTCAAGGAGTTGTCTGACTGAAGGGACAGAGAAGTAAACAAATCACTACAGTGCAACATGGGGAGAGATCTAATGTCCTAATGATGTACATAAGGCTGTGGAACAGCTAATTATGAAAGAGGAGAGGGTGGTTAAAGCTTTAAAGAAAAAAACAAGACAGCATCCATTTACAAGCTTTGTACATGAACGATGGCCCCATTGGGTAATCAAAAATCCACAGGTCTAGAGCCCTCTCCGAACCTATCTTACCATGATTAGAAACCCCATCCCCTGACCATGCTGGGGGTGAAGGGGTGAAGGCACCTAAAATGTCTACCACATGTGGTCTAAGGACTTCAAACTACAGTATGCAAGGTTTTGTCTGCAAAAGGTAGCATTCAGGATGCACTGGCTAGTGCACATCTCTAAGCAGAAACCCTGGAAGCTCTGGGAGTGGTCCAAGTGTCACTGAAGTTATAAGTGGTCTATCTGGGACCCTCAGTGGATCTAAGGCCAGGTTAACTGGGGCAATACCTGAGGTAAACTTTCAATGCATTCTGTTACCCCAAAAGTCCCTCTCTCCCAAAATATATCCAGTCTATCCTTGTGCAACAAAGAGAAAGCTCTAAATTTTTCTCACATCATTCTCTGGATGGAGGGAACTATGACAAGCTCATAAAGAGCTGTGGTAGGCAGTTACTGAGGCCATCAGTACCAGGAAAGACCTTTGGGGATATGGTGTCCTGTGGTATGGGCAGAGACTGGAAGAGTATGAACAGGCAGAGGATTTCAAGGAGAAAAACAGAATTTGTCACCCTTGTTGTGGGATCTACCACCTTTATCTATAAAGAGGAGATGGTGATAATTTAGCACACTTTTACAAACTACAAAGCCTTTTTACTTTTAATATTTCTCACAACTAGCTTGGAAGGTAGAAAAGATATTCTCATCTCCATTTTACAGTTGAAGAAACAGAAGCTCAGAAAGCTGTCACTCAACATAAAACTAGTAAGTAATAAAGCTACAATTCAAACCTGGATCTTCTGATTTGCTCAACTCATCTCCCTGAGATGTAAGAACACCAGATACCATGGTCGGGTACAGAAAGAGGCTCTGGGGTTATCTAGGTCTAATCTTGGCCCTGTGTGACTCAAAGAAACTCAATGAATCTCTCTGTGCCCCCATACTCCATCAGTAAATGAATTTAATAAAATTATCACTTAAGGGTTGCTATTTGTTAATAAGGTATTATGAACATTCTTATTTAAAAGGCCTTCCAAACCCAAAGTGTGACTCAAACAAACAAACAAAAAACAACTTGACTGAGGAACAGTGCCAAGCAGGCACACACCCCACTTGTAACTAAAGGAAACAGAATCATCACAGGAATCCTGTCTAGGTTCCAGCGGCCCTTGGCTACTACCCGCCTGACAAATGCCAACTCCCTGGGGGCAGCCTGGGCCAACAGACCTACTTTATTGCCCCCATCCCTTCAAGGGCATGGAGACACTTGCAGAGGTGTGAAAATCTACCTCAATAGTAACCCGAAATAGTTCTGAGAGGGGGTGTGGCCCCTCCTTTGTTAAAGCCACTGTGTATTCTCCCTCCCTATCGCTACCTAGGCAGCTTGTAGCAGGTATCTCAACCAAGCAGCGAGTATCTACAGAGAGCTCTGCTGTCCTACCCAAGCCTCTATACACTGGAGGGAAAACTCTAGAGGGGTAAGGAAAATGCTGCTGAGGAAAATGAAATCAGTTTCGTCCGCAAGGAGCTTACAGTCTAGTTTTTTGGCGGGAGTTTCTCATCCCACACAGCCCTTCCCACGTACACAACTCCACAACATCCCCAGAGATCTTCTCGGCACCCCCTGAGCCCTCACTGGCCCACCTCACCCAGGTCCGCGACGAATGAGGAGTTTCTGCAATTAGACTGTTTCCCCTGCACCCTACACGAGATACTCATGAGACAAGTAAGGACCCTGGCCAAGTCTCCTGCCCCTTTAAAGGGGCACCTCTTCCAGAAGAATCTTGACCCTTCGGAGAAGAAAGGAGGGAAATAACATCTCCTCACGAGAAGGGAGGGGGCAAGCGCGCCAGAGGCACTGACGCGGAGTCCGATCGCTCAGAAAGCTAGCGCCTGCGAACGAGCGGGGCACGGAGGCGAGCGTCCATTGGCCGCCTCACCTGCCCGTCAGCAGGAATCGGGGGGGCCAAGAGACGATCAAGGGGTGGAACGCTCATCGGACTGACCAATTGGAGAGCGTGGCGGGGGCGGGGCTCGGCGGCTCGGCTTCCAGGGCCGGGGGAGGGAACCAAGATGGCGGCTGCGGGAGGGGGTCCTCGATTTTCAGCTCCCCCCTCACCCACCTTCTTCTTCCCCGCCGCCGCCCTCGCTCTAGGAGAGAGCTTTCGCGCCGCCCCTGCCCCGCTCAGGAAGTCCCCTGTTTCCCTCCCCAACCCCACGCAGTCCCTGGTCCTCGTAGGCCCCGCTGCCCCCGCCCCGGCTCCCGTTCCGTCCGGCCCCGCTGCCGCCCCCATTACCTCAGCCGCCTGCCCGGCCCCTCCGTCCGGGGCCCCTGGGCGCAGGCGGGCCCTCCGTCGAGCAGGTCGGCGCGGCCCTGGGAGAGGAGCGCAGCCTCCTACTGCGCTGGCCTCCGCGGCCACCGCCGTGCCCCCTCCCGGCCCGCTCTGGGGCCCCGGCCCGGCCGCCGCCGCCGCCGCTACAGGGGGAGGAGGGGGAATGGAGCCGCCGCCGCCGCTGCCGCCACGGAGCCCGGCCGAGGGGAGGAGGGATCAGCCCCCAGGCAGGATCCGCCCCTCCGTCCTCCCCCCCGCCGCCACCTCCACCCCTTCCCTCGCTCCCTCCCTGGCTCTGCGGGCTCTCCCGCTGAACAGGAGCGAGAGCGCGAAAGAGGGGGGAAACGGGGGGGAAAAAATCCCCCCGCCCGTGCCCGGCGCGGCGGCGGCCGGGGCGGCGCGGAGAGGAGCGCAGAGCTGCTGCCGCCACAGGGCACGGTCCCCTGCTCGGCCTCACGGTGGCGGTGCGGACGCGGCAGGGCGCGGAGCAAAGACGGGATCTGTGTCCGCCTCAGCCGCGGCTTCACCCTGGCTCAGCTTACCCCTGGGCGAGCCCGATGTGAGAGCTGAGGGACGTTCGGGTCCATTTGGGAAAGACAGAGGTTCTTAACTTTAGAGTGGTTAGTCGTCCCCTCCCCCCGAGCCCTGCGGAGACGGTGGCTAAGGTCTGGGACAACAAACCCCCTCCTGAGCTAAAGGGTCCCTCCAAAGGTTAAACCAGGACAATCATTTAAGTCAAAACTGGTCTGTAGTTTCTTGGGGTGCAGGTGCCTGCACTACTCGCAGAAAGTCGCCCTCCTCACCCCGTGCTCCAGTCCAGGACAAAGGTCTGTCGATGTCCATACTCTCAGTGAGGACCGCCGGGGAAGACTCGCCTCTGTTGTGTACAGGTGAGCTTCTTGTTCCCCACAAGACATCCTTCTTAAGAAACAGACCTGACTTTTCGCTGTGTGCCATCCTCTCCATTCTGTGTTTAAAAGAGTAAACATAAAAGTTTGACAATCTATTTAAGGACGTCTGGTTGGTCACTGTAGATAAGTGAAACTCTTAAACCTGATTCGGCTAGGAGTCGGTTATTTTAATGCAATAAGCGGCTTTCTAATAGATGTTTGACAAACGGCGACTTCAGATTTTCAGATGTGATCAGACTGGCTTTTCCTTTGGTAAATAAATTTAGAAGAGAAGAGGGCTCCTTTGCCACCCCCGTTTTGCCTATAAATTGGATAACTTATACCTCGTATAACTGAAGTCTGAAGCACCAATATTTAATGATGTTTATAATGGGTGTATGAATAGGCTGCCTTTAAATGTGAAGATGAATGGCGTATTTTGAAAGCGTTTCCGATGCCCGCGCTGGTGGTGTAGCTTGATAAGACAATTTCTAGCTTGGTTCTGATGATCAAGGACACAGATTCTAGAGTCAGAGGAAGAAGGATTAAGGCTTAGGATCCAAGTCTTATAAATGTTTAAACTGAACGAACTGCTACCTTTGAATGATAGGTGTTCATTATCCTAAGAAATTTAAGCATATTGTGTTTTGAATTTGAAAGTTTGATAAAGGTAAGGAAGCAAATTTGTATTACAAAGATGTTTTCCTGATTACGTGGTAGCACCTTCTGGCAAAGTGATAGCAAAATTACTTCATTAACCAATTCTTTTTTAAAGAAAAAGAGAGTGGCATGTGGAGGTAAGCAAGGGCAGGGCAATGTTTTGAAAGCTGTGAAGGTGAAATAATATGAAATTAATGTTAAGTGTTCTAAGGCTGGGGGAATAATCATTTAGAAGGAAGGTGTGGAAGAAAAGATGATTAATTGTGAAAGGGAAAACCCCAGAGGCAAGAGAATATTATAATTACTTTTAGTTTAAAAAAAAAAAAAAGGTTTGTCTCTAATAGAAACAAGAATACTGAATTTCATTTCTTGTTCCTTTAAAATGTGAACTATAACCATTTCTACATATGACTAGTAAGTTTTATTTCTTGATAGATGTTCTTAAAATGTACAATTCTATTTGTGTGATTGGGAGCTATATTTTTCTACTGAAATTAAAAAATGAATAAATACTCTCAGAAAATATATTAGTCTGCACTTGTAACAGAAAGTGAAATGATGATTTGAATGCTATTGAAAATTAATTGTTAACCTGATACATATGATTTCCAGGTTTTTCTATTCAAAGCTTTCATAGTAAGACCTAATTCAACCTAAGTGTTTCTTTCATTTTCTACTTCCACTTTCTTAATGGTAACATTACAGTTGTCCTCACTTTTATTTTTAATATTTGGAATTGGTTCCTGTTAGCACACATAACCAGTTCACTATGATGTAATCTTAAATGTAACACGGGACAATTATGTCATTAAAAACAAATTTGGAACAGGTATCAAAAATCCCATAGGCACTAAATTTAATTCACTTTAATCTTTAGCTATCTTAAAGAGATTAAATTTACCAGCCCTTGGCCTTTCCATTAAACCATACAGCAATTAAATTCAACAAAAAGAGACAGAGATCTTTGATTCCAAATAGTAGTTTTTAAAGGTTCTGCTTTTTAAAGTAGAGACTAACTTATTTGGAGTAAGAGAATGTTTTACCATTTAGAACCGAGAGAGGAAACGTGACTACAAAAACTTTCCCTCAATTTTTTTCCCCTAGCATCTCAGGATAGCTTTGTCAGTGCTTTAGTATTATCAATAGTTTACCAAAGCAAGAAACCTCAGATGCAATACCCACTGGATTAACAAAATATGTGTGATGTGAAGAAAACAGGTTTTAATTGAGTGTTAAATTATTTTTATTGAGTTATAGTCAGTTTACAATGTTGTGTTAAGTTATTTTTAATGGAATATTCCTTCCTTAAACTTTGGCTAAAAGAATTCTGAAATCATAGTGGGAAGAATATTGGAGGTTGGAATCATTGTGATATTTTTATGCTGTAATGAAAATGCTTTAAGAATATAGTTTGCTTAGAAAAAGAAAAAATTTAGCTATGCTAACAACAGGCTTTAAACTGAATACCACACCCTCTAAATTTAATTCCACTCATTTATTCCTATAACAGACCCTTTTTGAACACCTACTCTGTGTCCAACACTGTGTAAATTGCTTTGGAAAATAATGACAAAATCTCAACCTAGAAGGGGCACAGTAATGATATGTAAGCATAGAATATATTTTTCCAAGCTAGAAATAACTGGAAGACACATGCAGGAGAAATTAGGTAAGGCGGTGAACAGTGTAGAGCCACCACTATTCAAATGGAGGATAGGACACTTCTTTTAGCCTGGTTCTAAATAGTGATGGATGTGAATTGGTGAAAAGAGCGTGGAATGACATTATTAGGCTGAAGATAGGGCAGCCCAGGCAAAGGGACAATATGCAGGGAATAATAAGGAAAATATCCTAGCTGGTCTGTATGGGAAGATGTTAAAAAAAAAAAAGAAAAGGTCGAATTGGATGTGAGTTTGGCAAGGGTATAGGGATAATCAAAAGTAATACCTAATACTTCTGTGCAAGGTACTGTGTTTAGTGCTTTAACACACTGTATTTATTTAAAAATCTTTATTGCACTTAGAAAACAAACTCAAACTAGTTTAATTAATAAAGGAAGTCTACTGATTCTCATAACCAGAAAGTGCAGGGGTGCATCTGGTTTTAGGTAAGATCAAGTCAAGGGACTCAAATTATGTCACTGGGACACGGTCTTTTACTGTCTCTCAGCCAACCTGAACAATAGCTGTGGCCAGAAAGGCATGATACTCTGATGAGTTCTGGTCATTATTCATGTCCAGAACCAGAGGATGTGGGCAGAATTCTCTAAAGATATAGTGGGCACTACCAAATAGATCCAGTATGCATGCCATATCTCATTTATCAATTTGTAACTATGAAATTATTATTATTATGGTATCCATTATACATAGGATAAACTACAACAGGAATAATATTGGGTAAACCAGGAAGAATTTATTATCGATAATTAGGCTTTGTGAAAATAAAAGAGCATTAACCAGAATGGTAGAAGAGATGGTAGAGAAAGGAAGGGTCAAATCAGGAATCAGAAAACAAATCAGCAGTTTGATGACTGATTGGACTTAGGAACAAAGGAGAAGATCGGTGATGAATCTAAGTTCAAACTTAGGAGGTTTTGACAACACTGGTACAATCATTGCAAATTAAGAGGCTGGCAAAGGGTTACTCAGGAGCCCCTATTGGGTCTGAGGGCCCAGGATTAAGGAAGTAAGTCAGCTCAAGTTCTCGGGAGCCTCTTTTGGTCACACTAAATTACATATTCATTCAATAATTATTTGTGAGCTGCCTGTTAGGTTCTGTTATATGCCTGTGAAGACCACAAGGGTGAAAAGACTATGCTCTTACGCTTGAAGTCACTTAAAATCTAATCACAGGAAGAAAGCATGTATCTTAATAACTAAAACATGTGACAACGTATAAGCACCTCAAGAGAGGTGCAAGCAAAGTGGCATGAAAGTTTAAAGAAGAGGGGAAGGCTCTGTGAAAAAGGTGCCATTTGAACTCCACCTTAAATCTTGTGTTGAGTGTCAGCTAGGAGGATGGTAGAGGGAGCTGGTCCAGGCTGAGCACCTGGATGAGCAGAGGAAGGTGGGACACCATAAGATTGATTCAGAGAACAAGAGGTTACCCCTTTTGACCAAAAATGGGAGATGTGAGAGAAAAGACTGGAAAGGTAAAACAAAGTCGGAGCATAGAATCTGTTGGGTAGGGAACTGGATGTGAAGGGGCAGTAGTTCCTTATGATTTTTAAAGCAGGGAAATGGCTTGAATAATTCAAGCTTTAAGATTTAGCCAGGCAAGAGAGTATGGTACAATGTGGTTTGAAAGATCCACTTGATATGGCTTGCATTGGCCTTTTTGGACTTGAATTCTGGCTAGAACATTTTACCATATACTCAGTGGGATACTAATCCACAAACCTGGAAGTAAATAGTATGTGGCAAGTCTAAATTGTTCTACCTGATTTAATGTCTTTTTATTTCAACTTTTAATTAGCATTTTTGTTAAATCCTAAACTTTTACTTGTGAGTGAAACCAGGACACCATAAAATGTTGTTTCCATATTTTAGCATAAGAACTGACCCTGCAAGTAGCCATCTACTTGGTATAATATTACTAAAGAGAGAAAATGCACAAAAATAATAGTACCTACCAAACTAGAACCTGCGTTTTAACAGAATTCCCCTAGGTGATTCATATGTGTGATGGTTAATTTTATGTGTCAGCTTGTCTGTGCTAAGGAATGCCCAGGTAGCTGATAAAACATTATTTCTGGGTGTGTCTGTGAAGGTGTTTCTGGAAAAGATTAGCTTTTTAATCAGTAGACTGAGTAAAGAAGATCACCCTCACCAATGTAGATGGGCATCGTCCAACCTGTTGAGGGCCAGAATGGGACAAAAAGGTAGAGGAAGGCTGAATTTGCTCTCTTCATTAGCCAGAGCATTGTCTTCTCCTGCCCTTGGACTTTGGTGCTCCTGGTTTCCAGGCCTTGGACTTGGACTGAATTATACCAGTAGCTTTCCTGGTTCTCCAGCTTGCAGATGACAGATCATGGGACTTGTTGGCCTCAAACATAGAGGTTTTTTACAAAGACAAGTCATAATATTATAAAAAATGAACAACGAACAAGAAAGAATTTGAAATTTAAACTAACGTTAGGAAGATGATAGCAGCAGAGTTTTTTTTAATTAAAGCTTTATTGAGATATAGCTTATTTACCATAAAATCCATCCATTAAAATTATACAACTCAATGATTTTTAGAATATTTGCAAAGTTGTGCAACCATCAGCATATCTAATTTTAGAATATTTTCATCACCCCCCCAAAAAGCCTCATATCCCTACTCCCCCCTCCCTCCTCCCCCCCCAATTCTGGGCAAGTACAGATCGACTTTTCTGCCTCTACATCTGCCTATTCTGGTCATTTCATGTGAATTGAATCATACAATATATACTGTTTTGTGACTAATTTCTTTTACTTAGCATAATGTTTTCAAGGTTTATCTGTGTTGTAGCATATATCAATACTTCATTTCTCCTTTTTAAAATTTTTCAATTCTTAAATAATGATAGATTCACAGGATGTTGCAGAGATAATACAGAGAAAGATGTCCTATGTACTCTTCACCCAGTTTCTCCCAATGGTTATATCTTACAAAACTATATATATAGCACATTATCTCAAAACACAAACACATGAAAGCTCACTAAATTCTCAAAAGTAAAAATAATATGAGCAGATTTTTGGTTTGATTAATTTGTTTATTCTTGCTTTTGCTACCTTTGCTTTTGGTGTCAAATGCAAAAAGTCATTGTCAAGACTGATGTCAAGAAGCTTACTGCCTATGTTTTCTTCTAGGAGTTTTATGGTTTCTTTAATCCATTTTGAGTTAACGTCTGTGTATGGTGTAAGATAGTGGTCCAGCCTCATTCTTTTGCATGTGGATGTCCAGTTTTTCCAACTGGTCATTTAGTAAAGAGACTGTCATTTCCCCATTATATATTCTTGGCTGTCATAAATTAATTAACTATATATTCATGGTTTATTTTGGGGCTTTCTATTCTGTCTCATTGATCTATGTGTCTGTTTTTAATGCCAATGCCATACTTTTTTCTATTACTATAGCTTTGTAATATAGTTTGAAATAAGGAAGCATGATTCCTCCATCTTTGTTCTTCTTCCTCCAGACTGCTTTGGCTATTTGGGGTTCTTATGTGGTTCCATACAAATTTTAGAATCGTTTGTTCTAGTTCTGTGAAAAATGCTGTTAGAATTTTGATAGGGATTGCATTGAATCTGTAAATTGCTTTGGGCAGTATGGATATTTTAACAATATTAATTATTCCAATCCACAATCATGGACTTTCTTTTCATTTTTTGTATGTCTTCTAGATTGGCAGTTTATTGAAAATATTAAACATGCAATTAGCATATGACTTAGCAGTTGCACGCCAGAGCATCTCTCCCTAAGAAATAAAGACTTATGTTCACATAATGACATGTACATGAATGTTCATAGCAGCTTTATCTGCAAAAGCCCCAAACTGGAAACAACTCCAATGTCCTTCAATGGGTAAATGGATAAACAAACTGGTACATCCATATCATGGATTATTACTTAGCAATAGTAAACTCAGAGTTCATTCTCTGTGAATACCCTTTTCCCTGGGGCATTTATTAAAAATAACCAGTGGCAGTTGTTTAACATCACAGGTACCTTAGGTGGTAACAATTGGGTAGGGCAAAGAAGAAGCTGACAAAAAGCTTAAAAGGAAAAACTTCAGAATAAGATATCTATAGGAGTCTTTGAAAAGTTCCAACATATTCTTGGAAATCTAGAAGGCCACACATTCAGGGCTGTGTGCACACCCAGGAAAGTTCTGAGAAGACCCTAATCTCTCTCACGGCTAGGATACCTTAAAGCTTTGCACATAGGGGAAGTAAAGACTAAAGCAGAGTTGTTTGCATTTTGCTGGAATCTTGAAGATATACCCTAACACCACACACACACACACACACAAAACACACCCTTGACAAAGGCTGGGAGACTTATTAATTCAAGGCATGTAAGGAAATAGTTGTCCATTCATTACCTGATCACTAAGCTAAGCAAGCAGACTGTTGTGGCCACGCATGACAAAGAATACAGATTTTACAGAATTAGTTCAGGAAAGTCACTAAACAAACAGCAACAGAAGCAACAACAACAACAAACACCACCAACTGCAGACCCTGTGAAGTGAGAGGAATGTGATTTCCAGAGTTGCCCACACTATATTAGTTAAAATGTCTAATTTTCAAAAAAACTTAATGAGACACACAACAAAACGGGAAAATATGACAGACATGGGGTCGCGATGGGGGAGGAAACGATTAATAGAAACTCTCAGGAAGCCTAGATGCACAGACTTTACTAGACAAAGAATTTGAGTCAGCTATTATAAATATATTCAGAGAACTAAAAGAAATCATATCTAAAGAAATAAAGGAAAGTACGAGAATGTCTCACCAAATACAGACTATGAGTAAAGAAATAGAATTATAAAAAGAACCAATACAAGTATAAATACTAATACAAAAAGAGAACTTCAGTACAACAACTGAAGTGAAAATTTTACTAGATGGGCACAACTATAGATTCAACTTGGCAGAAAGAAGAATCAGCAAACTTGAAGATAGGTCAAGTGAGACTCTCCAGTCTGAGGACCAGAGAGGAAAAAAAAGAAAAATGAACAGAGTCACAGGGACCTATGAAACACCATGAAGTGTACCAACATATGCATAATGGAGGTCCCAGAAGGAGAGGAGAGAAAGGAACCAAAAAAATTGAGTAATGTCCCAAAACTTCCCAAATTGGGTGAAAATTGTGAATCTACACACACAAGAAGCTCAACACACTCTAAGATAAACTCAAATAGATCTATATCTAGACACATCGCAAACAATCGGTCAAAAGCCAAGGACAAAGAGAGAATCTTGAAAGCAGCAAGAGATATGATTCATCACATAAAAGGTTGAATTCTCATCAATGTTAATATCCTAATTGTGATATTTTCTATAGTTTTGCAAGATGTTACTATTGGAGGAAACTGGATAAAGTATACATGAAATCTCTCTGTATTATCTCTTATAACTGCTTATTAATCTACAATTATCTCAAAATAAAAAAGTTAATTTAACACACACGCTTCGAAAACAACACTTGGGTCCAGGATGAAATCATAAAAGAAGTGTACAAAATATTTAGAATTGAGCAATAATAAGAATACTGTGTATTAAAACTTGAGGAACAAAGAATAGTGGTAATTCAAGGTAAACTTATAGCCTTGAATGCTTATATTAGAAATGAAGAATGTCTGAAAATTAAAAAATTTAAAAAGTTAGAAAAAGAACAAAGGGGAAGAAAGCAGATTAAAATGATTAGAGTAACAATCAGAAAAATAGACTAGAGATGATCAACGAGGCCAAAAGTTAGCTATCTGGGGGAAACAGTAATAAAATTGATAGGCAGTGGGGGTAGGGGGGAGAGGAAAGAGGAGAAAAAATATTAGTAATGCAAAGGGGAACATAACGATAGAAGCAGCAGAGATTTTTTTTAATTATTTTATTTTATTTTAGTTTTTTGTGGGGGAGGTAATTAGGTCTATTTATTTTTAGAGGAGGCCCTGGGGATTGAACCCAGGTCCTTGTGCTTGCTAAGCATACACTCTACCACTTGAGCTACACCTTCCCCCAGAAGCAGCAGAGATTTAAGAGAAAACATTTTACAAAACTTAGATGAACAAAATCCTAGAAAAATGTAACTGAAGGAGTAAAAATCTTGTATAATCCTATGCCCATTAAAGAAACTGAAAATTGTTAAAATTTCTTACAAAAAATACATCAGGAGTAAATAATTATTAGGTGAATTCTACCAACTTTCCAAAAAACAGTTCATTTCAATCATACACAATCTCTTCCAGAAAACTGAAAAAAAAGGAAATATTTCCAACTCATTCTATGAGATTAATAAAACTTAATTCCCGAAGCAATCAAATTAAAGCCAATCTCACTTGTGAACCTAGATACAAATGTATTAAAGTATTAGCAAACCAAATCAGTGATGTATAAAAGAGGTAATAAATCATGACGAAGTCAGGCTAATTCCAGGGATATGAAAACGGTTTAATATTAGAGAACCAATTCTTCACATTAACAGTGAAGGAGAAAACCAATTATCATCTTAATAAATGTAGAAAAGCATTTTATAAAATTTAACACTCATCATAATAAAACAACTTTTAGTAAATTAAGAATAGAAATGATCGTCCTGAATCTGTTAAAGGGTATCTAACATAACACCTAAAGCAAACATCATTCTCAATAAGGAAATGTCAAAAGCATTTCCTTTAAGTAACAAGACAAGGATGTCTATAGGCCCTACATAACATGGTGCTGAAGGTCGGTAAGACAGAAAGAGAAAGAAAGAGAAACGGAGGGGGGAAAGAAGGAAGAAAGAGGGAGAGGAAGAGAGAGAAAGGAAGGAGGGAGACTGGGAAGGAGAAAGAGAGGTCTGGCCTATTGTTTGAAAAGGGAAGATCAAAACTTATTAATGGATAATGTAACTATCTATAGAGAAAACCCTTCAGAACCAACCAAATTATTAGGTATAATAAAAAAGTTTAGCAAGGTGGCTAGATATAAGATGCAACAATAAATCGTATTTCTGATACCAGCAACTGAGAGAAAAAAAACTTTAAGATACTATTTACAATATAGGCAGAGGTGGCAATGATCTGGCTAGATTATATCTGATTTCTAGCTTGCTCCTCCAGTCTCCTTTCAATTTTGTGAGCTCCCCCCTTCAACCCATCCAATAAATTCTGTTTTTTCCTGAGATAGCTAGAATTGAGTTTTATTGCTTGCACGCACACATCCTGTGTTTACACTATTAGTTTAACGGGTATTTGGAATGAAATATGCGTGTCAGGGGTCCTCAAGACCACCCCCAAATTCAGTGATTCGTTAGGGGGAATCAGGATTCAGTATGCAGCTATATTTACGGCTATGATTTATTACAGAGGAAGGACACAGAGCAAAATCAGTAAAATCAGCAAACAGAAAAGTCACATGGGGTGTAGTCTGGAGGAAACCAGGCCCAAGCTTCCATGAATCCTTCACACAGGATGCTCTTAATTCCCTCAACAATGAGTTGTAACAACACACGTCAAATGTTGTTTACCAAGGAAGCTCATTAGAGACTGTTCAGAGTTTTTATTGGGGGCTGGTTACATAGGCACCCACTGCCTGGTGGCATGTACTCAAATTCCAGACTTCCAGAAGGAAAGCAGGTGTCTAGCATAAAACATGTTGTTTGCACAAATAATTTAGGCACAGTGAACAACTCTTATCAGTGAGTGTGGTGAGAATCTTTCTGAAATCCAGGAAGTTCCCAGATGCCAGCCAGGTAAGCAGGCATTTCAAAGGATATCAGTCAGTTTGGCTATGTTAACTCTTTTCTGCATAATGCACATTCTTTCTGCCATACTGAATTCCGGAAGGCCAATTTATTACAGCCACTTTTCAATCCATCCACTTAGCTCTGAAATAATATCATTTAACTTTAAATATATTTCATATTAACTATTATGAAATTACAGTTTTAAAAAGTCAAATAATATTATGAGGCTTAAAGTAAAACCAGAGATCCTTGCTTCACCCCAACTCCTCTCTCAATCCACAAGCAACTATTTCAAACTCTAGTAGTTCTTTCTAATATTTACCTTTCGTTTCTAAATAACACACATTTACTGTTCTTGATTTTTCAATTTTATACATTATCTGTTGTCTTTTAACTATAGACAATGAGGATTTAATTTTTTATATCTCCTACCACTCACTTCATATTCCCAAAATTGTTTTATCATAATTTTTAGTTAAATCTCTATTCTGTTTTTCATTATTATGATTATATAAATGTTTGCAAATGAGCCACACAGAAATTATATTTCTTTTTCATGTGAGTTGTCTTTCCTGGAATTAATAGTTGCCTGTTTTAAAATTTTAATTTTCTATGTACATATTACTATATCCATCTCTAAATGTTCCATCAGTACTGAAAACCTCCTCTCACATGGTTAATTGTATCTGGTAAATTATCCATTCTGTTGTTTCTGGAGTCTTCCAATGGTTGCACCCTAGGCCTGCCAAACAACTCTTCCTGTGATTTCCCTTCACCTTAGCTGGGGATATCTTTTGCTTCTTTCTTGTATTGGGTCCCATGACTTTTATTTTTCTTGTTTTATTTCCACCATCATTTCTGTGGAAAATGTCATCCAGTTGCTTCCTGAGAAAGAATAGATAAATGAGACCTTGCATGCCTGAAAATGTCTTTATACTATTCCCATATTTGATAGATATTTTGGCTAGGCATAGACTTGAATATGAAAACAATGTTCTCAGCATTTGAAGGGATTATTCGGATGTCTTCTAACTTGGTATCATTCTGATTCCTAATCTTTCCTATGTAACCAGTTTTTTCTCTCAAGAAGCTTCTAGGATCCTTCCTTTTTATATCACTAGTGTTTTGGTTTAGGTCTTTTTTGCATTCATTGTACCAGGGCACTCGGGGAGTCTTTCATTCATTTCTCTTTCTAGAATTACTATATAAATGGGATATTGGATGACCTGAATTCATCCTCAAATTCTCTTTTCTCTTCTCTTTACTTCCCTATTTTCCCTCTCCTCTCTGGGAAACTTCCTCAACTTCACCTTCCAAATTCTCCACTGTACCTTTAAAAATCTTTCATATTTTCCTATTTTAAATTTCCAAGACTTTTTTTTATTTTCTGCCTGCTTCTTTTCATTCTTCCTCCCTCCTTTCATTTCTAATATTATCGCATTCCCATTTCATGGATGCTACTCTTTGAGGCTAAGATTTTTGTTAAGTCTTCTTTGGTTCTCTACATTAACTCTTTCTTTTCTGCTTCTTTGTTTTGGGTTCTGACATTCATGAGATTTTCCTCATGTATTTATTGATTCTTGATAGTTTACTCAATACTAAGAGTGACGTAATAAAAAGTTTTTTAAAACTGTATATGTTGGGGGAAGGGGAGGGAGTACTTTGGAAACATAAAGGCAAAATAAAGTGGGTGGAGGATGGGGGTAGATAGAGCCAGGAAACCCCAGAAAGTAAGCTGCCATTTATTAGAACGCTACACAAAAACAGAAAAGAGAACTCTGAAGTTAGAAAAGCTCTACTGACCACACCTCCCCCTAAACAGGAAAACTAGTTTCATGTAAAAATGAGCAACAAAAGGGACAAGGCAAAGTTGCCTGCTTTATCTCTGTTTATAGATGATATGATTTTATATGTAGAAAACCCTAAAGATATCACACACACAAAAAAAACCTGTTAGGACTTAAATAAATTTAGCAAAGTAACAAGATACAAAGTCAACACAGAAAAATCAGTTGCTTTTCTACACACTAACAATGAATCATCTGAAAAGAAAATTTCAAAAACAATGCCATTTACAGCAGCATCAGAAAGAATAAAATGCTGAGGAATTGAGGTGAAAAACAATGAAAACTACAAAACATTGCTGAAAGAAATTAAAGAAGACATAATAAGTGGAAATGCATCCTATAGGCATAGATTGGAAGCCTTCATATTGTTAAAACTACCCAAAACAATCTGCATTTTTAATGCAACCCCTATCAAAATCCCAACTATGTTTTTTGCAGAAATAGAAAAACTCATCCTAAAATTCAAATTTATGAAATATAAAAGGCAATCTACCTAATAGGAGAAAATTTTTGAAAATCATGTATCTGATAAGAGATTTATACCCAGAATATATAGAAAAGAAAAAAAAAAAAAAAAAGAAAAGGAAAAAATTTGAAAAAATATCCAGAATATGTAGAGAACTCCTACAACTCAACAACAACAACCCAGTGCAAAAATGGGAAAGGGACTTAAATAGATGTTTCTCTAAAGAAGATATACAGATGGCCAATAAGCATATGAAAAGATGCTCAACGTCAGTAACCATTAGGGAAAATGCAAATTAAAACTACAGTGAGATACTGGTTCACACCCATTAGGATAGCCACTATCAAAAAAACAGAAAGCAGCAAGTGTTGGTGAGGTTGTGGAGAAAATGGAACCTGTGCACTGTTGGTAGAAATATAAAATGGTACAGTCTCTGTGGAAAATATTAAGGTAATTCCTTAAACAATTAAAAATAGAATTACCATATGATTCAGCAATTCAATATCTGGATATATACTCAGAATAATTGAAAACAGGGTCTCAAAGTGATATTCGTGCACCCATATATGCTTAGCAGCTTTATTCACAATAGCTAAAACATGAAACAACCCAAGTGTCCATCAATAGATGAGTGGATAAGCAAAATGTAGTATATACATATTGTTCGGCTTTAAAAATGAAAGGAATTCTGCAATATGCTACAACATGGAAGAACCTTGAGGACATTATGCAAAGTGAAATAAATCAGTCACAAAAAGACAAATATTGTATAATTCATTTATATGGGGTACTTAGAGTAGTCAAAACCATAGAGATAGAAAGTTGCGTGGGGTTGAGGGGGAGTGGCCAGTTATTGTTTAATGTGTATTTTACCACAATAAAAAAAAAAAACTGAAAAAAATGAGCAACAAAAAAAATCAATATTAATCCCATTAAAATTATTATAATAAAAAAAGGGAATAATATACAGCATAACATTCATATAGCTAATGAACACATGCCAGGACAAGCCCAAGCAGTAGATCAAAGCTTTAACCTATTATTTTAAAACAAGCTAAGAGACATTAAAGTAAAGTAACACATGGTATGAAAAATAACCCTACATCAGAATTACAAAATTCAGGATTAAGTGACAGAATTCAGAAATAATTAGAAATAAAAGAGAAGATCATTTCATAAATGAAGACCTAATTAAAAGAAGTTCGGGGTGAAAAAACACAACAGATGATACCTTAAGAGAATTATAAGGTGAAAAGAAAGAAAATTTTAAGATAAAAATGCAGAAAAAGATAAAAGGATTCTAGATATAAAGCAATCCTGACAAGCAGGGACAGCATGCCTAGGGCATTCTCGAATCAGTAGTCAGCACATGGCAACCCCAGCAAGACTCTCATTTCTCTCTAATGGATACATCACTTCACTTGCTAATATAAAAAGTTCCACTTGGGGTCAAACTTTCCTCAAGTGTCCCTGCGCTGGAGGAAAAGAGTCACAGTCCAGTGGCTTATCCTCTCCTTCCAGATAATAGTCAAGGGACTCTGAAATCTTTCCCCCTTGAACTTCCAGGGGTCTTGTGTGGCATGATAGCACAGCTAATGCCTTTTGAGATTTGAGCAAATGGTTGAGGAAAATGCCAATCAATAATACAAATGAGAAATGTTTACCAGTCACCTGATCAACCAATAATGAAGCAAAACAAACAAAGAAGCAAAAGTTAAAAGTCTAGCAAGCATATTGCCTTCTATAACTTGGCTGGTGACCAATTATGAGACCTAGTCTAGCGCATCCTACCCACATTCACCTGTGGTTATTTTGCTTTTAACTTTTACTCAGTCACTTTTGACAATTTCCTTTAGTTAATATTGGAGATTTGTGTTCTTTGTTTTCCTCATTCTTTGGGGGATGGGGGCTGAAGTCAAGCATATTTAGACCCTGCTTCTCTTGGAAGGTTTAGAATAGGAACTCTCTCCATCTGAAGCAGCCCTTTTTCAAAGCTGTTATAAGCACGCATCATACCTCCATCACCCCAGTTTTTCTTCCTGAAGCATATTTTGTCCGGTGTTTTTCTTCCTTTAGCATATCACCTTTGAATCTGACTTTTATACCCTAGGCCTCTAGCATGTACTCTTGTGGGTTGAAATTTGTTGAAGTCCTAAACCCTGAGATCTGATACCCTGACTGTGACCTTAGTTAGAATAGGGTCTTTGCAGATGTAACAGTGAGATGAAGTCATGCTGGAATAGAGTGGGCCCTAAATCCAGTGACTGGTGTCCTCATAAGGAGAAGGTTATTTGGAGACACAGACACAGAGAGGGAAGATGGAAGCAAAAGCTAGAGTGATGTAGCTACAAGCCAAAGAATGACAAGGATTGCCAGTAAGCACTAGAAGCTAGAGCCTAGGAAGGATTCTTTTGCCTAGAGCCTTCAAAGGGAGTATGGCCCTGCCAACATGTTGATTTGACTTCTGGCATTCAGAACTATGACAGAATAAATTTCTATCATTTAGAGTCACCCAGTTTGTGGAAATTTCTTACATCAGCCCTGGGAAACCAATACACACTTTGCCTCAGCTTGTTTAAATTAAACATGTCAGAAATTTATGTAAATGATTTAGTGGGTTATCTCTATAAGAAGCACACTTAATCAGAAATAGCAGTCATTTATAAAATCAATTACCTAACAAGTCCATCAAACACATTTCTTACTGTTACTATTTTCAAATGGAATAAAACATGATTGTTAGAACATTTAGGAACTCAGATTACAAAAAGAAAAGGCAAATGGGAAGAAACCAGTTAGTTTTCTCTTTCTGATGTAAGAGATAGTATCAGTTTAAATTCTGTAACTGAAATCTTTTCTTATAGAAGTTTCCTTGCTAAGTCTGCAAGGAAAATCAATAAAGAAGGCTGTTAATTAACAAGTGAGCACTGGATATGAATTTAGGTCAAACAGGCTGCAATTACAGAGTTTGGGAAGTGTTTGCTCTTTTATCTCCCGAGATTGGTTGTGGAAACTAGCAAACACTACCTTCATATTATTTGCTTTCTTTCCTTTTAGACCTCTGTGGCAGTGGTTTGAGGATTAAAGAGTGGAGTGATGGCTGTCCGAAAGTCAGAGAACACAGTTAGAGATCAGAGACACTAGAAAACTGAAAAAGTAATTGGCTTTTACTGACTCAGGGAGATGATTGCCTAAGAGGAAAGAAAACTAGTGTCTGAAAAATAAGGGATTCAGAAATGTGACTGCTAAAATAGTGAAAACTGAGTGAATGGCCCAGAAACTTCTGAGATGAAGTCAAAAGGGGGTGATATTGTGAAGAGGAACAAACAGCCAAACATTTGAAGTCTGGTAAATATATAATATAGGAGAAAATCTAGGTGACCTTGGGTTTGGCAATGAGTTTTTATATACAACACCAAAAGCATAATCCATGAAAAAAAGATGGGTAAATTTGACTTCATTAAAATTGAAAACATCTGCTCTCCAAAGGACACTGTTAGGAGAGTGAAAAGATAAGTCACAAACTGGGAGAAAATATTTGCACAGTGTGTATCTGATAAGACAACATGTATCCGAAATATACAAAGAACCCTTAAAACTCAACAAAAAGAAAACAAAAGCTTATTTTATAAAATGGGGGAAAAAATCTGAACAGACACCTCACCAAAATGTATCCAGATGGAAAAAATCACTTGAAAAGATGATCAACTTAGTATGTCATTAAGGAATTACAAATTAAAACAACGAGATACCACTACACAACTATGGGATTGGTTAAATCCAAAATGCTGGCAACAAAGGCTGATGAGGATGTGGAGCAACAGGAACTCTGATTCTTGGCTGGTGGGAATGCAAAATGACATAGCCACTTTGGAAAACAGTTTGGAAATTTCTTATGAGGTTAAAGAGATGCTTACCATGCAATCCAGCAATTACACTCTTAGGTATTTACTGAACTGAGGTAAAAACTTAATGCCCACCCAAAAACTACACACAAATTTATAGCAGCTTTATTCATAATTGCCCAAAACTGGAAGCAACCAAGATGTCCTTCAAGAGGTGAATAGATGAACAACCAGTGGTACATCCAGACAATGGAATGTTATTCAGTGAGAAAAAAGAAATGTTACCAGGTCACAAAAAGACGTGGAGGAACTTTAAATGCATATTGCTAAATGAAAAAAATCAGTGTGAAAAAAACTACCTACTGGATGAGTCCACCTATATTCTGGAAAAGGCAAGACTATAGAGACAGTAAAAAGATCAGTAGTTGCCAGGGGTGCAGCAGGAGGGAAGGAAGGATGAATAGATGGAGCATTCAGAGCAATGAAATGATACTGTATGATACTGTAATGGTGGCTACATGACATTGTGCATTTATCAAAGCACACTGGAACTATAGAGCAAAAAGAATGAACCCTAATGTAAACTATGAACTTTAGTTAATAGGAGTATTTAGTATTAGTTCATTGATTGTAACCAATGTACCACAAGATGTTAATAATAGATGTGTGCCTATGTATTATGACCAAGAAAGATTTACCATGGGAATCCAAAGATAATTTATCATTAGAAAATCTATTAATATATTCATTATGTTAACTGGTTTAAAGGGGAAAACATAATTTTTACATAAAAGGCATTCAATACAATTTAACAGTCATGCAATTTTTTTAAAAAACTAACAAATTAGGAAAAAAGTCAACTTCCTCAACCTGTCTTTTGTGCTATTGTTTTCATATATATTACATACACATATATTATGATCTCTGCAACAGAGTGATACATATTCTTCACTTTAAATATTCATGTCTCTTTTAAAGAAACTATCAGAACAATACACAGTTTACTCCTGAACAATGCAAAGTTTACGGGTGCAGATCCTCCATGTAGTTAGAAATCTACATATAACTTAAAGCTGGCACTTCATATACACAAATCTTCAGTATCCATGGTTCTGCCTCCACAGATACAAACAACTGCAGATCATGTAGTGCTATAGTATTTACTATTGAAAAAAAATTCGCGTGTAAGTGGTCCTGTGCAGTTCAAACCATGTTGTTCAAGGATCAACTGTCTATGTATATATATAGTTTTATAGAAAAAATATATAAATACATATACATTTTAAAATTTACCTGCATTTTACCATTTCCAGTGCTTTTAATTTTTCCCTGGAGACCTAAAGTCCATTTGTTGTCATTTCCCCTACAAGAACTGGCTTCAACATTTCTTGTAGTGCACATTTGCTAGCAATTAATTTTCTAGTGTTTTTTCTTTATCTGAAAAGATCTTCCTGTCATCCTAATTTTTAAAAATTTATTTATTATTTTATTTGGGGAAGGAGGTAATTGGGTTTTTTTTATGTATTTACTTATTTTTGATGGAGGTACTGGGGATTGAACCCAGGACTTCGTGCTTGCTAGGTACTTGCCCTACCACTGAGCTGTACCCTCCCCCCGCCCTCATCATCCTAATTTTTAAAGATATTTTTGCTAGATATATAATTCTAGGCTGATACCTTTTTACTTTTAACACATTGAATAAGACATTCCATTGGCTTTTTTGGCCTCCATTGTTTTTGATGAGAAGACAGCTAACTTTTCTACTGCTGGTCCCCTGTATGTACATGTTGTTTTTCTTGGTCATTTTCCAGATTTTTCCTTTACATTTGATTTTTTTAGTTGTTTGATTATGTTTCAGGAATGGTTTTATTTGTATTTATTAAGCTTTGGTTTTCCTGAGCTTCTTGGATCTGTAAGTTCATATTTATTACCAAATTTGGCAAGTTTTTAGTCTTTATTTCTTCAAATAATTTTTCTGTCCCATTGTCTATTTCCTCTCCTTCTAGAAATTGTATTACTTGTATGTTAGATGATTTGATATTGTCCTACAAGTCAGTGAAGCTTTGCTTATTTTTAAAAATATTTTTTCTCTCTGTTCTGCAGATTGGTATAAATTCTCTAAAATTTTTATTCAAGTTCACTCTTTCTTCCATCTTCAGTTTTTCTATTAAGCCTATCTAGTGAATTTTTCTTTTCAGATATTATAATTTTTAATCCTAGAATTGCCATTTGGTTCTTCTTAATAGTTTCTAGTTCTCTGATGAATTTACCCATCTGTTCATTGATTATGAGTGTGTTTTTTAAGGTTCTTGAACATATTTGTTATAGCCAATTTGAAATCTTCCTCTTCTAATTAAATATCAGAGTTATTTCAGAATTGCTTTCTATTGACTGCCTTTCTTTTGGCTGTTGTTCATATTTCCCTGCTTATTTGCAAGTTTACCATTTTAAAAAAGTCTTCTAATACTGGACATTGTGGATGATACATTGTAGAAAATCTAGATTGTCTTATCTTCCTCTAGAGACTATTTTTATCAGTTAACTTGGCAGGCATAAAATTCCAAATTCTATGTCTCTTGAGATGGTCAGCAGCTAAAATTTCTGCTCACTTCTTTCAGTTTCCAGTTTTCTTTTTCTGGCTGTTTTCTCCTGGGCTCCCTGGAGTACCCCCTGCACATGCACAGGTCGAGAGTCAGCCAAGGATTTGGTCAAATTTTATACACATTTTAAAGAAGTCTCTGTGGCTTCTTACTTTCTTGGGTTGTTTTTTTTTTCTAAACTTGATTCTCTGACTTGTCAAACCAGTAAGACTAGCAACCTTATACTTGAATTCTGGCCATCCTATGCTATGTGTTCTGGGTAGTGCCTTCAGGCAAAAATCCTTTAATCACAAATCTTATCCACTGTACCTCCCTTCTATCAGTGGTTGACTTCCCTCCAGTTTCTTCCTGCTTTTTATTTCTTCAGTTTCTTCAGATAATTGTGTTCTTTTGTTTTGTTCAGAGTCTATAATTATTATAATATGATACAGGCTAGTATAATACAAGACTGCTGGAAGCAGAACCTCCAACTTGTATCTTAAAACACTCAAGTGAAGATGTTGACTTGTCTGAAATTTAAAGGAAAGATCCAAGGTAGATATATACGTTTGGTACTTTTTGACATAGATGGGTATTTAAAGACATGAGAATAGATGAGACCATTAAGAAGCGAGCATAAGTAGAAAATGGAATGAAGAATAGAAAGATAGTTTTTAAAATTAATTTAATCTTCATGAAATTAGCAGTAATAACAGATGCTTTTTACTGAAACCAATGAGGAAGACTTTCTATGCATCTCATTGAATTTGTCCAGCAGTATCACCAGACAAGAAGCTGAGGCTCAGGGGAAAGTGGTTTGCCTGCAGTCACATAGGAGGTGGGTGAGAAGAAGAGAGGCTAGTGAAGGAGACTACTGAGAAGGAGCAGACTGTACAGTAGGAGGAAAACCTTGGGTGGACTTTTTAAACTCTCAATGTCCCAGTTTCCACATCTGTAAAATGGGAATAACAATTACCTTGCCATTAGTGTGAGGATTAGAAATAATATATGTAAAGTACCCAAAACAGTACACTAGGAAGTATGCAGGAAGAGGAGAGCTATAATCCCTATGAATGTTATTTGTTGTATTTAGCTTTATTATTTCATGCAAATAGAATGAAGGTCCTTCAAATTCCTTGCCAGGGGTAGGTGAACATAGGGATGGAAAGGACTGAGAGGATCAATAAGGAAAAAGACCAGACAGGGAAGGGCCTTCGGGATGCTTATCGAAAGTGGACTCTGCATATTGACCAGCATCCAAATGGGAGAAGTGAAGTGTTTCTCACTACCCCTAGGACCCCGTATGTTTGCAAGATTGATGAGTGGACTCTTTCTGACTGGGGGCAGTATCTCCAGGTCCTTTCAGGGATATGGGCTCAATCCACACAAGAGGAAGAAAATCTACAAATCAAATCAAAGGCAAACCTTTTATTATTTATTGTTTTTATTTTATTACATTATTTATTAAATTATAACCCAAAGTATAAAATAAATATCCATTAGTTATGCTGATATAAATTGCTGCATAAATCTCTTGTACGAAGAACTCTAAATAATTTTTGCAGACACACCCTTCTCAAGAGGTACAGTGTAACTGCCCTCCCTTCAGTGAGGGCTGTGCTTAGTGACTTGCTTCCAAAGAGAATAGTATGAAAAGGGGAAAAAAGTAACTTTATAGTGGAGATAGCTGGCAAACACAAGCTCACCTAGGTAATCAAGGTTACCGTTGACAGTCATAAATCATTTTGATAGTATATGCTCTTGATATAATGTGGTCGGAATGGCATTTTACCCCTGTGGTCTTCATCCCCAAAACACATTATCCCACTCTAATCATGAGGAAACATCAGGCGAACCCCAGCTGAGAGACATTTTACAAAATACCTGACCAGTACTCTTCAAAATGGTTGAAGTTACTGAAAACAAGGAAAGTCTGAGAAACTGTCCCAGACAAGAGGAGCCTATGAAGACATGTGGCATCCTGGATGGGATCCTGGAATAGCAAAGAATAGATAAAAACTAAGGAAATCTGAAAGTATGAATTTTAGTTAAAAATATATCAACATTGATTTATTAGTTATGACAAATGTACCATACTACTGTAAGATAATAATAAGGAAACTGGGTGTGGAGTACATGGAAATTTTCTATACTCTCTTTGCAGCTTTTCTGTAAATCTAAAATAAAAAGTTTATTTTATATATTTAAATAAATACATTTTAAGGTACAGCTTGATACTAGACAGAGAGAAGGATTTTTGGAATCATTTTATTCCTGATTCTGAAGGAGGTGGCTGAAATCGTGGTTTCACTGTAAAAAAAGGACGAGAAACAGGAGAGACAGGTGTGGACAAAGGCAAGCATACTCCTGGATGGGCAGAGAAGGGTGCCAATTAGTTGGAACAATGAAAAGGTCTCAGAGAGAGGCAGAGAGACCCGTATCTCATCTTACCTGTTTCTAAAAACTCATGCCTAAGCTGAACATACTAGAAGTAGTTGAACAGTGGGTAACTCTGGCTTTAAAAAGGAATGAAAAGAAGAAAGAAAGGAAGGAAGGAGGAGAGGAAGGGAGGGAGGGAGGAAGAAAGAGAAATAGGAAGAGAGAATTTCCATTTTACAAAATTCCTTACTTAAAACAACTTTGTGGAATGTTAGCAGTATTTCACAATGCAGTCATCTCATTTTGGCAGCTTGATTGATTTCCTGATTTCCAGGAAAACTGAGCCATCATCTGGTTCCTACTTGGCTGTTTACCAACATGAATACGCAGTTCTCACAAAATGTGAAATGGCTGCTGAAAAAGTGAAATTTAATTCTTTCTGACATATTGCTCCAAGCCCTCCACTGGCTCAAAGATGAAGAACCCAGTGGAGAAACTTTGCTCCTCTCCCCATGAAAAAGAGAGCGAAGGTTCATTTCTGTGGGAGTTTTCACATAAACTGAAGGTTCTGAGCCAGTCTGTTGGGTAGTAGCAGATGCGAATAAGCACAGTGCCCCTCCGGGGTTTTGTATGATTCCTCCACAACTCAGCCACGAGCTTGAGAGCAGCCACCATGGTGTGTACTTCCCGGTACTCCCAAGAGGACTGTCGTTGTCAATATGTGTTCTGGGGTACCTCCTGGTACAACAGCTAGCATTTACTGTGCACTTTGTGTGCATTACCTCTCACCAGGCTCTTCTATTATTCTGTTTTAGAGAAAGAAAATGAGGCTTAGAGGAGTAAATACCCTGACTCCAAACACATGGTGTGATGGTTAATTTTATGTGTCATCTTGGGTGGGGCTGTGTGCCCAGTTGTATCATTAGCCACGAGTCTAGGTGATGCTGGAAAGAAATTTTGTAGATATGATTAACATTTGCAATCAGTTGACTTTATATAAAGCAGATTACCCTCTGTAAAGTAGTTCTTATTCAATCAGTTGAAGGCCTTAAGAGCAAAAACTGAGGTTTCTTAGAAAAGAAGGAATCTGCCTCGAGAATGTAGTATGTATAGAAATTGTGCCTGAACTTCCAACTTGCTAACCTGCCCTACAGATTTCAGACTTTCCAACAACTCCCCACCCAGTCACACGAGCCAGTTCCTTAAGTCTATCCTCCTCCTCTCTCAACCCCATGTCTTTTTGCATGCAAAGCCCACATTCTCAACTCCACACTCTGCTGCTTCCCAGACCCTGCATGAGAAGTTGCAGATACTGGAGTTGAAATATAAGCTGTAATGTAAGTGACTGGGACTAGATCCCTTGAGGACTTATCAAGAGATTTAACATGAAGGAGACCAGGTGAGTGGAGAAAACTGCTGTTGAGGAAGAGGAAGTGAAGATGTCAGGAAGATTGGGTAATCAAGGAGAGAAAAGGATGTGGTAGAGAAAATAATTTAAAATAACAGTTAATGCTTGGTGAGCACTTCCCATGTGCCAGGCACTGTTCTCAGTTCTTTCCTTATATTAATTTCTTTATTATTACTATCCTCATTTTATAGACAAGGAAACTGAGACCCAAGGTCACATGGCTGGTGAGTAGCAAAGCAGCAGGCAGTGTGCCTGCAGAGCCCAACACTTAACTACCTTAGTATACCACACAGGGAAAGAACAGGGTGAGGCAGAGGTGCCAGTCCACTGATGGAGAATAAAAAGGAGGGGCTGGATTAAACCAGAGTTTCTAAAGCCAAGGCTCCTCCTGCTTGGCTGGAGGAGATTCAGCAAGGGTCTTTACTAGGGTTCCTCCTTGGAATTACATAAAAGTTCTGGGATCTTATGGACCACACAATATGAAGAAAGCCCCCTCCCTGATCATCAGTCTATACCTAAAACCACTGAGATGCTGCATCAGTTAAGAATGTGAGGGTCATCCTTGGGGGAAACCCTGAATAATAGTGGCTTAAGCTGTAAAAGTATTTAGTTATTTCACATAACAAGGAGTCTGGAGGCAGGCAGTCCCCGGAGTGGTTTCACAGCTTCTTGATGTCTCCAAGGAGTCAGGATCTTTCCATCCTTACATTCTATCATCCTCCGTGTGTGGACTTTTTATCTTTAGGTTTGTTTCCTCATGGTCACCAAATGGCTGCCAGAGCTGCAGTGCTCACAAAACCATCTTCAGGGCAGTATCAGGTACAGACCGCTTGGATCTCCTTCCAGACTTCCCCCAAGTCCTCTTGGTCATACTGAGTCCTAAACCAATCACTGGCAAAGGGAACTTGAGCTCACTTGGTTTAGAACAGTCATGGGTCTCCACCTTGAGTTACAAGAGAGACCTACCTTCCTAGGCGAGGTGTGGCCTGAACAAATTTGGGTTATTTAAGGAAGAAGGGAGAATGGCTGATGAGTAGGAACCAACTGTGTCTGTCACAGAAGACCACTGTCCCAGTGCACAGGGCTCTTTCAGGTGCATGGTTCTGCTGCCCCAGAACACACTTAGGATACAGAATTTCAGCCAAGACCAGGAGCCCTGTGCTTAGGGTCCAGTTTTCTTGAGTGTACCCAGCAGCCTTTTCTTGAATTTTTCCAGAGTGTTGACAGGCAGCTGGACACAGTCCCAACAGAATGTGGGCACTAATGTTCTTCTACTTCCTTCTGGTCAGGAGAAACCACCTAGCTTCTCAAATGCACCTCCCCCTCTCCCAACTTTTTTCTCTCCTAGTGTTCTAGCAAAATATTCTCAAGAGACATTTGGGAAAACCGAGAGAAACAAATGTCTTTCTGGAAGTTTCTTCTCTTGGCCAGTTAACACAAACCTGTCACAAAGGCCCAGCTACCTTTGTGCCTGTGGTGGTTGAGGGGACAGGGGCAGTAATGTTGGGAGAAAAGCACACATTGATCTCAGTATGTGATCATGCCACTGTTGCAGTGGGAAGAACAGTGTGGTGGTAAATAGGAGACTTGGGCCCCAGTCTCTAACTCTGGGCCCAAATGTCTTCATCGGTAAAATGGTTTAGAGGTAACACTGTGGAGTAGGGAAGGGAGGATTCCACCTAGTTGAAAACTAGACATAGAAGCCTCAGCAAATTCCCTAGCAAAATGCCCCAGTTTGACCTATTCCTACCTGGATAGCGAGGTTGGGAAACACAGGGGAATGGTGGATAATATATGTTGTAGGTGTCCAGGTACAGATCTGAGCATTTCCAGCCTGTCTCTATCATCATACAAGGTGGGGGATATGGGCACAGATTATGGTGCAGTGAGGGTTGGTTAAGAAGTAGCAGAGATAGCAGCACTATTTACAATAGCCAAGACATGGAAACAGCCTAGATGTCCATCAACAGATGACTGGATAAAGAAGATGTGGTATATTTATACAATGGAATACTATTCAGCCATAAAAACCAACAACATAACGCCATTTGCAGCAACATGGATTTTCCTGGAGAATGTCATTCTAAGTGAAGTAAGCCAGAAAGAGAAAGAAAAATACCATATGAGATCGCTCACATGTGGAATCTAAAAAAATAAATAAATAAATAAATAAATACAAAACAGAAACAGACTCATAGACATAGAATACAAACTTGTGGTTGCCAAGGGGGTTGCGGGTGGGAAGGGACAGACTGGGATTTCAAAATGTAGAATAGATAAACAAGATTATACTGTATAGCACAGGGAAATATATACAAGATCTTATGGTAACTCACAGTGAAAAAAATGTGACAATATATATATGTTCATGTATAACTGAAAAATTGTGCTCTACACTGGAATTTGACACAACATTGTAAAATGACTATAACTCAATAAAAAAGTGTAAAAAAAAAAAAAAAAAAAAAAAGAAGTAGTAGCAGAGGATCCCTAAGGTCACATTTTAGTATCTGAGACAAGGGTTTTTAACTGGGGTCCATAAACCATAGACTGTACATTGGAATGTCTAAGTTCAAGGTCCATGAACTTGAATTGGAAAATATTACAACTTTAATTCCACTCGCCTCCATTTCCTCAGTTATGAATAAAGGCAGCAAACTACAGTTGCATTCACAGGGCCAGTAGAAAGCAGGGCTTTTCATTTCCCTTCACAGTTGATGCAGATATCTTGAAACATTGTTTATGCTCATTTCTACTTAAAGTTCACAGTAGTTTATTAGGCTCACCCCTTGATCTTGTTATTTTAATGTGTTAGTAAAGAAACCCATGTATTGCAACATCACACACTTAAATATTTTCACAACTGTATTTCAACATAACTAGCTTCCTTTGTGATCCTGTGTTTTTTTTGTTTGTTTGTTTTTAATGCATAAGAAAATATTTTGAGAAGAGATCCATGGCACCAAAAATTTCAGGAGCCCATAGCCCAGGGGGACCTTGTTGACACTCTGGCCCAGTGTGAGGGCAGCTGCCCAGCTGAGCACATGGCCCCACAGGAGGAACCAGGTGAGAATCCTACCAGGCACCACTCTTACCTTAAATCACAGGGTGGTTTAGGGATAATAAGGACAGAGGACTGAGCTCACTGTAGAATAAAGGGAGGGGAGCACCCAGCATTGGTTCTTAGAGAATTGTTTCAGCTGAATTTAAGGACAGAAAAGCCAAGTGTGGGGAGAAGAGGCACAGAGGGATTCCTCCCTCCCCAGCTCTGGCTGTAGCATGGCTCAGGGACACCCACACCGTCCTGGAGAACAAAAGCTATTTCAATGCTCCAGGTGAAAGTTGAGCCAAGCCCTCTTTTAACGGAGCCTCTAGCCTCTCAGGCTCTGATAGCCATGCCTCTCTTTTGTGGGCATTTCCTCCATCTCTACCCTCCTGTGTGCTGCCCCTCACTGGGAGCAGCGCTGCCCCCATTTCATACCAGTCTAGCCCTGCCCCAGGTGAGCTCAGAGAGACCGGCTAGAAGTGTGGGAAGGCAACCCTTGAATCCAAGTTTGGGTTGAGAGCCTTCGGCACAGAGGCTGCTCTGGTTCCAATCCTGACTTCACCACTTTGTAACTGTTGGTGTCTGCCATGTCTCTGTGGGGCCTCAAGCTTTTTCTTTTTCTTCTTTTTTTTAAATAGGCATTATTTTTTAGAGCAGGTGTATAGAAAAGTTGTGCCAAAAGTACAGAAGTTTCCATATACTCTCTCCCTCCCAACCTCCACCTCATGGTTCCCCTAATATTAAATATTAACACCTTGCATTAATATGGCACATTTGTTAAAATCGATGAACCAATATTGGCACATTATTATTCAAGAAAGTCCATGGTTTACTTGAGGGTTCACTCTTTGTGTTGTAAGTTCCACTAGTTTTGACAAATGCATAATGTCATGTATCCACCACTACATCATTCAGAATAGTTTCACTGGCCTAAAAATGCTCTGACAGCCTCAGTTTTAACGTCTCTAAAATGAGAGTGTGAAGCTCATCTGAAGCCCCTCAGTCTCCCATTGTAGGTTTCTAATTTAGGCCTCTTGACAAATTAAGTGGTACTGAAGTCCACTAAATGTTTCTCTAAATGTGGTTTGATATTAGAGTCACTGGGCTTGTGTTGCGGTGAGGAGGGAGGTCCTCATTCAAACATTCTAGGGTCTCAACCCCAGACCTGCTAAATCAGAATCTCAGGGGTGGGGCCAGGAATCTGCATTTTAACCAGAGCCTGGTGCACAGGGAAGATTGAGACCCACCATGTGCTCAGGGCAGGGACAACCAGGCCAGGCTCCTGACTGCTTGTGCACAAGAATTTGTTCTACCAAAGTTTTCAAACCTAAACCAAAGGATCCAATCCATTGTCAGGTTAAACCTCAGGAGAGATGTACAATTCCCAAAAGGGAAAGGAGCAGAACCGTTTTCCTGGAAAAAGCCTATTTCTGCCTTCTGCAGCTCCCAGTTAACAAGCCTGCTGTTGTTTCATATCTTGATTGCTGATCACTCACCCAAAATAACCTGCATGCAGTGTCTCACCAGCTGCAGCTCTCTCTGCAACTCCCTTAATTTAGCAGTCAAACCCATTTGGCTCCACAACAAAGAGGCCCTGGGAAAAGGCCCCTCCCTCATGGCCATCTGTAGTGGGTTGAATAGTGTGCCCTTAACATATACGTCCACCCAGAACCCCAGAATGTGACTTTACCTGAAAATAAGGTACTTGCAGATGTAATTAGTAAGAACTGAGATTATACTGGATTAGGGTGGACCTAAATTCAGTGACTAATGTTCTTATAAGACAGAGATACACACAGAAAAGGCTGGCCATGTGAAGACAGAGGCAGAGGTTGGGGTGAAGCAACCATAAACCAAAAAACACCAAAGATTGCAGGAGCCACCAGAAGCTAAAAAGAAGTCAGGTGGCAGAAGACCTAAACAGACATTTCGCCAGTGAAGACATACAGATGGCCAAAAGGCACATGAAAAGATGCTCAATATCATTAATTATCAGAGAAATGCAAATCAAAAATACAATGAGGTATCACCTCAAACCTGTCAGAATGGCCATCATTTAAAAATCCACAAATGATAAATACAGGAGAGGGTGTGAAGAAAAGGGAACCCTCCTACACTGTTGGTGGGAATGAAATTTGGTACAGCCACTATGGAAAACAGTATGAAGATTCCTTTAAAAACTAAAAATAGACTTTCCATATGGTCCAGCAATTCCACTCCTGGGTATGTATCTGGAGGAAACTCTTAATTTGAAAAGATACATGCACCCCAGTATTCATAGCAGCACTATGTACAATAGCTAAGACATGGAAGCAACTTAAATGTCCATCTACAGATGGCTGGATAAAGAAGTTGTGGTATATTTATACAATGGAATACTACTCAGCCATAAAAAAGAATTAAATAATGCCATTTGCAGGAACATGGATAAACCTAGAGATTATTATACTAAGTGAAGTCAGACAGAGAAAGACAAATACCATATATCACTTATATGTGGAATCTAAAAACATGACACAAATGAACTCATTTAGAAAATAGAAACAGATTCACAGACATAAAAAACAAACTTATGGTCACCAAAGGGGAAAGGGTAGGGGAGAGATAAATTAGGAGTTTGGGATTAGCACAAACTACTATATACAAAACAGATGAACAACTAGGTCCTACCGTATAGCGCAGTGAACTATATTCAATAGCTTATAATAACCTGTAGTAGAAACCTATAAAACTGAATCACTGTGCTGTACACCAGAAACTAGCACTACATTGTAAATCAACTATACTTCAATTAAAAAAAGAGAGACCAGGAGGGATTCTTCCCTAGAATCTTAAGAGGGAACATGGCCCTGCCAACACTTTTATTTCAGACTTCCAGCATCCAGAACGGAAGGAATAAATTTCTGTTATTTTAAGCCACCCAGTTTGTGGTGATTTGTTACAGCAGCCCTAGCAAATGAATACACCATCATTGCCGGAGACCCCTATCCCGCTTTAGCCCACTCCTCAGCCCCACTACCAGCATGAAGGAAAGGACCCCACACACGTGCTTTTCTCCAGATGGGTGCTTTAATGTGGCTGGTTATGATTAGAGCTATTTTCTCCCAATCAACAACTCTGAATTCTGCCTGTTTCCTGCACAAGGACAAGGGCCTTCTGTCCTCTGCTTGGAAGGCTACAATCCAAAACGGGTTGAAACTTTAGTAGCAACAAATAAATACTGGTCCCAGAGGCAGTGCCTGGCAGGTAGTGCCATGTGGTCATTGCTGGGCTCAGCGAGGGTCACTGTAGCTTCATGCCACTCCGGCGCCGAGAGTCCTTCCGGGCGATGGGGCTGAAGTTCACAACCTCCTTGTAGATGTGCTCTAAGAAAGGCAGGGTGGCTCAAGGTGGGTAGGAACTGGTGAGGGCAAGAGAGAGACCTCCCACCTCAAACATAGTGTGGAACAGGAAGTCAGCTCAGCTCAGGAAGAAAAAAGTACACACAAGAGACAGTATCGGCTCAGAGAAGGAGGCGATAGTTTCCAGGAGAGCAGTGGGGCCGGCTGAGGCCAGGCAGGAAAAGGAAGGAGGCAGAGGAGAGGGAGGCTGCAGACAGAGAGAGGAAGGAGCCTGAGACCCCCAGCTCTTACGCTTCCATTCATCAACTGTGAGTTTCTCATGTTCTAAGGAATCATCAAGTGGCTGCTGAGCCTCTGTCTCCTCCTCAGGGTCCCGGAAGGGTTCAAAGAAGGGGTGGGTGAGGGCCTGCGAGGCCGTCAGGCGCTTGTCCACATCCAGCTCCAGCATTTTCTCCAGCAGATCTACAGCTGCAGTAACAGCGTGTAAGCCTCACATTGGAAATGGGAGAGCCTACCCGCTGGGACAGACTGCAGGCCCCAAGACTCACCCTGGGGGCTGGCACGTGGGAAGAGCTGAGAGAAATCCTTCTTGGGGCTCTGTGGCAGGGACTGGATATAGGATTTGGCCTGGAAGACGGAAAAGCATTGAATAATCCCCAGTTGTCAGCCCCTCAGGCCATGGGGTATAAAGCAGGGATTCCCCCAGAGCGGGGCAGATGGCTCAGGTCAGAATCCAAAGTGAGATGAAGGCAAGAGCCCTTGCCAGGGCAGAGGGGAGGTGCAGGTGGACCCACCGCCCCAAAGGTCTACAGCCCACCTGACCCTGATCAGCCTGGGCCCAGCTGCCACTCACTGCTTTGTCATTCAGCTTCTGCACAAACTCAGCACCCGGCACCCCGGTCACTTTTAGGATCTGGGTCAGCTGGTCCAGGTCTTGACATCAGGTTAAGGCTCAGCCTTACTCCTTGGGGGCAGGTCTGAAGGTGCCCTTCCTGCTGCCCCTCAATCAGGCCCACCCAGCACCGTGGACCATCCAGGCTGCAGACACTCACCTCCCCCTTCTTTCAGGAGGGGAGGTTCATCCTTCAGGACTCAGATCTCTGGAAGGCTTCCCACCTGCCAAGCTGGGTTAAGGGTCCCTCCCCACAAATGCTCCTGGACGTGCTGCCTTCCCAGCCTCATCTCACTCAGTCACTTCCATCCATTTCTTCACATCTTGCCCCTCACATTCTGAGTTTGGCAGGGCAGACCCCACATCTTCTCAATCCCTGTGCAGCACACACAGGTGCTCAATGCCTATATGTGGTGCTAAAACTTCAAGTATTTTCTACATAGTGGTGGAATGACAGGTGACTTGTTTTCATGATTTTGCTTCTCTGCATTTTAAAATTGTTCCACAGAGAGCAAGTATCACTTTCACATTAAGGGAAAAAGAGATTTAAATAATAAAGTGTCTGTTGAAGGAATGAATCCCTGGATGGAGTATGGCTTTTGTAGCAAAGGATACAATCTTTCCCCTTGAACAGAGTTTTCCCTGTCAGCATCTCTGCCATGATACAGCCCACAGACCAGATGTCCACTGCAGAGGGAGGGGGAAGAAGTGTCATCTGGACCAGCTGACCAGGACCCAGCAGTCAGTCAACCCAGAATCACCAAGACGGCCTTGCGGAAGCTGTCAAAGAAGACCCCCCTCCCCCGGGCAGCTGACCACTGACCAGTCTGGTTGTAGCGCATCCAGCTGAGGATCACCTCAGGGGCCCGGTACCAGCGGGTCACCACGTAGCCAGTCATCTCCGCGTCTGCATGCCGCGCCAGCCCAAAATCCAAGATCTACGACTCGGGGGACATAGGGAGAAGGAGCTTGCTGAGGAGAGGAGGCTCCCGGAGAAGCTTCTGGGGCTCCCACAGAGAGGGGCCCACCCCATGCCCAGGCTAACCTGCCTGGGCCCGCTCACCTTCAGCTCACAGTCCTCATTCACAGCGAGGTTGCCTGGCTTCAGGTCCTAAATGAGAGGAGAGAGCGAGCACTGGGCAGAGGCAGAGATGGGAGCTGTCCCAATCGGCTGCCACCCAGTGTGGGACCTCAGCTGGCCCCTTTCCCTCTTTCTAGGTGTCAGTCTCCTGTGCAGAATGACGGTTGGACTAGGTGTCCTTCAGGGCCCATCCATGTTGCTGACTCTTGGAGCCTGAAATACCCAGCTCAGGGCTTTGTTTGCAACATTTTCCCAGAAAGTTCCCCAGAACACTGCAATTCTTCTGAGTAGACCTTCCTAAGCCAAGGTGGAGCCTGGAAAATCCACATTCCCTCCATTTCTCCCTGCCCCTGTGATGTGGAGAACCCTTCTAGGGGTGGGTGGGGCCTCTGAGGATGTAGCAGAGAAAGCACTCACCCTGTGGATGACCCCAGCTGAGTGGATGTACTGTGTTGGGGAGAGAGAGAGAAGGGTGAGTCCAGGTGAGCACCAGGTGTTGCAGGCTGACCCAGAGAGCTTCTCTGCCCTGTCACAGTGTGCTCTCCAGCCTTCAAGGCCTGGCCTCCCCAGACCCCAGATCTCAACACCAAGCCCCCATTCTCTGCCATCTTCCAGGGTCCCACCCACCTTAAGACCCTTGAGCATCTGATACACCAGGTACTGAATCTTGTCCTCACTAAACTCCATCCCCATGATCTTCTGCAGGTCCGTCTGCATGAAGGGCATCACCAGGTAGCTGCAAGACACAAGGGCTTCTTGAACAGTCCCAGCCCTACCCAGCCCCAGGTCGGAGCTCAGAGGAGGGGTGAGGGCCTTAGAGATGACCTCTATATATGAGAAGAACCAGCCCCACCACCAGCAGCCAGACTCCCATGCAGCGGGCCTCCTGGCTCCTGGCTCTCAGCCTGGCCCCAGAAGCCTCCCAGTTGGCAGAGCTTAGAGTATTTCAGCTGGAGCATGCTCAGGAAGACCAAATGGAGCAGTGTTCATCTCTTCAAAGGTGCCCTCTCCTTGCCCTCCTCCAAGCCCCACGGAAAGCCATGCTGTGAGTTAGAAACATCTGCCAGTATTTCTGCTTCTATACAAATATTTTCTCTCCCAGAGGGTCATGCCCCACTGAGATGGCTCCTCGACCATCTAAAAATGTCTTCCTCCACCCCTCGACCCCCCCGCCCCGCCACGAAAAAGGTCTTCCTTCCAAGAAGGAAACAATAAAACAGTTTCCAGGAGGGTGCAAGAAGGAAGGAGATAGCTGAACCACTGCACCCTCTTAATAGGATTGCAAAACAGATCAAGGTCAGCAAAATGTAACTGTTACTCAAAGCAGTAACAGCAAAGTCCAGAACAAAAAAGATAATGATTTTTAAAGGAATTTAAAAAAAAAAAAAGGATATGGAGACCATCTCTATGAGCCTGTCACTTTTGAAGTCTTCTTCCACCTGACCTCACCCTGTCCCCGATGGACCCTGTTCAGTCCCCTCTCCACCTCTGAGTTTCACCTTTACATGGACCCTGATTCTTTCCTCAGTTGACAAACTTGCTGAAGTCTCATGGCGCTATAACTACCTTCCTTTGACTTTGTTTCTTCAAGTAATCACTCCTTCTCCCTTTCCCTCCCTGATCAAACTCCTAGAAAGAATGCTCCTCACCTGTGACCCCACTGCCTTAACTTCCAGTCCCAGTCCTGACAATTGGTGTCTGCTCCTGCCCCACCGCCAGCGCTGCTCAACTAAGGTCACACACATGCACACACATGGCTCTCTTTCTACTGAACCTTTTGCAAAGTCTGACAGTCCCTCAAGATTCTCTGCTCTGCCACTTCTACCACTGATCAGGCCCTCTCACCTCTCCACCTGTTCGTCCTCTTGTATTTTCTCTTAAATATTGTTGTCTTACAACAGTATAGCATCATGTTCTATACTAACCTGTTCCTGGGCTTCGGCTATCATCCGTGGGTGATTATTCCAGCCCAGACCCACATCCCTAGCCCAGACCTTCCTTAGCTCCAGATTTATTTGCAATTGCTGATTAAACACTTGAATGTTCATAAGCTCTTCAAAAATGAAGTGTCCAAAATGGAGTTCATTATCTTTCTCTCAGGATCTGTTTGCCCTCCACCTAGTATTCCAAGCAGGAACCTGGCATCCCCTGTTCTAAGTCACCCCTCCCAGCCACTGCATCCCAAGGGATACAACATTCTGACAGTCCTGCCTCTCAATGGGTCTCAAGTCTGCTCTTGGTGTCCCATCACCTCTGCTTTATTTAGATCAAGGTTTGGGTCTCAAACACTACTCTCCATGTTCCCCACCTCCCAGAGTTGCTCCCCACCCCTTTCTCACTGCTGCCAGAGTGCATCCCCAAAATCTAATCTGACTACATCAGCTCCCTGCTCAAAACCTCTGTGGACTTAAGGCTGCCTGTAGGACCAAGTCCGGACTCAGCCTGACCAAACCAGCTGCTGGCCTCCACTAGCCACACTGAACTTCTCAGGATTGCCCAAATGGTCCAGTCTCTTTCATGCATCATGGTCTTTGTCCATGCAGTTCCTTCCACAGAATGCCGTTAGCCCCTTCTACCTCAGGCAAATGTCTACTCATCCATCAGGACTGAGTTCTGAGTTGCCTCCTCTCTGAAGTCCACTGAGGCAGCTTGCAATTCACAGCTCTCCACCCAGACCCAAAGCACTGACCACCAGTGTCGTTATTCACCACTGCCAGCCTCTAAAGGGCTGGTCCACTTTAAATTTCCAATGCTAAGCACAGCAGCTGGCATCATAGGAAAAATCTCCATTTAAAATCATTGCATTATATTGTGTGTGTGTGGGGGGGTGGGGGGTGCATCCTAACAAAGAGACCTGCAGCTGCATTTGAAATAGGATTGGAAAAAAAAAAAGCCACCTTCCCAAAGGTTCCTAAATTTTAGACCACGTACTGCACTAGCAAAGCCATGGAACTAAAATTTTCCTTTCTTTGTGGCTCTGTCAAATATCACATCAGCCAGAGGCAGCCAAGGCTTTCTGATCCTCACTTTATGCTAGGGAAAGCCCAAGGTCCAGACCCACACCTGCGCCCCCAGGGAATGGTGTGGTAAGTTGACGCAAACCCTGTGGGGACTGGCAATAATATCTGGGCAATAAAGCTGGGTAAAGCAAAGCAGATGACAGACAGCTCCGTATCAGGCAAGCACCCCACAAGCCCCTCCCACTTCTTCCTCCCTCCATTTCTCTCCACCCTTGGCTTAAAGAATCTCTCCACAGCCCAAAGGCACAGGGACTCCTGGGGCAGGAAGCACCTTTACCCAGAAAAGAGAATCTGGACCCTCTCCTTACTTGCTCCCCAGTGGCAAGTAAGGCCTGCAAATGTCCTGGAACCCACGGCAGCCCGACTCACAAGTCATGGAAGTTGCGCAAGGAGGAGGCTGGGGTAAAGACATCCAGAAGCCCGATGACCTGGGGAGAGGTTGCCAGTGAGGGCTAGGCAGCTGCTGCTGCCCTCTGCTCCCCTCCTCTGGGGCCACAGCCCTGCACCTGTCCTTTCCAAAACACCATCTCCAGCAGGAAGCAGGTTCCCAGCCTTGGAAGCAATAAAAGGGGCAGAGGTGGAAGAGGAATTCCCCAAATTGGGAGGGAGTTTGCAGGGCACAGTGATGGAGAGTCAGGCTGGGGAGAGAGGGAGGTGGACATTCCTGTGCTTACTACACCCAAGTCTGGTGGTCAGGACAAGCAGCACAAACCCACTCTCAACTCAGGCTGAGAACCACAAGTGAAGAAGGGAAACAAGGAGGGGCTTTCCAGTCAGCAGGCTGCCTGCTCTGGACCTTGGGTATCCCACCATATCCAACCATGCCTGACAAAGGGCTGGTTTGGAGCTGGGGGCAAAATTGCCCCTGGCTGGAGGACATGGAGAGGGGTTTGCTGAAGAGCAATGGGACTTAAAATGTACACAATATTTTGAAATCATTATTTTGAATGTTTGCCTTCCAATCTAGGTATCCTGGAACAAAGCCTGGGTGCCAGGCCCAGCACTGGGTCTCTAGTTTTCCTGGCTGTTTCAATCAGATGGGACAGTCTAGAGGTTAGGCACTGAGGCTTGCTGCCATCTCTGCCACTGACTAACCATATAACCTGTGAGTCTTTTTGTGCCTCAGTTTCCCTATTGAAGTAATAGTACTTATCTTATGTGATATTGTGAGGATTAAACAAGTTCGTTTATGCAAAGTTCTTAGAATTGTGCCTGGCACAAAGTAAGTGCTCAATAAGTATCACTGTATTATTATTGTTGTTAACATTAACAGGGCCACATGTGAAAACAATATTAACTAGGATTCCAGCTCTTAGATCTAGAACAACTACAAAGTTCTTCTGTATCCATTTCCTCATAACAGTGAGACGGTAAGTTTGCACCTCACAAAGCTTGTTCTGCTCTCTTGCCAAAAATTCCCTTTGCACCCTTTCAGGTCCTGGCACCTGATTGTAATAATTAGGTGAGGAACAAGGGCCAGAGGAACAGGGAGGAGACTCCCCTTCTGCTGGCCCTGTCAGGAGCTCCCTGTACCCTTTCAGGCCATTTCTCACACATACGGAGGGGCCTGGTCAGGACCCTTTCTGGGGCCACCCTCGGCTCCCTGCCTCCCCAGAGCAGCTCCCAGGCCCAGCCTACATTCTCATGCTGCATGTGTTTCAGCAGCAGCAGCTCTCGATAGGCACGCTTGGCAAAGATCTCAGACTGGAAGGGCCGGCTCAGCTTCTTGATGGCCACCTTCTCCCCTGACCGCTTGTCGATGGCAGAGCTGTAGGGGCATAGGCAGGTCAGCAGGCAGCGGCTTCCTCCCTGGCAGCCCAGACTCCAGATCCTGGGTGGTATCTCCCAGGCCATCTGGGGAGTCACGGCCACCCTTACCCCAATCCCTCTTGGCCAGTCGGCTAGGCTAGGAAGAACTGATGCCCACCACCTGAAAAGTGAGGGAGAAGCTGAAAGCACAGTGGGGGGAGGAGGTGGCAGAACCTGAGAGACGTGCAGTGCACCAGGATCAGACACAGGTTAATGCCAACAGGATCCAGAGTCCAGAGGGAGTCTCACTCTATGCAACTTGGTGAATCACTTCTCCCTGTTTGGGCCTCAGTGTACCCATTTGTAACAAAAGGGATTCACCCGCATGAACTCTGGGGTCCCTTGTAAGATTCAAGTCCTGGAGAACCAGATCCAGTCCTAATTCAACCCACAGAGATCCTACCAAGCCGGTGAGAAAAGTGAGATCGCGCCTGGAGCGGCCCTGGGCCAGCCTGCACAGTCTGAGGCTTCTCGCTCCTACTCTACTTCGATGCCCAGCTTGCCGCCTCCTCCCAGCTCCAGGGCTCATCCCGGAAAAGCCTCGCGAAGTTCTTCCAAGCCCGCAGGGCTCTGGGCCTTAGGGTCCTCGATCAACGTGGGAGGCGCACGGCCCCGAGCGCCCAGTAGGAGAGGGGACACCGGAGGCGGGTCTGGGAAGGGGGCATTAATCGGGCCCCAGATCTCCGGGAGGCTCCACCGGCGTCCCGCCAGTGGTCCGACCCGACGCCCCGGGCGTCCCCCCGCCATCCCCAGCGGGCGCGCAGGCCCGGGGGTCTCACCACACGGCGCCGTAGGCCCCACTGCCTACGTGGGTCAGGGACACGTAGGTCTTGGGCAGCTCCCAGGCGGTCTTGTTGACGTCCTGCTTGTAGAAACCCCTTTTCCGGGTGAGGCTCATCCCGGGCACCCAACCTTGGCGGCCCCAGCACAGTGGCCGCGTTCGAGGCCCGCCGCACTCCCAGCACCCGACCCCCGCCCGCGGTCCCCGCAGAGCCCGCCCCGCGCCGCGCTCCTCCCCCGCGCGAGGGCGGGGCCCCCGGCCGGCAGCGCGTCCCACCTGCCGGCTCGCCCAGGTGCGCCGCGTGGCCACGCCCAGGCCTGCCCAAAGGCCCGCGCTGGGGAGCCCCAGATTTCCGCCAGCCCTGGAGTGTGGGGCCCGGCCACAGACCAGCCAGCAGCGGCAGGTGCGCTGCCCTGCAGGAAGGGGTGCTTCCCTCCCAGTGCTAGAGTGGGGCTGGGGGCTGATAGACCCGAGGGGCTCCCGCTGAAGGCGGAGGACTAGAAGACAGGGCCTCCTAGCTCCCTCCTGAGAGGGACTCAGTAGGAAGAGCTCCTGGAGATTTTGAAGACAATTCTGGGAAAACAAAACAAAACCCCACAACCTTTGGATTATGGAAAACTTCAAACATGTACAAAAGGAGACAAAACAGCCCAGCGCTTCTCAATTTGGATGTGCATACGAATCCCCTGGGGATTTTATTTTATTAAATGCAGATTCTGATTCAGTAGGTCTGGGGTGGAGCCAAGATTCTGCATTTATAGCCATCTCCCAGGTCCAGAGGATCACACTTTTATAGGGAGGTTCTAATGACCCTGCATGGCTCCAATCCCACAGCTTCAACAACAGTATCAACTCTTGGTCAATTTTGTTTCATCTACATCCTTCTTCTCCCATTATTTTAAAGCAAAGCCAGGTATCAAATCATTTCATCCATAAATATTTTTGTATCTCTAAAAGATAAGCATTATTTTAAAAACATAACCACAATATCATTAAACCTAAAATTAATAACAGTAATTATGTAATAGCAACTATCCAGTCTAGGTTCAGATTTCCAATTTTGAACATAGTGCTTGCTGCTGGCTTCCTAATGCCTCATGAGGGCAATGACAAGCCAAAGCCTTCTGCCACCTGTTTCTGGTGACTTGTGCAATCTGAAGAAGATTCTGTGCTAAAATTGAGTCACAGATTCCCCCCCAGGAACAGGGTTGGGGGCAGAGAAGGGCCGCAGGAGGTCCAGATGCCTGGCCTGGTTTTCTGAGCCCTAGCTGGCCTGGGAATGGGTTTATGAAAGGAGTGGGGACTACTTGCTTCACTTTGTCAGCAGGAGAGGGTGTCTTCAATAAGGAAAGGAACTTGCCTGTGGCCTACAGAAAGCTGGGGGCCCTCACTAGGGAGTGTCTGGAACCCGAATCCTGTGCCACAGCCCCTCCCATGCTGTGCTGCAGCATCAGGCACAGACTAGAAGATCACTGGGGGATGGGGGTCCAGGGACCCCACAGAAATGCCCAACAGGCATTGTAGGCAGGGAATCTGTCATATTCATATCTGGCAGGCAGTAGGATATCAAAAACTGCATGGAGAATGAATAGAAGAGTCTGCCCATTAGAAGTGAAAAATTCTTATTCAATGAGCACTTGTGTTTGCCATGTGCCGGTCATTATTCCCAGTGTTTTACATGTACTACTCCCCTAATCCTAGTAAGAGGTAGTAAGAGGCCTCTGAGTCAGTAGTAGTATTATCCTCATTTTAGAGATGAGGAACCTGAGGTACAGAGACGTTAAGTAACTTGCTGAAGGTCACACTGCTGGTTAGGGGCAGAGCTGGGTTGAAGAAGCTAGTACAGCCTGGTTCTAGAGTCCGCTCCCTCTGCTCTGAGGCTATGCAGCGTCTCAGGGTTGAGAGACATTGCTCCTCAAAGGAAGTAGCCTCCGTTTCATCTGCCTCACCCATCGTGAGGACATGACTACTGATCAAACCATGTCTCCCTCAGTACATCCTGCCCTGGGGATCTGACATATTCTCCACCCTCTCCCCGTCCCACCCCCTACTCCAGCCCTGAGACACTGTGGGAGGAAAAGGGAAAGGACTACAAGCCTGGGAGGGTTGCAGGAGTTTTCGACCTTTAGGGTTGAAGGTGCCAGTGGAAGGCACTTGGATTCTGAAGTTGGGGTGGGATCCTGGAAGCCAGAGTCTAGGGCTGGGCACAGGCAAGAGAGTGGTGTCCAGGAGAGTCAGATTTCCTTCAGGGTTGAAGATCCAGTTCTCCAGGGTAGGGTCGGGACTTGAGCCTTTGTGTTGTGTCTCAAAAACCTGAGTGTGGCAGAGGTGAGCCCAGAAAGGTGAGAAATACCAGGGAAATGCTCATTGCCCAAGTGGGTGCAATCCTGCGAGGGCATGAGCTGGCCACTCAGGCTGTGGCTCTGGATGCCTCTTAAGCAACGGTCAGGAAGTGACTCAGGCCTCAGACTCTGCTGACATTGACCCCCTCCTCAGGCCTCAGCTGGACTGGTATTTACTCAGCAGCCAGGCAGCTTTGGAGAGATGTGCCATGGACGATCCTTTCTAGGGAGTCATTAATGGGAGAGAAAGAGGAAGGGGTCACTGAGGACATCCTGGGTGCTCCCCTCCCACAGCCCCAGGGTTCTCTTCTCTGAGCTCCAGGGCCCCTGAGCTCTTCTCCTGCCAGACACTGGCGTAATATTGTGGTGTTGGTTTCTGCCCTATTAACATCGAGTCAGGGGGTTAAACCAACTTTGGAAGGAGACCTGAATTTCCATCCTGCCTCTGCAGTACCAGTGTATGACCCAGGGCAAAGTTCCTTGCCCTCTCTGAGTTTCAGTGTCCTCCTTGTAAAATGGAAATGACATTAAAGCATGACGAGTATATTTGAAGAGTCTTGGGAATGTATCGTTCCAAGTGCAGTATAACAACAACACAAAGGTAGGGACTGTCAATGCCTCCAGCCAAAGATCCTCAGAAACACACCTGTGGGGAAACGAACTGGGTTTGTCACTCGTTGCACGGAGAAGAACATGCACACAGGAATCAGGGCACGTCTCGGTAAGAGGGTGTTGGAACGCACATATTATTAGATTTGGGCTTATGTTAGGTGACTTCGTGGAGGATATAAGGAAGCTGGACTTTGTTCTGGATTAGGTGCCATCAGGAAGTAGAGGTGATTCTCTGATTAGGTATCTTAATATATCTTACCTGGAAGGAGGGCCAACTAGAATGAGGAGAGAACCATAATTGGTAAAGTAGCAGCCTTCACTCAGAGTAGCTGCATGGGGGTGTTTGGTCATGTTTGTGGTCTGGACAATACTCATATTTTCTCTGTGCTCAGATGTGATTACAGAGTGTCTTGTTTTTGTCTTGATCTGTTGTGGTCACAGATGGTTTGTCTGCATTTAGCAGGAGCACGTAACATGAGCTGGGCCGGGCCAGCTCCGAGCAACAACAAGGTCCAGCTGATGGGACTGGGCAGTTCCTGGGTGTCAGGATACCACTGTTATCCTAGCACAGATGGAGACGCTGAGGCCCAGAGGCAATGACTAATTTGCCCAAAGTCATACATGACCAAGAAGGTGGTGGACACAGTCTTCAAACCTGGTGTCCTGCTCTAGAGTCTGCCTGTTTAACCACCAGCCAGGCTGTCTGGGGCCCAGCAAGTGCCTGAGAAGTGGCTGTTCTTATAAGGTTGTCTTCCGAGTGAGGCTGTGAGCCTCTAGAGGGCAGGGACATGGTTCTGAGGATGGCTAACTAGCTTCTTAGAAACTGAGGCAAAAGCCCTACATGATGATGAGGCTGGCTGCCCATAATCCTGGCCACTGAGGTGCCATCTGGCCTCAGAAATCTGGCAGTTCCTCAAACACCACAGCCCTCTCTGTGCCAAACAGCCGGGCCAGCAACTCAAACTCGCATCTTCACTGGCTGTGAGACCTCTACAAAAGGAGAAATTATGACCTGCCTGGGGTCTCCTAGGGATGAAACAGCAAGGGAGCCCAAGAGCTCTGGCCCCAACTCTTGAGAGGTTCTCATGCTCCTTAGGGGTTTTCAAGACTCCAC